>NC_091290.1:97942731-99142731 GCF_032444005.1 Ranitomeya imitator
ATCCGCAGCGTTTTTTGAGGTGCAGAAACGCTGCAGATCCGCAATTAATTTACAGTACAATGTTAATCAATGAGAGAAAAAAATGCTGTGCACATGGTGCGGAAAATCTGCTGCGGAAACGCTGCGTTTTAAAAGAAGTAGCATGTCACTTTTTTGTGAATCTGCAGCGTTTTTGTACCCATTCCATTATAGAAAACTGCAGGGGTAAAAAACGCAGCAAATCTGCAAGAAAACCGCAGCAAAAACGCACAAAAACCGCTGCGAAACCACACAAAAAATGCAACAAATCCGCAGGTGCATTTTCTGCCAGGGGAGGCAGAATCTGCACCAGAAATTCTTAAGCCTAATCCGCAACCTGTGCACATAGCCTAAGGCTATATTCACACTTTGCGGATTTTGCTGCGGATCCGCAGCGGATTTGACCGCTGCGGATCCGCAGCAGTTTCCCATGAGTTTACATTTCAATGTAAACCTATGGGAAACAAAAAACGCTGTGCACATGCTGCAGAAAAATCCGCGCGGAAACGCTGCGGATTACATTCCGCAGCATGTCACTTCTTTTCTGCGGATTTTCAGCTGCTCCAATAGAAAACTGCAGTTGAAAATCCGCAGAAGAAAACGCAGTAAAAACCGCGATAAATCCGCAGTGAAAACGCGCTGCGGTTTTCACTGCGGATTTTGGAATTCTGCTGCGGAAAAATCCGCAGTGGAATCTGCAAAGTGTGAACATAGCCTAAAAGTTCCTGTCCAATTAAAGACCTCAGACAATTTTTTACAATCTTCAGCTTTGAGAACACTTTCGTATGAAACTTGGGTGCAAGCAAGTGTAAGAAGTGTCTTGTAAACTGAAAAAAGGTTTGTATATGCAGCAGAATATAAACTGTAGTCATATAAAAGTGTGTAGCAACAGGAAAGAGTTTCACATGCTAACTTTTTGGCATCAATGGCGTCCTCTTCATCGTCCTCTATTTCTTTTGTGATTTCAACCACAGGAGGGCATGGATTTTTTTAGAACAGAATAGTTCTCTTTGAATCTAGTTAGCTCAACTTGAATAATATCGACTTCAGCAAGTTCAGGTATAGTCTTTAAAGCCTCAGACGGAATGTCAGTTTAGCGGATTTGGTCAAACTGTGTGGGGTCAAAGTACGCTAGGTCTTGGATCAGGTTTGTGTTTTTCGAGAATTTGCTTTCAATGCTCATTGTTGCCTGGTCAATGACGACATAAAAAAACCTGATGCTTAAAACTTTTCAGGGGCTCAGAAGAAAGATCATCCTCTGCTAACTCACCAGGCATTGTTTTTTTTCTAGCTATTGTTTTCTGTTGTAAGGCTTTTTCAACAATATTTATTGAGTGCTAGTCAAGTGAGGAATCCATCTTTTCAATAAATGAATTGACTGTTTTGTTAAGATCAGAAAAAGTTCCCCTGAGACTAAGGATCTGGTTTCTGGCGCTTTCGATCATGCGTCATGCCTGTAAAACATCCAGCCCACGTGTCTGGAGGGAGGTAGTCTGAAAAGGGAGTAGCAATTTCAAGAATTTTACTAAACAAAAATGCAACAAGAAAGGTTTCATACTTTGTCCAGCAATGAAGTAGGTTGTTAGCCTCAGTTATTGCTTCGTTATCAAAAGTTGGACAAGTTGAAATGTAATGCAAGTAGTTCAATAGTGTGCTGTAGAGTTGCTTCGATTGGTCATAGTTTGCTCCACCAGCGAGTGTCACCAATTTTCTTAAGTCTAGCCAATCTCATGACCTTCAGTCTGTGATCTAACATGTTGAGTCCATACAGCAGATCTTTTATAGGATTCTGAGAAAAAGACTGCGGTCTTCTCTAAAATGCCAAAGAATGATTTTATCAGGTTTTTAAATACATCAGATAGGGATTATATACATTAGGTAGGACTGCTCTATATGGGTATACCTTGACGATTGGTGGAGCAGCTTAGTATACATTTTTTTTTGCAAAAAAAAGTATCAACTAAATACCCTAAATACATCTTTTGACTGGCACTTGCTTATTACTGTGATTTGTTTACAACAGAGTATTTTTGACCTCACTGTGCTCTTTTGTGTCTTCAAGTTTTTTGGTGGTGTGAACAGGTTCCTACAGACTTGTTCATTGTGCAAGTAGCCCATGTGTTTCTGTATTTATATAACCCCCATCCTTGTGCTAGCACATGCCCCCTGTGCTGCTGTCAGGCACATGCCCCCCTGTGCTGCTGGCAGACACATGCCCCACCCCCCGGTCACTATATGCCCCCTTGTGCTGCTGGCAGGCACATGCCCCCCGGTCACTATATGCTCCCCTGTGCTGGCAGGCACATGCCCCCCTGGTCACAATATGTCCCCTTGTGCTGCTGGCAGGGACATGCCCCCACGGTCACAATATGCCCCCCTGTGCTGCTGGAAGACACATGCCCCCCCGTGCTGCTGGCAGACACATGCCCCCACCTGTGCTGCTGGAAGACACATGCCCCCCTGTGCTGCTAGAAGACAAATGCCCCCCCTGTGCTGCTGGAAGACACATGCCCCCCCTGCTGCTGGAAGACACAAGCCCACCCCCCCTGCTGCTGGAAGACACATGCCCCCATGTGCTGCTGGAAGACACATGATAAAATAACAAACACTTAACTCACCTTCAGATGATGGCTCCATGCTCACAGCTCCTCAGTTGTGCTTCCTGTTTCCCAGGCATCGTATCATGTGACCTGGGCACGCAGTGATGTCAACACTGTGCTGTGTCGATCACATGATCGGATGTCAGCACAGACACAGGAAGCACAACCGAGGAGCTGTGAGCACGGAGCCATCATCAGAAGGTGAGTTAAGTGTTTGTTATTTTAGCATGTGCCTGCCAGCAGCACGGGGGGGGGGGGCATATAAGAGTAACGGGGCCATATCCATGATGTAATATTCGGGACCATATCCATGATGTAATATTCGCTGCTGCCCTGTGAATCAACTCCAGCAGCTTCAGCACCAAGGTGATGGACAGTGGGTGCAGTGAATATTACATGAGGCCAATGAGCAGGAGCACGGGACCTCCTGCTGTCTCTGCAGCCACAGCCAGCCCACTCCAGCCCCCTGACACCACTCCAGAGCTGCTCCCCCTCCTCTACAACGAGGATGAAGTTGGTTTCTTATTCGGCAATTTTTTCTTTTCTATTTTTTATAGGTTTAACAACAAAAAATAAACATCACAATAATAAAAGACAATGCAGTGAGGTGCCCTGATGTGAATACGCCTAAAATCCTCCTTTAATGTTTTCCCGCATTGTTCTATGCGGCACTGTCATGCTTCCCCACATTGGAGGCAGTGCGCATGCACGGGCTCGGCCCGCTGGTTCCTGCTCCCGGGCGGCATCTCTTCTGCCTCCCACGTGCGACCGGGGCTTTTCCCCCCTCACACGCTGTGATGCTGGACACCGCTTTCGGGTACAGGACCTGCGGTCTGATCTGCGCATGCGCCGCTTTTTCCGCATGTTATTGGCCGCCCCTCAGCATGTGATAGGTCACGTGCTCTGGGTCCGGCCCATATTAAGGTCCTTCTCTGCACTATAGACTACTTCCTCTTGATAAAGTGGTAAATGATATAAGCAAAACGCGCGTCGGGGGTCTCTGTGTCCTGGTTCCAGTCCGGTGTTTCGGTTAGCCCACCATACTTGCGGTAAGCGCCATATTTCCTCTTCAAAACATGTGCTCTGGTTTTGTTGTAGTAATTATCCTAGGTGCATTACCCTGTCTGCCCTGAGGGTAAGGGGGGGGGGGGAAGTGGTGCTAGAGAGTTGCAAGTTCAAAACCGTAAGACACAAAAGCGCACAGAGAGGTCAAAAAATACTCTGTTGTAAAAAAGTCACAGTAAATAAGCAAGTGCTAGTCAAAAAAATGAAAAAATACAGGGTATTTAGTTAATACTTTTTTTGCAAAAAAAAGTATGTTAAGCTGCTCCACCAATCGCCAAGGTATACCCATAATAGAGAAGTCCTGTCTGCTTTTTTCTCTCTGACTTTTTTCAATTTTTGGGAGGATTCCCAAGTCCTCTTTTTGTGTCGGTGAGCTTTAATTTAAGGGGTGGTGTCACGGTTCATGGGGAGTGTCATGGTTCACACCGTGCTGCTAACAAAGTGTCACAGATCCCAACAATATGTCAGGGATCCCGTGGACGATACCATTATCGTCCCCACTACTCACACCAATTTGTCACGAACGGAGGTTGTTTGATTGCCTCTGGTTCCTTCTGAAGTGGATTTATCTATATCCCACTTCCCAGTTCCGCTTTGAAACTTGCATCTCTCTGGCACCCCCCTTACCCTCAGGTCAGAGTAGGTACTGCACCTCAGGTAATTAGTCACCAGAAAGTCTGCCTGCTATGTACTGGCTATCGGGCATGCTGCAGCTATGGCTATGTAACTACTCCCACTCAGACGGGAACAATAATAATCAGAGATTCCCAATCGCACAGAACAAAGAATGCTGCCACCAGCTCCGATTCCACAAGGGTTCACAGGTACAGAGACAACCCAAATCAGTAGTGTAGTTCACTTCAGAGGAAGTGACAGTTCGTTTATAGAGCATGGGAGACAAGCTAGTAAATTAGATATTTTACTCCATAAAAAAGGTAGGCAGTGCTTACAAAGTATAAAAGATGTTATAAAGAAGACAAACTCATATGTATATTGCAGATTACAAAAAAGGATTAACATTGAATAGAGAACACTTACAGGTCGTTCAGGTCAGTTCATATCAGCATGGCGGCCTTGTGCTCAGGAGGAGAAAGTGCTTCCATATATCCAGATGCATGAGCACAGCTTTACCGAGCTGTTGTTAGTTTGCTTCCTGCACCAAGACTGCTGGAATGCTGAAACACTAAGATATTCTTAGCCCAAAACCCCAGGCACTCCCCCTGTGGTGACATCCCCTTTACTGAAAATATTAAAACCATTTTTACGCATATCTTGCTGTATGAACCTTGTATAGGAAATACGCCAGGAACATGCAGTGCACCACGTCGGGGCAATTCTTTTAAGTGTAAATACAGATTGATTCCCTGAACCGCTTATGGAAAAATCTGCACTTTGCCCTCGTGGGGTTTAGCTGCTAGCACTTTCAGTGTGTGATAGATCTATCGATGGACGTCTGGAATATATAATTATCTTTCTAGCTGAAATCAGTGCCGCTATAACTTTAATAGAACAAAGAAACTCAGGGCTTTACACCAGTTCCAACTAGTCTTAGGTGGGAGGGGGGAAGGGGGGAATCAGCAGCCTTCACAGAGACTGCTATCTGCAGCTACAGCCATAACTTCTAGTGAGGGTTTTGAATTACACACATAGCAGCAAGCAAAAGAGGGGGGGTCGGAATGGCCCACAGCATCTGTTCTCTGCTCTTGGTTGTAGCAGAGCTCGGTGTGCGCGATAATACACAATCAAATACCTCATGTTCCTGACAGGGAAGATAACTTTATGATACCCCACCGCTCACACCAATAGGGTTTTAGGTTGTTCGGTTGCCCAGTTCTTTCTGAAGGGGAATTATTTATGTCCCACTTCCCAGTTACGGTTTTGAACTTGCAGCTCTCTGCCCCCCCCCCCCCCTTACCCTCAGGGCAGACAGGGTACTGCACCTAGGATAATTAGTAGCCAGAAAGTCTGCCTTTTTTGTACTGGCTAATAGGCATGCTGCAGCAAGGGCGATGTAACTACTCCCACTCAGGCGGGAACAATAATTATCAACGCCGTCCATCGCAACAAAGTCTCCGAAAAGTACAGGACATATCCGCTGCCACGAGCTCCGATTTTTTAATTCATAATGTGTCAGGAGGCAACCCAAATTAGAAGAGTAATTCACTTCAGAGGACAGGACAATACGTTGTAGAGCAAGGAGGAACAAAGCTAGTAATTTTATATATTTTACTCCAAAAAGTTAGGCTGTGTTAACAGAATTATAAAAAGATATTATAAAAGTAGGCAAGTATCGTATGTACAGTACAATTACAACTAAAATGGGATTAAAGTTGAAAAAACAATTACAGTTCGTTATGTCATTTCATCTCATGGCAGACCATGTGCTTTGGGGGATGGGCATACATCAAGATGCTTTACAGATGGGTCTCGCAGTTAGACCCTAGACAAAAGACTAGTGAAGACTGATGTCTAACTCCCTTATCTTCGCACCCAAAACCAAGGCACTGCCCCTGTGGTGATCTCACTCAGAGGCTGAATACTCCCCTTTCTTCGAGTTATGACAAGCCATTTCTATACATAACTTGCTGTATGAACCTCGGAGACGAACGAAACAATGATCATGATGCTCACCACGTCATGGGGGTTCTTTTAAGTATAAACACAGCGTAGATATATGACCCGCTTAAGGAGAAATCCGTGCCTTGCATTTTTTTGGGTGTAGATACTAGTGATTTCAGTGAGTTATAGATTTTTCGGTGGACATTGGGAATATGCAACCCTTATAACCCTATCCCTGATCTGTGTCCTTGTGCATAAATTTTCAAGAACAAAAGAGTCCCATGCGGTTTGAAAGTGGCTGTACCAGTTATAGCTAGTATCAGGCGGGAGGGGGGATGAGGGGTTAAGGAAGAGGACTGGCTTTCACAGCACAAAGCCATAAAAATTTCTCAGTGGAGCTTGCACGCTGGTCTTACATTACAGCCATATAGCAGGGGGAAGGGAAGAAGAGAGGCTTTGAATTCCATCCTTGTGCTGGCAGGCAGAGGAAACTCCAGCTGAGAGCCCTGTATGTGTAATTGAAGTAATCAGAACTTCTTCCTATTTCCTGACAGGGGGTGCAGTTAAAAAGGTATAATTCTACATGTTTCCAAATATCTCAACCCTTCTAAGAACGTTAAAAAGGTATACGTCTGTAAAAAGTAGGTTTTGCAAATTTACCTAAATATAAATAAGAATTGCTGCTACATTTTAACACTAATAAAAGTGGCATAATGACAATGGCGATGGACCACAAAACCATTATGGGGGATGTAAGGGTGGACTGACATCAGTGGCTCAAAGTCATTTAACCCCTTAAAAACAGCTACTTATTCAAATGTGTGAAAATGGGCTGTTTGCCCACTTTGATGCCAGTTCTGATGCCCAGAACCCATTTGGGCCAGTCTGGAGGGACCTGTTTTTGATGTGGGGCTCCCTGTTCTATATGTGTGCACTGTGGAATCAGTGGCCCAAAGGAATTTAAACCCCTTAAAAACATCAGCTGCTTATTGAAATGTGTGAAAATGGGCTGTTTGCCCACTTTGATGCCAATTCTGATGCCCAGAACCCATTTGGGGCAGGCTGGAGGGACCTGGGTTTGATGCAGAGCATCAATATCTGTGTATTTTAAGTGTCAGATCAGTGGCCCAAAGGCATTTAAACCAAAAAACATCAGTTACTTATCCAAATCTGTGAAAATGGGTTGTGTGCCCACTTTGATGGCAGTTCAGATGCCCAGAACCCATTTGGGCGAAGCTGAAGAGACCTGTTTTTGATGTGGGGCTCCCTGTTCTATATGTATGCACTGTAGTATCAGTGGCCCAAAGGCATTTATCGCTTTAAAAACATCAGTTACTTATTCAAATGTGTGAAAATGGGCTGTTTGCTCATTTTGGTGCCAGTTCTAATACCCAGAACGCAGAAGGCCCATTTGGGCCAGGCTGGAGGGACCTGGGTTTGATGCAGGGCATCACGGTCTGTGTATTTTAAGTGTCAGATCAGTGGCACAAAGGCATTTAACCCATTAAAAACATCAGTTACTTATTCAAATCTGCGAAAATGGGCTGTTTGCCCACTTTGATGCCAGTTCTGATGCCCAGAACGCATTTGGGCCAGGCTGGAGGATCCTGGGTTTGATGCAGGGCATCACTTTCTGTGTATTTTAAGTGTCAGATCAGTGGCCCAAAGGCATTTCACCCCCAAAAAATTAGATGCTTATCCAAATCTGCAAAAATGGGCTGTTTGCCCACTTTGATGCCAGTTCTGGTGACCAGAACTCATTTGGGCCAAGCTAGAGGGACCTGGGTTTGATGCAGGGCATCACGGTCTGTGTATATTAAGTGTCAGATCAGTGGCCAAAAGGCATTTAACCCCTTAAAAACATCAGTTACTTATTCAAATCCGTGAAAACGGGCTTTTTGTCTACTTTGATGCCAATTCTGGTGCCAAGAACCCATTTGGGCCAGGCTGCAAGGACCTGTTTTTGATGTGGGGCTCACTGTTCTATATGTATGCACTGTGGTATCAGTGGCCCAAAGGAAGTTAACCCCTTAAAAACATCACTTATTCAAATGTGTGAAAATGGGCTGTTTGCCCATTTTGATGCCAGTTCTGATGCCCAGTACCCATTTTGGGCAGGCTGGAGGGACCTGGTTTTGATATGGGGCTCACTGTTCTATATGTATGCACTGTGGTATCAGTGGCCCAAAGGCATTTAACCCCCCAAAAACATCAGTTACTTATTTGTGTGAAAATGGGCTGTGTGCCCACTTTGATGCCAATTCAGGTGCCCAGAACCCATTTGGGCCAGGCTGGAAATAACTCATTTGGATGTGAGGCGCCCTGTTCTATATGTTGGCAGTGTGAGATCAGTGGCCCAAAGGCATTTAACCCTTTCTTCAGCGCTCTTTGGTGCCCACTTTGATGCCCATTTTTGTGCCAGTTTTATGGTTTTTGTACCCTTTTTAAGCGTATTCACATCAGGGCACCTCACTGCATTGTCTTTTGTTATTGTGATGCTTATTTTTTGTTGTTAAACCTATAAAAAACAGAAAAGAAAAAATTGCCTAATAAACTGACGAATAAGAAACCAACTTCAGCTCCGAATAAGAAACTGAACGAATAAGAAACCAACTTCAGCCTCGTTCCTCTACAGCACAGCACACAGATTCAGATTATAAGACGCACCCCCCCCCCCCCACTTTCCCCGAAAATATGGGGGAGCAAAAATGCGTCTTATAGTCAGAAAAATACTGTAATTTAACTTCGTGCATGACCTCTAATAAAACTTTTAACTACATTCCTTGCATACGAACCTATGCACTTGTACTTTACATATCCATGTCAAACTTATTTTGCAGCATATGGAATCAGTATTGACAAAGAATATGCAACCAAACTTACTCCAGGTGGCGTAAAATAGGTCCTACACAAGACACTGCATTGCTTCCAAAGAAGAATGTTGCATTAATAGGGAGACCTGTCAGCTTACATGTATGGTGTCAGGTGAGAAATGGGTACAACTTACAGAACTACTCTGGAGAGCCGACAGATCCGCTATATACTACACCACACAGTACGCATTCTCTATATACTACACCACACACACGGGACACATCCTCTACAGTGGGGAAAAAAGTATTTGAGACACTGACGATTTTGCAAGTTTTCCCATCTACAAAGAATGGAGAGGTCTGTAATTTTTTTCGTATGTACACTTCATCTGTGAGAGACAGAATCTAAAAACAAAAACCAGACTATCTCATTGTATGGAGGAGTTTGTTGGCCAAAATCTCCCAATACAAGACCCTTCCATCTTTCTTTCAATACAGTTATAAACAGAGAACAACAGGAGTATATAGGAAAGTATAAATTTTATTATTAGACAAAACATTAAAAATGACACACTAAAAGACACCAATAGAAAACACCGGGAAAACCCAGAAACTACCCTCGCATGACCCCACGGAGGGCCAAAAATTTGAAAGACCTCTTGGTGAGGAGTCACTATACAGTACCTATAACAAGTCTTTTTGGTTCCACAAGTCCGAGTAGGGGTTGTCACACTTGTGGCCACTGTCTTGCCTGCACCAATGTCATGCGCAGCACCTCCTTTCACTCTGCCGACGTTAAAAGGGAACTTCAAATTAAAGAGTACATTTCCTGCAGTAGCAGGATTGTAGTATATTATGCCACTTGTGGCTGCCCACTTATCTATGTGGGTCTGACGTCGAGAGAATTAAGAGTGAGAGTGAGGGAGCATGTGCGGGGCATTGGCGCGGCTAAGACAGTGGCGGATGTATCGGAGCCAACTACGATCCCCAAGCACTTTAGGGAGGTCCACAATTGTGACGCTAAAAGCTTTATGGTGCGGGGGATCAAATTGATTCATATGGGAATACGAGGCGAAAATGTGAAACAGCTTCTTGCTCAACGCGAGCTCAAATGGATTGTGACTCTGGACACTGTCAAACCCCATGGCCTTAATAAGGCCTTGAATTTTGCCCCATTCCTATAACATGTTCACATTGTATATATTATGTACATATGTGTCCTTTTTTGCGGATTTCCCTTCTGTGTGTTGTTTTGTTTCATTTTATTGTTTTATAATATCACTTTTTCTTTATTTTTAATTTAGTCTGTATCATATTTGGACCTATCATTATCCCCTTTCCTGATGTGGATTCAAGTATGGGGCTAAGGAACGTTTGGATATCGCTACACTACTTAATTGCCGTGGATCATGGACCATTATTATATATATTGTGCTATAATGGTTGTTTTTGTCTATGTATGCCACGGTTGTATTTCTCTCCCATATTTGCCGTCATGAATCCATTTTTACATCATGTTTTCATTTTCCCTTTATTACTATGAGATCTTTATATGTTGCTCACTGTTACCTGAGCTGTGGTGCGCGTGCGCCTGCTTGCTCCCCTCCTGCACCTCCTGTGTCCGGCCAGTGTGCATCTGCGGCGGTTGACTGGGTTGTCATGGTTTCCATGCACCCACTCACCTGTCCGCTGACGTGGGCCGGACCTGGGGGGTGACGTGGTGGTGAGCCGCTGACGCATGCGCCGCTGCATACATTTCTGCACAGTACTCGGTCACATGATTCTCGTGTGACCCAGGAATTGTGGGATATAAGGTCCCGGTGATGGGAACAAGGCACTCCCCTTGAGAAAGCAGGCACAAGAGCGGCGAAACGCGCGTCGGGTGTTGCGCCCAATCCAGGGACCCCGATAACAGGGTAAGATCCGGGTATGGTTTATGTCCGGAGGGGGGTCTCACGCCGGCTGGCAATTTACTTATATCACCTCCTGAGACATTTCCCACATTCAGCCTCACTATGGACTAGTATTTATAGCCTGATCTGCAGCAGCACAGCTATTTTAGCGCCACTGGTACTGATTATACATAAAGGTGGATCTGACACTTTGGTCCTGTTCTGAGGTGGTGTGGGTGCCACGGACCTTTTCTTGTTTGCATAAATTTATGGTGACAAGGCTATATTGTAATACCGATTGTTATATATACAATACTTAAATTGATGTTAATTTTTTCTGGGTTTTCCCAGTGTTTTCTATTGGTGTCTTTTAGTGTGTCATTTTTAATGCAAAAAAAAAAGGGAAGAAGCCAGCACTGCTTATGGTCAGAATGCAATAACTGAAGTGCAAGTGCACATAAATTCTAACTGTATTTCAAATATGAGACATTTAGCAAACAATTGATCAATGCTTTGAGCTACCCCGCCACTTCACGGCATTCTCATAATGGGGCAGTCCTAATCTACGTATTTTATTTACGTTGTGCCATTATGGCCTCCAGAATGTATAAAGAGTATAAAAAAAAAAAAGGACCACATTACATGCGAACTGTACCTGGAGCATTTTCAGAATCACTCCCTTAGTGCCAGGAAAGGCAAGCGCGGACATTTCAGATCTGGCTTCCACACTGCCAAACCCGCACCAAAGATGAAGGGTGAGACAGGCTGAGACACAGGTGCACAATTAACTGGAGCCTGAGGCAGGGCAGGGCTGCTGTGCGTGTGCACAGCAGCCTATCAATCACCGTGAACACAGAAAGAATGGCGCACATAACCCAGCGTGCGCGGCAACAGTGGTGGTCAGCCACATACCAAAATAATGCTCCAGGTACAGTTTGCATGTAATGTGGTACTTTTTTTTAATTTTTTTTATACTCTTTATACATTCAGGAGGCCATAATGGCACAACATAAATAAAATACGTAGATTAGGACTGCCCCATTATGAGAATGCCGTGAAGTGGCGGGGTAGCTCAAAGAATTGATCAATTGTTTGCTAAATGTCTCATATTTGAAATACAGTTAGAATTTATGTGCAATTGCCCTTCAGTTATTGCTTTCTGACCATAAGTAGTGCTGGCTTCTTCCCTTTTTTTGCTTGTCATTTTTAATGTTTTCTCTAATAATAAAATTTATACTTTCCTATATACTCCTGTTGTTCTCCTGTGTTTATAACTAGTTTATTTGGAGTAGGTACTAGAGGGGCCTGGATATTTTTCCTGGCCACCTTACATTATGAGTCTGGGTTTTTGTGTAGTTCATTCAATACAGTGCAGTTGTCCTGTCCCCTTTTCTGAAAAGCAGCCCAAAGTATGATGTTTCCTACATCATGCTTCATTGTTGGGACGGTGTTCTTGGGATTGTACTCATCCTTCATCCTGCAAACACGGCGAGTGGAGTCGATACCAAAACGTTCCATTTTGGTCTCATCTGACCACATGACCTTATCTCATGTCTCCTCTGGATCATTCAGATGGTCATTGGCGAATGGGCCTGGACATGTGCTGGCATGAGCAAGGGGACCTTGCGTTCCCTGCAGGACTTGAATCCATGATGCCATAGTGTGTTACTAAAAGTAATGTTTGAGACTGTGGTCCCAGCTCTCTTCGGATCATTGACCAGATCGTCCTGTGTAGGTCTGGGCTGATTCCTGACCTTTCTCAGAATCTTCTTTACCTCACGAGGCGAGATCTTGTATGGAGCCCCAGTCTGAGGAAGATTGACAGCCATCTTGTGTTTCTTCCATTTTCTAATAATTGTGCCAACAGTAGTTGCCTTCCCACTAGGCTATTCCCTATTGTCATGTAGCCAATCTCAGCCTTGTGCAGGTCTAAAATTTTGTACATGGTATCATTAGACAGCTCTTTGGTCTTGTCCATGTTGGAGAGGTTGGAGTGTGATTGATTGTGTGGACAGGTGTCTTTTATACAGGCAACAAGTTTAAACAGGTGCAATTAATGCAGATAATGAGCGCAGAGTAGGAGGGCGTCTTAAAGAAGAACTAACAGGTCTGTGAGGGACAGAATTTATGGTGGTTGGTCGGTGATCAAATGCTTTGTTCATGCAATACAATGCAATTTAATTAGTTAAAAATAATACAATGTGATTTCTGTTTTTATTTCTAGATTCTGTCTCACAGGTGAAGTGTACCTACGATAAAAATTACAGACCTCTCCATTTTCTGTAGGTGGTAAAACTTGCAAAATCGGCAGAATATCAAATACTTGTTTTCCCCACTATGTATACTAAACCACACAGGATGAAATGTCTATATACTGCACCACAAAGAACACATCCTCCATATACTGCACCACACGGGACACATCCTCTATACACTGCACAGCAAGGGACATATCCTCTATATACTAGACCACACAGGACAGATCTGCTATATACTACACCACACAGGACACATCCTCAACACACAGCACCACACGGGACACATCCGCTATATACTGCACAGCACAGGATACATCCTCTATGTACAACACCACACAGGACACATCCTCTATAAAATTACACCACACGGGACACATCCTGTATATACTGCACCACACGGGACACATCCTGTATATACTGCACCACACGGGACACATCCTGTATATACTGCACCACACGGGACACATCCTGTATATACTGCACAGCAAGGGACACATCCTCTATATACTACACCACACAGGACAGATCTACTATATACTACACCACAGGACACATCCTCTATACACAGCACCACACGGGACACATCCTCTATATATTACACCACACGGGACACATCCTCTATATATTACACCACACGGGACACATCCTTTAAATACTACACCACATGGGACACAACCTCTTTATACTACACAGCCCAGGACACATCCTCTATATATTGCACAGCACAAGACACATTCTCTATATACTGCACAGCACAGGAAGTCCTCTATATCCCACTGCTTCTGGCAACTAAAGGTACCTTCACACTAAATGATATCGCTAGCGATCCGTGACGTTGCAGCGTCCTCGCTAGCGATATCGTTTAGTTTGACACGCAGCAGCGATCAGAATCCTGCTGTGATGTCGTTGGTCGGGGCTAGAGGGCCAGCACTTTCTTTGGTCGCTGGCTCTCCCGCTGACATCGCTGAATCGGCGTGTGTGACACCGATTCAGCGATGTCTTCGCTGGTAACCAGGGTAAACATCGGGTTACTAAGCGCAGGGCCGCGCTTAGTAACCCGATGTTTACCCTAGATACCATCCTAAAAGAAAAAAAAACAAACGCTTCATACTTACCTTCGGCTGTCTGTCCCCGGCGCTGTGCTTTCCTGCACTCACTGTGAGCACAGCGGCCGGAAAGCAGAGCGGTGACGTCACCACTCTGCTTTCCGGCCGCTGTGCTCACAGCCAGTACAGAGAAGCAGAGCGCCGGGGACAGACAGCCGAAGGTAAGTATGAAGCGTTTGTTTTTTTTACTTTTAGGATGGTATCCAGGGTAAACATCGGGTTACTAAGCGCGGCCCTGCGCTTAGTAACCCGATGTTTACCCTGGTTACCGGCATCGTTGGTCGCTGGAGAGCTGTCTGTGTGACAGCTCTCCAGCGACCAAACAGCGACGCTGCAGCGATCCGGATCGTTGTCTGGATTGCTGCAGCGTCGTTTAGTGTGAAGGTACCTTAAGAGGACCATAGCTACAACACAGTGGCAGAAGACAGCGACTGTTACGTATTTTATTACACACAGGGAACTTACATTACTGATACCACTCTGGTGGTGAAATCAAAAATACCATGAAGTAATGCTTTAATACTTTATGAAAGTATTGCAGTGTGCCATAATTATCTGATGTTGTAATGAGCACAGCTAATTAAAGTTAAGTGCAATTTTACATAAACTATTATATTGCTTGACGTGGGTGTGGGTATGTGTTTGTATATATATATATATATATATATATATATATATATATATATATATATATATACACACATACATATATATATATACATTAATAATAAATATATATGTGTATATATATATATATATATATATGTATATATATATATATATATATATATATATATATATATATATATATATATATATATATATATATATCGGGGAAAAATGGAACAGCGCAATGCTCACCAGTGGTGGGTGCCTAGCCCCCTGGATAAAATGGTCCAAACATTTATCCAACATGTATACCGAATAGCAAAAAGAAGGCAGCACTCCAAAAATTTCACTCCAAGGCTTGAAAAGGGCTCAGTGAGCCGAAACGTCGCGCAGTGATGTGGGTCGATTAAAACTTCACCTTTTTTTCACCTGAAATTTTTGGAGTGCTGCCTTCTTTTTGCTATTTGGTATACATGTTGGATGTCCAGAGTCCCGTAGCCACGCCTGGGAATGAAGCAAAGGTGGGCTGGGGCGGTTCCCACCGAAACTTAAAAGCCCGTACGCTAACGCAAATGGACCAGTGTTGCCTTCAGGAACTTATCGTTTTCAAAGTTTTTGTAATTTTTTTATATCTTTTTGAAATCTTGTAATAGTTCTAATTGTTCACCTGTTAACACGATTTTATGTTTCCTCAATCTAGGAGTACTGAATTGCACTAGGGGGGAATGTGGCACCTCAGGAGTCCAGTTTCCACAGTAGCCTTGCCTCCCTTACAGGGGGTTATGTCATGCCTGGAAGCAAAGAGGGGTCCCCTTATCAGCTGATGTCCGCATCCAACACCTTTCCTGACTCCAAAAGAGAAGGGGGAGCTCAACCTGGTTTTCAGGGGAGCATCCCCAATAAGTTCTGGTCTGGAGGCGGAGTTAGTGAGTTGTAGTGTTTGTGAGGGAGCACACAGAGAAAGAGGAAGAGGCAAGAAGTGAGGAGAACCTGAGGGATTGGAGCTGCAACTGAGCTCACCCCAGGACTTTGCGCCAAAGATAGGACACTGGAGTACATGGTTGTGTGGGAACTGCAGGCCCGGCACCAAATCCGGAGAACAGGAGATTGCATGTCTCCTGGCCCCAGCCAACATCTGGAGGCACAGCAGCATACTAGAGCCCGGAGTCACCACGAGGGAGTGACACCTGGAACAGGCTCAAGCTACCTGCCATGCGGGTAGTGTTTCACTTAGTGGACAGACAGAGAGGGACTTGAGGAGAACTAAAAGAACCAAGCACTCAGAATAGCGCAGCAGGAAGGCCTCCAACCCCACCTGCCTAGGTGGGCTCTGAATTGCTTCCAGGTGGCCGGATCTCCAGCACCTGCTGTGACTTGTGCCCCGGACTGCACCTGCAACCTGGTATTAAAGGTAAAGAAAACTGCTACCATTATGTCCTCTAGTTATTCCTGGACCCTCAGTCCTGCACCCCAATGTCACCAGTCCCTTACAAAACTGTACCGGTAGCCCTTGGGGCCCCACTCCACCTGTGGGGAACAGAATCATCCCAGCTGCATCACCATCGGCCCCAGCGGTCCCGCTATGCAGCGTCGGCAACTTATAGCCGAACACCAAAGGTGGGGTCACGTACAATCCCCAATGAATGAATCTTTATTGATATAGCGCCAACATATTCCGCAGTGCTTTACAGTTTAACAGTTTCAAACACAACAGTCATAAGTAACAACTTTAACAATACAATAATTAAAGCGAAATAAGACGACCTTGCTCGTGAGAGCTTGCAATCTACAATGAGGTGGGGGAGACACAAAGTACAGGTGTGTATTTACAATGATGTAATTTACAATGATGGTCCAGCCATCTTCAGGGGGTGGGGGATAGATGGAGATAGTGAATGAGCTACACACACACAAACATAACATGACTTTGATTACTGAATGTGATAGGCCGCTCTGAACAAATGTGTTTTGAGCGAGCGCCTAAAACTAGTCCTAATATCTTGGGGTAGAGCATTCCAGAGGATTGGTGCAGTGCGGGAGAAGTCTTGGAGTCGGGAGTGGGAGGTATGGATTAGTGCAGAGGTTAGTCGAAAGTCATTTGCAGAGTGCAGCGGTCGGCTAGGCCAATAGACCGAAATGAGGGAGGAGATGTATGGGGGTGCCGCACTGTGGAGAGCTTTGTGGGTGAGAACAAGTATTGTGAATTGTATCCTGTAATGAATGGGCAGCCAGTGTAACGACTGGCGAAGAGCAGATACATCTGAGTAATGACTAGCCAGATGGACCCTGGCTGCGGCATTAAGGATAGACTGGAGAGGGGAAAGTCGAGTAAGAGGGAGGCCAATTAGTAGTCCAGGCGGGAGTGGATCAGGGCGGCAGTGAGGGATTTTGTTGTTTCCACGGTGAGAAAAGGGCAGTTTCTAGAGATGTTCTTTAGGTTTAAGCGGCACGAGCAGGCAAGAGATTGTATATGGGAGGTGAAGGAGAGATCGGAGTCAAACATAACACCCAGACAGCGCGCCTGATGCCGGGGTGTTATTATGGTGCCACCCACGGAGAGGGAAATGTCAGATTTAGGGAGGTTAGTAGATTGCGGGAGCAGAAGAAGTTCAGTTTTGGAGTGGATGAGTTTCAGATAGAGAGCAGACATGATGTTGGAGACTGCAGACAGTCAGTGGCATTCTGTAGTACAGCAGGGGTAAGGTCAGGGGAGGATGTGTATAGCTGTGTGTCATCGGCATAAAGATGGTACTGAAAGCCAAATCTGCTGATGGTCTGTCCAATTGGGGCAGTGTAGAGAGAGAAGAGAAGGGGGCCAAGGACTGAGCCCTGAGGTACCTTAACAGTGAGAGGAAGAGGAGATGAAGTGGAGCCAGAGAACAGAACACTGAAGGAGCGGTCAGAAAGATAGGAGAACTAGGAGAGAGCAGTGTCCTTAATGCCAAGTGACTGGAGCCTAGAGAGTAGGAGAGGGTGGTCAACAGTGTCGAAAGCTGCAGAAAGGTCGAGAAGAATGAGCAGAGAGTGGTCACAGTTACGTTTTGCTGTCAGAAGGTCATTGGTCACTTTGATGAGTGCAGTTTCTGTCGAATGTAGGGGGCGGAAACCGGACTATGAAGGGTCTAGGAGGGAGTGAGTGGAGAGGTAACGGGTAAGGCAGGAGTATATCAGGCGCTCCAAGAGTTTAGAGATGAAGGGGATATTGGAGACTGGTCTGTAGTTTGTGCAGGATGGGTCGAGGGTGGGTTTCTTTAGTAATGGAGTAATGATAGAGTGTTTGAAGGAGGAGGGGAAAATGCCAGAGGAGAGGGAGAGATTAAAGATTGTAGTTAGGTGAGTTGTGACGACGGGAGAGAGGGAGGAGGTGTGAGGGAATGGGGTCGGTGGTGCGTGTAGTCGGACGAGAAGAAGAGAGGAGCCTGGAGACGACTTCTTCTGTGATGGGAACGAATGTGGAGAGTGAGCCAGGGGAAATGCATGGAGGAATGGGAGTCACTGAGCTTGGTGATTGGAAGCGGATTTCCTGACGGATGTTATCTATTTTCTCTATAAAGTGGAAGGCCAGGTCATTAGCACAAATGTCTGTAATAGGGGCTTGTGCTTTTGGCCTGAGGAGGGAGTGAAAGGTGTCAAAAAGTTTCTTGGGGTTGTTAGATAGTGATGAGATCAGGGTGGTGAAGTAGGTCTGTTTGGCGAGGTGAAGGGCAAAATTATAGGTCCTTAACATAAATTTGAAGTGTATGAAGTCTTCTGGTGTGTGTGTTTTCCTCCATAAGCGTTCAGCACACCTAGAGCATCGCTTCAGAAATCAGGTTTGCGATGTGAGCCAGGACTGTTTCACTCTGTGTTTGGAGGTTCTGAGGGTGAGGGGAGCTTCTTGGTCAAGGGTGCTTCTAAGAGTGTCATTGAAGTGATGTACAGCCAGATCAGGACAGGAAAAAGAAGAGATTGGGGACAATGATGAGTGTAGGGAGTCTGAAAGTGTATGAGAGTTAATGGCATGTAGATTTCTGACTGAATGGTATGTAGGAGGGTGCTGGGGTGAGCGAGGATTTGTGAGTGTGAATGTTGTGGTCAGAGAGGAGAAGCGGTGAGTTATCTAGGTAGGAGATTGCGCAGAGCCAGGCGAAAACCAGGTCCAGGGTTTTACCACAATATTGTACAGTTTCACCTGTCTTTCACTAGGGGGACTTGTCAGGGAGTCACAAAAACACTGAACTTTAGGAAGGCAAAGTTTGACCAGCTTAAAGATGCCCTTAATCTGGTAGACTGGGACAACATCCTCAGAAATAAGAATACAGATAATAAATGGAAAATGTTTAAGAACATCCTAAATAGGCACTGTAAGCGATTTATACCTTGTGGGAATAAAAGGACTAGAAATAGGAAAAACACAATGTGGCTAAAAAAAGAAGTAAGACAGGCAATTAACAGTAAAAAGAAAGCATTTGCACTACTAAAGCAGGATGGCACCATTGAAGATCTAAAAAAACTATAGGGAGAAAAATAATTTATCTAAAAAACTAATTAAAGCTGCCAAAAAGGAAACAGAGAAGCACATTGCTAAGGAGAGTAAAACTAATCCCAAACTGTTCTTCAACTATATCAATAGTAAAAGAATAAAAACTGAAAATGTAGGCCCCTTAAAAAATAGTGAGGAAAGAATGGTTGTAGATGACGAGGAAAAAGCTAACATATTAAACACCTTCTTCTCCACGGTATTCACGATGGAAAATGAAATGCTAGATGAAATCCCAAGAAACAATGAAAACCCTATATTAAGGGTCACCAATCTAACCCAAGAAGAGGTGCGAAACCGGCTAAATAAGATTAAAATCGATAAATCTCCGGGTCCGGATGGCATACACCCAAGAGTACTAAGAGAACTAAGTAATGTAATAGATAAACCATTATTTCTTATTTTTAGGGACTCTATAGCGACGGGGTCTGTTCCGCAGGACTGGCGCATAGCAAATGTGGTGCCAATATTCAAAAAGGGCTCTAAAAGTGAATCTGGAAATTATAGGCCAGTAAGTCTAACCTCTATTGTTGGTAAAATATTTGAAGGGTTTCTGAGGGATGTTATTCTGGATTATCTCAATGAGAATAACTGTTTAACTCCATATCAGCATGGGTTTATGAGAAATCGCTCCTGTCAAACCAATCTAATCAGTTTTTATGGAGAGGTAAGCTATAGGCTGGACCACGGTGAGTCATTGGACGTGGTATATCTCGATTTTTCCAAAGTGTTTGATACCGTGCCGCACAAGAGGTTGGTACACAAAATGAGAATGCTTGGTCTGGGGGAAAATGTGTGTAAATGGGTTAGTAACTGGCTTAGTGATAGAAAGCAGAGGGTAGTTATAAATGGTGTAGTCTCTAACTGGGTCGCTGTGACCAGTGGGGTACCGCAGGGGTCGGTATTGGGACCTGTTCTCTTCAACATATTCATTAATGATCTGGTAGAAGGTTTACACAATATTGATATTTGCAGATGATACAAAACTATGTAAAGTAATTAATACAAGAGAAGATAGTATTCTGCTACAGATGGATCTGAATAAGTTGGAAACTTGGGCTGAAAGGTGGCAGATGAGGTTTAACAATGATAAATGTAAGGTTATACACATGGGAAGAAGGAATCAATATCACCATTACACACTCAACGGGAAACCACTGGGTAAATCTGACAGGGAGAAGGACTTGGGGATCCTAGTTAATGATAAACTTACCTGGAGCAGCCAGTGCCAGGCAGCAGCTGCCAAGGCAAACAGGATCATGGGGTGCATTAAAAGAGGCCTGGATACACATGATGAGAGCATTATACTGCCTCTGTACAAATCCCTAGTTAGACCGCACATGGAGTACTGTGTCCAGTTTTGGGCACCGGTGCTCAGGAAGGATATAATGGAACTAGAGAGTACAAAGGAGGGCAACAAAATTAATAAAGGGGATGGGAGAACTACAATACCCAGATAGATTAGCGAAATTAGGATTATTTAGTCTAGAAAAAAGATGACTGAGGGGCGATCTAATAACCATGTATAAGTATATAAGGGGACAATACAAATATCTCGCTGAGGATCTGTTTATACCAAGGAAGGTGACGGGCACAAGGGGGCATTCTTTGCGTCTGGAGGATAGAAGGTTTTTCCACCAACATAGAAGAGGATTCTTTACTGTTAGGGCGGTGAGAATCTGGAATTGCTTGCCTGAGGAGGTGGTGATGGCGAACTCAGTCGAGGGGTTCAAGAGAGGCCTGGATGTCTTCCTGGAGCAGAACAATATTGTATCATACAATTATTAGGTTCTGTAGAAAGACGTAGATCTGGGGATTTATTATGATGGAATATAGGCTGAACTGGATGGACAAATGTCTTTTTTCGACCTTACTATGTTACTATGTTACCGTCTTTGTGTGTTCCAGAGGTTGAGAGCTGTGAGAGACCTAGAGAAGTGGTTAGTGATAGAAGCTGGGATGCAGATGTGGAAGTGGGGCTGTTAATAGGGATGTTGAAGTCTCCCAGGATAAGGGTTGGTAGTTCTGAGGACATGAAGTGCAGCAGCCAGGCAGAGAAATGGTCCAGGAAGTGGGTGGGTGAGCTTGGGGGCCGGTATATGACCGCTACTCTGAGGGAGAGGGGACGGAAGAGCCTGATGGTGTGGACTTCAAAAGAAGGGAATGAGAGAAATGGAACTGGGGGGATGACCTGGAAAGTGCATTGTGGGGACAGGAGTATGCTGACTCCACCACCAAGTCTGTTTGTGGGTCTCGGGGAACGGGAGAATTGTAAGCCACCATGGGAAATGGCAGCAGGAGAGACAGTGTCAGAATCCTGAATCCAGGTTTCCGTGAGGGCCAACAGATTCAGAGAGTTTTTCAGAAAGTAATTGTGAAGGAAAGGAAGCTTGTTGCAGACAGACCGTGGATTCCAAAGGGCACAATTAAAAGAAGGAGATGAAGGAGTGCAAATAATATTAGTAAGATTATTAAGGTTTCGATGTGAGGTAGGGTAGGGGTTGAGGTTGGTGGATGGTGGACCGGGGTTGGGGGAGATGTCCCTTGAAATCAGTAGGAGCAGGAAGATAAAGAGCAAGTAGTTTTTGGAATTGTATGAAGTTTTTTGTGCAGTGTTTTTGGGTAAGATGGACTGAGGTTTTTCAAGAAGGTGAGAAGTGCATGGGAGCTGTACATGGGAGAGGGAAGGAGTGAGGAGCTGATGTATACGAGTCGTGATGGAGGGGGGATTGGTCAATTTAAGTGGATTGCAAGGGAACACAGGAGGATAGGAATAAAGCACATGGATAAATGGGAGTGCAGAGTGTGGGTTGCCTTATTCCTGCCCTAACTGCCATGGAATAACTGCTGTATCATGACGCTTAGCTCCGTGATGCTTTGCTTCTGGGACGCGTGCACCCCCACATGCGTGCACCCCCACATGCGTGCACCCCTAAGGATGGTTCTAAATTTATAGTCCAGACTGCTGGGTCAGAAGAGATGGATTGTGGGAACTGGTTGAGGGTAATTTGGCAGCTGGGGCCAGCACACCAGGGGCTTTTTTTTTTTTATAGATTGTCAAAGACATTCAGCCTGGTAGCATCTACTTTAACACCTTCCTTCCACCAGATAAGATCTACACTGATCCCAGTCATGGATATGCAACAGTGAGTTTTAAGTACAATGCACCAAATGAATTATACCGATGAATTAGCAAACACATTAAATTATGTTTCTAGATGGTAAAGCAACAGATGACAGACAGCAAGCAGAGGTGGGAAGTTATAGCATAAGAGTCTATTGCAGCAGATGGGACAGCAAGCAGAGGTGGGAAGTTATACCATAAGAGTATATTGCAGCAGATGGGACAGCAAGCAGAGGTGGGAAGTTATGCCTGTGTGAAGAGAGAAGAAGGATGTTAGTTCTTTGCCATGGAATAACTGCTATATCACGACGCTTAGCTCCGTGACGCTTTGCTTCTGGGACGCGTGCTACCCCACATGAACTTCCCCTTTCTTATTTTAATTGCGCGCCCAGGGCTACAGACCAGGTCACCGCTGCTGCGACCACCCCTTTAAGAGCCGTGCAACCCAGTTCCGAGTACCACGGCCCTAGTGGGCGTCGCATATGTGTCCCACAAAGCCTCCCCACATACACTGCATCCGCCCTCATAGCCACCCCATGTGTGCAGCACCAAGTCACACCGCCATAGCCTCCCCATGCCCACCCAAATAGGCCATACACATGAGAAAAAAAAAATGAACACCACATACTCACCTCAGTTCCATTCTCTGGCACTCTGCTTGTCTCCCTGCCTCTGATGCACTGACTCACCGGGATACATAGCTGACACGATGAAGTGACGTCATCGCTTCAGCTGTTTCACACATTAACTGGTGGAGGAATTGGCCGGAGGCCCCTCCTCCACCAAAGGAGTCAGTGGTGCAGCACAGAACCGCAGATGGAGAAACAGCGAGCGGGCGGGCACTGTGCGGCCCATGGACCTCTGATTTCCAGACCCCTGGCTCTCTTGGTCTGCGGGCCTGACTGACAGCCAGAGGGGTGGATGTGGCCCGCAGGCCGCACTTTGCCCAGGTCTGATATTGACATATGAGAGCTTGTTTTTTGCAGGACGAGTTGTACTTTTGAATGACACCATTGATTTTTAGACATAGTGTACTTGAAATAGGGAAACAAATTCCAAGTTCAGTGAAATTGTGAAAAAAAAATTCTGACTGTTTTCAATTGTTTTTATGGTGATCATTTTGTGATAAAAACGACCTTGCAATATCATTCTGCTCATAAGTATGATGACGGCAATACCAAAGGTCCATTTTTTTATTATTTTAGTAGTGAAAAGAGATAGAAATTTGAGGGAAAAAAAATGTTTTGCGTCACCATCTTATGAGACCAGTAATGTTTTTATTTTTCGGCCGATGGAGCCGAAATCTTACTTTTTGCAGGGCTAGATGACATTTTTATTAGCACAATTTTAGGATAGATATGACTTTTTGATTGCTTGTTACAGCTTTTTTGTGGAATTGCATTCGTGTTCTGGACTATTTTATCCTTTGTGTGGTGGATCTTATATGGATCTTTCGTGTTTTTGCCTAAATTAAAGTATTGGGATTGTTTACTATACTCTAGCTCTGTTGATTCTGTGATACCGGAGTAGGACCCCGTGACAGCTGGATTTAAAAAAAAAACAAAAAAGCTTTGTCAGCACTTCAAACAAAGCTGCTTGATACCTCAAGCCTTGTCCGTGCACAGTGCTGTGGATTGCCCAGGAACCAGACTGAACAACATAAATATGTTTGATAGGTGAGCTGTTTCTCCAAACGTTCTTATATTACTGTCCCTTTAATATAGTTCTGTATTTGTCACCATCATGCACAACTGATTGACCGTGAAAAAAATAAAGATCGTTGTTTACAACAATCTTTTACATTTGGGAAGGAGTCAGAGGACGAATATCTAATCCAATCAACCTCCGCACCTATTCAGATCACTTGTTTACTGGAATATGGATTGTAGATATTTTTGGACTATTCAGTTCTACTTACTGTGCTGCTCACCATTATTAGCACCTTTTATTTATTTTATAGACTGGTACATTTCCATTTATTTCTGAAGATATTGTACAAAGTTATATCCTCAGGATGTTTTCATTAGTAGTCCAAAGTAATACAACAAAACATTGTTTTTCAACATACATGTTGCAATTTTAAAGAAACAGAATAAACAGCATGTGCAGCAATAAAGGCACCCATAATTAATACATGGCTGCACACCCTTTGGCATTTATGACAGACTCCAAATGTTTCTTGCAGCCATCAATATGCTTCTGGCACTTATCAGCTAGTATTTTCTCCCACTCTTCTTTGAAGTTTGTTTAAGTTCTTTAATGTTTGCAGGGTTCTTTTTCCCAATGGCAGATTTCAGCTCACCCGAAAGATTTTCAATGGGCATGAGGTCAGAACTCATTGCCGGCCATTTTAGAACAGTTATTATTTTCCTTCTTCAACCATTCCTGTCTACTTTTGGATGTGTGCTTTGGGCCATTATACTGCTGGAGGACCCATGATCTTCGACTCAAACCAAGTTTTCTTACACTCTGTAGAACATTTTGTTCTAAAATCTTTTGATTATTCTGATTTCATAATTCCTGTGATGTGGTCAAGGCCTCAGTACTAGATGCAGCAAAGCAACCCCACAGTATTATGAATCCTCTAGCACACTTAACTGTTGGTAGGGTGTTTGCTTCCTTATAAGCCTCATTGTGTTATCTTTAAAGACTCCATAATAACAGGGTCTGTACCACAGGACTGGCGTATAGCAAATGTGGTGCCAATATTCAAAAAAGGGACAAAAACTGAACTCGGAAATTATAGGCCAGTAAGCTTAACCTCTACTGTGGGTAAAATCCTGGAAGGCATTCTAAGGGATGCTATACTGGAGTATCTGAAGAGGAATAACCTCATGACCCAGTATCAGCACGGGTTTACTAGGGACCGTTCATGTCAGACTAATTTGATCAGTTTCTATGAAGAGGTAGGTTCCGGATTGGACCAAGGGAACCCAGTGGATGTAGTGTATATGGACTTTTCAAAAGCTTTTGATACGGTGCCACACAAAAGGTTGATACATAAAATGAGAATAATGGGGATAGGGGAAAATATGTGCAAGTGGGTTGAGAGCTGGCTCAGGGATAGGAAACAAAGGGTGGTTATTAATGGAGCACACTCGGACTGGGTAGCGGTTAGCAGCGGGGTACCACAGGGGTCAGTATTGGGCCCTCTTTTTAACATATTTATTAATGACCTTGTAGGTGGCATTCAGAGTAGAATTTCAATATTTGCAGATGACCCTAAACTCTTCAGGGTAATCAATACAGAGGAGGACAATTTTATATTACAGGATGATTTATGTAAACTAGAAGCTTGGGCTGATAAATGGCAAATGAGCTTCAATGGGGATAAATGTAAAGTCATGCATTGGGTAGAAATAATAAGATGTGTAATTATGTGCTTAATTCTAAAACTCTGGGCAAAACCGTCAATGAAAAAGACCTGGGTGTATGGGTGGATGACAAACTCATATTCAGTGGCCAGTGTCAGGCAGCGGCTACAAAGGCAAATAAAATAATTGGATGCATTAAAAGAGGCATAGATGCACATGAGGAGAACATAATTTTACCTCTATACAAGTCACTAGTTCGACCACACTTAGAATACTGTGCACAGTTCTGGTCTCCGGTGTATAAGAAAGACATAGCTGAACTGGAGCGGGTGCAGAGAAGAGCGACCAAGGTTATTAGAGGACTGGGGGGTCTGCAATACCAAGATAGGTTATTACACTTGGGGCTATTTAGTTTGGAAAAATGAAGACTAAGGGGTGATATTATGTTAATGTATAAATACAGGTCCTTCTCAAAAAATTAGCATATAGTGTTAAATTTCATTATTTACCATAATGTAATGATTACAATTAAACTTTCATATATTATAGATTCATTATCCACCAACTGAAATTTGTCAGGTCTTTTATTGTTTTAATACTGATGATTATGGCATACAACTCCTGATAACCCAAGAAACCTGTCTCAATAAATTAGCATATCAAGAAAAGGTTCTCTAAGCGACCTATTACCCTAATCTTCTGAATCAACTAATTAACTCTAAACACATGCAAAAGATACCTGAGGCTTTTATAAACTCCCTGCCTGGTTCATTACTCAAAACCCCCATCATAGGTAAGACTAGCGACCTGACAGATGTCAAGAAGGCCATCATTGACACCCTCAAGCAAGAGGGTAAGACCCAGAAAGAAATTTCTCAACAAATAGGCTGTTCCCAGAGTGCTGTATCAAGGCACCTCAATGGTAAGTCTGTTGGAAGGAAACAATGTGGCAGAAAACGCTGTACAACGAGAAGAGGAGACCGGACCCTGAGGAAGATTGTGGAGAAGGACCGATTCCAGACCTTGGGGAACCTGAGGAAGCAGGCGTGTGCAGGAAATGGGCTACAGGTGCCGCATTCCCCAGGTAAAGCCACTTTTGAACCATAAACAGCGGCAGAGGCGCCTGACCTGGGCTACAGAGAAGCAGCACTGGACTGTTGCTAAGTGGTCCCAAGTACTTTTTTCTGATGAAAGCAAATTTTGCATGTCATTCGGAAATCAAGGTGCCAGAGTCTGGAGGAAGACTGGGGAGAAGGAAATGCCAAAATGCCTGAAGTCCAGTGTCAAGTACCCACAGTCAGTGATGGTGTGGGGTGCCATGTCAGCTGCTGGTGTTGGTCCACTGTGTTTCATCAAGGGCAGGGTCAATGCAGCTAGCTATCAGGAGATTTTGGAGCACTTCATGCTTCCATCGGCTGAAATGCTTTATGGAGATGAAGATTTCATTTTTCAGCACGACCTGGCACCTGCTCACAGTGCCAAAACCACTGGTAAATGGTTTACTGACCATGGTATTACTGTGCTCAATTGGCCTGCCAACTCTCCTGACCTGAACCCCATAGAGAATCTGTGGGATATTGTGAAGAGAAAGTTGAGAGACGCAAGACCCAACACTCTGGATGAGCTTAAGGCCGCTATTGAAGCATCCTGGGCCTCCATAACATCTCAGCAGTGTCACAGGCTGATTGCCTCCATGCCACGCCGCATTGAAGCAGTCATTTCTGCCAAAGGATTCCCGACCAAGTATTGAGTGCATAACTGAACATTATTATTTGATGGTTTTTTTGTTTGTTATTAAAAAACACTTTTATTTGATTGGATGGGTGAAATATGCTAATTTATTGAGACATGTTTTTTGGGTTATCAGGAGTTGTATGCCAAAATCATCAGTATTAAAACAATAAAAGACCTGACAAATTTCAGTTGGTGGATAATGAATCTATAATATATGAAAGTTTAATTGTAATCATTACATTATGGTAAATAATGAAATTTAACACTATATGCTAATTTTTTGAGAAGGACCTGTATATGAGGGGACAGAATGAAGACCTTTCTGATGATCTTTTTAATCATAGACCTGAAACCGGGACAAGAGGGCATCCTCTGCGTTTGGAGGAAAAAAGGTTTAACCCCTTCATGACCCAGCCTATTTTGACCTTAAAGACCTTGCCGTTTTTTGCAATTCTGACCAGTGTCCCTTTATGAGGTAATAACTCAGGAACGCTTCAACGGATCCTAGCGGTTCTGAGATTGTTTTTTCGTGACATATTGGGCTTCATGTTAGTGGTAAATTTAGGTCAATAAATTCTGCGTTTATTTGTGATAAAAACGGAAATTTGGTGAAAATTTTGAAAATTTCGCAATTTTCACATTTTGAATTTTTATTCTGTTAAACCAGAGAGATATGTGACACAAAATAGTTAATAAATAACATTTCCCACATGTTTACTTTACATCAGCAGAATTTTGGAAACAAAATTTTTTTTTGTTAGGAAGTTATAAGGGTTAAAATTTGACCAGCGATTTGTCATTTTTACAACGAAATTTACAAAACCATTTTTTTTAGGGACCACCTCACATTTGAAGTCAGTTTGAGGGGTCTATATGGCTGAAAATACCCAAAAGTGACACCATTCTAAAAACTGCACCCCTCAAGGTACTCAAAACCACATTCAAGAAGTTTATGAACCCTTCAGGTGCTTCACAGCAGCAGAAGCAACAAGGAAGGAAAAAATGAACATTTAACTTTTTAGTCACAAAAATTATCTTTTAGCAACAATTTTTTTATTTTCCCAATGGTAAAAGGAGAAACTGAACCACGAAAGTTGTTGTCCAATTTGTCCTGAGTACGCTGATACCTCATATGTGGGGGTAAACCACTGTTTGGGCGCACGGCAGGGCTTGGAAGGGAAGGAGCGCCATTTGACTTTTTGAATCAAAAATTGGCTCCACTCTTTAGCGGACACCATGTCACGTTTGGAGAGCACCCGTGTGCCTAAAAATTGGAGCTCCCCCACAAGTGACCCCATTTTGGAGACTAGATGCCCCAAGGAACTTATCTAGATGCATAGTGAGCACTTTGAACCCCCAGGTGCTTCACAAATTGATCCGTAAAAATGAAAAAGTACTTTTTTTTCACAAAAAAATTCTTTTTGCCTCAATTGTTTCATTTTCACATGGGCAACAGGATAAAATGGATCCTAAAATGTGTTGGGCAATTTCTCCTGAGTACACCACTACCTCACATGTGGGGGTAAACCACTGTTTGGGCACATGGTAAGGCTCGGAAGGGAAGGAGCGCCATTTGACTTTTTGAATGAAAAATTATTTCCATCGTTAGCGGACACCATGTCGCGTTTGGAGAGCCCCTGTGTGCCTAAACATTGGAGCTCCCCCACAAGTGACCCCATTTTGGAAACTAGACCCCCCAAGGAACTTATCTAGATGCACATTGAGCACTTTAAACCCCCAGGTGCTTCACAGAAGTTTATAACGCAGAGCCATGAAAATAAAAAATAATTTTTCTTTCCTCAAAAATGATTTTTTAGCCTGGAATTTCCTATTTTGCCAAGGATAATAGGAGAAATTGGACCCCAAATATTGTTGTCTAGTTTGTCCTGAGTACGCTGATACCCCATATGTGGGGGTAAACCACTGTTTGGGCGCACGGCAGGGCTCGGAAGGGATGGCATGCCATTTGGCTTTTTAAATGGAAAATTAGCTCCAATCATTAGCGGACACCATGTCACGTTTGGAGAGCCCCTGTGTGCCTAAACATTGGAGATCCCCCACAAATGACCCCATTTTGGAAACTAGACCCCCAAAGGAACTAATCTAGATGTGTGGTGAGCACTTTGAATCCCCAAGTGCTTCACAGAAGTTTATAACGCAGAGCCATGAAAATTAAAAAAAAAATTTCATAGAAGTTTATAATGCAGAGCCGTGAAAATAATAAATACGTTTTCTTTCCTCAAAAATAATTATTTAGCCCAGAATTTTTTATTTTCCCAAGGGTAACAGGAGAAATTGGACCCCAATAGTTGTTGTCCAGTTTCTCCTGAGTACGCCGATACCCCATGTGTGGGGGTAAACCACTGTTTGGGCACACGTCGGGGCTCAGAAGGGAAGTAGTGACTTTTGAAATGCAGACTTTGATGGAATGGTCTGCGGGCGTCACATTGCGTTTGCAGAGCCCCTGGTGTGCCTAAACAGTAGAAACCCCCCACAAGTGACCCCATTTTAGAAACTAGACCCCCCAAGGAACTTATCTAGATATGTGGTGAGCACTTTGAACCCCCAAGTGCTTCACAGACGTTTACAATGCAGAGCCGTGAAAATAAAAAATCATTTTTCTTTCCTCAAAAATGATGTTTTAGCAAGCATTTTTTTAGATTTACAAGGGTAACAGGAGAAATTGGACCCCAGTAATTGTTGCGCAGTTTATCCTGAGTACACTGATACCCCATATGTGGGGGTAAACCACTGTTTGGGCACACTTCAGGGCTCGGAAGTGAGGGAGCACCATTTGACTTTTTGAATACGAGATTGGCTGGAATCAATGGTGGCGCCATGTTGCGTTTGGAGACCCCTGATGTGCCTAAACAGTGGTAACCCCTCAATTCTACCTCCAACACTAACCCCCCCACACCCCTAACCCTAATCCCAACTGTAGCCATAACCCTAATCACAACCCTAACCACAACCCTAATTCCAACCCTAACCCTAAGGCTATGTGCCCACGTTGCGGATTCGTGTGAGATATTTCCGCACCATTTTTGAAAAATCCGCGGGTAAAAGGCACTGCGTTTTACCTGCGGATTTTCCGCGGATTTCCAGTGTTTTTTGTGCGGATTTCACCTGCGGATTCCTATTGAGGAACAGGTGTAAAAAGCCGCGGAATCCGCACAAAGAATTGACATGCTGCGGAAAATACAACGCAGCGTTTCCGCGCGGTATTTTCTGCACCATGGGCACAGCGGATTTGGTTTTTCATATGTTTACATGGTACTGTAAACCTGTAAACCTGATGGAATACTGCTGCGAATCCGCAGCGGCCAATCCGCAGCCAAATCCGCACCGTGTGAACATAGCCTAATTCTAAAGGTATGTGCACACGCCTGCGGAAAACGCTGCAGAGCCGCAGCAGTTTCCCATGAGTTTACAGTTCAATGTAAACCTACGGGAAACAAAAATCGCTGTACACATGCTGCGGAAAAACTGCACGGAAACGCAGCGGTTTACATTCCGCAGCATGTCACTTCTTTGTGCGGATTCCGCAGCGGTTTTACAACTGCTCAAATAGAAAATCGCAATTGTAAAACCGCAGTGAAATGCGCAGAAAAAAACGCGGTAAATCCGCCATAAATCCGCAGCGGTTTAGCACTGCGGATTTATCAAATCCGCAGCGGAAAAATCCGCAGAGGACCAGAATACGTGTGCACATACCGAAACCCTAACCCTAGCCCTAACCCTACCCCTACCCCTAACCCTAGCCCTAACCCTAACCCTAACCCTAGCCCTACCCCTAACCCTACCCCTAGCCCTAACCCTAGCCCTAACCCTAACCCTATTCTAACATTAGTGGAAAAAAAAAATTTTCTTTCTTTTTTTATTGTCCCTACCTATGGGGGTGACAAAGGGGGGGGGGTCATGTATTATTTTTTTTATTTTGATCACTGAGATATAATCTATCTCAGTGATCAAAATGCACTTTGGAACGAATCTGCCGGCCGGCAGATTCGGCGGGCGCACTGCGCATGCGCCCGCCATTTTGGAAGATGGCGGCGCCCAGGGAGAAGACGGACGGGACCCCGGCTGGATCGGTAAGTATGATGGGGTGGGGGGGGACCACGGGGAGGGGGGAACGGAGCACGGGGGGCGTGGAACGGAGCACGGGGGGGCTGGAACGGAGCATGGGGGGGTGGAACGGAGCACGGGGGGGTGGATCTGAATGCAGGGGGGGTGATTGGAGCACGGGGGGGTGATTGGAGCACGGGGGGAGCGGACAAGAGCACGGGGGGGAGCGGAGCACTGGATGGAGGGGAGCCGGAGCAGTGTACCGGCCAGATCGGGGGGCTGGGGGGGCGATCGGTGGAGTGGGGTGGGGGCACACTAGTATTTCCAGCCATGGCCGATGATATTGCGGCATCGGCCATGGCTGGATTGTAATATTTCACCCGTTATAATGGGTGAAATATTACAAATCGCTCTGATTGGCAGTTTCACTTTCAACAGCCAATCAGAGCGATTGTAGCCACGAGGGGGTGAAGCCACCCCCCCTTGGGCTAAACTACCACTCCCCCTGTCCCTGCAGATCGGGTGAAATGGGAGTTAACCCTTTCACCCGATCTGCAGGGACGCGATCTTTCTGTGACACAGCATATGCGTCACAGGTCGGATTGGCACCGACTTTCATGACGCATACACTGTGTCACAGGTCGGGAAGGGGTTAAGCATAATAACAGACGCGGATTCTTTACTGTAAGAGCAGTGAGACTATGGAACTCTCTGCCGTATGATGTTGTAATGAGTGATTCATTACTTAAATTTAAGAGGGGACTGGATACCTTTCTGGAAAAGTATAATGTTACAGGGTATATACACTAGATTCCTTGATAGGGTGTTGATCCAGGGAACTAGTCTGATTGCCGTATGTGGAATCGGGAAGGAATTTTTTTCCCCAATGTGGAGCTTACTCTTGCCACATGGGTTTTTTTTTGCTTTCCTCTGGATCAACATGTTAGGGCATGATAGGTTAGGCTATGGGTTGAACTAGATGGACTTATAGTCTTCCTTCAACCTTAATAACTATGTAACTATCTGTTAACAAACTGTTGCCTTGCATTGCCAAAAAAAAAAATCTATTTTTGTTTTATCTGTCCACAGGACATTTTCCAGGAAGGATTGTGGTTTGTCAAAGATCAGTAGTTCCTTTTTACGTCTTTTCTTCAGCAATGGTTTCTTCTTTGGCCTTAGCCCAATAAAGCTCTGATTAATTTAGAATGCAGTGTATGATACTTGTTGAAACCATGACCCCAGACTGTTCCAGGCTGGCCTTTAGTTCTTTGGATGTTTGACGTGGTGTTGTTTTCCACAATTCGCACCAACCTCCAAAGACATCTCTTGTCAATTTTCCTGTTTCCCCATGTCTAGGGACGTTTCTTATAGGAACAACACCGTATGCACTACCCGAAGAGGTGCCCAAGTAGGGTCCAACACCATATATCAAGAGAAAATAAACTTAGGCACTCAACTTTGCGGAATTTTATGATTTAATGTAGTCATCAAATTAAACGTTTCGGCCACAATAGACGGCCTTCTTCAGTAATAAAGATTTTCACTAATGTATGCAGTTTCCCTGTTGTTCATAATATACATACTGTTTCTGTGGCCTACTTATTTGAACTCCCTATAATTTTGTATATACTTTATTTTATGTTTCATTACTGTTTTGGTTTGTTTTATTTTGGATCTCTATTGTGTTCGGACACCAATGTTAATGTCTATACTGGTGTATATTTTCTTTTGTAGTTACTGAAGAAGGCCGTCTATTGTGGCCGAAACGTTTAACTTTTGAATTTATTTGTTTCTTTCTGGTTGTTCAAGAAAACAGACTTTTGTTCGTATAAGCCTGTAATATTGACTTGTAAGTAGACAATTTGTTGTATCACATTGTGCTCTTATTCTGTGATGTTTGCTGATATGTTAATTACACAATGTCTAGGCCAGATAGTTCATTGACTTTTAAAACAGAGGAGGAAAAACAATGCAGATAGATTACATAATCAAACAAACAATGCGAGTTGGTCATCACCATTCTTCCAGTTATTTGTGAATGCTGGATTGAAAGACATTTGTTATCCATTAAAAGAGGTTTTATGCCTCTGTAAGAGAGAGAGAGACAGATTCAGCCAAGACATCCAAACATCCAAAGGACCAGAGACGAAAAAGCAGCCAAGACAACATAGATTTATCATTATGCAGGATGCCAGCTTAGAGGACCTCGGCCCCAGCTGGAAAAATACAGATTTGCTCCACTGACCATCGCTGAGCCATGGATACGCTTGAGAAAGCCAGGAATGGGACCCGCTGGTCGCCTGGCTCCATGGATAGTTTGGCGAAGCCAGGTTGTGACCCTCTAGTCAACTGGCCTTGTACCTGAATGGACTGTTATCTTCCTATGATTGTCATCACCCTCCTTTACCTGTGCGTGCCACAGGTGGGGTAGTCGGCCCTAGAAGATGAAGAAAGGTTGTGACCCTCCTGTCAACTGGACTTGTATCTCAATGAACTGTCATATTCTTATACTTGTCGTTACCTCCTCTCTGTGTGCATGCAACAGATGGGGTAGTTGGCTCTGGAAAATCTGAAGTAACAGCTGCTATTATCCTGGCGAGTAAGCGGAAGGGTGAGACTCTAATGTGCACCATCTTGGGTATTTTGCTGGAACTGTTCTATGTGTTATCGGTCTTTTATGTGGTTCAATAAAATATTGCCACACTGTTTTACCCTCACCCTGTGTTGCCTTAAAGGCGCTTGTTGGGATAGTCCATGGTCCATGTGGTTTCGGGTAGCGGATCTCCACAAAAGGTCTTTGGAGATGGCCTTATACCCTTTGGAAGTCTTGGGTTTGCTAATAATAGCAGTTCTGAAATCCTCAGACAGCTCCTTTGTCTTCCCTATTGTGACAAAGTTACAGAGCTTTGTTTTAAATTATGGTTTATAATTTGCTTTTTTTGTATTTAACAGAAGTGTTCTATACAAAAAACGGTTTCACTTGATTCATTGTTTTTCATGAGATATTTCACATTATGTACTTAAACATCATGGGTGCCAATAACAATGACCAGGACTGTTTGTCAAAATATGTGCAACCAGATAGAGACCAGATAAATGCGGTGTATGAATTCTGCATATCTTCAACTTTCAATTTTTAGAAGGCTTTTTGCATTTTTTATATTATCGGTCTGCATTAAGAAAAATCTATTGAAGTCTTCAGGAAGACCAATATGGCACAGCCACAATTTCAAGACCACAAACTCAAATTATTTTTTAAAACACTGCATATATTGTTCTACATTTTAGAACCCTCACTGTGAATGTTAAAGGGATAGCCCCATTTCAACAAACTTTAGCCCTCAGGCTGAGTGAAAAGTAAAAATAAATTAGATTTCCCTCCCCCCACTCCCTGGTGTCTGGGTCTGATATAGAAGCCATGACCCTCTGAGGTAAGTGATTGGCTGCAACTATTGATGTGACATTACAGCTGCAACAGACCAGCAAGGTAGTTGGATACCGGATGTGTGAGTGAAGCGCAGTTTATGCTTTTTATTTTATTTTTTTACATCTCAGAGCTTAAGGGCTCAAGTTAGATGAAAAAGAAGACACCTTTTATTGTAACAAATTATAGTTTTTAAAGAACGGTCTGTGACAGGTGGCAATGTCAATGTGCCAGGTGTCTATTTTCATAATAATTTTATTTCTATAGTGCCAACATATTCTGCAGCATTTTACATTTTAGAGGTGACTTGTACAGACAATAAAAGACATTACAGAATAACCATCTAATATATAAAGCTGAATGTGTGTGTGTATGTGTGTGTGTGTGTGTATGTATGTATGTCCGGGATTGGCATCTGTACCGTCGCAGCTACAGCCACAAAATTTTGCACAGTCACACGTCTGGACCCCGAGAGCGTCATAGGCTATGTTGTGAGACGAAATTTTAACCCCGCGCGTTCCAATTCACCAAACAATTTTGCCCCTATCTACATAATGGGGAAAAAGTGAAAGAAAAAGTGTTGGAGGCGTCGCAGCTACAGCCACAAAATTTTGCAGTCACACGTCTGGACCCCGAGAGCGTCATAGGCTATGTTGTGAGGTGAAATTTTAACCCTGCGCTTTCCAATTCACCAAACAATTTTGCCCCTATCTACATAATGGGGAAAAGTGAAAGGAAAAGTGTTGGGAGGCAAATTGACAGCTGCCAGATGTGAACAAGCGGGACTTAAAGAGTGAGAGCGATGGTGCCAAAGAGTACAGTGGGGCAAAAAAGTATTTAGTCAGTCAGCAATAGTGCAAGTTCCACCACTTAAAAAGATGAGAGGCGTCTGTAATTTACATCATAGGTAGACCTCAACTATGGGAGACAAACTGAGAAAAAAAAACCCAGAAAATCACATTGTCTGTTTTTTTAACAATTTATTTGCATATTATGGTGGAAAATAAGTATTTGGTCAGAAACAAAATTTAATCTCAATACTTTGTAATATATCCTTTGTTGGCAATGACAGAGGTCAAACTTTTTCTGTAAGTCTTCACAAGGTTGCCACACACTGTTGTTGGTATGTTGGCCCATTCCTCCATGCAGATCTCCTCTAGAGCAGTGATGTTTTTGGCTTTTCGCTTGGCAACACAGACTTTCAACTCCCTCCAAAGGTTTTCTATAGGGTTGAGATCTGGAGACTGGCTAGGCCACTCCAGGACCTTGAAATGCTTCTTACGAAGCCACTCCTTCATTGCCCTGGCGGTGTGCTTTGGATCATGGTCATGTTGAAAGACCCAGCCACGTTTCATCATCAATGCCCTTGCTGATGGAAGGAGGTTTGCACTCAAAATATCACGATACATGGCCCCATTCATTCTTTCATGTACCCGAATCAGTCGTCCTGGCCCCTTTGCAGAGAAAGAGCCCCAAAGCATGATGTTTCCACCACCATGCTTTACAGTAGGTATGGTGTTTGATGGATGCAACTCAGTATTCTTTTTCCTCCAAACACGACAAGTTGTGTTTCTACCAAACAGTTCCAGTTTGGTTTAATCAGACCATAGGACATTCTCCCAAAACTCCTCTGGATCATCCAAATGCTCTCTAGCAAACTTCAGACGGGCCCGGACATGTACTGGCTTAAGCAGTGGGACACGTCTGGCACTGCAGGATCTGAGTCCATGGTGGCGTAGTGTGTTACTTATGGTAGGCCTTGTTACATTGGTCCCAGCTCTCTGCAGTTCATTCACTAGGTCCCCCCGCGTGGTTCTGGGATTTTTGCTCACAGTTCTTGTGATCATTCTGACCCCACGGGGTGGGATTTTGCGTGGAGCCCCAGATCGAGGGAGATTATCAGTGGTCTTGTATGTCTTCCATTTTCTAATTATTGCTCCCACTGTTGATTTCTTCACTCCAAGCTGGTTGGCTATTGCAGATTCAGTCTTCCCAGCCTGGTGCAGGGCTACAATTTTGTTTCTGGTGTCCTTTGACAGCTCTTTGGTCTTCACCATAGAGGAGTTTGGAGTCAGACTGTTTGAGGGTGTGCACAGGTGTCTTTTTATACTGATAACAAGTTTAAACAGGTGCCATTACTACAGGTAATGAGTGGAGGAAAGAGGAGACTCTTAAAGAAGAAGTTACAGGTCTGTGAGAGCCAGAAATCTTGATTGTTTGTTTCTGACCAAATACTTATTTTCCACCATAATATGCAAATAAAATGACAAAAAAAAACAGACAATGTGATTTTCTGGATTTTTTTTTCTCAGTTTGTCTCCCATAGTTGAGGTCTACCTATGATGTAAATTACAGACGCCTCGCATCTTTTTAAGTGGTGGAACTTGCACTATTGCTGACTGACTAAATACTTTTTTGCCCCACTGTATATACCGATCAGTTGCTAAGGTGGGGCCCCGACATGGGATACTCACCACACACGGGGATATGAACACACACACAAAATGCACCACACACTACCATGTGCTTCAACACATATTACCCTCAGCACACATTACACTACACGTACACCAACCTCGCCACATAAAAGTCGAAACACAAAAGTCGCCGCTCAAAACTCGCCACGGGCAAAACTCACCACATGCAAAAACTAGGCTCACGCAAAACTCGCCACAAGTGCAAAACTCACCTCATGGAAAACTCGCCACACGCAAAACTTGCACGCGCGGAAAAATTGCCACATGCAGAAAAGTTGCAACACATGCATAAGTTGCCTCACACAAAACTTGCACATACTCAAAAGGCACCACACAAAACTCACCACGGGCAAAACTCTCCATGCGCGAAACTTGCTGCACACAACTTGCTACACTAACCTGTCACATGCAACTCGACACACAAAAAGTTGCTACACGCATGTTGCCACACAAAACTCATCTCACAAAAGTGGCTACATGCATGTCACCACACGCAACTCAACACACACAACGTGACAAACGAAACTCGCCCTAAAACACACACAAGTCTGGTATTATCCTTCAAAAATAAAAATCTCATTAATAAGCAGACAAACTACAAGAGCAACAAATGTACCATATAGGAAATACAGCAGCTGTCAGTCACATGACCTGTCTATTATGTGTATGTGTGAGCTAATATATACTGCCGGGGGGGGGGGGGGACTTCCTGTTGGCTGGGGATTTATCAGGCTGCCAATTTAGCTTACAAATACTGAGGTAAAAATACTGAGCAAATAGCGTGTGAACGAGGTCTAAAGGTACCGTCACACTAAAGCGACGCTGCAGCGATACCGACAACGACCCGGATCGCTGCAGCGTCGCTGTTTGGTCGCTGGAGAGCTGTCACACAGACCGCTCTCCAGCGACCAACGATGCCGGTAACCAGGGTAAACATCGGGTTACTAAGCGCAGGGCCGCGCTTAGTAACCCGATGTTTACCCTGGTTACCATCCTAAAAGTAAAAAAAACAAACAGTACATACTTACCTTCAGCTGTGTCCCCCCGGCGCTGTGCTTCTCTGTACTGGCTGTGAGCACAGCGGCCGGAAAGCAGAGCGGTGACGTCACCGCTCTGCTTTCCGGCCGCTGTGCTCACAGAAAGTGCAGGAAAGCACAGCGCCGGAGGACAGACAGCGGAAGGTAAGTAACATAGTAACATAGTAACATAGTTAGTAAGGCCGAAAAAAGACATTTGTCCATCCAGTTCAGCCTATATTCCATCATAATAAATACCCAGATCTACGTCCTTCTACAGAACCTAATAATTGTATGATACAATATTGTTCTGCTCCAGGAAGACATCCAGGCCTCTCTTGAACCCCTCGACTGAGTTCGCCATCACCACCTCCTCAGGCAAGCAATTCCAGATTCTCACTGCCCTAACAGTAAAGAATCCTCTTCTATGTTGGTGGAAAAACCTTCTCTCCTCCAGACGCAAAGAATGCCCCCTTGTGCCCGTCACCTTCCTTGGTATAAACAGATCCTCAGCGAGATATTTGTATTGTCCCCTTATATACTTATACATGGTTATTAGATCGCCCCTCAGTCGTCTTTTTTCTAGACTAAATAATCCTAATTTCGCTAATCTATCTGGGTATTGTAGTTCTCCCATCCCCTTTATTATTTTTGTTGCCCTCCTTTGTACTCTCTCTAGTTCCATTATATCCTTCCTGAGCACCGGTGCCCAAAACTGGACACAGTACTCCATGTGCGGTCTAACTAGGGATTTGTACAGAGGCAGTATAATGCTCTCATCATGTGTATCCAGACCTCTTTTAATGCACCCCATGATCCTGTTTGCCTTGGCAGCTGCTGCCTGGCACTGGCTGCTCCAGGTAAGTTTATCATTAACTAGGATCCCCAAGTCCTTCTCCCTGTCAGATTTACCCAGTGGTTTCCCGTTCAGTGTGTAATGGTGATATTGATTCCCTCTTCCCATGTGTATAACCTTACATTTATCATTGTTAAACCTCATCTGCCACCTTTCAGCCCAAGTTTCCAACTTATCCAGATCCATCTGTAGCAGAATACTATCTTCTCTTGTATTAACTGCTTTACATAGTTTTGTATCATCTGCAAATATCGATATTTTACTGTGTAAACCTTCTACCAGATCATTAATGAATATGTTGAAGAGAACAGGTCCCAATACTGACCCCTGCGGTACCCCACTGGTCACAGCGACCCAGTTAGAGACTATACCATTTATAACCACCCTCTGCTTTCTATCACTAAGCCAGTTACTAACCCATTTACACACATTTTCCCCCAGACCAAGCATTCTCATTTTGTGTACCAACCTCTTGTGCGGCACGGTATCAAACGCTTTGGAAAAATCGAGATATACCACGTCCAATGACTCACCGTGGTCCAGTCTATAGCTTACCTCTTCATAAAAACTGATTAGATTGGTTTGACAGGAGCGATTTCTCATAAACCCATGCTGATATGGAGTTAAACAGTTATTCTCATTGAGATAATCCAGAATAACATCCCTCAGAAACCCTTCAAATATTTTACCAACAATAGAGGTTAGACTTACTGGCCTATAATTTCCAGGTTCACTTTTAGAGCCCTTTTTGAATATTGGCACCACATTTGCTATGCGCCAGTCCTGCGGAACAGACCCTGTCGCTATAGAGTCACTAAAAATAAGAAATAATGGTTTATCTATTACATTACTTAGTTCTCTTAGTACTCGTGGGTGTATGCCATCCGGACCCGGAGATTTATCTATTTTAATCTTATTTAGCCGGTTTCGCACCTCTTCTTGGGTTAGATTGGTGACCCTTAATATAGGGTTTTCATTGTTTCTTGGGATTTCACCTAGCATTTCATTTTCCACCGTGAATACCGTGGAGAAGAAGGTGTTTAATATGTTAGCTTTTTCCTCGTCATCTGCAACCATTCTTTCCTCACTATTTTTTAAGGGGCCTACATTTTCAGTTTTTATTCTTTTACTATTGATATAGTTGAAGAACAGTTTGGGATTAGTTTTACTCTCCTTAGCAATGTGCTTCTCTGTTTCCTTTGTGGCAGCTTTAATTAGTTTTTTAGATAAAGTATATAATAATAATAATTTTTATTTATATAGCGCCAACATATTCCGCAGCGCTTTACAAATTATAGAGGGGACTTGTACAGACAATAGACATTACAGCATAACAGAAATACAGTTCAAAACAGATACCAGGAGGAGTGAGGGCCCTGCTCGCAAGCTTACAAACTATGGGGAAAAGGGGAGACACGAGAGGTGGATGGTAACAATTGCTTTAGTTATTCGGACCAGCTATAGTGTAAGGCTCAGGTGTTCATGTAAAGCTGCATGAACCAGTATGTAGCAGTACAGACACAGAGGGCTAATACTGCATAAAGGCATAAAGTATTTTTCTCCCTATAGTTTTTTAGAGCTTCAATGGTGCCATCCTGCTTTAGTAGTGCAAATGCTTTCTTTTTACTGTTAATTGCCTGTCTTACTTCTTTGTTTAGCCACATTGGGTTTTTCCTATTTCTAGTCCTTTTATTCCCACAAGGTATAAACCGCTTACACTGCCTATTTAGGATGTTCTTAAACATTTCCCATTTATTATCTGTATTCTCATTTCTGAGGATATTGTCCCAGTCTACCAGATTAAGGGCATCTCTAAGCTGTTCAAACTTTGCCTTCCTAAAGTTCAATGTTTTTGTGACTCCCTGACAAGTCCCCCTAGTGAAAGACAGGTGAAACTGCACAATATTGTGGTCGCTATTTCCTAAATGCCCAACCACCTGCAGATTTGTTATTCTGTCAGGTCTATTAGATAGTATTAGGTCTAAAAGTGCTGCTCCTCTGGTTGGATTCTGCACCAATTGTGAAAGATAATTTTTCTTGGTTATTAGCAGAAACCTGTTGCCTTTATGGGTTTCACAGGTTTCTGTTTCCCAGTTAATATCCGGGTAGTTAAAGTCCCCCATAACATAGTAACATAGTTAGTAAGGCCGAAAAGACATTTGTCCATCCAGTTCAGCCTATATTCCATCATAATAAGTACCCAGATCTACGTCCTTCTACAGAACCTAATAATTGTATGATACAATATTGTTCTGCTCCAGGAAGACATCCAGGCCTCTCTTGAACCCCTCGACTGAGTTCGCCATCACCACCTCCTCAGGCAAGCAATTCCAGATTCTCACTGCCCTAACAGTAAAGAATCCTCTTCTATGTTGGTGGAAAAACCTTCTCTCCTCCAGACGCAAAGAATGCCCCCTTGTGCCCGTCACCTTCCTTGGTATAAACAGATCCTCAGCGAGATATTTGTATTGTCCCCTTATATACTTATACATAGGACCTCATTATGGGTTGCAGCTTCATCTATCTATCTATCTATCTTCATCTTCATCTAAGTATGTAGTGTTTGTTTTTTTTTACTTTTAAACTGGTAACCAGGGTAAACATCGGGTTACTAAGCGCGGCCCTGCGCTTAGTAACCCGATGGTTACCCTGGTTACCAGCGAAGACATCGCTGAATCGGCGTCACACACGCCGATTCAGCGATGTCAGCAGGAAGTCCAGCGACGAAATAAAGTGCTGGACTTTCTGCAGCGACCAACGACATCACAGCAGGATTCTGATCGCTGCTGTGTGTCAAACTGAACGATATCGCTAGCCAGGACGCTGCAACGTCACAGATCGCTAGCGATATCGTTTAGTGTGACGGTACCTTAATACAGGAGGAGATGACATACAGATATATACTATATACAGGAGAGATGACACACAGGTATATACTATATAGAGGAGGAGATGATATACAGGTACATACTATTTACAGGAGGAGATGACAGATATATACTATATACAGGGGAGATGGCACAGGTATATACTATATACAGGAGCAGATGACCTACAGGTATATACTATATACAGGAGGAGATGACACACAGATATATACTATATACAGGTGAGATAACAGGTATATACTATATACAGGAGGAGATGACATACAGGTATAAACTATATATAGGAGATGACATACAGGTATATTCTGTATATAGGAGGAGATGACATACAGGTATATACTATATACAGGGGAGATGACACAGCAGGTATATACTATATACAGGGGAGATGACATACAGGTATATACAGGAGAGGACATACAGGTGTATACTACATATAAGGGAGATGACAAACATGTATATACTGAGGTGAAAATGAGAGGTGTGAGGTGAAAATGAAAAGGTGTGAGTGCAAAATGAGAGGAGTGAGGGAAAATAGTGGAGTGATCGGAAAATGACAGATGTGAGGTCGAAATGACAAGTGTTAGGGGGGAATGAGAGGAGTGAGGGAGAAAATGAGAAATGTGAGGGGGAAAATGAAAGATGTGATTGGGAAAATGAGAGGCGTGATGGGAAAATAAGAGAAGTGAGGTGCTATTACTAACCACAGATATTTACTATGCCCAGGCAACGCCGGGCTCTTCAGCTAGTAATCATATAAAACAGATACCAAGACGAATGTGGGCCCTTCTTGCAAGCTTACAATCTATGAGTTAATAGGGGAAACACGAAAGGTGGATGGTAACAATTGCTTTCATTGTTCTGACCAGCCGTTATGTAAGCAATCAGGTGTTCAAGTAATGCTGCATGAACAGGTTACCAACGAGCATGTGTAAAAGTACAGAAACAGAGGGTTATTAAATGAATAAAAACTGATGATACAAGGTTCCTCATTATGAAGAAAATTTTTAATGGGTAACACAGGGATAGTTAGATAAATGTGTTTAGGCGGTAGGCTAGTCTTAAGAAATGCTTTTTTAGGGCACGCTTAAAACTGTGGGGATTGGAAATTAATCAAATTATCCTGGTTAGTGCATTCCAGAGAATTGGCGCAACAATCGTGAAGTCTTAGAGACAAAAGTTGGAGGTTCTGATTATTGAGGATGTTAACCTTAGGTCATTAGCAGAACGGAGGGCAATGGTAGGGTGGTAGGCGGAGACCAGGGAGGAGATGTAGGGTGGTGCTGAACCATGGAGTGCTTTGCGGGTGAGAGTGATACGTTTATATTGAACTGTGGAGTGGATGGGTAACCAGTGCAATGACTGGTACAAGGTAGAGGCATCGGAATAACGGTCGGTGAGGAATGAGATCCTGGCTGCAGCATTCAGGATAGATTGGAGAGAGGAGAGTTTGGTAAGAGGGAGACCTATTAGTACAGAGTTACAATAGTCCAGACAAGAATGAATAAGAGCAACAGTACGTTTTTGCAGAGTCGATAGTAAGAAAAGGTCGGATTCCAGAAATGTTTTTGAGGTGTAGATAACAGCGAGCCAGTGATCGGATGTGTGTGTGTGTGTGTGGGGGGGGGTGGGAAGGGATTGTGAATGAAAGCTCTAAATCAAGTATGACCAAAAGAAAGAATATACCTGGCTATAAGGGTATTAGGCCCAGTATGAGTATTTTAAAACCAAATATATTTCCCATGTTTAACTTTTGAATTTGGTTTTGGCATCAAAATACTAATGCAAAGTATTGACCAAATCTGCAAAGTGTCCAAATATAAGCCTTATAGGATTTTTTTTTTTTTAGGTATAAATTAGGGGTTTATAGGTTACGTCAATGCAAAGTGGCATGAAAGCTAAAGGGTTAAGAAAAAGACCAAAATATTGAAAGGTTCAAAGGATATCCAAATGGAAATACATTTCTATCATTTTAAATTAAAAATTGTATACAGATTTTTGGATATAAATATCTTTTATTATCCTCCCTTTACCTCCATAGTCAAACTATGATCTTAACGAAGACGTTAAAGATTACAAATAAAAAGCACAAATCTGATACATTAAGACAAGGTATTATTCATATTCACCTGACAAGATGCCACTGGCCGCTCCAGGAATGCCAGAGATTTCACTGACATTGTTATGAAGAAAATACTCATCACACGAGCCACTTGAGAAATTTGTAGACCCGCAGAACAGTTCAGACAACTTAGTTGCCACTGTCACATTATCTACATTCACAGTCTTGGCACATAAATCAAACTGGTCTCTGGCGAGGGTTCGGTTTCCCAGCACACAAATGCTATTGAAATTAAAAAGAGACAACACTTAGTATAACACAACACAGTATAAAAACACTGTGTGGAAACAAACAAAAATTAATTAGCCTCATTAAGAAAAAAGGAAAGTAAAAGAAAATGTTAGTCATAGATTAATGGTCCTATCGAGTACAGGATTTTCATACAGTATATATAATTCTATGTGCATTCCTAAAGCAAAATACGTATCTTTTAATATGGGGTAATTGGGCTTAGAACATTTAAAAAGACCAAGCCCTGCGAAAACAGTTAATTGAATCAGGTCCAGTGGGGTTTTATTTTTGCAAAACATATTATTTAGCTTAATGTGCAAGACCATGTTCATTTCATATTCATACGCCTATCTGAGGCAGGCAGCAAGACGTTGTCTATTGCAGTTTCATGCCTGATTCAAATAGGCAGATACGTCAGAAAATTTTGTTACTCCATTTGCATCATTACAGTCAATGACTCAACAAATACGCCCGGATCCATTTTTACAGGGATTCAGGCATGATCCGAAATGGACCACTGACATGGGTATAAAACACTATGTTAAACCGGACTAAAGTTGAAAGGCTGTTTGGCGGTTTTGTGTATTCTCACCACTAATAGAAAAATGTGTGTAGTTTTAAAGGGAGGCTGACAGTAGGATTTACTCCCTAGAAGGTATTTGAAGCCTTAACCCTGACACCATCCAACAAGGTATGTGACCCTGACACCATCCTACTAGGTGTGTGACCCTGACACCATCCTACTAGGTGCGTGACCCTGACACCATCCTACTAGGTGCGTGACCCTGACACCATCCTACAAGGTGCGTGACCCTGACACCATCCTACAAGGTACGTGACCCTGACACCATCCTACAACGTACGTGACCCTGACACCATCCTACTAGGTGCGAGACCCTGACACCATCCTACAAGGTACGTGACCCTGACACCATCCTACAAGGTATGTGACCCTGACATCATCCTACAAGGTATGTGACCCTGACACCATCCTACTAGGTGCGAGACCCTGACACCATCCTACTAGGTGCGTGACCCTGACACCATCCTACTAGGTGCGTGACCCTGACACCATCCTACAAGGTGCGTGACCCTGACACCATCCTACAAGGTACGTGACCCTGACACCATCCTACAACGTACGTGACCCTGACACCATCCTACTAGGTGCGAGACCCTGACACCATCCTACAAGGTACGTGACCCTGACACCATCCTACAAGGTATGTGACCCTGACATCATCCTACAAGGTATGTGACCCTGACACCATCCTACTAGGTGCGAGACCCTGACACCATCTTACAAGGTGCGTGACCCTGACACCATAGTACAAGGAACGTGACCCTGACACCATCCTACAAGGTATCTAAAAAACTAATTAAAGCTGCCAAAAAGGAAACAGAGAAGCACATAGCTAAGGAGAGTAAAACTAATCCCAAACTGTTCTTCAACTATATCAATAGTAAAAGAATAAAAACTGAAAATGTAGGCCCCTTAAAAAATAGTGAGGAAAGAATGGTTGTAGATGACGAGGAAAAAGCTAACATATTAAACACCTTCTTCTCCACGGTATTCACGGTGGAAAATGAAATGCTAGGTGAAATCCCAAGAAACAATGAAAACCCTATGTTAAGGGTCACCAATCTAACCCAAGAAGAGGTGCGAAACCGGCTAAATAAGATTAAAATAGATAAATCTCCGGGTCCGGATGGCATACACCCACGAGTACTAAGAGAACTAAGTAATGTAATAGATAAACCATTATTTCTTATTTTTAGGGACTCTATAGCGACAGGGTCTGTTCCGCAGGACTGGCGCATAGCAAATGTGGTGCCAATATTCAAAAAGGGCTCTAAGAGTGAACCTGGAAATTATAGGCCAGTAAGTCTAACCTCTATTGTTGGTAAAATATTTGAAGGTTTTCTGAGGGATGTTATTCTGGATTATCTCAATGAGAATAACTGCTTAACTCCATATCAGCATGGGTTTATGAGAAATCGCTCCTGTCAAACCAATCTAATCAGTTTTTATGAAGAGGTAAGCTATAGGCTGAACCACGGTGAGTCATTGGACGTGGTATATCTCGATTTTTCCAAAGCGTTTGATACCGTGCCGCACAAGAGGTTGGTACACAAAATGAGAATGCTTGGTCTGGGGGAAAATGTGTGTAAATGGGTTAGTAACTGGCTTAGTGATAGAAAGCAGAGGGTGGTTATTGTTGTGAATTCTGTGGCCAAGCTCCCTCCTGTGGTCGAGAGTGGTACTTCGGCTGGTTCTGTCTATGAGCTTCCTTTGGTGGATGAGAGTGGTACTGCGGCTTCTGAGTTTCCTTCCTCAGGTGATGAGGTTAAGTCGTTAGGTGCTGCTCTATTTAACTCCACCTGGTGCTTTGATCCTGGCCTCCAGTCAATGTTCTAGTATTGGTCTTGCTTCCTCCTGGATCGTTCCTGTGGCCTGTCTATCCTGCATAAGCTAAGTTTTGCTTGTGTTATTTTTGTTTGCTATTTTTTCTGTCCAGCTTGCTTTATTGTTTTTTCTTGCTTGCTGGAAGCTCTGAGACGCAGAGTGAGCACCTCCGTACCGTTAGTCGGTGCGGAGGGTCTTTTTGCCCCTCTGCGTGGTTGTTTGTAGGTTTTTGTGTTGACCGCAAAGCTATCTTTCCTATCCTCGGTCTATTCAGTAAGTCGGGCCTCACTTTGCTAAATCTATTTAATCTCTGTGTTTGTATTTTCTTCTTACTCACAGTCATTTTATGTGGGGGGCTGCCTTTTCCTTTGGGGAATTTCTCTGAGGCAAGGTAGGCTTATTTGTCTATCTTCAGGGCTAGTTAGTTTCTCAGGCTGTGCCGAGTTGCATAGGGAGCGTTAGGCGCAATCCACGGCTACCTCTAGTGTGGTGTGTTAGGATTAGGGATTGCGGTCAGCAGAGTTTCCACGTCTCAGAGCTCGTCATTTGTTTTTGGTAATTGTCAGGACACTTTGTGTGCTCTGAACTTCAATGTCCATTGTGGTTCTGAATTACCTGTTCAGAACAGGTTATAAATGGTATAGTCTCTAACTGGGTCGCTGTGACCAGTGGGGTACCGCAGGGGTCAGTATTGGGACCTGTTCTCTTCAACATATTCATTAATGATCTGGTAGAAGGTTTACACAGTAAAATATCGATATTTGCAGATGATACAAAACTATGTAAAGCAGTTAATAGAAGAGAAGATAGTATTCTGCTACAGATGGATCTGGATAAGTTGGAAACTTGGGCTGAGAGGTGGAAGATGAGGTTTAACAATGATAAATGTAAGGTTATACACATGGGAAGAAGGAATCAATATCACCATTACACACTGAATGGGAAACCACTGGGTAAATCTGACAGGGAGAAGGACTTGGGGATCCTAGTTAATGATAAACTTACCTGGAGCAGCCAGTGCCAGACAGCAGCTGCCAAGGCAAACAGGATCATGGGGTGCATTAAGAGGTCTGGATACACATGATGAGAGCATTATACTGCCTCTGTACAAATCCCTAGTTAGACCGCACATGGAGTACTGTGTCCAGTTTTGGGCACCGGTGCTCAGGAAGGATATAATGGAACTAGAGAGAGTACAAAGGAGGGCAACAAAATTAATAAAGGGGATGGGAGAACTACAATACCCAGATAGATTAGCGAAATTAGGATTATTTAGTCTAGAAAAAAGACGACTGAGGGGCGATCTAATAACCATGTATAAGTATATAAGGGGACAATACAAATATCTCGCTGAGGATCTGTTTATACCAAGGAAGGTGACGGGCACAAGGGGGCATTCTTTGCGTCTGGAGGAGAGAAGGTTTTTCCACCAACATAGAAGAGGATTCTTTACTGTTAGGGCAGTGAGAATCTGGAATTGCTTGCCTGAGGAGGTGGTGATGGCGAACTCAGTCGAGGGGTTTAAGAGAGGCCTGGATGTCTTCCTGGAGCAGAACAATATTGTAACATACAATTATTAGGTTCTGTAGAAGGACGTAGATCTGGGGATTTATTATGATGGAATATAGGCTGAACTGGATGGACAAATGTCTTTTTTCGGCCTTACTAACTATGTTACTATGTTACTATGTATGTGACCCTGACACCATCCTACAAAGTGCGTGACCCCGACACAATCCGACAAGGTGCGTGACCCCGACACCATCCTACATGATACATGACCCTGACACCATCCTACTTCTTGGACCGTTCCCGGCGCCTGCCTCAACAGGGCAGATAAAGTACGCCTGTGCAGAAGCCGTGACAGGAAGCAAGGAAGAGGACGTCATGGCTTGAAGATGGGAGGTGCCAGACCCGGACCGCGACGCCCATCGGACCGGGCTGACCCCCCAGGTGAGTATAATCTAACTTGATTTTCTTATCTTTCAAGTTAAATCGGGGGCTTATCTACAGCATTACAGAATGCTGTAGATAAGCCCCTGATGGCGGTGGCCGAAGCTTATATACGAAAAAGTAGGTGACAGATTGCCTTTAAACCTTTGGTTGTCTTTGCTTCAGAGTACTAAATCTTTATGTAGCAAGTCATTTAAGTTAATTATTTACTTACGGAAACCATGGTGGGTCAAAAATAGACTTGATGGAGCCTGCATAGATGGCCAAAATGGAGAGGACCACACATGACAGAAACACAGAGGCAAATTTGTTCACATATTTCACTCCAACACATACAACAATTGCCATCAAGGTAAGAAAGATCGTCCCGTAGACTCGCATATTGTTCAATTTAGAAGTTGAATCTTCATGGTCATTATTAGAATGAAATATGGCAGCTGAAGGAACAATGTACACCTAAAGAGAGAAACATATGTCAATATGCATCCAAAAGAGATTCCTCTTCATGCCTATGGCAAACTATGACAAGATTGGCCATGGTATCGAGATTGGGGCCCAGTCATCTGAATGGAGAAGTGTATATTGTGGCACTCCATTAAAATGGTTGACGTTTCCAGCATATTGGTGAATTTTTGGTAGACCCATTCTATTCAATGGACAGAACCGTTGCACGTGCCTCTGCAACACCAGCAGCACAAGGCATCTATAGAATATTTGGATATGCCATAAAGGTCCCAGATATTTGGCGTGGCTACATCTGTAAAAATCTGACCTATCAAAATATAAAATAATTTAACCCAGATGATAAATGTGATTAAAAAAATGCAATTTTTTGGTTGCTGCGCCCACCATATCCAAGTCATATTAGTTGCACAATAAACAAAACTCTCCTAAAAATGGTTAAGTTGCATTTTTTTCACACTTAAGACTTCTTTTCCCTGTCTTTTCATACACTGTATGGTACCTCTTCTAATAAATTGTATGACAAAATGGACTCATTAAAAAACTAAACTGATGTCATACAGATGGCATCTGCACCATTTAGATGCTGCTGTCTGAAACGGACAAAAGCATCCAAAAGGTCAGCCGCAGGAGCTTAGATATGGAAAGTAGCTGGCATTTACTGCCTGTAGAGGCGAATTAGCTCCTGAGCCCCTTCACATCTGCAGACCACTGTCCAGGTTGTTTATAAACATCCTAATGTGAAAGGGGGTCAAGTCATGTTTTAGAATTCTTTAAATGGAATACAGGACATACGTTGCCTTTTGACACGTTAAGTAACCTATATAGATAAGATTTTTAATAGATAATAGAAGCATAATCGCAATTTACATAGCTAGTGATATCATACCTCGAGATCTCCCTATACTAAAGGTAAAATAAATTTTTTAAATTATTTAAAGATGTACTCCCATAAAAAAATAAATAAAAAAACCTTTTAAAATCCGTATGCAGTGTAGTATAGTATTTTAATAAAACTTACTAATTGCAGTCTTCCCCGGTTTCCAGCATTGCTCCGGTCCTCTTCTAGATCACATGACAGTCTTTCACGGGTTCACAAGGGGACTATGGAGAAATGATACTTCCACCTCTGTAAGCCTACCAAGACTCAGAAAAAAGCTCAATAGACTTAGATTGTGAAAGTGATTTCCAGGCCACACAAACCATTAAGTTAGTTGGCTAGTCTTATTAACTAGAGCGGGTGCAGAGAAGAGCGACCAAGGTTATTAGAGGACTGGGGGGTCTGCAATACCAAGATAGGTTATTACACTTGGGGCTATTTAGTTTGGAAAAATGAAGACTAAGGGGTGATCTTATTTTAATGTATAAATATATGAGGGGACAGTACAAAGACCTTTCCGATGATCTTTTTAGTCATAGACCTGAGACAGGGACAAGGGGGCATCCTCTACGTCTGGAGGAAAGAAGGTTTAGGCATAATAACAGACGTGGGTTCTTTACTGTAAGAGCAGTGAGACTATGGAACTCTCTGCCGTACGATGTTGTAATGAGTGATTCAGTACTTAAATTTAAGAGGGGATTGGATACCTTTCTGGAAAAGTATAATGTTACAGGGTTTATATACACTAGATTCCTTGATAGGGCTTTGATCCAGGGAACTAGTCTGATTGCCGTATGTGGAGTCGGGAAGGAATTTTTTTCCCAAAAGTGGAGCTTAGTATTTGCCTCATGGTTTTTTTTTGCCTTCCTCTGGATCAACATGTTAGGGCATGTTAGGTTAGGTTATGGGTTGAACTAGATGGACTTAAAGTCTTCCTTCAACCTTAATAACTATGTTACTATGTTACTATGTTATTTGAAGTCACATGACTCAGAAAAGGACCTGAGAGTTACTGACACCAGGAAAGATGGCGATCAGGAAGTATTTAAATACAACTATACTACACCACATACATATCTAGAAAGTTGGGAATACTTACCTAAACCTATACTCCTACAGAGCCACCAACAGATCATGGTTTCAGGATAATATTAGATATATTAAAAGAGCTGTTCAGTCATAGTATTTTGATCAACATGGGAGAAGGGAAAAAACTAACAGAGAAAAGGGGAACAGGTTCTTACATGCACATTAAATAATTCTATTTAAACTTAACAGACGTAGATATAATATCAAGTGTGTACATTTTGTGAACTTTCATGGAGTGTGCAAATAGGTTTTTTTTCCCTCATGTAGGGAATTGAGATAAATGTCCTTATCGGTGCATACATTCTATTACAGTCGCAATAGTGCACTCTTTATTGACATCGCAAGTATTCAAGTATTTGAATATGTGTCAACTAATTGTTTTATTTTTGTTTAGTAATGATGAGAGGAATATTTGCTAGAACGATATTTGTTTGCCACATGCTTGAAATTCTGCTTTATTATTTTAGACAAAGATTTGAAGGGTATGTGCACACGATGCAGATTTAGTGCAGAATTGGTGCAGAACTGATGCAGATTTTTCTGCTGCAGAAACGCTGCAGAACTGCACTGTGATTTACAGTACAATGTAAATCAATGTGGAAAAAAAAGCTGTGCACATGGTGCAGAAAAATCTGCGCTGAAACGCTGCAGATTTCAAAGAAGTGCACGTCACTTCTTTTGTGCAGTTCTGCAGCGTTTCTGCAGCAGATTTTTCTGCACCATGTGCACAGCTTTTTTTTCACATTGATTTACATTGTACTGCACAGAAACTGCATAGAAACTGCACAGAAACTGCACAGAAACTGCATAGAAACTGCACAGAAACTGCATCAAATCTGCAGATGCAGATTTAGTGCAGATAATTCTGCACCACATTTTCTACGTGTGCACATAGCCTACGATTGATTCCACCATATAATGATTGCAAAATCGATTTTGCAATTATTTTCACATGTGGGGTTGGGTTTGTATATGTGTTATTAACTTTGAATGCTCATTGTATTTTGAGGGCTTGTGCACACGTTGCGGATTTGCCTGCGGATGCGCAGCATTTTTGATGCTGCGGATCTGCAGCAGTTTTCCTTGCATTTTACAGTAGCATGTTTAACTATGGAAAACCAAATCCGCTGTACACATGCTGCGGAAAATACCACGCAGAAACACTGCGGTTTATTTTCCGCAGCATGTCAATCCTTTGAGCAGATTCCGCAGCGTTTTACACCTGTTCCATAATTGGAATCCGCAGGTGTAAAAAAGCAGGTGAAATACGCACAAAAAAAAACTGCACAAAAACCTGGTTTACCGCAGGTAACATGCAGGGCGTTTTGCCTGTGGACTTTTCAGAATCTGCACGAAAAAATCCGCAATGGAATCCGCAACGTGTGCACATACCCTTAGATGCCTATGAGTAAGGACAAAGTCCGAAAGGTGTCAGGCGTGAGGGGCATGTTCGGCCCTTGACATTCATGTTTTAACTTTTTACAAACAATGGATTAAATAAAAAACAAAATTTGAATTTTTATGGATATCATCTGGTGCTGGTTTTTCCTTTTTTGCCTATAGTATTTTGAGGACCTATTCTTGTGATCTCAGATTGGTTGGGGTCCAACACAATGCTTCCTCATCCTCACTCAAAGCTGTTGGGCCTAACTTGTCAGTACACTCTAAGGCATTTTCATCCGGTAGCTCCTACCATTTTTATTTGGTTTTGTGAATACCCATCTCCATTTCCACCACCAGGTTATGGGTTATGACCACTTGATTCCAGTAAATAACCCCACTAAGCTCTTAACCAGGTATGGCTACATTTTCTGTATGCTTATATAATGCAACAGATTAAATAAGCCACAAAAAGCTGAGTCAGTATCTGTCATACTTCTTTAAGAAATCCATCTATCAGTATACAGACCGCAATGTCCGGACTGACCACAGATCTCCTGTCCCAAACTTACAGCATCACTTGTGCTTATGGAGTCCGTAAGTTTGTGTCAGAAGACCAAGGGTCAAGTCCAGGCATTGTGATCCAGATACGGCTCATGCCCTAAAGCTTTGAATTGAAGAAGTAGACACTGCTCAAATTAGTTTCATAGCCCCAATCCTCATTAAATCAGGGTTCTTCTACAGCGTTCTATTCTTTTATCCCTAATATTTTGGATAAATGTAGGGAAGTGAACACATTGACTTTAGTTCCCTTGAGCTTCCCCGATTCTGCTGCTCTTAAGTTTTTCACTGTGTGACTCCATTGCAGAGATATTCACATTTGTTTCTTTGGGAGCATTATATCTTAAATCTCTGCTGGGCCTTTTCACAAACTTTTGTGGGCATGTGTGCTTTCACCCTCCTTCCAAGATACCAACAATCATAACGAGGTAGCGTCAGACTGCCAGATCAGCAGTTTAGCTGTAATTGGCAGAATATGGGAAGGATGGTTGAAAGCGAATGCTTTTGAGATAAGACTCAAAAATACATTAAGTTGAACTAAAAGCAGAAATATCACATAGTGTTCTCCAGAAGAAAATCTGAATATCTCGGCAATGGAATGATGTGGCACAAAAAAAAAAAAAAAATAGTGGCATACTCACTGGGCTTACAAAAGTATTAGCTCAATTATTTGAGTGAGTGACAAGTCTTTTTTAAGTGGCGAATACTTCTTAATAAATAAGGGGCATCATCAAACAGCGAGCCCATTAAGACTAGTGTGTGCAACACAAGTCTTCATGAAAAGGTCTCTACATGCCGCATTCCAGTCAGCGAGTCTAATGACTTTTGGGAAAGAGTGTAATGCACTTAGTGGCACAGAGTGGTAACAAATAATTTTTTCTCTTAGAGCATAATATGAAAAGCAATGCTGCTCCATATATCTATATCTATCTATCTATCTATCTATCTATCCATCTATCCATCTATCCATCTATCTACATATACTTAAACACAGGTGCTTCTTACAAAATAATATCAAAAAGTTGATTTATTTCAGTTCTTCAATACAAAAAGTGAAATTAATATAGAGTGATCTATTCCAAGTGTTTGTTTCTGTTACTGTTGATAATTATGGCTTACAGCCAATGAATACCCAAAAGTAATCCCAGTAAATTAGAAAACTTTATAACATCAGTTTGAAAAATGATTTTCAAATCTGAAATGTTGGCCTACTGAAATGCGTGTTCAGTAAATGCGCTCAATACTTGGTCCGGGCTCCTTTTGCATCAATTCCTGCATCAATGCGGCGTGGCATGGAGGCGATCAGCCTGTGGCACTGCTGAGGTGTTATGGAAGACCAAGTTGCTTTGATAGTAGCCTTCAGATTGTTTGCATTATTGGTTCTGGTGTCTAGCATCTTCCTCTTGACAATAACCCATAGATTCTCTATGGGGTTAAGGTCAGGCGAGTTTGCTGGCCAATCAAGCACAGTGATCAGGTTATTTTTAAACCAGGTATTGGTACTTTTGGCAGTGTGGACAGATGCCAAGTCCTGCTGGAGAATGAAATTTCCATGTCCAAAAAGCTTGTTGGCAGAGGGAAGCATGAAGAGCTCTAAAATTTCTTGGTAGATGGCTGTGCTGACTTTGGTCTTGATAAAACACAGTGGACCTACACCAGCAGATGACATGGCTCCCCAAACCATCACTGATCGTGGAAACTTCACACTAAACCTCAAGTAGCTTGGATTGTGTGCCTCTCCACTTTTCCTCCAGACTCTGGGACCTTGATTAACAAATAAAAAGCAAAATTTATTTTCATCTGAAAACACATTGGACCACTAAGCAACAGTCCAGTTCTTTTTCTACTTGGACCAGGTAAGACGCTTCTGGCATTGTCTATTGGTCATGAGAGGATTGACACAAGGAAGGCGACACTAGTAGCCCATGTCCTGGATACATCTGTGTCTGGTGGTTCTTGAAGCAATGACTCCAGCAGCAGTCCACTCCTTGTGAATCTCCTCCAAATTTTTGAATGGCCCTTTCTTATCAATCCTTTCAAGGCTGCGGTTATCCCAGTTGCTTGTGTACCTTTTAACTCCACACTTTTTCCTTCCACTCAACTTTCCATTAAAGCACTCTGAACAGCCAGCTTCTTTAGCAATGACCTTTTGTGGCTCACCCTCCTTGTGGAGTGTGTCAATGACTGCTTCCTGGACATCTGTCAAGTCAGCAGTCTTCCCCATGATTGTGTAGCCCACTGAAACAGATTAAAGGACCTTTTTAAGCATTTAGAAAGCCTTTTCAGATGTTTTTTGCAACATTAAGAGAAATAAAACACTTGAAATAGATCACTTCATTTGTAATGACTGTACATAATTTGAGTTTCACTTAATGTATTGAAGAACTGAAATAAAGTAACTTTTTGATGATATTCTAATTTTGTGAGAAGCATCTGTATAAATAAAAAAATATATATATATATATACACATACACATATATACACATACACTATATATATATACATATACACAAATATATATATGCATATACACAAATATATATATATATATATATATATATATATATGCATATACACAAATATATATATATATATATATATATATATATATATATATATATACACACACACACACACACACACACACACACACAGTACACATTTGGAATTATATACTTAAAAAAGTGTGAAACACCTGTAAATATGTCTTATATTCTAGGTTCTTCAAAGTAGCCACCTTTTGCTTTGATTACTGCTTTGCACACTCTTGGCATTCTCTTGATGAGCTTCAAGAGGTAATCACCTGAAATGGTCTTCTAAAAATCTTGAAGGAGTTCCCAGAGATGCTTAGCACTTGTTAGCCCTTTTGCCTTCACTCTGCGGTCCAGCTCACCCCAAACCATCTCGATTGGGTTCAGGTCTGGTGACTGTGGAGGCCAGGTCATCTGGCGTAGCACCCCATCACTCTCCTTCTTGGTCAAATAGCCCTTACACAGCCTGGAGGTGTGTTTGGGTCACTGTCCTGTTGAAAAATAAATGATGGTCCAACTAAACGCAAACCGGATTGTCACGATTCCCCTGACCGCTGTCACCAATTGGTCAGGATTCACACCGTGACCGTCACCCCTACGTCACGGATTGAGGTGACTTTAGGCCAACAGACGGCTATCACATGTGCAGGGGGGCTTATCTTAGTTATCCCTCCACTCCACGATGTGATGAAAAAAAACACACACAAGGCTATTGACCTCTTAGTTTACAGCAGGGGCTTATTCTAGGTATCCCACTGCTTTTCTATATACCACGAACTGCAGGGATTTATGTATATCCCGCTTACAGTTCCACTTAACACTTGCAGCTCTCTGGCGCCCCCCTTACTCTCAGGTCAGATTAGGTACTGCACCCTGGGTAATTAGTCGCCAGAAAGGCTGCCTGCTATGTACTGGCTATTGAGCACGCTGCAGCGATGTGATAACTACTCCCACTCAGGCAGGAACAATAATTAATTATCAATGCCGCAGTCGCTTCAGCATCCCTCAACAGTCAGCGCACTCTCGCTGCCACCAGCTTCGATTAAACAGGTCCGAAGCTAACCCAACACAACAGTAACAGTAGCGTATTTCCCTTCAGAAGACTTAGGGAACGGTTTTTAGAGCATGGAGAAGAACTTACATATAATAGTATATCCCATTAAAAAAAAATTAGGCAGTGCTTTATCAAAAATATTTTTATAAAGATGTTACAAATGAGACAATTGCAAATATGTACATGGGTAATTATAACATAAAGGGAATAAAAGAGAAAAGATAACACTCACATGTTAAAAGCATGGCGGGCACCCCAGGCTAGTGCAGTTTCCATACATCCCAGTCCATGAGATGTACTCAGCTCTTCCAGGACAATAGGACAAGAAGTCCAGAAGAAGAAATCCAGCAGAAAAGTGAGCTGGGGATGTGTGCCACAACTTAATACCTTAAGGCTTTGACATCACAGAAGGGCTGGCTTATCCAGACCCTCCTCTCTCTACATTCTGAGTACTTCAATCTTAAATTTATCTACTTGCTATAACTTCGCTACAAAACATGACAGAGTCAGACTCAACCTATCATTCATCTCGGATTAACATGAGCATTCTAATGAGATCAAATATGTCCTATCTGGGATACATATTTACAGAGAAAACTCTACTTCTTTACCAGACGGAGTTAGAAGCCCGAGTTTCACGGGATGTGTAGATACACCGAGTGATTATAAGAATATATATTTTCGTATTTCTAGCTTAAATCGTGCCTAATATCTAACAAAAACTAAACAAAGAATCTTTCATGAATTTTTGGAGCCACTTTTCCAGTTCTAACCAGAGCAGGTGGGAGGGGTGAGGGACTTTCCTCTGAGCCTGGAATTTACGACCCCAGGGCAATAAAACCCCCTTCTAGCATACAGTCTGTAGCCCAGAGAGAAACAAGTAGAGTCAGCTAGTGAAGGGGGGGTTTAGCCCACCTCATGAGCTGAAGAGCAACTAAACTTATATGATATTTCATACCATATCGTGACACGGATGGAATAGCATGCCGCTGCAAGATGCTGTGGTAGCCATGCTGGTTCAGTATACCTTCAATTTTGAATAAATCCCCAACAGTGTCACCAGCAAAGCACCCCCACACCATCACACCTCCTCCTCCATGCTTCATGGTGGGAACCAAGTATGTAGAGTCCATCCGTTCAACTTTTCTGCGTTGCACAAAGACACAGTCTTTGGAACCAAAGATCTCAAATTTGGACTCATCAGACCAAAGCACAGATTTCCACTGGTCCAATGTCCATTCCTTGTGTTCTTTAGCCCAAACAAGTCTCTTCTGCTTGTTGCCTGTCCTTAGCAGTGGTTTCCTAGCAGCTATTTTGGAACAAAACAAAATCCTCTAAACTGCATGCTCGCAAACGCCAGAAGCCTGACAAACAAGATGGAAGAACTAGAAGCAGAAATATCTACAGGTAACTTTGACATAGTGGGAATAACCGAGACATGGTTAGATGAAAGCTATGACTGGGCAGTTAACTTACAGGGTTACAGTCTGTTTAGAAAGGATCGTAAAAATCGGAGAGGAGGAGGGGTTTGTCTCTATGTAAAGTCTTGTCTAAAGTCCACTTTAAGGGAGGATATTAGCGAAGGGAATGAGGATGTCGAGTCCATATGGGTCGAAATTCATGGAGGGAAAAATGGTAACAAAATTCTCATTGGGGTCTGTTACAAACCCCCAAATATAACAGAAACCATGGAAAGTCTACTTCTAAAGCAGATAGATGAAGCTGCAACCCATAATGAGGTCCTGGTTATGGGGGACTTTAACTACCCGGATATTAACTGGGAAAGTGAAACCTGTGAAACCCATAAAGGCAACAGGTTTCTGCTAATAACCAAGAAAAATTATCTTTCACAATTGGTGCAGAATCCAACCAGAGGAGCAGCACTTTTAGACCTAATACTATCTAATAGACCTGACAGAATAACAAATCTGCAGGTGGTTGGGCATCTAGGAAATAGCGACCACAATATTGTACAGTTTCACCTGTCTTTCACTAGGGGGACTTGTCAGGGAGTCACAAAAACACTGAACTTTAGGAAGGCAAAGTTTGACCAGCTTAGAGATGCCCTTAATCTGGTAGACTGGGACAATATCCTCAGAAATAAGAATACAGATAATAAATGGGAAATGTTTAAGAACATCCTAAATAGGCAGTGTAAGCAGTTTATACCTTGTGGGAATAAAAGGACTAGAAATAGGAAAAACCCAATGTGGCTAAACAAAGAAGTAAGACAGGCAATTAACAGTAAAAAGAAAGCATTTGCACTACTAAAGCAGGATGGCACCATTGAAGCTCTAAAAAACTATAGGGAGAAAAATACTTTATCTAAAAAACTAATTAAAGCTGCCAAAAAGGAAACAGAGAAGCACATTGCTAAGGAGAGTAAAACTAATCCCAAACTGTTCTTCAACTATATCAATAGTAAAAGAATAAAAACTGAAAATGTAGGCCCCTTAAAAAATAGTGAGGAAAGAATGGTTGTAGATGACGAGGAAAAAGCTAACATATTAAACACCTTCTTCTCCACGGTATTCACGGTGGAAAATGAAATGCTAGGTGAAATCCCAAGAAACAATGAAAACCCTATATTAAGGGTCACCAATCTAACCCAAGAAGAGGTGCGAAACCGGCTAAATAAGATTAAAATAGATAAATCTCCGGGTCCGGATGGCATACACCCACGAGTACTAAGGGAACTAAGTAATGTAATAGATAAACCATTATTTCTTATTTTTAGGGACTCTATAGCGACAGGATCTGTTCCGCAGGACTGGCGCATAGCAAACGTGGTGCCAATATTCAAAAAGGGCTCTAAAAGTGAACCTGGAAATTATAGGCCAGTAAGTCTAACCTCTATTGTTGGTAAAATATTTGAAGGGTTTCTGAGGGATGTTATTCTGGATTATCTCAATGAGAATAACTGTTTAACTCCATATCAGCATGGGTTTATGAGAAATCGCTCCTGTCAAACCAATCTAATCAGTTTTTATGAAGAGGTAAGCTATAGGCTGGACCACGGTGAGTCATTGGACGTGGTATATCTCGATTTTTCCAAAGCGTTTGATACCGTGCCGCACAAGAGGTTGGTACACAAAATGAGAATGCTTGGTCTGGGGGAAAATGTGTGTAAATGGGTTAGTAACTGGCTTAGTGATAGAAAGCAGAGGGTGGTTATAAATGGTATAGTCTCTAACTGGGTCGCTGTGACCAGTGGGGTACCGCAGGGGTCAGTATTGGGACCTGTTCTCTTCAACATATTCATTAATGATCTGGTAGAAGGTTTACACAGTAAAATATCGATATTTGCAGATGATACAAAACTATGTAAAGCAGTTAATACAAGAGAAGATAGTATTCTGCTACAGATGGTTCTGGATAAGTTGGAAACTTGGGCTGAAAGGTGGCAGATGAGGTTTAACAATGATAAATGTAAGGTTATACACATGGGAAGAAGGAATCAATATCACCATTACACACTGAATTGGAAACCACTGGGTAAATCTGACAGGGAGAAGGACTTGGGGATCCTAGTTAATGATAAACTTACCTGGAGCAGCCAGTGCCAGGCAGCAGCTGCCAAGGCAAACAGGATCATGGGGTGCATTAAAAGAGGTCTGGATACACATGATGAGAGCATTATACTGCCTCTGTACAAATCCCTAGTTAGACCGCACATGGAGTACTGTGTCCAGTTTTGGGCACCGGTGCTCATGAAGGATATAATGGAACTAGAGAGAGTACAAAGGAGGGCAACAAAATTAATAAAGGGGATGGGAGAACTACAATACCCAGATAGATTAGCGAAATTAGGATTATTTAGTCTAGAAAAAAGACGACTGAGGGGCGATCTAATAACCATGTATAAGTATATAAGGGGACAATACAAATATCTCGCTGAGGATCTGTTTATACCAAGGAAGGTGACGGGCACAAGGGGGCATTCTTTGCGTCTGGAGGAGAGAAGGTTTTTCCACCAACATAGAAAAGGATTCTTTACTGTTAGGGCAGTGAGAATCTGGAATTGCTTGCCTGAGGAGGTGGTGATGGCGAACTCAGTCGAGGGGTTCAAGAGAGGCCTGGATGTCTTCCTGGAGCAGAACAATATTGTATCATACAATTATTAGGTTCTGTAGAAGGACGTAGATCTGGGGATTTATTATGATGGAATATAGGCTGAACTGGATGGACAAATGTCTTTTTTCGGCCTTACTAACTATGTTACTATGTTACTATGTATGTTACTATTTTACCATGAAGGCCTGCTGCACAAAGTCTCCTCTCAACAGTTGTTGTAGAAATCGGTCTGCTGCTAGAACTCTGTGTGGCATTGACCTAGTCTCTAATCTGAGCTGCTGTTAACCTGCGATTTCTGAGGCTGGTCAGTCGGATAAACTTATCCTCAGAAGCAGAGGTGACTCTTGGTCTTCCTTTCCTGGGACAGTCCTCATGTGAGCCAGTTTATTTGCAGCGCTTTGATGGTTTTTCCAACTGCACTTGGGGACACTTTCAAAGTTTTCCCAATTTTTCGGACTGACTGACCTTCATTTCTTAAAGTAATGATGGCCACTCGTTTTTCTTTACTTGTATTATGGCAAGAAAAAAGCAGCTAACAGTCTATTCAGTAGGACTATCAGCTGTGTATCCACCAGAATTCTGTACAACACAACTGATGTTCCCAGCCCCATTTATAAGGCAAGAAATCCTACTTATTAAACCTGACAGGGCACACCTGTGCAGTGAAAACCATTTCCGGTGACCACCTCTTGAAGCTGATCAAGAGAATACCAAGAGTGTGCAAAGCAGTAATCAAAGCAAAAGGTGGTTGAAGAACCTAGAATATAAGACATATTTTCAGTTGTGTCACACTTTTTTGTTCAGTATATAATTCCACATGTGTTAATGCATAGCTTTGATGCCTTCAGTGTGAATGTACAATTTTCAAAGTCATGAAAATACAGAAACATCTGTGAACGAGGTGTATATATATATATATATATATATATATATATACACACACACACATACACATATATACTGTATATATATATATATATATATATATATATATATATATATATATACACACACACACACACACACACACACATACATACACATATATATATACATATATACACACACGCATATATATCAAAAATTAAGAGAATTGCAAAATTTTCAGTTTGTCTGATTTTTCTCTTTATACACATTTTTTTTTAGTAAAATGTGAATTGTTCCTTTATTCTATAAGCTTCTGACAACATGTCTCCAACTTTCCATGCAATAAATTTTGTATTTTTTCTGAAAAAAAAAATGGTAAAAAATAAAATAAACAGTGCTTTCAAACCTCAAATAATGCAAATAAAAGAAGATCATAATCATTTAGAAGCAACAATACTAATGTGTTATCTCAGAAGAGTTCAGAAATCAATATTTTGTGGAATAACCATGATTTTTAATCACAGCTTTCATGTGTCTTGGCATGCTTTACACCAGTCTTTCACACTGCTTCTGGTGCAAAAATGTAAGCAGTTCCTCTTTGTTTGATGGGTTGTGACTATCCATCATCCTCTTATTTACATTCCAGAGGTTTTCAATTGGGTTCAGGTCTGGAGATTGAGCTGCCCATGACAGGGTTTCGAGGTGGTGGTCTGCTAATTTTTGCCAGAGCTGTATACACACACACACAGAAACAGATACGGTACATATATATGTCAATCTGAAATATAAATATTATTTTGTTTTACCAAAAGAATCTCAATTGCACCAAGAATATACATTGCCCCAGCAAACGTGGTGCCTAAATAAAAGCATAGACCAACAGCTCCACCAAACTCTGGACCAAGGGATCTGGATATCATGAAATATGAGCCTCCAGCTGAAAAAAAAAGTTAACACAAATTATTAGATACTATAAACAGCATTCAAGCAATTCTGAAAGCAAAAGGTTACTGCAGACATAAGTACGGTAAATGATGGCAGATCGTATGATTGCATAACTGGCATTCCAATTGCCATCAATTTTGTGTCATTCAAGTTAGCTTGATTAGAGCATGTTTTATCAGTGCCTATCCAAGTTTGACGGACCAAGTGGGATTTGCTCAGTAGTTTAATTTGCATGTTTTTGTGGTTTTACTTTTTCAATTAAGATGTTGATTTAAAAGATCGATACACTACATATCTTGATTGAAAACAAAATAATTATATAGAAAGCTTAAAAAAAAGTTAAAAACACTAGAATGGGAACACAAACTTTAACAAACTTTACATGAATCAACAGTACATGAGAAGATCAGAAAATCTGCAACATATGTTAAGAAATGCGTTTCCCATTTGTTTTGTTTTTTTGTTTTTAAATCTGCCATACAGTTCTAGGGATATTTTAGCAAAGCCCTCTTACTAAAGACGACAAACATTTGCAGTAATTAAAAAGACCCGTAAAAACAACCATATGATGAACTAAAAAAAAAAAAAAAAAAAATCAAGACATAAATAAAATATTTATGTACACCGTGTAAATAAAAGAGCAGCAAAAACAGGACATTTTCAGATATAGGGTTAATCTGCAGGTTCACCACTGTTCCATGTTTTCACCATTTGTGGATAATGGCTCTCACTATGGTTCACTGGAGACCCAAAGCTTTAGATATGGGTTTATAACCTTTTACACACGGTTCGATCTCAATTACTTTGTTTCTCACTTGTTCCAGAATTTCTTTGAATCGCGGCATAAGGTCTAGCTTTTGAGGGTCTTTTCGTCTACTTAAACTTGTCAAGCAGGTCCTATTTAAGTGATTTCTTGACTAAAAATAGGTGTGGCAGTAATCAGGCCTGGGTATGGCTAGGTAAATTGAACCAGCTTCCCTAAGTTTTGATAAACCACAGTTAATTTAATGTACAGACCAAACGTTTGGACACCTTCTCATTCAAGGATTTTTCTGTATTTTCATGACTATGAAAATTGTACATTCACACTGAAGGCATCAAAACTATGAATTAACACATGTGGAATTATATACTTAACAAAAAAGTGTGAAAGAACTGAAAATATGTCTTATATTCTAGGTTCTTCAAAGTAGCCACCTTTTGCTTTGATTACTGCTTTGCACACTCTTGGCATTCTCTTGATGAGCTTCAAGATGTAGTCACCGAAAATGGTTTTCACTTCACAGGTGTGCCCTGTCAGGTTTAATAAGTGCGATTTCTTGCCTTATAAATGGGGTTGGACCATCAGTTGTGTTGTGCAGGAGTCTGGTGGATACTCAGCTGATAGTCCTACTGAATAGACTGTTAGAATTTTTATTATGGCAAGAAAAAAGCAGCTAAGTAAAGAAAAACGAGTGGCCATCATTACTTTAAGAAATGAAGGTCAGTCAATCCGAAAAATTGGGAAAACTTTGAAAGTGTCCCCAAGTGAAGTTGGAAAAACCATCAAAGCGCTACAAAGAAACTGGCTCACATGAGGACCGTCGTAGGAAAGGAAGACCAAGAGTCACCTCTGCTTCTGAGGATAAGTTTATCTGGGTCACCAGCCTCAGAAATCGCAGGTTAACAGCAGCTCAGATTAGAGACCAGGTCAATGCCTCACAGAGTTCTAGCAGCAGACACATCTCTACAACAACTGTTGAGAGGAGACTTTGTGCAGCAAGCCTTCATGGTAAAATAGCTGCTAGGAAACCACTGCTAAGGACAAGGAACAAACAGAAGAGACTTGTTTGGGTAAAGAACACAAGGAATGGAAATTAGACCAGTGGAAATCTGTGCTTTGGTCTGATGAGTCTAAATTTGAGATCTTTGGTTCCAACCACCGTGTCTTTGTGCGACGCAGAAAAGGTGAACGGATGGACTCTACATGCCTGGTTCCCACCATGAAGCATGGAGGAGGAGGTGTGATGGTGTGGGGGTGCTTTGCTGGTGACACTGTTGGGGATTTATTCAAAATTTAAGGCACACTGAATTAGCATGGCTACCACAGCATCTTGCAGCGGAATACTATTATATCCGGTTTGCGTTTAGTTGGACCATCATTTATTTTTCAACAGGACAATGACCCCAAACACACCTCCAGGCTGTGTAAGGGCTATTTGACCAAGAAGAAGAGCGATGGGGTGCTACGCCAGATGACCTGGCCTCCACAGTCACCAGACCTGAACCCAATCGAGATGGTTTGGGGTGAGCTGGACCGCAGAGTAAAGGCAAAAGGGCCAACAAGTGCCAAGCATCTCTGGGAACTCCTTCAAGACTGTTGGAAGACCATTTCCGGTGACTAACTCTTGAAGCTCATCAATAGAATGCCAAGAGAGTGCAAAGCAGTCATCAAAGCAAAAGGTGGCTACTATGAAGAACTTAGAATATAAGACATATTTTCAGTTGTTTCACACTTTTTTGTTAAAGTATATAATTCCACATGTATTAATTCATAGTTTTAATGACTTCAGTGTGAATTTACAATTTTCATAGTCATGAAAACACATAAAAATCTTTGAATGAGAAGGTGTGTCCAAACTTTTGGTCTGAACTGTATGTTTTACAGGGGGAATCACGTTTTCACACAGGGCCCTGTAGGTTTGGCTTTGCTTTTCCCTTATTAAAGACCTTCATTTAAAAACTGCATTTTGCATTTACTTGTGTTGTCTTGGTTTAAAATTGAAATTTTTTGGTCATCTGAAACATTTAAGTGTGGCAAACATACAAAAGACTAAGAAAATAGGAAGAGGGCAAACACTTTCACACCACTGTAATTCCCTTCTCTATACACTACATGGCTCCAAATCCTCCAGGGCTAGAGACCAGCAGATAAAGCCTTTTCCTCCTTTTTATTTCTGAACCACTTGCGTGGAGAATGGTCAGACCCCAATTAAAATTTTCACCCTAAGGCCGGTGTCACACTTGCAAGTGCAATGCGAGAACTCGCATCAATTCTTGGCATTGCCGCCAGCGGTTCGGACCGGAGCGTTCAGCTGCATGGAAATGCATGCAGCTTGCACACTCCAGTCCCGAGTGCCGGCAATTGATGAGAGATACTCGAGCGCGTTTCTCGCATTGCACTAGCAAGTGTAACACCGGCCTAAGAGATAGTATCCCAATATGTCCACTGCACACTTAAAGGCCAAACATTCCTTTTTTACCATGGAATAATTTTTCTCACATACCAATAGTTTCCTACTTAAGTAGAGAACAGGATGCTACTCTATGTGCATCTCCTGAGAAAAGACTGATCCCAAGCTGACAGGCGTTCGTTTGGAGTAAAAATTCCTTCTTAAAGTCGGAGGCAATCAGGAATGGCTGCTTACTACTTTCAATTCTTCAAAGGCCGTCTCCGACGTCCATTTGGCTTCAACTGATTTTGTCCCCTTAAGGTCGGTCGGTCGGTCAGTCAGAGGTGCGTCCACTATAGCAAAGTTTGGAATTAACTTCCTGCAGTACTCCACGATCCCCAGAAAGGCCCCAACTTGCTTTTTAAAGAGTGGTTTTGGCCACTTCTGGATTGTGTCCACGTTATTGATTTTGATTTTACCTCTTCCTATAACATATCCAAGGTAATTTGCCTCCTCTTTCCCCATGAAACATTTTTAAAATTTGGGGGGGAGATTTAAAGAGAGCCCCGCCTTCTTCAGTGCATTAAAACTGCCTGGATCTTTCTGAGATTACTTCCCCAATCCGGGTTGAAGTTTACAATATCATCCATGTATGCAGCAGCTTAATTCCTGTGGGGTGCGAGGATCTGGACCATGGCCCTCTGGGAGATGGCCGGCGCTCCCTCCAGTCCGAACAGCATCTGGACATATTGGGAGCAACTGTCGGGTGTAGAGAAAGCAGTCTTCTCCTTGGCTTCTTGTGTCATGGGGATTTGCCAATATCCCTTTGTAACATCTAAGTTGATTAACCCCTTCATGACCCAGCCTATTTTGACCTTAATGACCTGGCCGTTTTTTGCAATTCTGACCAGTGTCCCTTTATGAGGTAATAACTCAGGAACGCTTCAACGGATCCTAGCGTTTCTGAGATTGTTTTTTCTTGACATATTGGGCTTCATGATAGTGGTAAATTTAGGTCAATAAATTCTGCGTTTAATTGTGATAAAAACGGAAATTTGGCGAAAATTTTAAAAATTTCGCAATTTTCACATTTTGAATTTTTATTCTGTTAAACCAGAGAGATATGTGACACAAAATAGTTAATAAATAACATTTCCCACATGTATACTTTACATCAGCATAATTTTGGAAAGAAAATTTTTTTTGCTAGGAAGTTATAAGGGTTAAAATTTGACCAGCGATTTGTCATTTTTACAACGAAATTTACAAAACCATTTTTTTTAGGGACCACCTCACATTTGAAGTCACTTTGAGGGGTTTATATGGCTGAAAATACCCAAAAGTGACAGCATTCTAAAAACTGTACCCCTCAAGGTGCACAAAACCACATTCAAGAAGTTTATTAACCCTTCAGGTGCTTCACAGCAGCAGAAGCAACATGGAAGGAAAAAATGAACATTTAACTTTTTAGTCACAAAAATGATGTTTTAGCAACAATTTTTTTATTTTCCCAATGGTAAAAGGAGAAAATGAACCACGAAAGTTGTTGTCCAATTTGTCTCGAGTACGCCGATACCTCATATGTGGGGGTAAACCACTGCTTAGGCGCACGGCAGGGCTTGGAAGGGAAGGAGCGCCATTTGACTCTTTAGCGGACACCATGTCACGTTTGGAGAGCCCCTGTGTGCCTAATACTTGGAGCTCCCCCACAAGTGACCCCATTTTGGAAACTAGAAGCCCCAAGGAACTTATCTAGATGCATAGTGAGCACTTTGAACCCCCAGGTGCTTCACAAATTGATCCGTAAAAATGAAAAAGTACTTTTTTTTCACAAAAAAATTCTTTTAGCCTCAATTTTTTCTTTTTCACATGGGCAACAGGATAAAATGGATCCTAAAATTTGTTGGGCAATTTCTCCTGAGTACACCGATACCTCACATGTGGGGGTAAACCACTGTTTGGGCACATGGTAAGGCTCGGAAGGGAAGGAGCGCCATTTGACTTTTTGAATGAAAAATTATCTCCATCGTTAGCGGACACCATGTCGCGTTTGGAGAGCCCCTGTGTGCCTAAACATTGGAACTCCCCCACAAGTGACCCTATATTGGAAACTGGACCTCCCAAGGAACTTATCTAGATGCCTAGTGAGCACTTTAAATCTCAAGATGCTTCACAGAAGTTTATAACGCAGAGCCATGAAAATAAAAAAATAATTTTTCTTTCCTCAAAAATGATTTTTTTAGCCTGGAATTTCCTATTTTGCCAAGGGTAATAGGAGAAATTGGACCCCAAATGTTGTTGTCCAGTTTGTTCTGAGCACGCCGATACCCCATATGTGGGGGTAAACCACTGTTTGGGCGCACGGCAGGGCTCAGAAGGGAAGGCACGCCATTTGGCTTTTTAAATGGAAAGTTAGCTCCAATCATTAGCGGACACCATGTCACGTTTGGAGAGCCCCTGTGTGCCTAAACATTGGAGATCCCCCACAAATGACCCCATTTTGGAAACTAGACCCCCAAAGGAACTAATCTAGATGTGTGGTGAGCACTTTGAATCCCCAAGTGCTTCACAGAAGTTTATAACGCAGAGCCATGAAAATTAAAAAAAAAATTTCTTTTCTCAAAAATGATTTTTAGCCCGCAATTTTTTATTTTCCCAAGGGTAACAGGAGAAATTTGACCCCAAAAGTTGTTGTCCAGTTTCTCCTGAGTACGCTGATACCCCCATGTGTGGGGGTAAACCACTGTTTGGGCACACGTCGGGGCTCAGAAGGGAAGTAGTGACTTTTGAAATGCAGACTTTGATGGAATGGTCTGCAGGCGTCACGTTGCGTTTGCAGAGCCCCTGGTGTGCCTAAACAGTAGAAACCCCCCACAAGTGACCCCATTTTAGAAACTAGACCCCCCAAGGAACTTATCTAGATATGTGGTGAGCACTTTGAGCCCCCAAGTGCTTCACAGACGTTTACAACGCAGAGCCGTGAAAATAAAAAATCATTTTTCTTTCCTCAAAAATGATGTTTTAGCAAGCAATTTTTTATTTTCACAAGTGTAACAGGAGAAATTGGACCCCAGTAATTGTTGCGCAGTTTGTCCTGAGTATGCTGGTACCTCATATGTGGGGGTAAACCACTGTTTGTGCACACGTCGGGGCTCGGAAGTGAGGGAGCACCATTTGACTTTTTGAATACAAGATTGGCTGGAATCAATGGTCACGCCATGTTGCGTTTGGAGACCCCTGATGTGCCTAAACAGTGGAAACCCCTCAATTCTACCTCCAACACTAACCCCAACACACCCCTAACCCTAATCCCAACTGTAGCCACAACCATAATCACAACCCTAACCACAACCTTAATTCCATCTCTAACCCTAAGGCTATGTGCCCACGTTGCGGATTCGTGTGAGATTTTTCAGCACCATTTTTGAAAAATCTGCGGGTAAAAGGCACTGCGTTTTACCTGCGGATTTACCGCGGATTTCCAGTGTTTTTTGTGCGGATTTCACCTGTGGATTCCTATTGAGGAACAGGTGTAAAACACTGCGGAATCCGCACAAAGAATTGACATGCTGCGGAAAATACAACGCAGCGTTTCCGCGCGGTATTTTCCGCACCATGGGCACAGCGGATTTGGTTTTCCATAGGTTTACATGGTACTGTTAACCTGATGGAACCCTGCAGCCAATCCGCTGCGGATCCGCAGCAAAATCCGCACCGTGTGCACGTAGCCTAATTCTAAAGGTATGTGCACACGCTGCGGAAAACGCTGCGGATCCGCAGCAGTTTCCCATGAGTTTACAGTTCAATGTAAACCTATGGGAAACAAAAATCGCTGTACACATGCTGCAGAAAAACTGCACGGAAACACAGCGGTTTACATTCCGCAGCATGACACTTCTTTCTGCGGATTCCGCTGCTGTTTTGCAACTGCTCCAATAGAAAATCGCAGTTGTAAAACCGCAGTGAAATGCGCAGAAAACCGCGGTAAATCAGCCATAAATCTGCAGCGGTTTAGCACTGCGGATTTATCAACTCCGCTGCGGAAAAATCTGCAGAGGACCAGAATACGTGTGCACATACCGAAACCCTAACCCTAACCCTAGTTCTAACCCCAACCTTAGTGGAAAAAAAAAAATTCTTTATTTTATTATTGTCCCTACCTATGGGGGTGACACAGGAGGGAGGGTCATTTACTATTTTTTTTACTTTGATCACTGTGATAAAACCTATCACAGTGATCAAAATGCACATTGGAACGAATCTGCCTGCCGGTCGATTCGATGGGCGCACTGCGTATGCGCCCGCCATTTTGGAAGATGGCGGTGCCCATGGAGAAACGGACGGACCCCGGGAGGCTCAGTAAGTATGATGGGGTAGGGGGAACACGGGGGGGTGGATCGGAGCATGGGGGGGGGTGGATCGGAGCATGGGGGGGTGGATTGGAGCATGGGGGGTGGATTGGAGCATGGGGGGGTGGATTGGAGCACGGAGGGGGGTGGATCGGAGTGCAGGGGGTGGGATTGGAGCACGGGGGAGCGGACAAGAGCACGGGGGGAGTGAAATATTACAAATCGCTCTGATTGGCTGTTGAAAGTGAACCTGCCAATCAGAGCGATCGCAGCCACGGGGGTGTGAAGCCACCTCCCCTGGGCTGTACTACCACTCCCCCTGTCCCTGCAGATCGGGTGAAATTGGAGTTAACCCTTTCACCCGATCTGCAGGGACGCGATCTTTCCATGACGCCACATAGGCGTCATGGGTCGGATTGGCACCGACTTTCATGACGCCTACTTGGCGTCAAAGGTCGGGAAGGGGTTAAGTATCTTGCCGGCCCAATTTTTTCGATCAGCTCATCAACACGCAGATTTGGCTATGTGCTGAACTTGGAGACTTCGATCAGCTTCCGATAATCACTACCAAATCTTCTTTCTCCATTGGGTTTTGGAACAAGAACAATCAGTTAGACTACCCGCTCTTAGAATCCTCAATGACTCAAGAGATTCAGTATATGCTCTACTTCATTGGAGATCAGTTCTCAGCGGTATTTGAATTTCGGTAATGATTCAAATTCACCCGCACATGGGGCTCTGCCAGAACCTCGTGTTCTATGACATCGGTACACCCTGGTAAATCTGAGAACAGATCCTGGTACAGCAATTACCAACTGCTGTTTTTGAGCCTTCAACATTGTTTCGGATACTTTGACGACTTCAATGTCTCCCTCTGGCCTAACTAGTGTGATGGCACAGGGGAAGGTGGTTTCAACTTCGCTCACCTCTGGGGAGGAGAGAGAAGGACCCTGGGATCAACTCTCTCGCGCCACCTTTTGCCCAAGGTCAGTCAGGGAACTGCACCGGAAAGGCTTCCCTTATAGGTACGAGTCATTGAGGTACTCCCAGTGAGGAGATATAGATAGAGAGAGAGAAACCTCCCGATTGTCACAGTCTCAGTTAGAGTTCCTCACTAACATAGTACGGTATGCTGCCACAAGTTCCTTGTTCGATATACAAGCCCTGTCCAGCAACAGGCTTATATCTGGTCAGAAAACAACCCTGGGGTAGCATATAATATAACCAACGGAGCATGCGGACATGGGGATTTGTGAATTGAGATAAAAGAGCAGCCCAAGATTAATTTTATATTTAATCGCCGAAAGGCGATACAGGTATATACTTACAATTACAGATATGCAAGTATACAGTCAAGAGTGTAGTACAAGGATAGAGGACAGATAGGGTACAATTACCATGTTATGTAGCATGTGACCACAGGGAGGCGCTGATGTCCTAATTAGTGATGAGCGAATATACTTGTTACGCGAGATTTCTAGAGCACGCTTGGGGGTCCTCCGAGTATTTTTTTTTAGTGCTCGGAGACTTAGTTTTTATTGCCGAAGCTGAATTATTTACATCTGGTAGCCAGCATAAGTACATGTGGGGGTTGCCTGGTTGCTAGGGCTCATCACTAGTCTTAGGGTACCGTCACACTATACGATTTACCTATGATCACGACCAGCGATATGACCTGGCCGTGATCGTAGGTAAATCGTAGTGTGGTCGCTGGGGAGCTGTCACACAGACAGCTCTCCAGCGACCAACGATGCCGAGGTACCCGGGTAACCAGGGTAAACATCGGGTAACTAAGCGCAGGACCGCGCTTAGTTACCCGATGTTTACCCTGGTTACAAGCGTTAAACTAAAAAAAAACAAACAGCACATACTTACATTCTGGTGTCCGTCAGGTCCCTTGCAGTCTGCTTCCCGCACTCAGTGACTGCCGGCCGTAAAGTGAAAGTGAAAGCACAGCCGCTGTGCTCTGCTTTCACTTTACGGCCGGCAGTCACAGTGCGGGAAGCAGAGACGGCAAGGGACCTGACGGACACCAGAATGTAAGTATGTGCTGTTTGTTTTTTTTTAGTTTAACGCTTGTAACCAGGGTAAACATCGGGTAACTAAGCGCGGTCCTGCGCTTAGTTACCCTATGTTTACCCTGGTTACAAGCGAACGCATCGCTGGATCGCATCGCTAGATCGGTGTCACACACACCGATCTAGCGATGACAGCGGGAGATCCAGCGATGAAAGAAAGTTCCATACGATCTGCTACTACGTACGATTCTCAGCAGGATCCCTGATCGCTGCTGCGTGTCAGACACAGCGATATCGTAACGATATCGCTGGAACGTCACGAATCGTACCGTCGTAGCGATCGAAATGTTATAGTGTGACGGTACCCTTAATCTTAGTTACAGACTTTCCGGAACCTCCTGCCAGTAGAAAACGAAGGTCAAAATGAGGACCTGCCTCTCATCTCCTAAGCTGCTCGCTCCCACACTTTGTGCCCACCCCTGAGCTTGTGCAGCCTCTCTTCTCCCATATCAGAGTACAGTTTTCTGTCCAAAAGGGTGGAGGCTCATAACTTTCCGCCCGAAGGTCTGAATGCAACGGCAGTGGTGCCACTGGATTCTGCTGGATTTTATCTGCACAGGTAGACTAAATATGCCTACCGTATGTAATCCCAGTAGCTATGTTTCATAACTCCATAGGTGGCTGCCAGGCATGGGCGTATGGGGGAAGGAATGTAGGTTTTGATAATGTGCACTAGAGCTCACACCCTTGTGCTAATTGCTAGTCACAAAGCTTCAAAGGGATTGTACCTGGAGTTTAATTAAAGGAAAACACTGATCCTGTGGAATCCCAAGGCTGGGGGCACATTTCAGTAGTGGAGAGACATCTCCATCATACCTCACAACTAGCAATTATGTAGTTTCAACAGGGTTCTTGCTATGCCTTGGTGGGTAGTAGCAGGAGGGGATTTCAGAAGAGGGAATGGTTATCTGGCAGAAGAGACAAGGCTTGCAATACCTTAAAATTTCCCAATGACATCCAAGCCAATAGAACCTCCACCTTACCCTTTCTTGTGTTTTTTCCACCCTCAGATGGCCAACTAATACTTGTGAATGGACCATGTCCAACACCCTCTGTCTATGGTCCTGGTACCAACAATTGTTTCACTATCTCCTCACTCACCCTAATAACCTGGTACATCAAGTCCACCCTCAACATCTAATAGGCAAACACCAGCTCCTGTGCTATGCCATTTATAATGGTTAACTTATTGAACGATTATTTTAGAGTTAAGTCTTTATGTTGGGAGGACTAAAACTTTTCTCCAGTCTCCCCTAGCTACAATGGGTAGCCTCCCTAGGGAACAGTAGACCCAGATACCTTTCGACCACTCCGACCAAGTCATCGACGTTTTGGGAATCTCCCTGGGCAACCCAACTCTGCATTGGGCTTGGAAGGGAGTGCACAAACCGGTCCATTACAACTTGTTCCACCATCTGCGTTGGGGTAGAGGACTCAAGCTGCAATCATTTTTGGACGAGGTGCAGCAGATCAAACATTTGGGAGCGAGGGTGTTTTTCATGGAGATATGCCCAATGGTGGAACCTCTGTGCTCTGTCAGACATTGTCACCCCCCAGAGTGCCAACATTTCTGTTTACAATTTCACATATTCTTTGGAATACTGCAAGGCTAAATCAAAATAAGCTTTTTGTGGCTCCCCCATTAAATATGGTGCCGGAACTTCTGACCACTACTCTGGTGGAAGTTTATCAGTATCGGCGATACTTTAAAAAATGGTTAAAAAAAGCCTCTATATCGTCCAGTGATCATTTTCTGCAAGAGTCTCTTCAACCCTTTTTCAGGTATTAAAATAGTCATCGGACCTTGGAGTTGTAGCGGCCGCTATGCCATGAACCACCTCTGAGTAAATCAATCTGCTGCTCTCGTTGTTGCTGCTGGTTTGTGACTGGAGCAGTACTTCTGTAGAAGACATATGTATTCCCTGGGAATGCATCCCGCATTCTGCACACTTCCTCATCATGCTGACATATGCTCTAACAGTTTTGGCTCCATTACTCCTCACTTTATTTCGCTATCCACAAACCCCAGCACCCTCGAACCAAGTAATCTCTCCTTCCCTCGTGCCCCCCCCCACCTGACCTCCTCTGCTGACCTGCTACTTAACCTCAGATCTCTCCTAATAAAACACAAAACAAGCAACCCACTCTCCTTCTTCCACCTGCTCTGTCTCTCTCTGCTTCTCCTCACTGTTGGTGACATATCTCCCAATCCTGGACCCCCAAAGCTCATACCTCCCATTAACCCCTCCTATCACTCCCAACCCAATATAAACACCCGAAATCTTGCCCACCTCAAATCCGTGCTCTTGACTCCCACCATCCCGCTCCCTCTCTCTGGATCACTCATAAATGCCAGCTGCCAGCTGGGCCTTGTATTGTTTAACATCTTTATCAATGATTTAGATGAAGGAATTGAGGGTACACTGATTAAATTTGCTGATGACACAAAGCTAGGAGGGATAGCTAATACTAGAGAAGAGAGAGAGGATTCAAAAAGATGTAAATAAACTGGAGCAGTGGGCAGTAACTAACAGAATGGTTTTTAACAAGGAAAAATGCTAAGTACTACATCTGGGCAATAAAAATGAAAAAAGCATATACAGAATGGGAGGAGTAGGGCTAAGCAACAGCACATGTGAAAAAGACTTGGGTATGCTAATAGATCATAAACTGAACATGAGTCAACAGTGTGATGCAGCACCAAAAAGGCAAATGCAATTCAGGGATGTATTAACAGAAACATACAGTCTAGATCACGCAAAGTCACTAATGCCCTCTACTCCTCTTTGGTCAGACCTCATCTGGAATATTGTGTCCAGTTTTGGGCACCACATTTAAAAAAAAACCCACATCAACAAATTGGAGCAAGTTCAGAGAAGAGCGACCCGTACGGTGACCGATCTGCAAACCATGTCCTATGAGGAACGGTTACAGGATTTGGGAACGTTTAGTTTGCAAAAAAAGAAGACTAAGAGGAGACTTAATAGCTGTCTACAAATATCTCAAGGGCTGTCGCATTGTAGAAGGATCATCTTTATTCTCATTTGCACAAGGAAAGACTAGAAGTAATGGGATGAAACTGAATGGGAGGAGACACAGATTAGATATTAATAAAAACTTTTTGACAGTTGGGGTGATCAATGAGTGGAACAGGCTACCATGAGAGATGGTCAGTTCTCCCTCCATGTAAGTTTTCAAACAGAGGCTGGACAGATATCTGTCTGGGATGATTTAGTGAATCCTGCTTTGAGCAGGGGGTTGGACCAGATGACCCAGGAGGTCCCTTCCAACTCTAACATTCTATTATATGCAATAAACTCCATGTGATTCACGACCTCTTCACGTCTCAATCTGGGCATCACCGAAACATGGCCGACACACTCCGACACAGCCTCCCCTGAGACGCTATGTCACGGCGGCCTCCACTTCACCCACACTCCTCACCCTGGCAACAGACATGGTGGAGGAGTGGGCCGCCTTCTTTCTTCCAACTGTATCTTTAACCCAATCCCACCTCTACCCTCCCCTCTTTTTAAGTTCACTCTGTCCACATCTACTCCCCTACAACCTTCAAATGGCCGTTATATACCGACCTCCTCGCCCGAGCACTGCCTTAATTGAGCAGTTATCTACCTGGCTCCTTCACTTTCTCTCTGCTGACATTCCCACTATCATCAAGGGTGACTTCAACATCCCCATTGACCCCCCAGTCAGCAGCCTCCAAACTTCTGTCCCTTACTTCATCTTTTGGACTTACTCAGTGGTCCTCCTCAGCTATATAACTTCATAACCTCCCATCTGCCTCTATCTGACCACCATCTACTCACTTTCTCATCCCTGTCCTCCTCACCGGTCACCCATGTCCAGCAACATGCGCACCCCAGCAGACACCTCACACACCTAGACACCCACACGCTCTCTGACTCTATCCTACCTCTGGCATCCATATCCTCACTCCATGACACAGACACTGCCTCTAGTTTCTACAATGTCGCTCTTGAATCAGCTGTAGACTCGGTTGCCCCTCTCAAGCATAGCAGAGTGCGACGAATAGACAAGCCTGGCACAATAACACCACTAAAAAGTTTTGGCAAGTATCCAGAATTGCAGAAAGGTGTTGGAAGAAAGCACATTTGCAAAATGACTTCACTGCACTCAAACAAGCAACACTCGCATTCAAATCAGCTCTCACCTCTGCTAAACAGACCTATTTCATATCTCTGGTATCTTTATCCCAAACCCCAAACAGTTGTTCAACACCTTTAACTCCCTCTTCAGTCCACCACTGCCCCCTCCAACCTCCCTCATCTCTGCTGAGGACTTTAGGTACCTTCACACATAACGATTTCGTTAACGATATCGTTGCTTTTGGTGACGTAGCAACGATATCGTTAAGGAAATCGCTATGTGTGACAGCGACCAACGATCAGGCCCCTGCTGGGAGATCGTTGGTCTCTGAACAAAGTCCAGAACTTTATTTCGTCGCTGGATCTCCCGTGGACATCGCTGGATCGGCGTGTGTGACACCGATCCAGCGATGTCTTCACTGGTAACCAGGGTAAACATCGGGTAACTAAGCGCAGGGCCGCGCTTAGTAACCCGATGTTTACCCTGGTTACCAGCGTAAAAGTAAAAAAAATGAATAGTACATACTTACCTACCGCTGTCTGTCCCCGGCGCTGTGCTCTGCACTCCTCCTGTACTGGCTGTGAGCGTCGGTCAGCTGGAAAGCAGAGCGGTGACGTCACCGCTCTGCTTTCCGGCTGCTGCGCTCACAGCCAGTACAGGAGGAGTGCAGAGAAGCAGAGCGCCGGGGACAGACAGCGGTAGGTAAGTATGTAGTGTTTGTTTTTTTTTAGTTTTACGCTGGTAACCAGGGTAAACATCGGGTTACTAAGCGCGGCCCTGCGCTTAGTAACCCGATGTTTACCCTGGTTACCCGGGGACTTCGGGATCGTTGGTCGCTGGAGAGCTGTCTGTGTGACAGCTCTCCAGCGACCAAACAGCGACGCTGCAGCGATCCGGATCGTTGCCGGTATCGCTGCAGCGTCGCTTAATGTGAAGGGGCCTTTAGCCACACACTAGCAATAAGATCGACCAAACAAGGCAAGTCTTTGTTGTCAAACCACCACAACCCCTTTGTATACCAGACCAATGCCCTAACCTTATAACTTCCCTCTCCAAAATCACTGAAAAGCTTACTGATCTTGTCTCCAAATCACACGTCACCACTTGTGCGCTTGACCCCATCCCATCTCCTCCCCAAGCTCATCACCACACTAATCCCATCCCTAACCCATCTCTTCAACCGATCACTAACTTCTGGAACCTTCCCCTCTGCTTCCAAACATGCCACAATCACACCTATCCTCAAAAAGCCATCCCTTGACCCGAGCGCTATGTTCAGCTATCGCCCCATATCTTTGCTCCCATTTGCTTCCAAACTCCTTGAGCAGCACGTCCATTATGACCTTTCCTCTAACTTTGCATCTAACTCTCTATTTGACAAGCTACAACCTGACTTCCATCCCCACCATTCCACTGAGACTGCCCTGACCAAAATTACTAAAGACTTACTTACAGCCAAAGCCAACAGACAATTCTCTATACTACTCCTTCTAGACTGGTCCTCTGCCTTTGACACAGTTGACCACTGCCTCCTACTACAGATCCTCTCTTTCTTTGGTGTCAAAGACCTTGTCCTATCTTGGATCTCCTCATACCTTACCAACCGCACATTTAGAGTTTCCTACTCCCATACTACCTCTTCATCTCGCCCCCTCTCTGTTCGTGTCCCTCAAGGCTCTGTCCTAGGACCCCTTCTCTTCTCAATCTTTACCCTTGCCCTGGGACAACTCAAAGTCCTATGACTTCCAGTACCAACTATATGCTGATTAAACTCAGATCTATGTATCTGGCCCAGATGTCACCTCTCTGATCTCCAGAATCCCAGAGTGTCCATCAGCCGTATCCTCCTCCTTCTCCTCTTGCTTCCTCAAACTAAATGTGGACAAAACTGACTAAGTATCTTTCCTCCATCTCGCGTACCATCCCTACCTGATTTATCTATCAAAATAAATGAAGTCACACTTTCCACTGTCCTGAAATCTGCTACCTTGGAGTAACCCTCAACTCTGCCCTGTCCTTCAAACCGCATATCCAAGCTCTCGCCACCTCCTGTCACCTCCAGCTCAAAAATATTTCCAGAATCCATCCTTTCCTCAACCCTCACTCTACCAAAATGCTTGTGCATGCCTTAATCATCTCCTGCCTCCACTACTGCAACATCCTCCTAGGTGGCCTACCTTCTAACACTCTGGCACCTCTCCAGTCCATCCTTAACTCTGCTGCCCGACTAATTACTCTCTCCTCGCTACACTCCTGCTTCCCCTCTTTGCAAATCCCTTCAATGGCTCCCAATTTCCCAGCTTATCGAGTTCAAACTACTAACACTGACCTACAAAGCCATCCATAACCTTTCTCCTCCATATATTTCCGAACTAATCTCTCAATATCTTCTCTCACGTAATCTTTGGTCCTCCTAAGACCTCCTCTCCGCCACGCTTATTCGCTCCTCACCCAATCGCCTCCAAGACTTCTCCCGAATATCCCCCATCCTCCCAAATTCTGTGCCCCAACACGTTCGGTTATCCACCACATTTGGATCCTTCAAACGGAGCCTGAAAACCCACCTCTTCAAAAAAAAAAAGCTTATAACCTGTAATGACCACCTCAACACCATTGGAGCTACTGCAACCCCTGACCTACTGTCTCCTTCCCCATAATCCTGTAGAATGTAAGCCCGTAAGGACAGGGTCCTCTCCCCTCTGTACCAGTGTCATTGTTAGTTTTGTTTACTGTAAGAGATATTTGAATTTTTTATGTAACCCCATCTCATGTACAGCACCACGGAATTAATGGTGCTATATAAATAAATAAAAAATGTTGCAATGCTACTCACTTGGGAGCAATCTGAGGTATTACAGGAACCGTTTCTATTTAATGTTCAGCTGGTTTATTGCAGTCCTCATAAACCACATCACAAAACTCAAACACAGACCTTGTCCAGATCAAAATACAACATAAAGTCCATACCACAGTGCTGGTTAGACCGCCTGGCTTAGTGACCTCATAAAATCATAGAATGGTAGAGTTGGAAGGGACCTCCTGGGTCATCTGGTCCAACTACCTTGCTCAAAGCAGAATTCACGAAATCATCCAAGACAGATGTCTGTCAAGCCTCTGTTTGAAGACTTCCATGGAAGGATAACTCACCACCTCTCATGGCAGCCTGTTTCACTCATTTATCACCCTAACTGTCAAAAAGTTTTTATTAATATCTAATCTGTCTCCTCCCATTCAGTTTCATCCCATTGCTTCTAGTCTTTCCTTGTGAAAATGAGAATAAATATGATCCTTCTACAATTTGACAGCCCTTGAGATATTTGTAGACAGCTATTAAGTCTCCTCTCAGTCTTTTTTTCTTCTTAGTCCTATAGCAAAGATATGCAATCCAGGAGATCTACCTACCTTCATATAAAGAACCATGTGTTAAGGTACCGTTACACTTAACGATTTACCAACGATCACGACCAGCGATACGACCTGGCCGTGATCGTTGGCAAGTCGTTGTGTGGTCGCTGGAGAGCTGTCACAGACAGCTCTCCAGCGACCAACGATGTTGAAGTCCCCAGGTAACCAGGTTAAACATCGAGTTACTAAGCGCAGGGCCGCGCTTAGTAACCCGATGTTTACCCTGGTTACCATTGTAAAAGTAAAAAAAAAAAAATACATACTTACATTCCTGTCGCGTCCCCCAGCGTCAGCTTCCCTGCACTGTGTAAGCGCTGGCCGGAAAGCAGAGCGGTGACGTCACCGCTGTGCTCTGCTTTACGGCCGGCTGGCGCTGACACTGGGGGATGCCGGGAAGCCGACGCTGAGGGACGCGACAGGAATGTAAGTATGTAGTGTTTTTTTTTTTTACTTTTACAATGGTAACCAGGGTAAACATCGGGTTACTAAGCGCGGCCCTGCGCTTAGTAACCCGATGTTTACCCTGGTTACCAGTGAAGACATCGCTGAATCAGCATCACACACGCCGATTCAGCGATGTCAGCGGGTGATCCAGCGACGAAATAAAGTCCTGATAATTCCCCAGCGACCAACAATCTCCCAGCAGGGGCCTGATCGTTGGTCGCTGTCACACAACGATTTTGTTAACGATATAGTTGCTACGTCACAAAAAGCAACGATATCGTTAATGATATCGTTATGTGTGACGGTACCTTTAGACAAATAGCTCTCAAATGACACAGTGAAACAAACCTAGGGGTGGGGATATCGTGAGCTGCTGCCTCTCCCAACTCATCAGCTGCTCACAATCAATCTGTCATGGCCAATTAACCCCTTTTAGTCCTATATGCACTAAAGATTACTTCAAGTTTATCTCCCAATCACTAGATATCAGACAGCCACCTTGCATACCTCTCCCCTCTGCCTTAGCACCTTTTACCACTAGGCATGAGATGATTGGGAGGGTATCAGCATTACCATGTACAGTGGTGTGAGAAAGTGTTTGTACATAAGCATTAAAGTTTTTCTACCAACCACTAGGTGTCCAATAGCCACTTTACAATACATACACACATTAAAGCCTGGACAAGACAACAACAAGGAAAACACATACAATATGCATTAGCTAAGGCAACTCTCCTCTACAATACAAGAATTGAACTTTTACTCATATATAAATGTTTTTACCTGGCACAACTCCATTAGTAGCAATGGCACTCATCGATATAGCAGTAAGTAACGTCTGGATGAATTAAAAAGAAATAAAAAATAAACATTTCACATAGGTAAGGAATGTAACACCTAAAAAAAATACAAACAATAAAAAAAAATTGCCAATAATGATCATATAATTTTTAAAGTTCTGGCAGATACCACTTACCAAAGATGCTGCTTACCAAAGATGCTGCAAACAGCTACTTAGTAAGGCAAAGTTCAGACCCGCTAAGGAAGATTTACAAATTCGATCTAATATTTTGAAACAAAGCAAAGTAGCCAATAGGTACTGTATGACAAAGTAGATTTTTGCTACTCATCGTAAAGTCTGTTTCTCGTAGTCTTCACTGTGGGGCTCAAAACCATAATAATAATAATCTGCTGCCAACTGAAGGTTTACACTATAACTGCATCTAAATAAAATTGGCTCCTCACGGGCAGACTACCGTATATCCTGTCTGCTGTTGTCATGCTTCTTTAGTTTGGGGAGAAAGCAGTAGGAAAAGAAAAGAATTAATGCAAGAAGAAAATATAACTGCACGCCCAACTAATTGAGGGTGCTGTGCCCCCCAGTGAATACTATGAGAAACAGATTTTATGGTGAGTACCAAAAATCTACTTTTCTCATTTGTCTAATTGGGAGACACAGAACCATGGGACATCCTAAAGCTGTCCCTAGGGTGGTAAATAATTAATCATAGTGTTACTACATAGACCTCCGCTGTAACTAAAGCAGAGGTCTGGGCTACTGCTGCCTGCAGTATCTTCCTACTAAGACTGGCATCTGCCAAAGCAAAAGTGTGGACCCTGTCAAACTAAGAAAAATGATAATTACTTACAGGTATTTGATTTTCCAGAACCATGACAGCACCATACGCGAGAGATGGCATCCGCCCCCAGGAACAGGAAACCTGCAGCTGAGATGAAAGAAGGGCACCTCTCTCCTCAGTTTGTTTCAGAGTATGGAAGATGACCGCCTTATTAGTACACACATGTATATTACATTCATTTTTGTATAGTCATTATATATATATATATATATATATATATATATATATATATATATATATAAAAAAATTTTGTGCATCACACAACCATCACCAAGATAGGGTGGGAATTAGTGCGGTGCTGTCATGGTTCTGGAAAATCAAATTACCGGTAAGTAATTATCATTTTTTCCCTTCACCATGACAGCACCGTACGTGAGAGGAAGAAATAGAAAGACTCCTAGTGTGGGACGACAGCACATAACACTTTCCTCCCAAAAGCAAGGTTTGACAGACCTAAGTCTAGCCTATAATGTCGGAAGACGGTGGAGGGTGAAGACCATACTACTGCTGCTCTGCAAATCTGTTCCACGGGAGCATTTGCCCTTTCTACCCAAGACGTAGCAATGGCACATGTGGAGTGAGCCGTTACATCCAGTGGGGGAACTTGACCAGAAGAAGAATATGAAAGTGAGATAGCCGTACACAACCACTGTGCAATAGTTGATTGAGGCCTTTTTTTCCCTGTTTGTCCCCTGGAAGGAGACAAAAAGGGCTGATGACTGACGCTAAGGTTTTGTGGCTTCTATATATTGAAGCAGGCAGCGTCTGACATAAAGACAATGGAAGGTTTGTTCTCCCTGGGATTTTGGTTTAGGACAAAATGAGGGCAAAATTATTTTCTGGTCTCTGGAATTTTGAGTTGACCTTTGGAAGGAAGACCGGGTCAGTTTTTATAATTACTTTGTCATCCTGAAAGATAGTGTATGGGGGATTCACCGAAATAGCTTGCAGCTCACAGGTACGTTGAGTTGAAGTTAGGGCAACCAGGAGGACCATCTTTAGGGTTAAGGACTTTATTGGAATGGAAGTAAGAGGCTCAAAGGGAGGAGAGGTTAGGGCATTTAAAACTACATTTAGATCTCAGGGAGCCACCTTAGGTAGTAATTTAGAGGGTCTGGCTGTAAAGGAGTCCCGGATGAACCTATAGACCCTAAGGGTGGTCAGCAAGTTTTTTATCAAATAATGCACCCAGGGCAGAGACTTGCACTTTTAAGGTGCTAGTAGATAGCCCTCTTTCTAGCCCTTCTTGAAGAAATTCTAGAATTTCTTTTACTGAAATTTCTTTGCTCGTTTCAGACAATTGTCGCCCTGAGAACTCCAGGAATCTCTGCCAAATGTTCTGGTATTTGTCTGACGTGACCTTTTTCCTGCTGGCGAGCAACGTGGTCACCAAAGGGTACGAGAATCCCTTTGCTAGTAGAAGCCCCCTTTAAAGTTCCAGGAGGTGAGATGGAGCCTGTGTACTTGAGGGTGTTGTACTGGGCCCTGGTGCAAGAGGTTCGGAGTACCCGGAAGGATCCATGGGTCCGAGATAGACAAGCGTCTGAGCCACGTGAACCATGCTCTTTTTGGCCAAAAAGGTGCAACGAGGATTAGGCTAGGTTCACATTGCGTTAGGGCAATCTGTTTAGCGCATATGCTAGTGGATTGCGCTAACGCAATGTCTCAAAAGGGATTGCGTTTGGCGATCCCGATCTGCGCTAGCGAGGAACGGACGTCGGACGCTGCAAGCAGCGTCCTCGGTCCGTCCGAAACTAACGGGACATCGATAGCGCATGCCAAAAATGGCATGCGCTAGCGATGCCCTAGAGATCCGTTGGCACATTGCGGTCAATGGGTGCACTAATGGATCCGTTACATAGCGCTAATTGCGACAATTGCGCCATGTAACGGAGTCCGCTAGCGGACACCCATTAACACAATGTGAACCTAGCCTTACTCATGCCTTGTCTTCCCAGATTTTCTTCAGGACTGTTGGGATTAATGGTATCGGGGGAAACGGATATGCCAGACGAAAGTTCCAGCGGTACAGAAGTGCATCCACTCCCTTCGGGTGTTCAGTTGGGTTAAGGGAGTAGAATTTTCTCACCTTCAGAGTTTCTTTTGTGGCAAACAAGTCTATTTCTGGAGTGCCCCAGATGGCACAGATTTTTCCAAATATTTCCTGGTTCAGGGACCACTCTCCCTGATGTAATATGTGACAGCTTAAGAAATCGGCTACCAGATTCTCAGAGCCTTTCAAGTATGTACCCGCCAGGGACAGAAGGTTGTTTTCTGGCCATATGAACAGCTCTTTGGCTTCTGCGATAAGGGATGCTGATCTTCTACCCCCTTGCCGATTCATGTAAGCTATAGTTGTGCTGTTGTTGGACAACACCACCACGTTTCCCCTGGATTTCCTTTTCTGCATGAAGAAATGCTTGCCTTACCGCTGTCAGTTCTTTTAGATTGGAAAACGCTGCTCTCATTGAGGGCTCCCATTGACCCTGTAGGACTTGACCGACCAGGTGTGCTCCCCACCCCCATGGGCTTGCATCCTTAGTTAGCACCACTGGATTCCGCACTGACCAAGGCACAGTGTTTTTTAAATTTTCTGTTCTCAGTCACCATTTTAATGAGTCCTGAACTCTTGGTGATAGAAGAATCATCCGATTCAAGTTGTATGGATTTTTCGTCTGCTCGGATAGTATCTGCCTTTGCAATTCTCTCGTGTGGGCTTTTGCCCACCGGGTCGCTGGGATTGTTGCTGTTAAGACACCCAAGAGTGACATGGCTTTCTGTAACGAAATGGGCTGTCCCAGTTGGACCTGTTGTATTTTTTGTTGAATGGCTTGAATTTTCCTCTGCGGGAGGACACACTCTTGTTTGACTGAATCTATTTGAATCCCGAGGAATTCTTGAATCTGAGCAGGAACTAATCTTGATTTTTTTTAATTTATTATCCAGCCTAGCTTGGTCAGTACCTCCAGCACTCTCGTGACTGTTCTTAAACAATTTTCTTTGTTGTCCGCTATTACAAGAATATCGTCTAAATAGGGTACCAGTATTATATTTTCCTTTCTGATCAAAGATGCCACTTCAGAAATAATTTTTGTGACTATACATGGGGCTATAGCCACCCCAAAGTGAAAGCATTGATATTGTAGATGGGTGGGAATTTTTGCAATGTTTACCACTAATCTTAGGTACTGCTGATGTTGGGCAGAAATTGGGACATGGTAGTAAGCATCTGTGAGACCTATTACTGCCATGTAACAGTCCGGGTCAGGTACTTTTATTGCTGATCTTAGCGTTTCCATTTTGAAGGTCTCCACCTGAATATAGCGGTTTAGTGCTTTCAAATTGAATATTGCTCTCTCAGCGAGCCGTCCGGTTGTGGCATGAGGAACAAGGTGCTGTAGAAACCTTTCCCTATCTCCTGGTGTGTACTGTTATTAGTACCCCTTTTTCCATGAGGAGATGGACCTCTCTCTCTAGTGTGGCCTGATTAATGTCGGCCACATGGGTCATTATCATCCGTATTGGCGGGGGGCTGGAGAATTTCAACCGCAGACCTTCCGACAACAAGCTAGTTACCCATTGAGAAGCTGATAATGCTGCCCACTGGTAGACAAACAATCGGAGTCTCCCCCCCACCGGGATTTTGGGGTCATTGGTGTTTGGGGTCAGGTCTAGGGGGAGGCTTACTGAAGAGGAATCCCCTCTCGTTCCAGGGTATGCTCCGCATGGACCCATCGGCCCCGGCCACCTCTATATCTGGACCCACAAAAGGACGAGCGAGGAGAATCCCACCGGCGTTCAGGGCGGGGGGAGGTGGAAAACGTTTTTTCTTGTCCGACGCCTTCTCTAGGATTTCATCTAAGGCTTTCCCAAAGAGATACTGTCCCTCACAAGGTACTACACAGAGTTTGACTTTTAATTGAAAGTCTGCAGCCCAATTTTTTTGCCACAATGCTCTGCGTCCTGAGTTGGATATGGCGCTTGCACGGGCAGCACATTGGGCAGAGTCGACTGAAGCATCTGCTAGGAACCCTGAAGCCCCCTGCAAGGAGGGTAATGCCTCCAGTAGCCTTTCTCTTGGGCATTTATTTTTAATCTTATCACCCAGCTCCTTTAACCACTTAACCATAGCACGTGCTGTGCAAGTGGCGGCTACCCCGGGTTTAAACGACCATGCCGCCGCCTCCAAGGCCGATTTCAGAAAAGCATCCGATTTTTTGTCAAGGGGATCTTTTAGGGCTCCCATGTCCTCAAATGGTAGAGCTACTCCTTTAGAGGTACTGGCAACAGCTGAATCTAATCTAGGATCCTTTTCTCACTTCTCGCAGACCTCCTTGTCAAATGGGTATTTGCGCTTTAATGCTTGCGGGATGGATATCTTTTTATTTGTTTTTTTTCCACTCTCTTTTGATCAAATTTAGGATATTATCATGAAAGGGAAAAATTTGCACTTATTCCCCTCCAGATTACTAAACATAGTGTCCTGAATTCATCGTTGCTCTCTAGGAGTTTCCAACCCATAGTAGCTTTAACAAGTTTGAGCAATTTTCCGCTATCTTCGGATTGAAAATAAGGGCGGCCATACTCATCGTCTGAGGAGTTCAGGTTTGAGGCATCAGAAGGGGTTAATTCTCCTGGCTCATCTCCTGAATCTAAGTCAGACCTCTGGACACTTGTTGGAGGAGGATGAGGAGGGGTAACTTTTGTAGAGTATAATGTTGCATGCTGTTTTAATTGTTCTTTAGCAGTTGATTTTACTTCCTCTCGGATGATGGTTTTTATATTCTGCAGTAGTGAAGAAGATTCTTCTGCTACTGTTTTGTCAATGCATAACTGGCAGATTTGTTTGTTATACACTATAGGGAGGGTTTCTTTGCGTAGTGCACAAGCACTATTCTTTTGCTTTGAGGTAGCTTTCCTTCCCTAAAAAACACATGGTGTAAAGACATCAGTATGCGTGTTTTGCCTTACAAAGGCACTCACCCCTCCAGGACCCTGGGTACCCCGGCAGCCTGTGTCTCTTCATCCATCTTGGGTACTGGTACCGCCGGTATTCCAGGATCCACTGTGGGCTCTGCCATTGTTTAGGAGGCAGTTGCCGCATCTACCTTTTTGTTATAAGACAGGAGCAGTGTGCGCGTCTCTGGAGCAACTTCCTCCCGGAAGTGTCCAGCACACCGGCTCCTCCGGCATGTGACGTTACTTCCTGTGCGACTGGAAGTTGTCAATTTCACTCAGAGCCAGCATCTGTGAAGGACACGCCCCTTCCCAGACCAGCCTCCTGAACGGAGCAGACGCTGGGGAGTCCAGCAGGGGGGGGATGAGGCGCAGCACCCAGCAGCTCCCTCTGACATCAGGATTTGTGCCCTGACAGCACCGTACGCGATGTGCACCGAGCCCGGCTGCCCCCCGTGGACCACAGTCTCCAAACTGGTAATCATCAGAGGGAGATCCCTCTGGAGGTAAGCGCTCTGCCACAGGCATCCACCTGCAGGAACAGAAAACCAAACTGAGGAGAGAGGTGCCACCCCCTTCTTTTATCTCTGCTGCAGGTTTCCTGCTCCTGGGGGCAGATGCCATCTCTCACGTATGGTGCGGTCATGGTGAAGGGAAAAATCTATGCAACGATTCCCACATAGCTGCCTTACAGAGCTGCAATGCCAATGTCCAGTGACAAGCCGCGCACGAAGCTCCCACTTCCCACGCAGAGTGTGCCCTAACCCTAAAAGGGGCCACCCTGGCATTCGCATTATATGCGTGGATAATCGCAGTCTTTATCCAATGGCTAATGGTCAGTTTAGAGACAGCATGACCATTACAAGGGCCACTAGATATAATAAACAAGGAATCCGATCACCTGAATGGGGCAGCAGTTGAACAAAAATAGCACCTTATGGCTCTAACAACATCCAGCTTGTGCAGAGACGTCTCAATAGTGCAGGTCAACAGAAAAGTAAAACAAGGTCTTCATTAAGGTGAAAACTAGAGCCACTTTTGGGAGAAAAGCCGGAATTGGTCTCAACTAGGGGTATATGATAAGGTGGTCTAGCACAGTGTTCCCCAACTCCATTCCTCAAGGCCCACCAACAGGCCATGTTTTCAGGATTTTTTTTAGTATTGCCCAGGTGATAATTGCATCACCTGGACAGGCAATAGTTTCATCACCTATGCAATACAAAGGAAATCCTGAAGACATGACCTGTTGATGGGCCTTGAGGACTGGAGTTGGGGAACACTAGTCTAGCGTGTGCTAGCCCCTGGAGAAAAGTCTTAACTTAGGGTTTAGACATCATATAAATAATATAAATAAATAGTATAGCTAGGGCAGACACCTCACTCTTGGGCTAGTTAAGAACTTGCCCCGCCTCCAAACCGGACTGTAAGAAGAAAATCAGTGCTAACAAAGAAAATGTGGACTCACATAAACATATATAAGCCTTCAAAGTGTAATGGTGCAGTGACTGACCGAGACAGACCTGGTGCCCTCAATATCAAAGCCTCAACAGCCAGGCCGTTAAACTGAGTGACCGTAAATTTGGATGGAAGAACAGATACAGAGACAGAAGTTCTCGACAGTCCGGAAAAGGGCATGGAACATCCACCAGGAGGATTGATAACATCCGAATACCAGGCCCTCTGAGACCAGTCTGGCGAAAAGAGAACAACTGGAACTCCCTCTACCCTGATATTTTTGAGATGTGTGGGTAGGAGCGGTAGAGGTGGAAAGAGGATAGGCAGAGAGAAATGTGACCAAGTGATTGCCAGGGTTTTGGCTGCAACTGCCTGAAGGTCCTGACACCTTGCTACAAACTTTGGCACCTTGTGGATTAGTCTAGATGCCAATACATCAACAACAGTCATACTCCATTGCTGACACATCTGCTTTAACATCTCTGGGTTAAGAGCCCAGTAAGTAGCTGATGATGACTTAAAAGTCTGAAACACTGTTGTCTACCCCTGGGACCTGGGATATGAACTCCAAAATTCCTGCAACTTCCACCATGGTGGATAAGCTTCCTGTTCTCCCTTTGTGATGGACACAGGCCACAGCCATGACATTATCTGACTGAATCCTGAATGGTAACCCTCAAACTAACTAATGCCTATGTAGAAGAGCCAGAAGGCCAGCTTTGAGCTACAACACGTTGGTTGGGAGTTTTTATCGACTGCTCCAGACCCCTTGGACTGTCAAGTGATGGAATATTGCTCCCCAGCCGAAAAGTTTGACATCTGTGGTGAACACCTGCCATTGACTAGGATGAAAAGAGCAACCCCGTGCTAACAGGGGTGAAGTTAACCACCACCGGAGAGACTGGCTACAGTGAAGTGGAAGACAAATAGGCCAAACCAGAGACCGTACTGATCTGTTTCAAAAGGCTAGTAGCGTGTTTTGTGAAGGTCTTGAACGAAATTAAGCACACAGCACTGTCTCGAATGTTGACACCATCTTACCTACAATTCTCACACAAAACTTGAGGGAATGGCTGGACGCTTCAATATTCTGATGAAAGCCTGAAGAGTTAATCTCTTCTCCTCCAGAAGGAATATGGATGCTTTAACAGTGTCAAACACTATTCCCTTACTGTGCTAAAGACCTGGATCCCTTCATCTTCTTATCTATGCACAAATGGGCTATGTGGGGAAGCAGACAAAAGCTAGTTTGCTTACAGACCTCTGCCCTGTACCTGACTACCATCTGTGTCAAGGCATATTGGTCCAGCCACACTGACGTGAGAGAATAAAGACTAAGCAATTACAGCCTGCATTCTCTGTCGCTATGCGAGTGAAACAGAGTGCACTGTTACTCTGTTACAGGCATTCCTGTAAAACACAAAAAAAGAAAATATGGTTAACGCTAATCAAAGAAAGGTCAGAGACAGACCAGGCCTCCAACTGACACTAGAAAAAAAAACTGAGTAAGCCTGACTCCAGCAGGCAAGGTATAGTGTGCTGAGGAGTAGGAGCCAGTTTTGTTTAGATGTAATAATCGTGTCAGCCTCCAGACAGCACCACCAGACTATCCAATGGTTTTGTGACCCCCAACAAAATAAATGCTAAAAAATATTTTTGAAGTGTTAGGTAGTCAATTTACTTTTTTTTTCCTTTTTCAAATGTAAAGATATGCAAAATTTATCACCCTGTATGAACCACTCTAGTCTGAATTTACAGTGTTTAAATATTACACAGGAGTATTAAATCTGCCCTGGCCATTTTCATTCTTAACTTAAGAGCATATTAAGCAGCATCTGAAATCATTTAAACAGGGTATGTAGCAGATCTCAAAAACAAATTTGTGCTTTTTTAAAAGAATGTTAAATAAAAGATTACATTAGTTATTTCTGCAGAATAACATTTAACACTGTTACGAGATCTCATGCACTTAACACCTCAGGGTATGAGCACAAGTTAAATATTTGGCTTTCTGCATCTCTTGGCACGAAAAACGCATGTTTTTTTACATGCGTTTTTGGTGCAGAATTTTCCCCAGTAATTAGTATTGGTGAAATTTGCTGAAATAGACCAAAACTGCAAGTCACATATAAATAAACAACATGTACATAAGACTTGATCATTCTTATTCACTTTGTTGGCATAAGGAAATCATACAGGTTTTGTGACAAATCAGCACTGAAAAAGTCATAGTTACTCACCGATAACTGTGTTTCTCGGAGCCCATGACAGCACCACGGAGCACCACAGAGAGGGGATCCGCCCTTCAGGGACAGGAAACCTACAGATAAAAGGGCGGTACCTCTCCTTGCATCAGTTGGTTTACAGAGCATCGGAGGACCTCCAGGTTAGTTATAACAGAGAAAACATATTATAACATTGTTTATTAGAGGAACACCGTGCCTATATTATGTTACGTTAGTTATATATAAGTGCTCACCGCACTCGTGATGGGAAGGAATAAGCGGGTGCTGTCATGGGCTCCGAGAAACACCGTTATCGGTGAGTAACTATGACTTTCTCGGTCTCCCATGACAGCACCACGGAGAGAATTGCAGAGACTAAGCTTAGGGAGAGACCACAGCCTCGAGAACCGTTCGCCCGAAGGTCAAGTCAGACACAGAGGCTAGATTTAATCTATAGTGTCTAAAAAAGGTTGATGGTGATGACCAAGTGGCCGTTCTGCAGATTTGTTCAATTGATACCTCTGACCTCTCAGCCCATGAGGTAGCTACCGCTCTTGTGGAATGTGCTTTTATACCATCCGGGATTGTATTCCCCGTGGATGAATACGCCAAGGCTATTGCCTCCTTTATCCACCTTGCCAAGGTACCTTTGGATGCCCGGAATCCTTTCCTGGGACCCTGAAAACAGACAAACAAAGAGCCTTCCTTCCTATACTCCCGGGTGGAATCTAAATATTGGACTAGACATCTCCTGACATCTAAATTATGGAAATTTCGCTCTCTCTCACTTTTTGTGTTTGGGCAAAAGGACGGCAGGGATACTTCTTGTGACCTATGAAATTTGGATGCCACTTTTGGCAAATAGGCCGGGTCAGGTTTAAGAGTGACTGTCATCTATTATTTTTGTAAAAGGTGGGTCAGCAGACAGGGCTTTAATGTCACTTATTCTGCGTGCAGATGTTAAGGCTACCAGAAGAATGGTCTTAAGTGATAGTGTTTTTATTGGAATTGTGTCTATGGGTTCAAATGGAGGACCCGTTAGCGCAGAGAGGACTAGGTTTAGGTCCCACGAGGGTATTTTTTGAGTAACTAGAGGTTTTGATCTTGTTACCGCTTTAATAAATCTTTTTACCCATGGATTGGCCGCAATATTTTGATTATAGAATGCTCCCAGAGCTGCAATCTGTACTTTTAGAGTACTGACCGCCAACCCCTGTTCCAGACCTTTCTGTAGGAATTCAAGTATTTTATTAATTGAGGGCCCCTCCTGGACTTTCACCTTGGAGAGAGATAAGAATTTTCTCCCAGTTTTCCCATAGGCTTTAGTATTAACAGGTTTTCTACTTTTTAATAACGTAGCTATTAAGTGTTAGGGCTAGCGGAACGCACCAAATAATAAGATAGGTAGAATAAGGTGCGTTCGCAGCCCGGGGTCCACCGTGCAGAGATGGAACCTGCTGCCAAGTAATGACTAACTATATGGCGGTACAATGTGAATACACACGGGTTAACTTCACCCTGTGTGAAGGAAGCGAACCCTGTTAAGTCACACAAGAGCACATGCAAGGAGTCTCCGAACTCAGTCCTAAGACTTGGGATCTGAGTCTGTGTAGACTACTTGCGGTCGACACCGCAACTGAGGTGTCAGCGTAACCAAAATAATAACAAAGGAATGCACGAGAGTGCGTGCGGTGCCGCACTGGCGGACGCCACTAACCACCCAGGCTTGGGTCAGGAAAGCGCTGTGAAAGCGCACGGCACCGCACTGGCGGACTCAGCAACTAGATGCTGTATTAATGTGTAACGTGCTGTTGGATAAGTCGGGCGCTAGATAGCAATCATACACCTTCCGAGAACAGTCATCCAATAGGGAGGGTTATTTAAAGAGCGACTTTCACTCACAACACACACACGTTTACAAATGTACACTAGAGCAGGGTCGTGCGGCCATGCGAGCCTTAAATAGCTGCAGCACGTATAGGACCTTTCAAAGAAGGACCAATGGAATTGCTGCAGTACCTGAGCATGTGACCCTAGATCTCCACTGAGAGATCTTGCCCTGGGCATGCTCAGTGTGTGCAAAGTAGGACTTAGTCTCAAAAGCGTCTGCTCGCCGCTGCCCAGCACTGGCTTCAATGGCAGAAGCTGGAAAAGCAGCAGCCCTATGCACAGAGTGAGACTGAGCAAGATGCTGGGACCGACGTCTCCGCTGAGCAGACTCCACTGCGGCTGGAGAAGAATGGGAGACCGCAGCAGAGATGGTTCGAGATTCCCCCTGTGTAGAGGCGGGAACTCGACACCTAACACTAAGTTGTTTGAAAAACCCCTTTCTTTTAATAGTCTCCGTTCAAAATCCAGGCTGTTAAATGTAAGTTTGTTGCCTGCGGGTGGAAGACCAGTCCTTGCTGTAGTAGGTCTGGTATAGTCGGTAGGATCCATGGGTCTGAGACCGATAGTATCCTTAGCCAGGAAAACCATGTCCTTTTTGGCCAGAATCGAGCTATAAGGATCATTTTTTATTTGTCCTCTCTGATTTTCTGAATGACGTACATTTCTGTTATCTGGTTGTAGATTGGTTTAGGGACCACTCGCCTTATTTTAACCGAGTTCGACTCAAGTAATCTGCTTTTTCATTGTTTGACCCCTGAATATGTAGTGCCGAAAGAGATAGTAGATTTTCTTCTGCAAGACTGATAATTTTGGCGGAGGAACTCATCAGTGATCGAGACCTTGCTCCTCCCTGGTGATTTATATATGCTACTGTCACTTTGTTGTCCGAAAAAAATTCGGACATGATGTCCTCGAATGTAAGTCAGAAAAAATAGAAGAGCTCAATGCATCGCCCAAAGTTCTTTTTGGTTTGAGGATGCTGATAGTTCCTGAACTGTCCAGTTTCCCTGAGTCACTCTATCTCCCATGTGAGCCCCCCACCCCCTGGGAATCGCATCAGTTGCTATTACACGAGATATTTTTGCTATCCAAGGGATTCCCTTTGAAAGGTTTTGGTCCTTTCTCCACCAGAGAAGGGAATGAATAACTGAAGAATTTAGAGTGATGCGCCCTTCTAAATTGTTTTTAGTATTGACTGCATTTCCAGAATAAGCCATTGAAGCTCTCTCGTGTGGAATTGTGCAAAAGGTACTGCTGGCAGGCATGAAGAGAGAGAGCCCAGTAGCGACATCGCCCTCCTTAGTGTCATGGAGGGATTGTGTAGAGTTCGCGCTACCATAGTCATTATATTGTCTTTTTTGGAAACTGGGAGCCGGCATTCTTGAACCTGGAAGTCTAATGTTAGTCCCAGAAACTCCTGAATTTGGCAGGATTCTAGCCTTGATTTTTTTTTGTATTTATGAGCCAGCCTAAGTGTCAGAATATTTATCACTCGGTCCCGCTGTTCCCTGCAACTTTGAGCCAAGTCGCTTGCAATTAGGAAATCGTCCAAGTAAGGGACTATTAATATATTTTGTTCCCTTATGTGAGCCATCATTTCCGCCACTATTTTTGTGAATACTCGTGGAGCTATTGAGATTCCAAACGGGAGGGCTCTGTATTGGAAATTTCTTACTTGTACTTCTATGGAGACCGCCATCCTGAGAAATTTTTGGAATTGTTTGTGGATGGGCACATGGTAATATGCATCGCTTAAGTCTAGCACGACCATGTAGCAGTTCGGGAAGAGGATTTTTATGGTGGATTTTATGGTTTCCATTTTGAATTTTTGTTTTTTACGTATTTGTTCAGGTTTTCTAGATTTATTATCGTTCGATAAGAGCCATCGGGTTTTGGCACTAGAAATAGTGGGGAGTAAAAACCTATTCCTATTTCTTGAGGGGAGATCTCCTGAATTACAGACTTCTGTAATAGGGATATAATTTACTTTTCTAGTGCGGTTGGCTCTGCTACTGAGGACCTTGTTCTTGTTACTACATAATTTTGGGGGGTAAAGAGAGAAAATCTATTTTTAGACCGGAGTGAATTAGATTTAAAATTCAAGCATTGTTGGATATTTTCTTCAAGGCGGGTGGAACAAAGTGAGTCTTCCCCCCACTGCGGGAAAAATGTAATTTAGAGTTTTTTTTGTCACGGGAGGTGTTGCCAAAAAGGTAACCCTTGTCCCTTCATCCTTTGTCCCATTTACTTTGGTCTCTGGGGGGCCTTCGGCGAAAAAAAATCTCCGGTTCCGAAAGGACTGTCTGAATGGAGCTGGTCCCAGGTTTGGAAACCCTTTCTTTGTATCGGGACTAGTGTTGAGCATTCCGATACCGCAAGTATCGGGTATCGGCCGATACTTGCGGTATTGGAATTCCGATACCGAGATCCGATATTTTTGTGATATCGGGTATCGGTATCGGAAGTGTAAAATAAAGAATTAAAATAAAAAATATTGTTATATTCACCTCTCCGGCGGCCCCTGGACATCAGCGGGAGGATCCGGCGTCCGGCACGGCTTCTTTCTTCAAAATGCGCGCCTTTAGGACCTGTGGTATGACGTCCCGGCTTCTGATTGGTCGCGTGCCGCCCATGTGACCGCCACGCGACCAATCAGAAGCCGCGACGTCATTCCTCAGCTAAAGTCCTAGAATGAGCGCCTTTTAGGACCTGAGGAATGACGTCGCGGCTTCTGATTGGTCGCGTGGCGGTCACATGGGCGGCACGCGACCAATCAGAAGCCGGGACGTCATTCCACAGGTCCTGAAGGCGCGCATTTTGAAGAAAGAAGCCGTGCCGGACGCCGGATCCTCCCGCTGATGTCCAGGGGCCGCCGGAGAGGTGAATATAACAATATTTTTTATTTTAATTCTTTATTTTACACTTTAATATGGATCCCAGGGCCTGAAGGAGAGTTTCCTCTCCTTCAGACCCTGGGATCCATGAGGATACATTCCGATACTTGATGTCCCATTGACTTGTATTGGTATCGGATATCGGTATCGGCGATATCCGATATTTTTCGGGTATCGGCCGATACTATCCGATACCGATACTTTCAAGTATCGGACGGTATCGCTCAACACTAATCGGGACGGAGATCCTCTACCCCCATAGTAGCTCTAACAGCTTTTACTAGAGTATTTACCTCATCTAGTGGGAAGCAGTGACGGCCTGAATCCTCATCTGAGGAAGATAAGGAGGAATCAGATTTATTAAGGCTAGGTTCCCATTGCGTTAATGGGAACGCGCTAACGGACAGCGTTGCACGGCGAAATTAACGCCGTGCAACGCGTCCGTTAGCGCGCCCATTCACGGCAATGGGAACGCGCAGCACTAGCGCGTGCCATGTTCGGCACGCGCTGGCGACGCGCCGGTGTTTTCTGGCGCACCGCGGACGCTGCTTGCAGCGTCCGCGGCGCGCCCGCGGTCCGTTCCCCGCTCTCGCAGATCGGGAAACTGCGAGAACGGGGACGTTACCGCGACCCCGGAACGCGGCCCCGTGAAAAACATTGCGTTAGCGCAATCCGCTAGCGCTAAACGGATTGCACTAACGCAATGTGACCCTAGCCTTAGAATCAGAGTCCTCAGATGTAGACTGGTCAGAGTTGGAATACACCACATCTTTTTTCTTATCTTTCACCTTTTTGAAAAATGTAAGGGCGTTCTGAACCTCAGATCTGATTATCGTTTTCAGTTCAGATGCGAAATCGGGGGTCTCTTCACATAATAAGCATTGTATACATGAGTTACAAAGCTTTTTGTTCCAGGCTACTGGCAAAGCTTTGTTACAGGTGGGACAGGATCTATTTTTCGTTTTCTCCAACCTCTTCTTTCCCTATTAAGGGAGAAGGAACCCCATTACAAAAAATGAACTTTCTCGGAAGTCACTCACCATTCAGACGTGGACGTAGGTACCGGTTCTGGAGGGGGGCCCGGATCTGGTAGAGGAGACTCTTGAGAAGGAGATTTGGTCACTGCAGATCTGCCGCGCTGCATTGAACGACTGCTGGACCCACTTCTCCTGGTTCCCTTGGGGTCTGCCTGCTTTTTATGATGCTGGTGCTGCTGCCTAGGCTGCTGCTCCTGCTGTGCGTTGCTGTCCTCCATGTTTCCAGGGAGTTAGTGCACACATGCTTGTTGCACAATTTCCCTTTTTGAATTTGGCGCTACCCCCAGCGTCCAACGTCCTTCCGGTCTCTACGTTAAATCCCCGGGGAGAAAACACTATCGCGCATGCGCGCGGTGATGACCCGGAAGTCCTACCGTAGTTCCGGAGCGGCGGCCATCTTTGTGCACCCGGAGCGTGCACTTACCGACACAGGAGCTCCGGGTATGTCAGCGCCCCATCCTCTTTCAGAGTGGCGGCGATTCTCCCCCCGCACACCCTGAAGAAACGGTTCCAGCGATGGTGGCTTCGGGCACCGGACAAGCCGCAACAGCAGCCTCCTCGCTGCCGGAACCGGATGACCGGCCCCGGGTCCTTTGGATACGGCATCTTCTTTGCATTTACCGCGCCGAAAGAAAAGAGATTCCCCGTCAGGGACAGGAAACCAACTGATGCGAGTGAGAGGTACCGCCCTTTTATCTGTAGGTTTCCTGTCCCTGAAGGGCGGATCCCCTCTCTCCGTAGTGCTCCGTGGTGCTGCCATGGGAGACCGAGAAAAAAAGCATACCAACAATGTGTGACAATCAAAAGTTGACAGTTTTGCCCTTTTTTTATTGGTCTACTGAATATTTCATTTTTTTAATTCATCATGGTTTGTGATATGGGCTTTTAGTTTTAGTGGGCACAATATGCTTATTTTTATATTCATTAAAGCGTTAATGTTCACAGGGTAATAATGCAGAGCAGCTTACAGATTCCTTCTCCCTGTCCACCCCAGACAGACAAAATGGTGACAGCTGCCCTCTTTGAAAAAGACCATAAAATTGCACCCAAATAAAAAAGCCTATATTTCTGGAACCCATAATGGAATTAAAAAAATAAATACGGTAAATAAATAAATAAAAAATAAAATAAAAAAAAAAGAATACTCAGGAGGGCAGCAGGCAATAAAAGCAAAAACTGGTCACCAGGTCCTGTTTAAGGCTACTTTCACACTGGCATTTTTTTTAATACGTCGCAATGCGTCGTTTAGGGGAGAAAATGCATCCTGCAAAGTTGTTTGCAGGATGCGTTTTTGCCCCATAGAGTTACATTACCGACGCATTGCGACATATATTGACACACGTCGCAACCATCGTGCGACGGTTGCGAAGTGTTGTGGCGGACCGCCGGGAGAAAAAAAAACATTAAATGTAACGTTTTTTGCTGCCGACAGACCGCTTTTTCCGCCTCCACCTCCCCGCACCTCACAATGGGGAAGCAGATGCGCCGGAGAAATGCATCCGCTGCACCCGTTGTGCGGCGCAACAAACGCTAATGTCGGAATCTCGGCCCGACGCACTGCGACGGGCCGAATCCGACGCTAGTTTGAAAGTAGCCTAATCCCTTCACCACCAAGCCTGTTTTCACCTTCTTGACCAGAACAATTTTTTTAAATTCTGACCACAGTCAATTTATGAGGTGATAAAGGATGAGGTTTCACAATGGCAATGCCCTATTGGAGCATACTCTACACCTTCTTTGTGATCTTCCCTTCTTCGCTGTTTGGATAACCTTTACTGGAAAATGTTTACCTGGGACGAAACGGGCACTATCAGTTTCTAAAGTACTGGGACCCCCACCTTCTTGAGTGCCAAACATTAAGGCCTTGAGGAATATCTACTGAAACTGAAGGAAGATCCCCTTATAAAATAAATTATTTAAAATTTACTTACACAGCAACAACACATTAGTACAATAAGAAGGGTTTGCAGTACTCCAGCTGTGCCCACTATCCATGTCAGTCGAAGAAACAGTATCACTCCTAGGATATTTTGTAGACACGGAAGGTAGACACCCATCAATGTGCCCATACTAGGAGACTGTAAGGCAAACAAAAAAAAAAAAAAGAAAACACATGATCTATTGATCTCTGAAAAAAAACATTGGTGGTTACAAAGAGAAATGTTGGTTACATTGATATTTGTGTCCTACAAAGGACAAGCCCTGATGTGGTCAAAGTAAAAATAACAGTTACAGCTCTAAGAAGAAGGGAAGAAATCAAACTAAAGCTCAAAAAACAAACATTGGCCATGGTGGGAAGGGGCAGTGGAAATACTAATTCTCCATTATAAAGCAGTTTGTTTGAACGAGCATTTGTAGGAACACTTGTTTTCAGAGAATTGTAGGGTGAAATGATTTATGAGCCAAGTAAGAGAATAATTACAAGACATGTGCTGATGAGTATAACATTCAGGTAACAATAATACATTAGTACATTAGTTGAATTAGGCTGTGTGCACACGTTGCTTTTTCTTGCGGCTTTTTTGCGGTTTTTCTCGATAAACGCTATAAAACCGCAAAAAAAAAAAAAATGCGTACAATAAGCATCTCATCATTTAGAATAAATTCTGCATGCTTTGTGCACATGATGCGGTTTTTTACGCGAAAAAAACGCATCGCGGTAAAAAGCGCAGCATGTTCATTAATTTTGCGGATTTCCCACTACAAAATGCATTGGGAAATGTCCGGAAAAAACCGCGGCAAAACCGCATGCGGATTTCTTGCAGAAAATGTCCGGTTTTTCTCAGGAATTTTCTGCGAGAAATCCTGAACGTGTGCACATAGCCTAAGGGCTTGTTTCCACTTGCGAGACACACGTCCGTGTCTCGCATGTGAAAACCAAGCTCTGGCGCCGGCACTCCAGAGCGGAGCGTGCGGCCGCATAGCAACACATGGAGCCGCACCCTTCGCTCTGGAGTGCCGGCACCAGAGCTTGGTTTTCACATGCGAGACTCGCACGTATTTCTCACAAGTGAAAAGGAGCCCTTAGGAATAGAAACAGTCTAGTATCTTTTTAGTGACATCTCCACAAATATCAATTATTCATCATCAAGAGATCTCTAGATTGCAGTACCTAACGAAGTGATTTTAACAAATCAACAAGCCCAAGAAGTAACAGCGCTGAAATCAGGGTGTCTGACAATATTTTATTAAGCCTTCAGCTTCAGATGAAAAACATGGTAAAAAAGATTCCTTTGAAAAACTCCAATAGCACTGGCAACACAAAAAAAACATCAGAAAAGTTAATATGTCTGTTATAGAGTTTGATGTGCTGACTCCAAAAAATGCTTAGTTTTGCTCTATCACATACAGTTTCTGAGAGAGAAGTATTTTTATTATTACGTTATTTCTGCATTTTCAATGTATGTGGTTTTTCCTATGTTATTCCCATGTCTTTGCTTACATAGTTACATAGTTATTAAGGTTGAAGGAAGACTAAGTCCATCTAGTTCAACCCATAGCCTAACCTAACATGCCCTAACATGTTGATCCAGAGGAAGGCAAAAAAAACCCATGTGGCAAAGAGTAAGGCTACGTTCACATTGGCGTTCCGCCAATGTGCGTCGCTGTTGCGCCGGCGACGCGCCGGCGACGCAGCGGCGACGCGCCCCTATGTTTAACATAGGGGACGCGTGCGTCGTTTTGGTGGCGTTTTTCGCCACGTGCGTCGTTTCCGACGCTAGCGTCGGACGCAAGAAAACGCTACATTGTAGCATTTTCTGTGCGTCCGATTTTCGTCAAAAACGACGCACGCGTCGCAAAACGCGCACGTTTTTGCGCGCGTTTGCGCGCGTTTTTACGTGCGTCGCGCGTTGCGTCGCCGACGCAGGGCGGCGCAACGCTAGTGTGAACCTAGCCTAAGCTCCACCTTGGGGAAAAAAATTCCTTCCCGACTCCACATACGGCAATCAGACTAGTTCCCTGGATCAACACCCTATCAAGGAATCTAGTGTATATACCCTGTAACATTATACTTCTCCAGAAATGTATCCAGTCCCCTCTTAAATTTAAGTAATTAATCACTCATTACAACATCATACGGCAGAGAATTCCATAGTCTCACTGCTCTTACAGTAAAGAATCCGCGTCTGTTATTATGCTTAAACCTTTTTTCCTCCAAACGTAGAGGATGCCCCTTTGTCCCTGTTTCAGGTCTATGATTAAAAAGATCATCAGAAAGGTCTTTGTACTGTCCCCTCATATATTTATATATTAAAATAAGATCACCCCTTAGTCTTCGTTTTTCCAAACTAAATAGCCCCAAGTGTAATAACCTATCTTGGTATTGCAGACCCCTCAGTCCTCTAATAACCTCGGTCGCTCTTCTCTGTACCTGCTCCAGTTCAGCTATAACTTTCTTATACACCGGAGACCAGAACTGTGCACAGTATTCTAAGTGTGGTCGAACTAGTGACTTGTATAGAGGTAAAATTATGTTCTCCTCATGAGCATCTATGCCTCTTTTAATGCATCCCATTATTTTATTTGCCTTTGTAGCAGCTGCCTGACACTGGCCACTGAATACGAGTTTGTCATCCACCCATACACCCAGGTATTTTTCATTGACGGTTTTGCCCAGAGTTTAGAATTAAGCACATAATTATACATCTTATTACTTCTACCCAAGTGCATGACCCTACATTTATCCCCATTAAAGCTCATTTGCCATTTATCAGCCCAAGCTTCTAGTTTACATAAATCATCCTGTAATATAAAATTGTCCTCCTCTGTATTAATTACCCTGCAGAGTTTAGTGTCATCTGCAAATATTGAAATTCTACTCTGAATGCCCCCTACAAGGTCATTAATAAATATGTTAAAAAGAAGAGGGCCCAATACTGACCCCTGTGGTACCCCACTGCTAACCGCTACCCAGTCCGAGTGTGCTCCATTAATAACCACTCTTTGTTTCCTATCCCTGAGCCAGCTCTCAACCCACTTGCACATATTTTCCCCTATCCCCATTATTCTCATTTTATGTATCAACCTTTTGTGTGGCACCGTATCAAAAGCTTTTGAAAAGTACACCCAGGTCTTTTTCATTGACGGTTTTGCCCAGAGTTTTAGAATTAAGCACATAATTATACATCTTATTACTTCTACCCAAGTGCATGACCTTACATTTATCCCCATTAACCCCTTCACCCCACAGCCTGTTTTCACCTAAGTGACAGGGCCAATTTTTACAATTCTGACCACTGTCACTTTATGAGGTTATAACTCTGAAACGCTTCAACGGATCCTGGTGATTCTGACACTGTTTTCTCGTGACATATTGTACTTCATGATAGTGGTAAAACTTCTTCGATATGACTTGCATTTATTTGTGAAAAAAACAAAAATTTGTCGGAAATTATGAAAATTTAGCAATTTTCAAACTCTTAGTTTTTATGCCCTTAAATTATGGTGTTATATCACATAATATAGTTAATAAACAACATTTCCCACATGTCTGCTTTACATCAGCATAATTTTGGAAACATAATTTTTTTTTGTTAGGACGTTATAAGGGTTAAAAGTTGACCAGCGATTTCTCATTTTTGCAACAAAATTTGCAAAACCATTTTTTTACGGACCACCTCACACTTGAAGTGACTTTGAGGGGTCTATATGACAGAAAATGCCCAAAAGTGACACCATTCTAAAAACTGCACCCCTCAAGGTACTCAAAACCACATTCAAAAAGTTTATTAACCCTTCAGGTGCTTCACAGGAATTTTTTGAATGTTTAAAAAAATTGAACATTTAACTTATTTTTCCCAAGATTTTTACTTCAGGTCCAATTTGTTTCATTTTACCAAGGGTAACAGGAGAAATTGGACCCCAAAAGTCGTTGTACAATTTGTCCTGAGTACGCCGATACCCCCTATGTGGGGGTAAACCACTGTTTGGGCACATGGCAGAGCTCGGAAGGGAAGGAGCGCCATTTGACTTTTCAATGCAAGATTTGCTGGAATTGAGATCGGAGCCCATGTCACGATTGGAGAGCCCTTGATGTGCCTAAACAGTGAAAACCCCCACAAGTGACACCATTTTGGAAAGTAGACCCCCTAAGGAACTAATCTAGATGTGTGGTGAGCACTTTGAACCTCCAAGTGCTTCACAGAAGTTTATAATGTAGAGCCGTAAAAAAAAATTTATATTAATTTTCACAAAAAAATTATCTTTTTGCCCCAAATTTTTTATTTTCCCAAGGGTAACAGGAAAAATTGGACCCCAAAAGTTGTTGTGCAATTTGTCCTGAGTACGCCGATACTTCATATATGGGGATAAACCACTGTTTGAGCGCATGGCAGAGCTCGGAAGGGAAGGAGTGCCATTTGACTTTTCAATGCAAAATTGGCTGGAATTGAGATCGGACGCCATGTCGCATTTGGAGAGCCCCTGACGTGCCTTAACAGTGGAAACCCCCCCACAAGTGACCCCATTTTGGAAAGAAGACCCCCTAAGGAACTTATCTAGATGTGTGGTGAGCACTTTTAACCCCCAATTGTTTCACTAAAGTTTAGAATGTAGCATGGTGAAAATTAAAAAATCATTTTTTCTTTCCACAAAATGATGTTTTAGACCGCAATTTTTTTTTTCCCAAGGGTAACAGGACAAATTAGACCCCAAAAGTTGTTCTCCAACTTGTCCTGAGAACGCTGATACCCCATATGTTGGGGGGAACCACTGTTTGGGTGCACGGCAGAGCTCGGAAGGGAAGGAGCGCCATTTGAAATGCAGACTTAGATGGATTGGTCTGCAGGCGTCATGTTGCATTTGCAGAGCCCCTGATGTACCTAAACAGTAGAAACCCCCCACAAGTGACCCCATATTGGAAACTAGACCCCCCAGGGAACTCATCTAGATGTGTTGTGAGAGCTTTGAACCAACAAGTGTTTCACTACAGTTTATAACGCAGAGCCGTGAAAATAAAAAATATTTTTTTTTCCACGAAAATGATATTTTATCCCCTATGTTATTATTTTCCCAAGGGTAACAGGACAAATTGGACCCCAAAAGTTGTTGTCAAACTTGTCCTGAGAACGCTGATACCCCATATGTTGGGAGGAACCACTGTTTGGGCACACAGGAGAACTCGGAAGGGAAGAAGCACTGTTTTACTTTTTCAAAGCAGAATTGGCTGGAATTGAGATCGGACGCCATGTCGCGTTTGGAGAGCCCCTGATGTGCCGAAACAGTGGAAACCCCCAATTATAACTGAAACCCTAACCCCAACCCTAACCCTAGCCCTAACGGGAAAATGGAAATAAATACATTTTTTTACATTTTATTATTTTTCCCTAAGTAAGGGGGTGATGAAGGGGGGTTTGATTTACTTTTATAGCGGGTTTTTTTGGCGGATTTTTATGATTGGCAGCTGTCACACACTAAAAGACGCTTTTTATTGCAAAAAATAGTTTTTGCATCACCACATTTTGAGAGCTATAATTTATCCATATTTTGGCCCACAGAGTCATGTGAGATCTTGTTTTTTGCGGGACGAGTTGACGTTTTTATTGGTAACATTTTCGGGCAGATGACATTTTTTGATCGCTTTTTATTCCGATTTTTGGGAGGCGGAATGAATAAAAACCAGCAATTCCTGAATTTCTATTAGGGGGGGGGCGTTTATACCGTTCCGCGTTTGGTAAAATTGATAAAGCAGTTTAATTCTTCAGGTCAGTACGATTACAGCGGTACCTCATTTATGTAATTTTTTTTATGTTTTGGCGCTTTTACACAATAAAAACTATTTTATATAAAAAAATAATTGTTTTTGCATCGCATTATTCTGAGAGCTATAACTTTTTTATTTTTCTGCTGATGATGCTGTATGGCGGCTTTTTTTTTGCGGGACAAGATGACGTTTTCAGCGGTACCATGGTTATTTATATCCGTCGTTTTGATCGCGTGTTACTCCACTTTTTGTTCGCCTGTATGATAATAAAGCAATGTTTTTTGCCTTGTTTTTTATTTTTTTTGCGGTGTTCACTGAAGGGGTTAACTAGTGGGATAGTTTTATAGAGCGGGTCGTTACGGACGCGGCGATACCAAATATGTGTACATTTATTGTTTTTTTTTAATTTACATAAATAAATGGATTTATTGGGAAATGTTTTTTTTTTTTTAATTTGGGGATTTTTTTTATTTATTTTTTTTTTTACACATTCTATATATTTTTTTTTTTTTTTTTAAACTTTCTAACATTTTCCCAGGGTGGGACATCTCTGTATTAGAACAGATCGTTGATCTGACACTGCATAGCACACTGTCAGATCAACGATCTGACAGGCAGTTTAGCTGGCTTTCCAGCGCCTGCTCACAGCAGGCGCCGGCTAGCCAGGTCATTTCATGACCCGGAAGGAGTCCGGCGGCCATCTTGGATCCGGGGACTCCTTCCGGGTCACCGGAGCAACGCGATCTCATTGCGTTGCTCCGGTGGGAGAGCGCAGGGAGCCCCCGTCCCTGCGCGATCCCCCTCTATGCCGCTGTCACTACTGACAGCGGCATCAGAGGGGTTAAATGCCCACGATCGGCGATAGCGCCGATCGTGGGCATTGCTGCGGGGTATCAGCTGTTATATACAGCTGACATCCGCACCCGATCACCGCGGCGCTCAGCGCGAGACCGCGGTGATCGGTGCGCCGTACTAGTACTGCTGCTGGCACAAATGCAGTGCCGGCAGCGCAGTACTAGTACGGCGCGTGGCGCGAAGGGGTTAAAGGGGCCAACACTATCATTTTTTAGTTTCTTACTATTTATGTAGTTAAAGAATATTTTGGGATTATTTTTACTCTCTCTGGCAATGAGTCTCTCTGTCTCAATCTTTGCTGCCTTGATTTGCTTTTTACAGAATTTATTTAATTTTCTGTATTTATTTAATGCTTCCTCACTACCTACTTCCTTTAATTCTCTAAATGCTTTCTTTTTGTCACTTATTGCGCCCCTTACAGCTCTATTTAGCCATATTGGTTTCCTCCTATTTCTAGTATGTTTATTCCCATAGTGTATATACTGTACACAGGTCCTATCCAGGATGCTAATAAATGTCTCCCATTTTCTTTGTGTATTTTTGTGTCTCAGGATATCGTCCCAGTTAATTGCACCAAGATCCTCTCTCATCCGTTGGAAATTTGCCCTCCTGAAATTTAGTGTCCTTGTAACCCCTCTATTACACATCTTTTTAAAGGATACATGAAAACGTATTATTTTGTGATCGCTATTTCCCAAGTGACCCCCAACCCTTACATTTGCTATGCGGTCTGGCCTGTTGGTTAATATTATTTCTAGCAGTGCCCCCCTTCTTGTTGGGTCCTGAACCAGTTGTGAAAGGTAATTGTCTCTTATAGTTGTCAAAAACCGATTACCTTTGCTGGAACTGCAGGTTTCTGTACCCCAATCTATTTCAGGGAAGTTGAAGTCCCCCATAATAATGACTTCTTCTTGCTTGACTTACTTACCGTATATACTTGTGTATAAGCTGAGATTTTCAGCACATTTTTTTGTGCTGAAAACATTTCCTTGGCTTGTACAAGAATCACAGTCCCAGAAAGCCGGCGGCTGTAGCACAGTGACAGCTGCAGCCGCCGGCTTCCAGAAGACATCAATACTCACCCTCCATCGCTGTATCTCGGTCGCTGCATCTCTGTCCCGGCGCCAGCAGCTCTTTCCTGTTCTTATGCTAGTACCGCTCATTAAGGTAATGAATATTTACGTGTCTCCACTCCCATAGGTTTGGAGCGCATATTTATGACCTTAACCCCTTTCTGCCAGCTGACGGAATAGTACGTCAGCTGGCAGATCCCCTGCTTTGAGGTGGGCTCCGGCGGTGAGCCTACCTTAAAGCCGCGACATGTCAGGTGTTTTGTGATCCGCCCGCGCCCTTTAACTAGTTAAATGACGCCGTCAAGCGCTGACAGCGGCATTTAACTAGCGCTCCCGGCCGCGCGGCCGGGTTTGCTCGCACTGCTGACCCCCGTCACATGATCGGGGGTCAGCAGTGCATTGCCATAACAACCAGTGGTCTCAAGGAGACCTCTATGGTTGTAGATGGCCGATTGCTTTGAGTGCCACCCTGTGGTCGGCGTTCAAAGCAACCCTGCATTTCTGCTACATAGAGGTGATCTGTACTTCACCTCTATGTAGCAGAGCCGATCGAGTTATGCATGCTTCTAGCCTCCTATGGAGGCTATTGAAGCATGCCAAAATTTTAAAAATAAAGTGATTAAAAATATAAAAAAAATAAAAAAATATATAAAAGTTCAAATCACCCCCCTTTCACCCCAATCAAAATAAAACAATTAAAAAAAAAATCAAACATACACATATTTGGTATCGCCATGTTCAGAATCACCCGATCTATCAATAAAAACAAAGGATTAACCTGACCGCTAAATGGCGTAGCGAGAAAAAAAATCAAACCGCCAAAATTACATTTTTTTGGTCGCCGCAACATTGCATTAAAATGCAATAACGGGCGATCAAAAGAACATATCTACACCAAAATGGTATCATTAAAAACGCCAGCTCGGCACGCAAAAAATAAGCCCTCACCTGACCCCAGATCATGAAAATTGGAGACGCTACGGGTATCGGAAAATCGCACATTTTTTTTTTTTTAGCAAACTTTGGAATTTTTTTTCACCACTTAGATAAAAAATAACCTAGACATGTTTGGTGTCTATTAACTCGTAATGACCTGGAGAATCATAATGGCAGATTAGTTTTAGCATTTGGTGAACCTAGCAAAAAAGCCAAACACAAAACAAGTGTGAGATTGCACTTTTTTTGCAATTTCATCACACTTGGAATTTTTTTCCCGTTCTCTGTTACATGGCATGGTAAAACCAATGGTATCATTCAAAAGTACATCTCGTCCCGCAAAAAATAAGCTTTCACATGGCCATATTGACGGAAAAATAAAAAAAGTTATGGCTCTGGGAAGGAGGGGAGCAAAAAACGAAAATGAAAAAACGGAAAAAGCTCCGGGGGTGAAGGGGTTAAAGGGACCCGGACACAATGCATGTCTATGGATGCCAGATTGCGCCGGATCCGGAAAAAGGCGGATCCAGCGGCCTGATCCCGGCTTTTTACACGGAGCATGCTCAGAAACTATTGGCCTGCCTCCAGGACACATATATAAAGCATTGCCATTGAGGCCCTCACTCATTTCCAGCCATACTGCCAGCCAGAGAGCCCACTCCCTGCCAAGATTGAAGAACCGGACAAAAGAGCCAGAGAGCGGAGCCAGCTATAGCCTGCCACAGAGCCCAGCCAGCCAAGCCTGAGAGAGCAGAGCCTGCCACAGAGCCCAGCCAGCTATAAACCTACCACAGAGCTCAGCCAGCTATAAACCTGCCACAGACACCAGCCAGCCAAGCCTGAGAGAGCAGAGCCTGCCACAGAGCCTAGCCAGCTATAAACCTGCCACAGAGCCCAGCCAGCTATAAACCTGCCAGAGCCCAGCCAGCTATAAACCTGCCACAGAGCCCAGCCAGCCAAGCCTGAGAGAGCGGAGCCTGCCACAGAGCCCAGCCAGCTATAAACCTGCCACAGAGCCCAGCCAGCTATAAACCTGCCAGAGCCCAGCCAGCCAAGCCTGAGAGAGTAGAGCCTGCCACGCCTGAGAGAGCGGAGCCTGCCACAGAGCCCAGCCAGCTATAAACCTGCCACAGAGCCCAGCCAACTCTAACTTGCCACAGAGACCAGCCAGCCAAGCCTGAGAGAGTGGAGCCTGCCACAGAGCCCAGCCAGCTATAAACCTGCCACAGAGCCCAGCCAGCTATAAACCTGCCAGAGCCCAGCCAGCCAAGCCGGAGAGAGCAGAGCCTGCCACAGAGCCCAGCCAGCTTTAAACCTGCCACAGAGCCCAGCCAGCTATAAACCTGCCACAGAGGCCAACCAGCTATAAACCTGCCACAGAGCCCAGCCAGCTATAAACCTGCCAGAGCCCAGCCAGCTATAAACCTGCCAGAGCCCAGCTATAAACCTGCCAGAGCCCAGCTATAAACCTGCCAGAGCCCAGCCAGCCAAGCCTGAGAGAGCGGAGCCTGCCACAGAGCCCAGCCAGCCAAGCCTGAGAGAGCGGAGCCTGCCACAGAGCCCAGCCAGCTATAAACCTGCCACAGAGCCCAGCCAGCTATAAACCTGCCACAGAGCCCAACCAGCTATAAACGTGCCAGAGCCCAGCCAGCTCTAACCTGCCACAGAGCCCAGCCAGCTATAAACCTGCCACAGAGCCCAGCCAGCTATAAACCTGCCACAGAGCCCAGCCAGCTATAAACCTGCCACAGAGCCCAGCCAGCTATAAACCTGCCACAGAGCCCAGCCAGCTATAAACCTGCCACAGAGCCCAACCAGCTATAAACGTGCCAGAGCCCAGCCAGCTCTAACCTGCCACAGAGCCCAGCCAGCTATAAACCTGCCACAGAGCCCAGCCAGCTATAAACCTGCCACAGAGCCCAGCCAGCTATAAACCTGCCACATAGCCCAGCCAGCTATAAACCTGCCACAGAGCCCAGCCAGCTATAAACCTGCCACAGAGCCCAGCCAGCCAAGCCTGAAAGAGTGGAGCCTGCCACAGAGCCCAGCTAGCTCTAACCTGCTACGGAGCCCAGCCAGCCAAGCCTGAGAGAGCGGAGCCTGCCACAAAGCCCAGCCAGCTATAAACCTGCCACAAAGCCCAGCCAGCTCTAACCTACTACAGAGTCCAGCCAGCCAAGCCATACCAGAGCAGCCATGTCTTCTTCTGGGAGCCCTCCCTCCCGTCGGCAGTGCACTGAGGTAAATATATATGTTTTTTTACATAATTTTGATCTCTCGCTCTCTCTCTCTCTCTTTTGTGTGTGTGTGTGTGTATTTGTTTATGTATGTGTATATATTAATGTATTTTGCCATTTTTCTTTTTTGTAGGAAGCTGCTGAAGCTGCTGCCGCAGTCCAAGAGGTGCTCCCAGAAGAAGAGGGGAAGGGGTGGAGAAAGACCTGGAGCGGGATCACAATTGGTGTGTTTCTTTCATGTATCGCAGAACCACAACCTCACACTACACAGAACACAAGACACTTACAGATAGAACACAACACATACAAACTGATAAATTCAGACATCACACAACGCATAAAAAATGATCATTATAGATATCACATGGCACACAACACATAAAAAGGCTACATACAAGCACATAATTGTTATGTTTTTTTTCTTCTAGAGTTCGGATTCTGGTGCTCGATCCAGAGGTCCTCCCAGTGGCTTCCAGGGTCGTCGGTGTGAGAGTCATGGCGGCCGTCATCGTGTAAGCATATATGTTATTTTTTTTTTTTAGGTTTATTCTTTATGTTGTTAACAATATTGTTTTAATTTTTTTCCCTTTTTTATAACAGGCTTCACAGCGTGCTCCTGATTCTGACGGTGAGGAGGTCGGCCTCGATATTGACCTCATCGATCTTATCCGAGACAGGGAGCCGCTGTGGAACATGGGTGACTGCCGCCATGCTGGTCTCACAGTGAATTGGCGACTCTGGGATCAAATCTGCCAAGAGCTTAAAGCGAAGTGGGAGGACCTCGATGTTCGGGCCCAGAATCAAGAACGTAAGTATGCACAGTTCAGTTTTGTTGATGCATTCTAAGTATTGTTTCTAACCAATTTGTGTTTCTCCTTTTTTAACAGGTGAGAGGATTGTGAAAAGGTGGCGTTCAATCAGGGATCGCTTTAAGAAGGAATTCAACAAAGAGATGCGGGCCCCGAATGGATCTGGAGGACGCAGGAGCAAATACAAGTATGCCCAAGCCCTGTCGTTCCTCAGGTCAACGATGGTGATACGAAGGTAAATATTACCCACCACACATAATAACCAATTTTTAACATGTCTAAACCTCTTTTGCTCTTTCAGCCAGGGCCATGCAATTACAGTATATTAATTGTTTGTTTTTCTCTTTTGTTCCACAGCACCGTTGGGAGCACTCAGGAGCCTGCAGCACAGTTGAATCCTTCTGGGGCGATCCCTCAGGAGGCCGCCACCGAGGGACACTGACAGTGCTGGCCCCTCTGCACCATCCCACACATAGGATCCCTCTGTCCCATCCGCGAGCGCTGGAGCATCCTGACCGGTTCCATTGCATGTATCTGCTGATGAGGATATAGCGTTTCCTGTACCCCACCCCTCTGCTGCTGCCACCTCTAGTACTGTAGCATCAGGGCGCCATCGGCAGATGGGTCAGGTACAGAGTTATGCGCCCGAGTTCTTACACCTGAACGCATCCTTCCAGAACTGTTTGAAAGTTTTGTCCAAGCAAATGGCTGCAGGTTTTAATTTAATAAATAAAAGTATACTCGAGATGCATGCACTTCTGTTAACTATGCGTTCAGAGGTAAGACAGTCACCGAACACCACTTTTTTCCAGTCGGTACTTGAGCAAATGGAGACGCTATCTTCTTCTCAGCAGATGCAAGTAATGGAACCCTGCCAGTCTGCTCTAGCGCTCATTGCCTCAAGAGCAGAGACTCTAACCACCCATGCTGCAAGTGCTCCCCTTCCTCCACTGTCCCTCACTACAGCCACTACCATCCTCCTGACCCATACCACCAACCTGCCCGTGCCCCATCCCATCAACCTCACCATCACACACATCGTGCCCGTGCCCCGTCCCAGCAGCCACAACACTTCCAGCGTTCCTGTGCCCCGTCACACCAGCCACACTACCAGCGTCCCGCCCGTGCCCCTTCCCACCAATGTGATGATCCCGACCCATACCACTTCCCATCTAATTAATCCGCGCCTCCTCTCCCTGCCCACTACCACCAGCCTCTTTCACCTCCTTCCCAACCCTCTTCTCCACCCATCACTGCTTCTGCCTCCTAATCCTCCCAAAACATCACCTACACCCCTCCATCCTACCAAATTCCTAACCCCAATCCCACTTTCCTGTCCACCCGCTCAATTGCCTTCTCCACTCCTTCACCACTACCTATTGATCCTTCCCCACCACCAACACATTCCTCTCTCCACACTCCCACTGTCAAAGTGTCCCTATCCAACAGCCCCTCCACAGCACCATCTCCACCCCGACCTATTCAAATCTATTGAGTTTTGTGTTCAGCAAATTCAAGTTTATTTTTTGTGTTGCAAAATAAGAGTTTATTTTTTATTTAAAAAAAGAATTGTAATAAAACTGGGTTGTTTACAGCTATTTTGTATTTTCTTTATAAGGTATAGATAACACTTTGAATAAACAAGGTTTATTGGTCAGAGGTAAAATACTTTGGGTACAACCCAAACAGGTACATAACTTGGGTATAAGGTAAAATCAACCAGGTACACAACTTGGGTAAAAGGTAAAATACTTGTTACAAGGAAAAAGCTAAATTGTTCAAACTCTCTCATCCCGCCAGTCTATTCTTCCTTCGGGTGAAATAAAATATTCTGCAAATTGATCCCGAATTCGGGAAACAGTCGCAGAACTTCTATACGTTTGGTTGCTATAAATCAGCCAAGTTGGTTTCTTCAGAGTGGTCCTCAATGGAAATCTGTTCCTTGGATATAACATAATTGTGCAGGACAACACACGCTTTCACTACCTCATCCACAGTGTCTGTCTTCAAGTTAATAGATGTCAGTAGAACTCTCCATTTGGCGGATAATATCCCAAACGCACACTCCACCATTCTCCGTGCACATGTGAGTCGGTTGTTAAAAATGCTTTTAGTATTGTTTAAACCACGGCTGGAGTAGGGTTTCAAAATATTTTCAGAAAGCTGAAAGGCTTCATCCCCAACACAAACAAAATTCATTGGTGGCTCAGAGGTTTGAGGCAGTGGTCTTGTGGGGGGGAGGAATTGAAAGGTTTTTCCATACAAATGCCGCCTCATTGAAGACAGTTTGAAAACTTGCGAATCATTAAAGCCGCCATACGCCCCAATATCCACCGCTACAAATGTGTAATCCGCATCGGCGATGGCCCTCATCACGATGGAAAAGTACTTTTTATAGTTGAAATACTCGGATCCAGAACCAGCAGGTTTCACGATACGGATATGTTTCCCGTCCACCGCGCCCAAGCAGTTGGGAAACTGACACACTTTCTGGAATTTGTCAGGTACTTCCAATTAAGTCTGCATTGTGGGATGTGGAATAAAATCATCGTGCAGAGAGTCCCACAGTGCACGGCAAGTGTGCCTCACTATTCCAGAGATGGTTGAAATTCCCAGTCTGAACTGGAAATGTAGTGAAGATAGGAATCTGTGAACAAAAGCAAGGCAGAAATTACTACAAATTCAAAATATCAAATCAATGAAAGTGCGCTACAAGAGTACATCAAGAATGCTTACCGAAGAGTGACCATCAGACGCTCAGCCGGTGTAATAGAGAATCTGCAATATGTATCAGTCCTTCTTATTAGATGTTCAATCCGCTCCACCGATACATCAAAGTTCTCCGCTTTCATCCGTATATAGCTGAAAAACTTCTCTAGGTCTCCTCGTGGCTCCATGTATAAAGTAGAAAAGACTCCCTGTGTCATTCTCTGTGCCGTGATGGGGTGGATCCACAAACGGCATCGGCGCAGACGCATGATGCGCTGTCTCGCTCGCTCCTTCTCAAGAACAATTGTTTTCAATCGATTCGCCTCCACGAAGAAATCCACGTTCTGCAGAATCTTCGCAATAATGCCGTCCATCTTGCTCTGTATCTTGCTCCTCTCAAACCTGTCACTAATGGGCTGTAGGAACACTGTGTATATAGTTTTCAGGGGGCCAATCACATTTTTAGCCTGTCAGGGGGCGCTTTTAAAAACCGGATCCGTCAAAAAATCGGATGGAAAAACGGACAAAACAAATGTAAACTGGAAAGAACGGATCCGGTTTACCGCCGGATCCGGGCATCGGATCAGGTAGAAAACTGGATCCGTTCCTTCTGGTTTTAACATATTATGCCAGAACCGCTCTGCGGTGCGACGCCGGAATTGGCATGGCGCCAAAAGATGGATGTGTGAAAGTAGCCTTACTTGGATATTCAGATTATAAAACTTAAAACTATAAACTGGCATAAAACTTAACTTATTATGCCATGCCTGAGGAAAGGACCTAAGAAGTCCCAAAAGCTTGCTTTGTAACATCATTTATTTTATTTTTGTTAGTCTTTAAAAGGTATCATAACTACAGGATTATCTAAAATATAAAAACCAGTGGCTCACTTAAACGGTCATAATAATTACACAGATTCTCAGTATCATCTCATATATGACTACAGAAAATTTTTTGTCAATATGCTACAAGCCACTGTCCCTTTAATGTTAAGTGGCTATATAAATCATAAATTGAATAGATAGCCAGCCAGTTAGACTAGATTGTGATAAACTAAAAGATAAAAATATGGATTGATATTCCCATTTCATTTATAGGCGATTAAGCTGACAATAATTAGAATGGTCTGAATGGAATCGTGATGTTAGTTTGAGGTCATATGGCAAAGTCAGTGCACTTAGTTGTGAATATGGTCTAAATCTCCTTCCAGTCAATAAGTGTGACATGAAAGAGCAGGCCGGAGCGAGCCGTCCCATCCCCCCGCAGACGGCGTACGTGCAGGCCGTCATGACAGGGGTTTGGGAGGTAGAGATAGGAGGGGAAGGGGTTAATTATGGGAGGGGGGTGTTATGCATGAGGCAGGGTTTTATAAGGAAAGGGTGGGGTGGGGTGGGGCTTACCAGTTCCCGCTCTGGAGCATCAGGAAGATCGCCATGTCTGGGATTGACGGTGTGTTGCAGCAGCTGCGGGCGGCAGCGGAGAGCCAGCCTCCTGGCTGGTTAGAGGCCCAGGTTGCCAGTACACTGGGCAGCAGCAGCGGCGGTGGTAGCGGCAGCGGAGGAGTACAGACGGCGGCCAGCGGTGAGCGGCGCGTGCGGCCTCCTCAACGGCTGTCCCCTGAACCGATCCAGCCCCAGCGACGGCGAAGGAGCCCCTCCAGGGACCCTCCGGACCGTGTGCCCACCGGTAAGCGCCTCAGTAGGGCCCGGTCCGGGAGGAATCCACAGGCTGCGATGGGGCCTGCGGCGGTGGTGAGGCCTGCTTCCCCAGCTCGGGGGGCGGGGCCTTCGCGCGCTGGAGCGCCATTTGCCGGTGACGTCACAGGGGGGCGCCGTAGTGCAGCTGCTGCTGGGCGTTCTGCTCCTGCTTCTGCAGCGAGACAGCAAGGGAGAGCCTGTTCTGCAGCGGCCGGCAGCGCCGCTTCTTCCCCTCTGCGGCCGGGCCCGTCCAGCACACAAGGTGCGTCAGCCGGACTACAAGATGGACCCAGAGGGAGCAGTGGTCGGGCGTCCCCAGGGCCTGGAATGTATGGTGGGCCTGTGCCGGGCAGTCCTTCCCACCGGGCCGCATCGGGATCTCCAGCGTCGGGCCGAGACGGGGCCGCATCCTCACGTTCGTCATCACGCGGTGAGACGCAGCCTCGCGGGTTTTCACGGAGTGGACCAGGAGCCGAGGACAACAGGACGAGGAGGACGTCAGCGACTGGGGGGACTTCAGTTCCCCTGCAGCTTGGTGAGCAAGATTCCATGTCTGTTTTGTCACCAACACGATTGTTTTCCCCGGTTGTGGGGGCTAGTCAGACAAAGGGGGTAGGGGCTATGGGGGAGCAGGCGGGGACTCGGTCGGTTTCAGGGAGCGAGGGGGTAGGTGAGTTATTGTCCAGCGTCCGTGAGTTGCTCGTGAGGTTGGGTGGCGTTAGGTCGGTGCCTTCCCCGTTGGCTGCGTGGGTTGGTTCTATGGATTTGGGTTTTGGGGCATCTGGGGAGGGTGTATTGGCACCCAGCAGTTCAAGTGTCCCGGTGTCGGTGCAGACTGAAAAGGAGAAGGAAGGCGGGATTCGTTTAGACGACAAAGCGCGGGGTGAGGTTTACGTCTGTTTTGAGGGGCTGCTTGGGGCCCATTTGAAGAAGGAAGTAAGGGAGAAGATGTGGAAAGATGAGTATGTGGAAATTTTTTCGCTTCTTCCTTTAGAAAAGTTCAATTTAGATAAGAGCAACAAAGAGGACAGTAAGAAAGAGGACGAGGAAAAACGGAGGTGGCGCCTTATTCCGCAGACTTTTGTGAACTGGTTGCAAGCGTTTGCAATTCTGGCGAGCGTAGTGGGTGAGAAGGCGCCGGAAAATTGTTCGGCGCTCTTCTGTTACATGGATTCGATAGGTGAGGCGTACAGGGCGTACGGGGGCCAGGCCTGGCTCCGGTACGATGAGCAGTTTAGGCAGCAGAAGGCTGTTCGTCCGGCGATCTGGTGGGATCAGAAGGACATTGGTTTGTGGTTGCGAGTGATGGCGCCCACAAAGTTTGGTCACTCCTTTCAAGGGGGGGCCGGAAATGCCGGCCAGACCGCAGCGCAAGGCAGTTCAGGATCTGAAGTCGGCAGTGTTACACGCGGCGGTAGTGTCGGAAAAGTTGAGCAAGGAAGTGGCGTTGGGTAGGATGTCTGGCCCTTTCCCGCTCCACCCCTTGAGGATTTGGTTATTTCCCAATTGGGTGTGGTTCCGAAGAAGGAGCCTAACAAGTTTAGGCTAATTCATCATTTGTCTTACCCTAAGGGGCGGTCTGTGAATGACGGAATAGATCCGGAGCTTTGCTCCGTGGTTTATACGTCTTTTGATGAGGCTACACGTTTGGTACGTAGATGCGGCAGGGGCGCATTATTGGCTAGGACAGATATTGAGTCGGCTTTCCGGTTACTTCCTGTCCATCCTGACAGCGTTAGACTGTTGGGTTGTTATTGGGACCAAGGGTTTTATATTGACAGATGTTTGCCGATGGGCTGTTCTTTGTCTTGCACATATTTTGAGGCTTTCAGTTAGTTTCTGGAGTGGGTCGTTCGGGATGTGTCTGGTTTGGACTACATAATCCATTATTTGGATGATTTTTTGTGCATCGGGCCTGCTCAATCAGGTTGTTGTGAAATGGCTTTACAGACAGTGATTTGGGTGGCCAAGCGGTTCGGTGTTCCGCTGGTGCCAGAAAAAACTGAAGGGCCCAGTACGTGTATTTCATTTCTGGGCATTGTCATTGATACGGTCGCATGGGAGTTTCGGTTACCCGAGGAGAAGGTGGTCAGTTTGAAAAGCGAGGTGGCTCGAGCACGTCGCTTGAAGAAGTTGCCTCTGCGGGAAGTTCAGTCTCTTCTTGGCAAATTGAACTTTGCGTGCAGAATTATCCCAATGGGGAGGGTGTTTTCCCGGAGGCTCGCAGGTGCTACAGCGGGGGTGAAGGCCCCCCATCATTTCGTGCGCTTATCTAGTGAGCACAAAGCCGATTTTGAGGTGTGGGATAGTTTCTTGGCACGGTACAACGGCCGATCGCTTCTGATGGAGGAAGTGGTGGGCAATTATGACTTGGATTTGTTCATGGATGCGTCGGGTGGGATTGGTTTTGCGCCTTTTTTGGTGGTCGGTGGTGTGCCTCCAGGTGGCCGGATGACTGGTTCGGTTCCGGGCTGGTAAAAAACGTGACTTTATTGGAGATTTTTCCTATTTTGGTGGCTGATTATCTGTGGAAGGATGATTTGCGCAATCGCAGGGTACGGTTTAATTGTGATAACATGGCAGTCGTTTGTGTTATCAACCGTTTGACGGCATCGTCCCCCCCATTCGGGTTTTGCGTCAGCTAGTGTTGTTCTGCATGTCTATTAATGCGTATGTTTCGGCAACTCATGTGCCGTTGTTGAGAACTCCATCGCTGACTCTTTGTCTCGGTTTCAGTGGGAGCGTTTCGGTGCTTTGGCTCCGGAGGCGGAGGAGACGGGTCGGGATTGCCCGCAGGAACTCTGGAGTTTGGCATCCGGGCTGCAGGACCTTTGATTCAGGCGTCTTTGGCACCCAGCACATGGACAGCATATCGGTCGGTGTGGTGTGACTGGGAGTCCTGGTTGGTGTCTTGTGGGGTGGGTAACATGGGGGATGATTATGTGGGGGCCCTGTTGTTGTGGTTGAGACGTGGTGCCGATGACGGATGGTCGGCGTCAAAGGTAGAGAGGATTCGGTCGGCTTTGACTTTTGGTTTTCAGCTTAGAGGTTTAAGGGATTTAACGAAGTTGTTTGTAGTAAGACAGGCGGTGAAGGGTTTTAGAAGGAAGGCGGGAAAGGGCGATCTAAGGCGCCCGATTTCCTTTAGCTTGCTGGAACGAGTAGGTGTGAAGCTCAGTGAGATTTGCACATCTGACTTTGAGGTGGCTCTTTTCCATTTAGCATTTTCCCTGGAATTTTTTGGCGCGCTGCGGGTGAGATCGTGTCGCCTAGCACGTACGCGCAAGGGGGGCTTTTGGCCAGGGATGTGGTGCTTACCGAAAGTGGTTTACAATTTTGGTTGCGTAGGTCGAAGACTGATCAGGAGGGTAGAGGCAAACGTGTGGTTTTGGGCGCTGTTGTGGGTTCGCTCATGTGTCCCGTTAGTTGCTGGGAGGCTTTTAGTTGTTTTCAGCCGTCTAAGGAGGGTCCTTTGTTGTGTCATGAAAATGGGTCCTTTTTGTCCAAGTTTCAGTTTGTGGCGGTGCTTAGACGGGCTCTGGGGGAGTTGGGATTAGATGCTTCTCGATTTGCCTCTCACTCCTTCCGAATTGGGGCCGCGACTGAGGCGGCTTTGGGAGGTTTAGCACCGGAAGTGGTGCAACGGATTGGGAGATGGGAGTCGAGGCGTTATAAGAGCTACGTGAGACCTTAAGTGGGGATGGAGGGGAGGATGGCGTTTTTTCACGATGTTTTGTATTTGTAGTACGGTTGTGGATTTTAAGTTGTTATGTATTTTCAGGTTCCAATTCCCTGTTGATCTGGATCGTCGGTCACTCGTATGTATATTGGGGCGCGAGACGGGCGGACGTTCGACGGGACGGTCGGCAGCTCGTGTTCTCCAAAGAGGTGGCCGTGGTCAGATGGTTGGGTTTTCGGGGATTGGGCTGGAACGGGGTTTTGAAGAAAGTGCATAACAATGCTCGTTTAGACAGATCTCCAGACATTTTGGTTTTGCACGTTGGAGGAAACGATTTGGGGATTCGCCCCTGTCGGGAACTGATCCGGGATATAAAACATGACCTTCTCAGATTATGGGTGTCCTTTGGGGATGTGCTGGTAGTTTGGTCGGATATTGTTCCGAGGAGGTGTTGGAGGCACGCCAGATCTGCGGACAAGGTCAATAAAGCCAGGATTAAAGTTAATCAGACGGTTGCCAAGTTTGTGGTAAAGAATGGAGGTTTGTTTATCCGTCATCTGGAACTGGAACAGGGTGGGGAGGACTTTCTCCTGGGTGATGGTGTTCACCTGAACACTGTGGGCACTGACTTATGGGCTTTGGGTTTACAAAACGGTATTAAAAGGGCAATAGCGGTGAAGTGTGGTGGGGTCTCGGGTATTTAAGGTATTCAAATACCCTCGTTGTGGCGGTGGGAGGGGTCCTTGGAGTTGGTGATAAATTGGCCTGGGGGATCCGTCGGGGTACGGATCCTTCAGTGGGTGTAAACTTGGTTTTCGGGTCTGGTGGTTCGGGGGGGGGGGGGGGATCTTGGCAACGGTGGGCCGGATCCCCAGGTTAAAAGTGGACATGGTTAACCCTTCGCGGTATTTTGGTGCTCCCGAGCCTGGGTGGTTACAGCTGGGAGTAAATATATGGTATGTTTCGGTCCACTCCCTGTTATGGTTGACCACCAGTTTGGAGCTTCAAGGACTCCTCCTTACGTTATTTATTCTTGTTGTATGTTTATACTAAAAGGCCACTGTGGCCAATTATAATCCAAGCTCAGAGTCTGTCGTTATTTGGTGGGGGGGGTTTTGGTGACAAAATACCTGAAGGTTAAGGTATAAAAAGGGGTGTCATCCCTTCGAGGGATCGACCAATAGCAATGTCAGGGTTCCCAAATGGCACCATTAGTCTGACTTGCTTAACTAAGAATGGCAGTGCTGATATAAGCACCTTGCAGAGTGCGCACAATAGGGGTTGTCATGAACCCGCTTCTCAGGACACGGCTTGGGGTTGCGCCTGCAAGGGTTAATCTATCTCCCATCTCTCAATCCAGCATTCAACCTCTGTCCTATGCTGTAATGGGAGCATAAATCACACACCGACCCAGAACACACACTTGCTCATACACATTGCCAACACTCATATGCTTTAATATAAAAAGGTACAGTGCTTACAATGAAAAAAAAAGTATAAAAATATGGTAATAAAAGTGATGTACAAATGTGCAAAACAGTTATAAAAATAAACAGGAGAAAACATACAGAAATAACTAACTTTGTAGTCTGCTTTATGCTCCCTGAGGGGGAACGGATATGGACTGGAACACATCAGCTTGGCTGTCCCTCAATCTGTGATCACCCCCCTTTGTGTGTAGCTCTAATTTATAGAGGAGTCCAGAGCAGAGCAGCGACGAGGGTCGAGTATTTTTTTTTTTATGTTTGGAGCATTATATATGGGGACCATTATACACTGGAGCATCATATATGGAGCCCATTATACACTGTAGCATCATACATGGAGCCCATTAGACAGTGGAGCATCATACATGGAGCCCATTAGACAGTGGAGTATCATATGGGGCCCATCATACACTGGATTATTATATATGGGGACAATCATACACTGGAACGTTATATATGGTGCCCATAATACACTGGAGCATCATATATGGAGCCCATTATACACTGGAACATCATACACTAGAGTATCATATATGGGGCCATTTATACACTGGAGCATCATATATGGGGCCCATCAAACACTGGAGCATCATATATAGGGCCCATCACACTGGAGAATCATATATGGGGCCCATAACACACAGGAGCATCACATATGGGGCCCATTATAGTTGTAGCATTATATAGGACTCATACTTACATGGAGCAATACATGAGGCTCATTATACTCTATGGGACCCATCATATACTGGAGCATTATATAAAGCCCATCATATACTGTATGGAACATTAGAAGGGATCCATTATGCATGGAGCAATATATGGGGCTCACTGTTTATGGAGCATTATATGGGGTCCATTCTGTATGGAGCAATATATGGAGCTCATTATACTATATGTAGCAATATATATGGGGCCGATTACTTTATGGAGCATTATGTGGCACCCATAATACTATATGGAGCAATATGTGAGGCTCATTATTCATTAGATGGAGAACTATGTGGTGCCCATAATACTTTAAGGAGCAATATATGTGGCTCATTCTGTATGGAGCAATACTTGGGGCTCATTCTGCATGGAGCATTATGTGGCACCCATCTACTATATAATTGTCTAAGGGGTACTTCCGTCTGTTCTTCTGTCTGTCTGTCTGTCACGGATATTCATTGGTCGTGGCCTCTGTCTAGCATGGAAATCCAAGTCGCTGATTGGTCGCTGCAAAACAGCCACGACCAATGGCCGCTCCTTACTCCCCGCAGTCAGTGGCTGGCGCCCACTCCATACTCCCCCGCACCCCGCAGTGTCCCCGGCGCTCCGCTATATACTCCCCGCAGTGTCCCCGGCGCTCTGCTATATACTCCCCACAGTGTCCCCGGCGCTCCGCTATATACTCCCCGCCGTGTCCCCGGCGCTCCGCTATATACTCCCCGCAGTGTTTCCGGCGCTCCGCTATATACTCCCCGCAGTGTCCCCGGCGCTCCGCTATATACTCCCTGCAGTGTCCCCGGCGCTCCGCTATATACTCCCCGCAGTGTCCCTGGCGCTCCGCTCCATAGCCCCGCAGTCAGTGTCCCCAGCGCTCCGCTCCTGTGACATAAATGGCTGGGTAATATACTATGTCACTGGGCAAATATACTACGTAGCTGGGCAATATACTACATCACTGGGCAATATACTACGTGGCTCTGTGCTGTATACTACGTCACTGGGCAACATACTACGTCACTGGGCAATATACTACGTCGCTGTGCAATATACTACGTGACTGGGCAATATACTACGTGGAAATGCATATTCTAGAATACCCGATGCGTTAGAATCGGGCCACCATCTAGTAATACTATATGGAGCAATATATGGGGCTCATTCTGTATGGAGCACTATGTGGTGCCTGTAATACTGTATGGAGCAATATATGGGGCTCATTCTGTATGGAGCACTATGTGGTGCCCGTAATACTGTATGGAGCGATATATGGGGTTCATTTTGTATGTAGCACTATGTGGTGCCCATAATACTGCATGGAGCAATATATGGGGTTCATTCTGTATGGAGCATTATGTGGTGCCCGTAATACTGTATGGAGCAATATATGGGGCTCATTATTCTGTATGAAGCACCAAGTGGTGCCCATAATACTTTATAGAACAATATATGGGGCTCATTGCTCTGTATGGAGCACTATGTGGTGCCCAAAATACTGTATGGAGCAATATATGGGGCTCATTATTCTGTATGGAGCACTACATGGTGCCCATAATACTGTATGGAGTAATATATGGGGCTCATTCTGTATGGAGCACTATATGGGGTCCATTATTCTGTAGGGAGCAATATATGGAGCCCATTATTCTGTATAGAGCACTATGTGGTGCACATAATACTATATGGAGCAATAAATAGGGCTCATTATTCTGTATGGAGCACTATATGGGGTCCATTATTCTGTATGGAGCAATATAAGGAGCCCATTATTCTGTATAGAGCACTATGTGGTGCCCATAATACTATATGGAGCAATAAATAGGGCTCATTATTCTGTATGGAGCACTATATGGGGTCCATTATTCTGTATGGAGCAATATATGGGGCTCATTCTGTATGGAGCACTATGTGTTGCCCATAATAACCATAATACTGTTCGGAGGACTAAAATTGCCCAGTTTCTGACATATTGTAGAATTTACAATAGATATCATGTATTGTAAGAAGTGAAATATTTGGCATTATACTATACCTATATTTCTAAGCCGTATCTGTGCTTCATGAATCGTTGTATGTGTTAAAGGGGCCCACAGACTCTTTTGCCCGGGGCCAATGAACACCTGGAGCCGACCCTGAATAAGGGGTTAAAGCAGAGCGGACAGAATTGCTGGGAGGAGGCGTGCATGTGCGTATTTGAAGTGAGCAAGAGGCCCATATGGCATTTGCCAAAACTGCCAGACTGGCCCTATTCTAGAGCATATGAAAGTTACAACTTGTTCCTAAGAAAGACACATGCGTGGCTAGAGAATCACTGACTATACTTTATACAGCTAGATTTTGCTGCCTATTGCCACCACTTGGTGACTGATCCGGATAGGTCCATATTCATACAAAAAAAAAAAAAAGAGCAATATGCAGCTCTATGGAAAATATAGCAATGGGTATATTTTAACATTTAGTCTCTATATATCATATGAAACATTTGTATACAATGTATTTCAGGTTATTAATCATCCAACAAAGCCTATACCTTGAATACTTTCTTTTGAGCACCATCTCCGCTTTCAGCTTCTTCATGCTCCTTTGCTCCCTGTGTTAGGTTTGTGTAGTTTACAAGGCGACTCAGAAGGGAAGAAACTTTAGGTCTAATATCCAGCTCTTCCTACAAAAAAAAAAAGTAAATAATTGTTGGCATGTCTTTATGAATATGAATCCTACAAAGTAATTGTCAGATAAAAAGATCTGTCACCAGGTTTTCCCACCTAATCTGAGAGCAGCATGGTGTGGGAGACCCCCATTCCAGTGATGTGTCACTTACTGGTCTGTATAATTTTTATGAATACCGAGCTGTATGATGGCTTGTTTCCTGGTGGATTGAGTGGTAGAGTTTATCGGCACAACATTGGGATACATAGGATTTCTTCAAATCTTTTTTTTGTTACAAAATGAACCGAAAACGGCAATTCTGTCAGAGTTTTCATTTTTTTCTTCACAGCATTCACCATGCACAACAAACAATAATTACGGTAATAATATAGCATTATTTGTACAGGTGTTGAACTATGTAAAACTTTTTTTTTTTCCACTAAACTTTTTTTTTATGGTTATAAAAGAAACACAGATGCTAGTTGTATCTATAGGTTTTTTTCTTTCACAATATTTACTGATCCCAAAAGAGGACGTCATCCTTCCATTGCACTAATAATACTCTCTAATGCCCAAGTACGACAGTGCATTATCTCCAAGGTCAGCCAATAAAGTCTTGCCACTGATGGGATATGATTGCTGAACGATTTCTCAGACAGGGAAATCTATGTCATGCCTCCATGTTGTCACAGCAGCTATCAGTATTCCATGACTGTGCTGCAGAGGAGCCGATCGTCTGAGAAAGTGATCTTTAAAGGGCAGATTCCTCACTGGCAGCTGCCTCTATGGACAGCGGCATATGAGGGGTTAAAGTGCGGAGATCGACATCATTTCCGGCCCAGCACATGAGGCCTGGCTCTATATGACAGCTGCAGAGGGCAAAGGCACAACCCCTGAGCCCGTGCCATCTCTCTGGCCCAACTGTACATCAGATTGGAGTAAGTCAACTACAACTCTGGGCACAACTGTAAATACGCATGGAAAACGACTTGGAAAACAATAAGTACCGTATATGCAAAAAAGACAACTTCAGATTCGAAAAAATTAAACTTTATTATGAAAAAATGAAAACATAACAGGGATTAACCACTTCACCCCCAGGCTATTACCACCTTCCTGACCGGGCCAATTTTTTCCATTTTGACCAGCGTCACTTTATGAGGTCATAACTCTTGAACGCTTCAACGCATCCCATTAATTCTGGGAATGCTTTTTTTCCATGACATATTGCACTTCATATTAGCGGTAAATTTCGGGCAATATGATTTGCATTTATTTATGAAAATATTGAAAATTTAACAAACAAAAAAAAAAATTAGAAAACGTTGCAATTTTTAAACTCTAAATATTTATGCCCTTAAACCAAAATAGTTATATGACAAACTAGATAACATTTACCACATGTCTACTTTAGATAACATTTACCACATGTCTACTTTAAATCACCATCAGTTTTTAAACTTTTTTGTTAGGAAATTAGAATGGTTAAAATTTGACTTTCCTACCAAAATATTGATTTAGCCCCACATTTTGCATTTTCAAAAGGGAACAGGAGATAATGAACCACACAAGTCTTGCAGTTTCTCCTGAGTAAACAGATACCCCATATGTGGTGGAAAACAACTGTTTGGGTGCAGAGCAAAGCTCGGAAAAAAATGAGCACCATTCAATTTTTGGAGCGAAAAATTGTCTGGAATAGATAGCGGATGCCATGTCAGATTTGCTAAGCGCCTAATGTGCCTAAACCACCCACCGAGAGACCTCATTTCTGAAACTACACCCCTCAAAAGGAACTTATCTAGAGTTGTGGTGAGCACCTTAAATCCACAAGTGTTTCACAGAATTTTATATCAATGAGTCATGAAAAAGGAAAACCATATATTTTTCTTACAAAAATATTGCTTTGTATCCAGATTTTTCCTTTTCACTAGGGTAACAGAATTTGTTATGTAATTTCTCCTCGGTGTGGTGGAAAATTACTGTTTGAGCGCACAGCAGGACTCAGAAGGGAAAGAGTGCCAATTGAATTCTGTAGTGCAATATTGACTGGAATAGATTGTGGATGCCATGTCACATTTAAAAAGCCCCCAACATGCCAAAACAGCAGAAAATGCTCACAAGTCACACAATTTTGGAAACTACACCTCTTGAGGAATTCATCTAAGAGTGCAGTGTGCAGTTTGACGTCTCAGGCGATGGACAGAATTGTGTAACATTGGGCTAAGTGAAAAATTAAATGGAAAATTAACCCCTTTCTGACATTAGACGTACTATCCCGTCGAGGTGGGGTGGGCCCCTACGACCACCGACGGGATAGTACGTCATATGCGATCGGCAGCGCTCACGAGGGGAGCGCCGCCGATCTCGGCCGGGTGTCAGCTGCCTATCGCAGCTGACATCCGGCACTATGTGCCAGGAGCGGTCACGGACCACCCCCGGCACATTAACCCCCGGCACACCGCGATCAAAGATGATCGCGATGTGCCGGCGGTACAGGGAAGCATTGCGCAGGGAGGTGGCTCCCTGCGGGCTTCCCTGAGCCCCCCGCAGCAACGCGATGTGATCGGCGATACAGGGAAGCATCGCGCAGGGAGGGGGCTCCCTGCGGGCTTCCCTGAGCCCCCTGCAGCAACGCGATGTGATCAGAGCAGGCACTGTGAAGCCTACAGTGCTGCATTTCAGATCGGTGATCTGACAGAGTGCTGTGCAAACTGTCAGATCATCGATCTGTGATGTCCCCGCCTGGGACAAAATAAAAAAGTTTAAAAAAAAATTTCTAAATGTGTAAAAAAAAAATAAAAAAAAAATATTCCTAAATAATGAAAAAATACATATATTATTCTCATAAATACATTTCTTCATCTAAATAAAAAAAAAAAAAAATACAAGTACACACATTTAGTATCGCCGCGTCCGAAACGACCCGACCTATAAAACTGGCCCACTAGTTAACCCCTTCAGTAAACACCGTAAGAAAAAAAAAAAAAACGAGGCAAAAAAACGCTTTATTATCATACTGCCGAACAAAAAGTGGAATAACACGCGATCAAAAAGACAGATATAAATACCCATGGTACCGCTGAAAACGTCAGCAAAACAATAAAAAAGTTATATTTCTGAGAATAAAACGATGCAACGATTCTGTAAAATAGTTTTTATCATATAAAAGCGCCAAAACATAAAAAAATTATATAAATGAGGTGTCTCTGTAATCGTACTGACCCGAAGAATAAAACTGCTTTATCAATTTTACCAAACGCGGAACGGTATAAACGCCTCCCCCAAAAGAAATTCATGAATAGCTGGTTTTTGGTCATTCTTCCTCACAAAAATTGGAATAAAAAGCGATCAAAAAATGTCACGTGCCCGAAAATGTTACCAATAAAAACGTCAACTCGTCCCGCAAAAAACAAGACCTCACATGACTCTGTGGACCAAAATATGGAAAAATTATAGCTCTCAAAATGTGGTAACGTAAAAAATATTTTTTGCAATAAAAAGAGTCTTTCAGTGTGACGGCTGCCAATCATAAAAATCCGCTAAAAAACCCGCTATAAAAGTAAATCAACCCCCCCTTCATCACCCCTTTAATTAGGGAAAAATTAAAAAAATTTATTTATTTCCATTTTCCCATTAGGGCTAGGGTTAGGGCTAGGGTTAGGGCTAGGGTTAGGGCTAGGGTTGGGGCTAGGGTTGGGGTTGGGGCTAGGGTTGGGGCTAAAGTTAGTGTTAGGGTTTAGATTACATTTACAGTTGGGAATAGGGTTGGGATTAGGGCTAGGGGTGTGTCAGGGTTAGAGGTGTGTTTGGATTAGGGTTTCAGTTATAATTGGGGGGTTTCCACTGTTTAGGCACATCAGTGGCTCTCCAAACGCAACATGGCGTCCCATCTCAATTCCTGTCAATTTTGCATTGAAAAGTCAAATGGCGCTCCTTCGCTTCCGAGCTCTGTCATGCGCCCAAACAGGGGTTTACCCCAACATATGGGGTATCAGCGTACTCAGGACAAATAGGACAACAACTTTTGGGGTCCAATTTCTCCTTTTACCCTTGGGAAAATACAAAACTGGGGGCTAAAAAATAATTTTTGAGGGAAAAAAATAGATTTCTTATTTTCACGGCTCTGCGTTATAAACTGTAGTGAAACACTTGGGGGTTCAAAGTTCTCACAACACATCTAGATGAGTTCCCCGGGGGGTCTAGTTTCCAATATGGGGTCACTTGTGGGGTGTTTCTACTGTTTAGGTACATTAGGGGCTCTGCAAATGCAATGTGATGCCTGCAGACTATTCCATCTAAGTCTGCATTCCAAATGGCATTCCTTCCCTTCCGAGCCCTCCCATGCGCCCAAACGGTGGTTCCCCCACATATGGGGTATCAGTGTACTCAGGACAAATTGGACAACAACTTTTGGGGTCGAATTTCACCTCTTACCCTCGGGAAAATACAAAACTGGGGGTAAAAAATAATTTTAGGGGCAAAGTTTTTTTTTTTTATTTTCACGGCTCTGCGTTACAAACTGTAGTGAAACAGTTAGGGGTTCAAAGCTCTAACAACACATCTAGAGGAGTTCCTTAGGGTGTCTAGTTTCCAAAATGGTGTCACTTGTGGGGGGTTTCAATGTTTAGGCACATCAGTGGCTCTCCAAACGCAACATGGCGTCCCATCTCAATTCCTGTCAATTTTTCATTGAAAAGTCAAACGGTGCTCCTTCGCTTCCGAGCTCTGTCATGCGCCCAAACAGTGGTTTACCCCCACATATGGGGTATCAGCGTACTCAGGACAAATTGTACAACACCTTTTGTGGTCCAATTTCTTCTCTTACCCTTGGGAAAATAAAACAAATTAGAGCTGAAGTAAATTTTTTGTGAAAAAAAGTTAAATGTTCATTTTTATTTAAACATTCCAAAAATTCCTGTGAAGCACCAGAAGGGTTAATAAACTTTTTGAATATGGTTTTCAGCACCATGAGGGGTGCAGTTTTTAGAATGGTGTCACACTTGGGTATTTTCTATCATATAGACCCCTCAAAATGACTTCAAATGAGATGTGGTCCCTAAAAAAAAAAATGGTGTTGTAAAAATGAGAAATTGCTGGTCAACTTTTAATCCTTAACTCCCTAACAAAAAAAAATTTTGGTTCCAAAATTGTGCTGATGTAAAGTAAACATGTGGGAAATGTTACTTATTAAGTATTTTGTGTGACATGTCTCAGTGATTTATTTGCATAAAAATTCAAAGTTGGAAAATTGCAAAATTTTCATAATTTTCGCCAAATTTCTGTTTTTTTCACAAATAAACGCAGGTACTATCAAAGAAATTTTACCACTAACATGAAGTACAATATGTCACGAGAAAACAGTGTCAGAATCACTGGAATCCATTGAAGCGTTCCAGAGTTATAACCTCATAAAGGGACAGTGGTCAGAATTGTAAAAATTGGCCCGGTCATTAACGTGCAAACCACCCTTGGGGGTAAAGGGGTTAAAAAAGGTATCCACTAAAATGTTGCTTTAGCACCAAGTTTCTTATTGAAAAAAAGATAATAGTAAATGAACGGTACAATTGGTTAAATTTATTATGCAGTTTCTCCTGAGTACGCGGATACTCAATATGTGGTCGAAAACTCCATTTGAGTCACAGTGCAAAGCTCAGAAGGGAATGAGCACCATATTAGAGTGCAGGTTTTACGGTTGTGATTTGAGGGTGTTCACATTCTGTTGAAATGGTTTGAGTAAGCCATGTCACATTGACAGAGCCTTGAGGTGTCAGGGCAGTGGAAACCCCCCAAAAGTTACCCTATTTTACAAACTGCATCTCTCTATTAATTCATCTAGGAATGAAGTGATTATATTGACACTACGAGTGGGTCACAGAATTTTATACAGTGATACATTAGCAGTGAAGAAAAAAAATAATCATTTTTACCACCAAAATCTTTTTTTTAGCCCCAGAGTTTAAATGTTCACGTGGGGAAAAAAGTTAAACCAGCAACAAAATTTGTCACAGAATTTCTGCTACCCCATATGTACCGTATTTTCCGGCGTATAAGACAACTTTTTAACCCCTGAATATCGTCCCAAAAGTCGGGGGTCGTCTTATACGCTGGGTACGGCTGCAGGGAGCGATGCTGGATGGTTCCCAGGGTCTGAAGGAGAGGAGACTCTCCTTCAGGCGCTGTGATCCATATTCATGTAAAAAATAAAGAATACAAATAAAAAATATGGATATACTCACCCCTCCGACGGACCCTGGCTCTCAGCGGTGCAAGCGTCTGCCTCCGTTCCTAAGAATGCAATGAGTGAAAGACCTCCGATGACGTTGCGCCCGCACGTCAATAGTTAACAGCGGCCAGCCAATCGGAGGCTGGCAGCTGACATCAGCCGCAGCGCGCACGTCGCAGAGATGCTGGACACTGGGGGCAGAGATGCTGGACACACTGGGGCAGGACTGGAGACCGATGGGGCAGGATTGGATACACGGGGCAGACTGAAAGACATGGGGCAGGATTGGAGACAGATCGTGCAGGATCATGAAGCAGGATGGATACGATGGAGACTGCAAGGGGCAGGATGGGGAGATCAAATGGGGCAGGATGGATACTCATGAGGGCAGGATGGGAGAACATATGGCTGAAGCCATGAATGAGATACACAGGGCCAGGATGGGGGATATTATTATTACCATAGGGGCTAATTAAGGGATATTATTACTGCAGTGATGTATTTATTTTATTTTTTGAGGACACTGTTTTAAATGGGGGGGTGGTCCGGTTACTGTGTAGAGTGACACTATGTCGCCTCTTTTTCTTCATGTGGTGTAATGTAGAAGTTGGGAAAAATTAAGTAATGTGTTCTGCATGCGGAGCTCGAGATAACTGTGTTATTTCCTGCAGAGACGAGTCCTGGCTGGATGAAGTGATGGCGGTCTGTGCTGGATGGAAGATGAAGGACTTCACCTAGAGACGTCACTGGTGAGTCAGTGTTTCCTATACACTGACACTATACACTGTATACTATATACTGAACTGAAGGGTAAATTGACTAGATCAATGGATGTTTGACAGGTTATAGTTTCACAGCAACTATTTTTCTGGAATAATCTGGTTCAGGTAAATGATGACCCCGTCGCATTACTCCGTCACATGACCCCAGGGGCCCACAGTGTCTGAACAGCCCGGGGCCCTGGCTAACCTTAATCCACCCCTGGTTGTAAAAGAATTTGTTTTCAGTTTGACATTTTGTTTTTACATTTTATTTGATCTATGGGTTCCACAACGTGAGGAAGCCAAACCAGAGTTTGACAATGACGAACTCATTCCTCTTGTGCAAGAACGAGCAGCGTTGAGGAACCCCCGTGATCATCAGCATTCTGACTCAAGATTGATTTGACAACTCTAGGGAGAAGTGGCCAAATCGCTGTTGGCGGATTGGGACCATGCAACCCCACAAGACAGAAAGAATTTTCGTAAGTATTGCAACATGGTCTGACGAGTCTTTTTCCCTGTAAGTGTAGGTGCCTTTTCTAACAATTTATTTAAAAAAAAAAAATTCTTCCCCCTTCACAGTGAAGAGAGTAAAAGTCCATTTGCATTCAATGAAGGATCGCTTCATTAAGGATATGAGAGGAGATTTGTGTTCAAAGTGGTGCTGCTCCAAAGCTCAAAAAATATACATACCATAGTATGCTGTTTTTTCTGATGCCTGCGGTTGTTCAGCGAACATGAGTATCTTGTGTTGTTATGCTATTATATAAATGTATTTATTTTTTTTAATTTAATGTTTTTCATTTATTTTTCACACAGAACCTGGAGCAGCCCAACACAACCTGGATCGTCCTCAGTTGGAGCGGCCCCATTTATCCACCAGCGATGGAGCAACCAGGCAGGCTTCACAGGCTGGGGAACAAGCAGCCAGTTCATCAGGTTTTCCCTTTTCCCAGCCCTCTGCCACTGCTTTTGTTAGGTCTTCTTGTCAGCGGCAGAGGGCCTGGGAGAGATCAATCATGCCCGAGTTTATTCACTTAAAGGGAACCCGTCACCCCCAAAATCGAAGATGAGCTAAGCCCACCAGCATCAGGTGCTTATCTACAGCATTCTGGAATGCTGTAGATAAGCCCACGATGCATCCTGAAAGATGAGAAAAAGAGGTTAGATTATACTCACCCAGGGGCGGTCCCGCTGCGGTCAGGTCCGATAGGCGTCGAGGTCCGGTCCGTGGCCTCCCATCTTCTTACGATGACGTTACCTTCTTGTAGTTACGCTGCGGCTCCGGTGCAGGCGTACTTTGTCTGCCCTGTTGAGGGCAGAGCAAAGAACTGCAGTGCGCAGGGAAAGGTCAGAGAGGCCCGGCGCCTGCACACTGAAGTACGTTGCTCTGCACTCAACAGGGAAGACAAAGTACGCCTGCACCGGAGCCGCAGCGTGAATACAAGAAGAGGAAGTCATCGTAAGAAGATGGGAGGTCCCGAACCGGACCGCGATGCCCATCGTACCGGGATCACCCCTGGGTGAGTATAATCTTTTTCTTATCTTTCAGGATACATCGGGGGCTTGTCTACAGCATTACAGAATGCTGTAAATAAGCCCCTGATGCTGGTGGGCTTAGCTCACCTTCGATTTTGGGGGTGACAGGTTCCCTTTAAACTCGATCTTCCAGGATGGGATGAGGGTGGTTGTAGAAAGACTGGATAGTGGTTTCCAGGAAGTCCATGGACACCTAGACCGCCTGGCAGACGACCTTCAGAGACCGGAGCAACATTCTTTTTCCGCAATAGAGTGGGGCGTGTCAGAAAACCTGCCGCCTGTTCTCCAGCTCCATGTAATTAAGGCCTGTCAGGCTGCTTACAGCGAAGCCGTGCAGCAGTTCCAACTTCAGTCAAGATATCACCAGCTGCCACACATTTGGTTTCCTACATGGCAACAAGGGCCAGCACAGCACCAGTGGTAGAATCCGTCAGCCCCACAAGGACTTAGACACTAACAACTGACTTCAGTGCAAGTCAGCACCCCTGCAGCATGCAGCTCCCACCACGCCGCAGCCAAGTGCAGCACCCCTGCAGCATGCAGCTCCAACCACGCAGCAGAGTACAGCACATCTTGATCAAAAAAGAAAATAGGTATTAAGCTTACCGTTAATGATGTTTCCAGGAGTCCATCCTGACAGCACCCTGGAGGACGTCCTCCTCCCCTTGCTGGGACAGGAAACACACGAGTTTAAAAGGTCAAGTCCCACCCATAGACCTCAGTGTTGTAACAAGAACCGCCTCAAGGAAATGCAGAAAAAAATTGTTTAATGGTAAACATATTACATTATAACCAGGAACATATTACATCATATGCTAGGAATAGGTTACAAACATGCTAGAATACCATGCATAATATAATAATAATAATACAGGGAGGGAACTACCCGTGCTGTCAGGATGGACTCCTGGAAACATCATTAACGGTAAGCTTAATACCCATTTTCCAGGACGTCCTCCTGACAGCACCCTGGAGAGTACCAAAGCACCTCCTCAGGGTGGGATTACCGCTTGGAGAACCTTTCTCCCAAATGCAGTATGCTGACCAGACAAAACATCAAGTTTATAGTGTTTGCAGAAGGTATTGGCACTAGCCCATGTCGCGGCCTTACAAATCTGTTCTAGAGAGGCGCCTGCCCTCTCTGCCCAAGAAGTAGCTATCCCTCTAGTCGAATGTACATGGAGACCCTCCGGAGGAGAGAGCCCTTCAGATTGGTAGGCCTCAGAGATTACCGACGTGATCCACCGTGCAATAGAGGCCTTAGAGGCTTTTTTACCCCTATTCTTGCCCCCATACAAAATGAATAGGTTTGGGTCAATGCGCCAAGCGTTGGTGGCTGCCAGGTAGTCTAGAACTGCCTGCCTGACATCCAGCGAATGAAGGGCCTTTTCTTTAGCATTAGCAGGGTTATTGCAGAAAGATGGTAACACGATCTCTTGATTTCTATTTTTAGTTGTTCCTACTTTTGGAATAAAAGAGGGGTCGAGTTTAAGAATTATACAATCCTCTCTAATTTGGAGGTATGGGTCCCTAGTACACAGGGCCTGAATTTCCCCCACCCTTTTAGCCGTAGTCACTGCCACAAGAAATGCCGTTCTACGTGTAAGAATGGAAATGGGCATATTATCCACTGACGCATAGAGGTCTTTGCAGAGAAATCTGAGGACCAGGTTAAGGTCCCAAGAAGGAGACATCTGTCTGATAGTGGGGCGCAACCTCTGGGTGGCTCTGATGAATCTAACTATCCACGGGTGTGACGCTAGGGGATAGTCAAGGAAAGAACTAAGTGCCGAGATCTGCACCTTTAATGTGCTTGGTTTAAGACCTTTGTCAAACCCAGCCTGCAAGAAATCTAAAATTCTGGGTAAGTCGGGAGTGCCTGCCGTAACCTCAGACCTGCCACCCTCCAGACAGAACCGTCTCCAAATTTTCAAGTAAATTGCTGACGTAACAGGCTTCCTACTAGACTTCCTAGTAGATATTACTTGGCTCGATAGACCCTTTGCCTTCAAGATGAACCCTTCAGGATCCATGCCGAGAGATGGAGCTTCTCTGGGTTTGGGTGGAATACCGGACCCTGGTGGATTACGTCCGCTCTGAGAGGGAGCTCTACTGTATTCTCGATTGCCAGTTCTAGTAGAAGGGAAAACCAACTCCTTCTTGGCCAGTATGGAACGATCAATATGACGAGAGCTCGATCCTCCTTGATCTTTCTGAGAACAGCCGGAACTAACGCCAGAGGGGGAAATGCATATGAGAGAGGTTCCGTCCAGTCCTGGCTCACAGCGTCTATCCCTTCCAGAAGATCCCGCGGGTTCAGAGAGAAGAATTTTGAGACCTTTGAATTTCTCCTGCTTGCGAATAGGTCTATACAGGGGGTTCCCCAGCGAAGACATAAGTCCTGGAAGACGTCCTGGTTGAGTTCCCACTCTGTTGCAGACACCTTTCTTCTGCTGAGATAGTCCGCTATAACATTCTGGGAGCCCTCCAGGTGGACTGCTGAGATAGAAAGGACCGATCTTTCTGCCCAACGAAATATCTTCTCTGTGAATTCCTGAAGTGCATGGTGTTTCGCACCTCCCTGATGTTTCAGGAAAGAGACTGTCGTCACATTGTCGGACATTATCCTGACATGACGATTCTCCAGGATGTGTCGGTTCCTTCTCAAGGCTTCCCAGACCGCGTATAGTTCCTTGAAGTTGGAGGAGCTGTGGATGACGTCTTCCGGCCATCTCCCCTGAAGGATCCTGTCTTCTAGGTGAGCTCCCCAGCCCCAAGCGCTGGCGTCTGTAGTAACTACTACGTAGGGATCTGCGGACCATAACACTCCTTTTCTTAACTTCTCTGGCTCTGTCCACCAGAGGAGAGACCTTCTTACACGATGTGATAGTTCTAAAGTACTGTCCAGAGAAGACCGACTCCTGTCCCATCTGGAAAGAATCAATTTCTGCAGTGGTCTTGAATGGAACTGAGCCCATCTTACGCACGGAATACAGGCCGTCATTAGGCCGAGGACTCGCATGGCCATCCTTGTTGTCACTCTGTGCTCCAGCAGGAGCCGAATCTGAGACTGTATTGCAATCAGCTTGCACTCGGGTAAGAGGGATATTCTGTTTATTGAATCCAGACATACTCCCAGAAAAGTCTTCCTGCACTCTGGAGTTAAATCGGATTTTCGCCAATTTATGACCCAACCAAGTTCTTCCATCACCGAAATAGTTCGGCTACTGTGGTCTGATAGAATTTCTGGCGTTCTTGCCACCAGAAAAAAGTCGTCTAGATAAGGGATTATTCTGATCCCTTGATTTCTTAGGAAAGCGACAATCTCCCGACACCAGCTTTGTGAAGATACGAGGTGCTGAGGCAAGACCAAATGGAAGGCACTGAAACTGGAAGTGACAGGTCCCGGACGGCAGAACTACCGCAAACCTCAGAAGCCTCTGAGAAGAAGGGTGGACGGGAACCTGATAATAGGCACTCTTTAGATCTAGAGTGCACATCACAGCATTCTGATCTATTAGGAGTATTGCCGAATGGATGGATTCCCTACGAAACCTCTTGTACCTGACCCAGGCATTCAGAGGTTTCAGATTTATTATAGTGCGAGATTCGCCGGACGGTTTCATTATGGAAAAAAGGGAGGCGTAATGCCCCAGGCCTATTTCCAGGGATGGTACTGGAATTATGACCTCTGAGGAGAGCATCTCCATTAGGTCTATCAACATGGGAGAGTCTCGCGATACTACCGTAGGACTGATGAATCTGTCTGGTGGGGGGGGGGGGGGGGAGTAGAGCTCGATATTGTAGCCTTCTGAGGTGGTCCGAAGGACCCACTGATTTTGGGTGATCCGGGCCCAATTGTGCGAAAATTGGCGGAGCCGACCCCCTATAAGACTGGCGTCATTGCGATTTAGATTTTGAGGAAGGGCTGAAGAAGAAACCTCTGTTTCTGTAGCCCTGGCTACGGGAGCCCCTATAAGATCCTCTATTGGATCTGCCTCCTCTAAACTCAGACTGCCTTCTGAAGGGGAATCCTCTCCGAAAGGACTGGGGCTTCTTAGATTTCTCCTCTGGAAACCCCTTCTTTTTGTCGGAGGCTGACTCCAGAATAGTATCCAGAGAGGGTCCAAAAACCCTTTCACCTGAGAAGGGAATTGAACATAATTTTGATTTAGAGGCATTATCCCCTGACCAGGACCTTAGCCAGACCGCCCTCCTAGCCGCGTTAGATAAGGAACTGCATCTGGCCGAAAATCTGACTGACTCAGCAGTCATATCAGACAGATAAGCCGTGGCAGATTTCATTATAGGAAGAGAATTTATGATTTCGGATCTCGGGGTCTTATTGGATAGGTGCTCTTCCAATTGACCCATCCATAGGTACATAGACCGAGCTACCGAAGTAGCAGCTATATTAGTTTTTATTAGAGCCGCAGAAGATTCCCAGGCTCTTTTTAACAATATGTCAGCCTTCCTATCCATAGGATCGCGCAGGTTTGATGAGTCCTCAAAAGGTATGGCCGTTTTCTTAGCCACCTTTGCCACAGGAACGTCTATTTTAGGAACTTCGTCCCATAATTTTATGTCTTCAGGCTCATAAGGTAGACGAGCTTTAAAGTCCTTGGATAACACCAGCCGGCATTCTGCCTCTTTCCATTCTTCCAGAATCATGGCCTTAATGTGCTCACTAACCGGAAATACTGTCTGCTGACGTGACATAAGTCCCCCAAACATCAAGTCCTGCCTGGTCTGTGGTTTAGATGTCTCCTCTATTTGCATGGTGCATCGCACCGCCTGCACCAGATCATTTGTGTCTTCTGCCTGGAAGAGGTATTTTCTTTGATAATCTTGGCTTCCTGACGGAAGCTCTCCCTCTTCCTCTGAGACAAAGTCCTCTGAGTTAGACTTGTCCTCAGAAGTAACCTCCTGTTCTCTTAAATCCTGCTCCCGTCTGGCCCGCTTACGGCTGGGGATAGGACTGGATTTCTGCACCATGGTGGACAAAGAAGCTTGTACTTCTTCACGTATAAGGGATCTCATTTCAGCCAGCAGTGTGGGTTGCTCATCCCTTACGACCTTAGCTGTGCAGTCCCCGCATAAGGATTTCCCATGGGAGTCCGGGAGCTTCATATTACAAAGGGGACATCTAAAGGATTTCCCAGATGCCTTGCCGGATTTCTTAATCTGAACAGGAGGACCCGCGGGGTTTCCCTTATCCTTAAATGACATAAGAAGGGATAAGCACTGGGGTGAGCCTGCTTCTGCATATGGATAGGGGAACTTGCGCCATGTGCACTTACCCCCTCCTCGGTTGGAGTGCTTGCTTCCATGATGAGGGTAGCAGGTCCCCGCAGCTCTCGGCGCCAGATCAGGAGCGCTTCTGCCGCTGTGCGATTCACTACACGCTTTCCCCCGCACATACAGCGTTACCGGAAGTAGCGGTAACGAAATGCCGACGGACCGGAAGTGACGCGTTCTGACGACTTCCTGCCTGGAGACGCCGTTCTAGATACCACGCTGCCCGGGATGGCCGCACACCGCGTGGATAGCGTCCGCAGCCGAGAGCCTCCCACCGGGAGGAGCGGCTGCCACCAGGAGCCTCATCCCACTCCTGGTCTTTGGAGCAGAGGGACCCCCCACCGGAGGGTTTCTGCTCAGAGCCTCTTGACAGGGGGAAGGGTATTGGCAAGCCGCACGATCCCCCTGAGCTCCGGTAAGTCCTGCGCAGCTTCTCACTCGTGCGTCCCTTCCTTGGAGGGACAGGAAAAACACTGAGGTCTATGGGTGGGACTTGACCTTTTAAACTCGTGTGTTTCCGGTCCCAGAAAGGGGAGGAGGACGTCCTCCAGGGTGCTGTCAGGAGGACGTCCTGAAAAAAAAAGCTGAGGGAACAGCAAAAAAAGGCACCCAGTACACAACAAAAACAAAAGCCAGGGAGCAGAAAACTTCGCAAAAAAAATTACCCACCACCTCCACCCTCACCTCCCAATGTGTTTATGTCTTCCAATCTGTCTACACATTCCCTTGTGTCTATCCCTTCCAATTTATTTTCCACTCCTAATGTGTCATCTTCCTCAATGTTTCATCTGTTCCCAATGTTTCATCTGTCCAGTTATTTACTCCCATCCGTGAAATTGTAGACAACACCCAATCCTCCTGTCACGGGGCTACCGCAACAGAGAGGTTTCAGAGAACCGCAACACTCTGGGCCTCGTTCACACACGATGAACAGAAGCTCTTCTCCTGAATTCTGACCTGTCTATCTTGTGCCAGCAGGGCAGGGGTTAAACCTTGTTACTTAAGTTGCCGAGAGCTTGGTTTCTCAGCTGAATTGGTGTTTGTAATCTCCACTCCTATATAGACTCAGCTTTGACTACAACTGTTGTCAGTGATCAGTTCCGCTGCCTGGCTTGAAGTGGGAAGGAGCGTGGTGTTAGGAGCTTGGAGGTTTATCTACAGAGATTGTTGTCTGCTGTTTTGGTTGCATGTTAAACTGTTTTCCTTCCTAGTTTTTTCCTTCGCTTCCCTTCTCTGTGTTTCCTCTGTGGTTGTGTGAGCATTTGGTGAGCTTGAGATTTTTGTTACCTTGTCTGTATACCCTGTTTAATTGTCGTATTTATACACTGGTGCAGTCCACCTCCCTGGGGGCCACTGATAGGGCCTGCACAGGAGACAGGGATACGCTGGCGGCTCAGGCCTCCTAACCATCATAGGTACCCCTGAGATAAGGGAAAGCCAGGGCCCCATTATAGTGGCAGGTAAAGGTGTGGGTCCCAGTACGCCGTCCTGCCCCTTTATCGCCGTTAACGGCGTGACACCTGCACTTTGACACTTCCTTTGTAAGCAGTTCCTCACCCACTCCTACACAATCATCCTAGCCCAACACCCCCAGGTCCACAATGTCACAACATTAATGTTTAATTAAAAATGGTTTTTATATTTAACAAAAAATGTTTTGTTTTCACAATCACTATGTTTGTTTATCTCTTTACTTGAAAATACACACGTGTGTATAGGATAACGGGTGATACAGTGGAAATATTCTTATTAAAGTAAGCAAACAATACAGGTACATTTACAAGGAAATTAAACCATTTCGTCTTGCCATGCCACACGTCCTACAGTTAGGGCCAGAAATATTTGGACAGTGACAAGTTTTGTTATTTTAGCTGTTTACAAAAACATGTTCAGAAATACAATTATATATATAATATGGGCTGAAAGTGCACACTCCCAGCTGCAATATGATAGTTTCCACATCCAAATCGGAGAAAGGGTTTAGGAATCATAGCTCTGTAATGCATAGCGTCCTCTTTTCCAAGGGACCAAAAGTAATTGGACAATGGACTCTAAGGGCTGCAATTAACTCTGAAGGCGTCTCCCTCGTTAACCTGTAATCAATGAAGTAGTTAAAAGGTCAGGGGTGGATTCCAGGTGTGTGGTTTTGCATTTGGAAGCTGTTGCTGTGAGCAGACAACATGCGGTCAAAGGAACTCTCAATTGAGGTGAAGCAGAACATCCTGAGGCTGAAAAAAATAAAAAATCCATCAGAGAGATAGCAGACATGCTTGGAGTAGCAAAATCAACAGTTGAGTACATTCTGAGAAAAAAGGAATTGACTGGTGAGCTTGGGAACTCAAAAAGGCCTGGGCGTCCACGGATGACAACAGTGGTGGATGATCGCCGCATACTTAATTTGGTGAAGAAGAACCCGTTCACAACATCAACTGAAGTCCAGAACACTCTCAGTGAAGTAGGTGTATCTGTCTCTAAGTCAACAGTAAAGAGAAGACTCCATGACAGTAAATACAAAGGGTTCACATCTAGATGCAAACCATTCATCAATACCAAAAATAGACAGGCCAGAGTTAAATTTGCAGAAAAACACCTCAAGAAGCCAGCTCAGTTCTGGAAAAGTATTCTATGGACAGATGAGACAAAGATCAACCTGTACCAGAATGATGGGAAGAAAAAAGTTTGGAGAAGAAAGGGAACGGCACATGATCCAAGGCACACCACATCCTCTGTAAAACATGGTGGAGGCAACGTTGTGGCATGGGCATGCATGGCTTTCAATGGCACAGGGTCACTTGTGTTTATTGATGACATAAGAGCAGACAAGAGTAGCCGGATGAATTCTGAAGTGTACCGGGATATACTTTCAGCCCAGATTCAGCCAAATGCTGCAAAGTTGATTGGACGGCGCTTCATAGTACAGATGGACAATGACCCCAAGCATACAGCCAAAGCTACCCAGGAGTTCATGAGTGCCAAAAAGTGGAACATTCTGCAATGGCCAAGTCAATCTCCAGATCTAAACCCTATTGAGCATGCATTTCACTTGCTCAAATCCAGACTTAAGACGGAAAGACCCACAAACAAGCAAGACCTGAAGGCTGCGGCTGTAAAGGCCTGGCAAAGCATTAAGAAGGAGGAAACCCAGCGTTTGGTGATGTCCATGGGTTCCAGACTTAAGGCAGTGATTGCCTCCAAAGGATTTGCAACAAAATATTGAAAATAAAAATATTTTGTTTGGGTTATGTTTATTTGTCCAATTACTTTTGACCTCCTAAAATGTGGAGTGCTTGTAAAGAAATGTGTACAATTCCTACATTTTCTATCAGATATTTTTGTTCAACCCTTCAAATTAAACGTTACAATCTGCACTTGAATTCTGTTGTAGAGGTTTCATTTCAAATCCAATGTGGTGGCATGCAGAGCCCAACTCGCGAAAATTGTGTCACTGTCCAAATATTTCTGCCCCTAACTGTATATCAGAAACTAAGTAGGCAGCAAAGTAATCCCTCATTTGTAGAACTTCCACTGTAGTCCTCAGAGGGGGATCTTTGTAATCACGCAATGTGTTAACAACAGGTTCCTCAAGTTCTAAGTGGTATCGCTCTTTTGCCAGGATGTAATTGTGCAGAACAACACAGGCTTTAAGAATCTCAACAACTGTCTCAGTTTTCAGATTGATTACTGTTCCCAAAATGGACCATTTAGATGCCAGCAAACTAAAGGCACACTCCACAGTTCTTCGTGCCCTTGTTAGTTGTCAGTTAAATTCTTTTGGTGCGATTTAAGCCCCGACTTGAGTAAGGTTTTATGAGGTTGGCACACATTTGAAACGCCTTATCCCCTACCACAACAAACGGCATTGGCGGTCCTTCAGTGTTTGGAAGAGGTCGTGGCATTGGAAAATTGAAATTATTTCCATACAAATGTTGGCCCATGTCTGAGTCTTTGAAAGTCTCAGTCATTTCCTTGTCCAAATAAGCCAATAGCCACAGCGACAAACTGACAGTCAGCATCTGCAATTGCCATGGGAATAATAGAAAAGTATTTTTTGTAATTGAAATACTCGGATCCACGTCCAGCATGTTTCAGAATCAAAATATATGTTTGCTGTCCACAGACCCCCAAACAGTTTGGAAAATTACAAATTTCCTTAAATTTGGCAGCATTTTCCAGCCAGAGTTCAGTTGTGAGTGGGGGGAGGAATTCTGCATGCAGAACGTCACAAAAAGCACGGCAAGTGTCTGCAACTATCCCAGAAAGGGTGGACACTCCAATCCAGAATTGAAAGTGTAGAGATCTTAAGGTCTCTCTGGTAGCTAGGAATCTACCGAACAGAAAATGGGAAAAAAAAAAAATCAGTACATGGCTCCTTTGCTGGAATTCATCAATATAGTTGTGTGTCCTGCCTGGTGATGGATCCTCGGACACATAGCAGAAAGTCATTGAAGCTCTATTCCGATATCCTCGTAGTGTCGAAAAACTTCTCCGGATTTTCAAGAAGCTCGGTGTACAACGAGTGGTAGGCTCCATGGTTCTCTCGTAATTCAATGATGGGATGTTGCCAATAGTGGTGACGACATCTCCTCCGTCTTTCTCATCTTTCATCTTCACAAGCCACAGCAATAGCCAATTTCAATGACAAATCCAGATTCAGATTGAAGCTCTCCACGCTATTCAGGAAGTCTGTTCATTACTAGGACCTTCCAACACCGAACATGTGACCACACCAGTGTCTCATTATATTGCCCATACCCACAGATGAGGTACCTATCACATGGGCTGATCACGTGACCGTGACATCACTGCAGGTCAACCTTAGGGAAAATTCAGGCCAAATCTTAACCTGCTGGGAGAAATATCTTCTGTCCAGCACTACCGATTTCACTGCACCACATACCCCTTTGTTCCATCCTATGGGGGTGGATACATGTCAAACCAGGGGCCTGGAGACCCGGCACCCATGTCAACTTGCTCTACCAGTCGAGAGGGCCTTCTTAGTCGGTTTTGAGCGTCAGTCCCAGAAACATAGTCCATCACTGTCACTAAATTCCTGCCTGTGAACAAGGCACTGAGGAACTTTGTTGCCTCACGTTTCGGAGTCATAACTTTGTTAGGCCTTCCCCACCCCCAGTGGTCAGTATGCAGGTACAATTCCCTTGCACCCCTAACTACTGTCAGGCCTTGGGCTTCAGTCCTTGTCTCATAGTCTGTCCGTGTCACCAGACCCTTTTTAGTCACCACATTTCAAGTCTGCTTCTTTACTAGACCTCTCTCTCCATGATCGCCCCCAATGGTTGGTGCAGCCGTAAGACTCACAGTCGAGCTTACTGTCTGGTCTGAATCTGACCCATCTAGTATACTACAGGGTCTCCCGCCTAGGTTACTCAGCACTGAGCCAACAGAGGAGTCACTACTTCTAACTCCTCCATGCTTTAGGGAATCCTTTAGTTTCTCCAGACCCCGGGTTGAAAGTGGTTGCCATCTTTCCATTTCCTGCAGCTGTTTATTGATCTGAAGTTTGTCAAGTCTTAGCTGCTCTATCTCCCTTAGGTATTCCACCCAATATTCAAGGAGCATTCGGATATTCCTAAGGCTTTCCATTGAGCCGACAATGACGAATGAAATCATACCCTTTTCCCTGGGTATCTGGTCTTCAAAGTCACCTGGAATTCTTAATCTCATCACTCCAGACTTCTTCACCATCTCTTGCATGGCTCGACCATTTCTTCCAATTACTTTCCTCACCATAGGAATAGGCACCTGAACGATCTCTTCCACAAGACTCTGAGCTTCCCTCATCTGCTCCAGTCACCTGGAAGAGTCTCCATTCCTCAATCGAAACATCCACTTCGTACGCACATATCTCAAGTGCATGTCACTCAGGATAGCTACTCTCCTCGGTGTGACATTTGTGGACAGCACCACTAACTGGGGTCCAATACACCTTACATGCCAGCACAGCCATCTTGAATTCTTCATGCACAGACTCCCTGGCACATGCCTCTCTCCGGTCTTCAGGAAGGTCTAGCAAACATTTTAACAGGAAGTCTCTTTCTCTCTTGCTGTCATCAGACAACCATCTTGTGCAGCTTTCAGAGCCAACTTCCTCTGAATGTCACCAGTTTCCACATATTTGGTTAGGATAGACACCTGTTGCTCCATCTTCTGCCAAGCTGTTTTATTCATTGAATGGCTTACTTTCTCTGAGCTCAGAGACTTCCTTCTTCAGCTCATCCATTCTGCGCTCTACCTCTTGTCTCAGGACCTTTTCTCAATCGACATTCTCTTTTATGGTCTCTTTAAGCATCTCTATTTCGTGACCCTGTTTCCTTTTGGCTGGCACGTGTCGCACCATAATTTCTTTAATTATATTTTCAGATGGGTCAGCTTGTCCATCCACACTCTGCCACTTCAGAGTTCTACCGGTTCCTTCATCTGCCAGTTCAGATGAGCTTCCATCCTCTGAAGTGTCATCGGGTACAAAGGTCAACTCTTCAGCATGTTCCACTACCTCTGTGCCTTTGGCCTCCTCTTGGGACTCTATATTAGCGACTTTGACCCTCTCTTGAGGTCCCGCCATGTCACCCTTAGCTACCTCTCGATTTTCTGGAACTTCGGAGTATTCCACAACTCCAGTTCTTCAGCATCAGATTTTCTGGAGCCTTCTTCATACTCAGCACCAGCAGTTGCTACTGGCAATGACACGTCACCTTCCTTCCCGCTCTCTTCAGTGTCAGGAAGAGTACTCACATCTTAACTAAAATCGACAGTCACTGCTTTTCCTTTATTGATATCCTGAAAGGGTGCAACCATCAGCCTCTTTGCACCCCTTATGTCTCTGACGATGGAAGACTTGCCATTTGTGCCTGGGTTAACGTTACTGTACTCCCCGTCCCTTGCGCTAGAGTCACCACTACTCACCCTGGCACAACAAGTCCCCATTTAAACAGGTGTCGTACCCCTTTCCTGGTATTACCCTGTTTTCAACGGTCACACTGTTGGTCACCTCTGCCAATTCCCAGAGTTGGTAAGACCCACACTTTCTTCCGGTCACTACTACGTCTGTCTCGTCCATTTTCGGAGGTGTTACTGCCTTAATGCACGTCATCCCAACAGTAGAAAAACCTCCATTCTCCTGTTGTAGAGGAACTCCCCCCTCCCACATGTCTGGGAATAGCCTAGAGTCCAGGAACGATAGCAACCTCATGGCCTTTAATGTCCTGACCACCTCAATGATCACCCTGAATAGTCCTTAGTGCACCCATGGATGCAGGTGACCTCGAAATTCCTTTTGGACATTATAAATTTATCAGGCACAGCCCTCACTAGGGTCACTGAGCTCCAGGAATCCACCAGTCCGAATATATACTCAGCATTCATCAGTAGGACACACCCACAAGTAGCCTCTTGTTCATATGACAAATTGGACATGCATAGTACAATTGTCCCTGGCAACAGTCCGACTGTCATCCCTTTAACTTCAGGAGACTCCACCCCTTTTTGGGCAACCATCCCTGTTTAGGTTACCACCCCCTTTTGAGAAACTACTCCTTTTTGGGATACGCCGCTTTTGGGACTCCACCCCCTGTTGGGCAACCATCCTTTTTGGGGTACACCCGATGGACTCCCCACGGTACTCTCAGGTCCCAGTTCGCACAGTAGACCGATCTCTCTAGGCTTGCACTGGCCCTTTAAGAGTTTCTATGACCTGGACCACCAATGTCCTTTAATGTCACCTCTCCAGCTCCTGCTGGCACTGCCACAGCTCCCGCTGCAGCCACAAACCGCAGGCACCTCCGGCTGCCCATCACAAGCCGCTGCTGCTGCCACTGCAGCTTCTCCTGCTGCAGAACCTCTTGCTGTAACTGCAGCTCGGCACCGCAGAGTTTGTGCACCCGCCAATCCATAGCAAATTTTTGAAACCCCGCCGAGTTACCACCAGACACTTGTAATCTTCGTGGACCTGCCGATCCACAGGAAACTTTGTACCCCGCCGAGTTACAGCCAGATGCTTGTAATCTTCGTGGCCCCCGCGGTGCCACAGCAATCGCCTCCACAAGTGCTTCCTGGACCATTGCCCGCAGTCTAGCACCATATGTGGGATAGCGCATAACCCGAGTGTGTTGGGTGAAACTTGCTTGGCAACGAGATTACAGCACTCAGGCACGATATCTCACAAAAAACAGTCTATTTGGTTTATTAACTCCGCATAAACCACAATGTAAAGTCAACTTCATTACATCCACAAACATATCAACCACCAGTCTGTTCATGTAGCAGATAAACCTCTCTGTGGTATATTACAACACCCTTGTCTGGGGTTACCTTCCAGGTGTTCCGCTCCTCGAGGTGACTCCTTGTCAATCGTGGCTTTGCCCAACACAAAAGTTGTCCCAGGCTCTGTAGGTACACGGACTCATATGAGGTACCATATGGGCTGATCGCATGATCGTGAAATCACTGCAGGTCCCCAACCTTAGGGAAAATTCAGGCCAATACATGGTTATGTGAAATAAAGAAAACACTCTGGGCTACATAACAGCGACACGCCACCTATGTGACACATACCTCCCGTCGACTGTATACCCTTTAGCCATGCTACTAATATATATATTAGGGCTACATAACAGCGACACGCCACCTATGTGACACATACCTCCCGTCGACTACACACCCTTTAGCCATGCTACTAATCTATATATATAATTGTCTAAGGGTTTTTCCGTCTGTCTGTCTGTCTGTCCTGGAAATCCCGCGTCTCTGATTGGTCGAGGCCGCCAGGCCTCGACCAATCAGCAACGGGCACAGCGACGATGATGTCATAAAGGACGTAGACATCCCGCGTCTCTGATTGGTCGAGGCAACCAATCAGCAACGGGCACAGCGACGATGATGTCATAAAGGACGTAGACATCTCACGTTTCTGATTCAGCGACGGGCACAGTATCGACGTAGATGTCATAATGGTTTCCATGGCGACGATGATGTCATAAAGGTTGCCTCGACCAATCAGCGACGGGCACATTCTGCCGCGAATTCTGGAATCATCATTGTCCATATACTAAGGGGACATGCATAGTCTAGAATACCCGATGCGTTAGAGTATATATATTCAGTCATGGCCAAAAGTATTGACACCCCTGCAATTCTGTCAGGTAATACTCAGTTTGTTACTGAAAATTATTGCAAACACAAATTCTTTGGTATAATTATCTTCATTTAATTTGTCTTAAAAGAAAAAACACAAAAGAGAATGAAGCAAAAAGCAAAACATTGATCATTTCACACAAAACTCCAATAATGGGCCAGACAAAAGTATTGGCACCCTCAGCCTAATACTTGGTTGCACAACCTTTAGCCAAAATAACTGCGACCAACCGCTTCCGGTAACCATCAATGAGTTTCTTACAATGCTCTGCTGGAATTTTAGACCATTCTTCTTTGGCAAACTGCTCCAGGTCCCTGATATTTTAAGGGAGCCTTCTCCAAACTGCTATTGTAGATATCTCCACAGGTGTTCTATGGGATTCAGGTCTGGACTCATTGCTGGCCACCTTAGAAGTCTCCAGTGCTTTCTCTCAAACCATTTTCTAGTGCTTTTTGAAGTGTGTTTTGGGTCATTGTCCTGCTGGAAGACCCATGACCTCTGAGGGAGACCCAGCTTTCTCACACTGGGCCCTACATTATGCTGCAAAATTTGTTGGTAGTCTTCAGACTTCATAATGCCATGCACACGGTCAAGCAATCCAGTGCCAGAGGCAGCAAAGCAACCCCAAAACATCAGGGAACCTCCACCATGTTTGACTGTAGGGACCGTGTTCTTTTCTTTGAATGCCTCTTTTTTTCTCCTGGAAACTATGTTGATGCCTTTGCCCAAAAAGCTCTACTTTTGTCTTATCTGACCAGAGACATTCTTCCAAAACATTTTAGGCTTTTTCAGGTAAGTTTTGGCAAACTCCAGCCTGGCTTTTTTATGTCTCGGGGTAAGAAGTGGGGTCTTCCTGGGTCTCCTACCATACAGTCTCTCTTAATTCAGACGCCGTCGGATAGTACGGGTTGACACTGTTGTACCCTTGGACTGCAGGGCAGCTTGAACTTGTTTGGATGTTAGTCGAGGTTCTTTATCCAACATCCGCACAGTCTTGCGTTGAAATCTCTTGTCAATTTTTCTTTTCTATCCACATCTAGGGAGGTTAGCCAAAGTGCCATGGGCTTTAAACTTCTTGATGACACTGTGCACGGTAGACACAAGAACTTTCAGGTCTTTGGAGATGGACTTGTAGCCTTGAGATTGCTCATGCTTCCTCACAATTTGGTTTCTCAAGTCCTCAGACAGTTCTTTGGTCTTCTTTCTTTTCTCCATGCTCAATGTGGTACACACAAGGACACAGGACAGAGGTGGAGTCAACTTTAATCCACGTCAACTGGCCGCAAGTGTGATTTAGTTATTGCCAACACCTGCTAGGTGCCACAGGTAAGTTACAGGTGCTGTTAATTACACAAAGTAGAGAAGCATCACATGATTTTTCAAACAGTGCCAATACTTTTGTCCACCCCCTTTTTTATGTTTGGTGTGGAATTATATCCAATTTGGCTTTAGGACAAGTCTTTTTGTGTTTTTTTTATTTACGACAAATTAAATGAAGATTATATATATATATATATATATATATATATATATATAACACACACACGTATACGTGTGTGTGTGTGTGTGTGTGTGTGTGTGTGTGTGTGTGTGTGTGTGTGTGTGTATATATTACTTATTTATATAGCACTATTAATTCCATGGTGCTGTACATGAGAAAGGGTTACATACAGAGTTGTAGATATCGTTTACAGTAAACAAGTTTACAGTGACAGACTGGTACAGAAGGGGGAGAGGACCCTGTCCTTGCGGACTTACATTCCATGGGTATACATATACATACATACACACACACATATACACTAGATGGTGGCCCGATTCTAACACATCGGGTATTCTTTCTAGAATATGTATGTATGTCGCGCTGTGAGTGGGAATTAAATTCCGTGCCAATATCGCTGATCGGCCAGCTGGGCGTGACCAATCAGCGAAGCGTGGTTCAAATCTGGCGCCAATTTGCGGACGGACTGCGCCTGTCGCTGATTGGTTGCAACCGGTCGGGCACAACCAATGACCGAAGCGGTGTTTAAATCTCTCGTCAATATCGCTGATGCAGCCATGCAGTTTATAGCGCAGCCACGCAGTTTATAGCGCAGCCACGTAGTATATAGCGCAGCCACGTAGTATATAGCGCAGCCACGTAGTATATAGCGCAGCCACGTAGTATATAGCGCAGCCACATAGTATATAGCGCAGCCACATAGTATATAGCGCAGCCACATAGTATTTAGCGCAGCCACATAGTATATAGCGCAGCCACATAGTATATAGCGCAGCCACATAGTATATAGCGCAGCCACATAGTATATAGCGCAGCCACATAGTATATAGCGCAGCCACATAGTATATAGCGCAGCCACATAGTATATAGCGCAGCCACATAGTATATAGCGCAGCCACATAGTATATAGCGCAGCCACATAGTATATAGCGCAGCCACATAGTATATAGCGCAGCCACATAGTATATAGCGCAGCCACATAGTATATAGCGCAGCCACATAGTATATAGCGCAGCCACATAGTATATAGCGCAGCCACATAGTATATAGCGCAGCCACATAGTATATAGCGCAGCCACATAGTATATAGCGCAGCCACATAGTATATAGCGCAGCCACATAGTATATAGCGCAGCCACATAGTATATAGCGCAGCCACATAGTATATAGCGCAGCCACATAGTATATAGCGCAGCCACATAGTATATAGCGCAGCCACATAGTATATAGCGCAGCCACATAGTATATAGCGCAGCCACATAGTATATAGCGCAGCCACATAGTATATAGCGCAGCCACATAGTATATAGCGCAGCCACATAGTATATAGCGCAGCCACATAGTATATAGCGCAGCCACATAGTATATAGCGCAGCCACATAGTATATAGCGCAGCCACATAGTATATAGCGCAGCCACATAGTATATAGCGCAGCCACATAGTATATAGCGCAGCCACATAGTATATAGCGCAGCCACATAGTATATAGCGCAGCCACATAGTATATAGCGCAGCCACATAGTATATAGCGCAGCCACATAGTATATAGCGCAGCCACATAGTATATAGCGCAGCCACATAGTATATAGCGCAGCCACATAGTATATAGCGCAGCCACATAGTATATAGCGCAGCCACATAGTATATAGCGCAGCCACATAGTATATAGCGCAGCCACATAGTATATAGCGCAGCCACATAGTATATAGCGCAGCCACATAGTATATAGCGCAGCCACATAGTATATAGCGCAGCCACATAGTATATAGCGCAGCCACATAGTATATAGCGCAGCCACATAGTATATAGCGCAGCCACATAGTATATAGCGCAGCCACATAGTATATAGCGCAGCCACATAGTATATAGCGCAGCCACATAGTATATAGCGCAGCCACATAGTATATAGCGCAGCCACATAGTATATAGCGCAGCCACATAGTATATAGCGCAGCCACATAGTATATAGCGCAGCCACATAGTATATAGCGCAGCCACATAGTATATAGCGCAGCCACATAGTATATAGCGCAGCCACATAGTATATAGCGCAGCCACATAGTATATAGCGCAGCCACGTAGTATATAGCGCAGCCACGTAGTATATAGCGCAGCCACGTAGTATATAGCGCAGCCACGTAGTATATAGCGCAGCCACGTAGTATATAGCGCAGCCACGTAGTATATAGCGCAGCCACGTAGTATATAGCGCAGCCACGTAGTATATAGCGCAGCCACGTAGTATATAGCGCAGCCACGTAGTATATAGCGCAGCCACGTAGTATATAGCGCAGCCACGTAGTATATAGCGCAGCCACGTAGTATATAGCGCAGCCACGTAGTATATAGCGCAGCCACGTAGTATATAGCGCAGCCACGTAGTATATAGCGCAGCCACGTAGTATATAGCGCAGCCACGTAGTATATAGCGCAGCCACGTAGTATATAGCGCAGCCACGTAGTATATAGCGCAGCCACGTAGTATATAACAGCCCACAGAGTAAATAACACAGCCCACGCAGTATATAACACTGCCCACGTAGTATATATCAGTAACGCAGTATATAACATAGCCCACGTAGTATATAGCAGTGTGGGCACCATATCTCTGTAAAAAAAAAGAATTAAAATAGCGGTCTCGCATCAATGGACTGTGAGCTTCCTAAGCTTGTCGCTACCTCCTCACTGTGGTGGCCTGCCAAAAGCGGGGAGCCACTGGTGGGGGTATTCGGCACTGGAAGCAGCTCCAATCCCTGCAAGCTAGCGGAAGGGTGAGACTCTATTTTGCACCATCTTGGGTATTTGCTGGGACTATTCTATATGCTATTGTGTGCTGGTGGTTCAATAAATTGTTTCCACACGGTTTTACCCTCACCCTGTGTTGTCCGAGTAGTGTTCTGCTCATGGGGGGGAGAGAGAGCAAGTGTTAAGTGGTATGAGCCCCGGTCCATGCAGTCTTTCTAAAAACAGATAGGCCAGCAGACGAGAGCACCCACTAACCCTGTGTCTCTATACCAAGCAAAAATAATTAAAAAAAATGGGTTTAGAGTAACACTTGTGAAAAAGTTAAATGTTGATTTTTTTATATAACAAAAATTTCTGTGAAGCACCTGAAGGGTTGATAAACTTCTTGATTCTTGATTGTGGTTTTGCATACCTTGATGTGTGCAGTGTTTAATACAGTGTCACCTTATTGTATTTTCTGTCATATAAACCCCTCAGTCACTTCAAATGTGAGGGGGTCCCTAAGAAAAAAAAAATGGTTTTGTAAATTTTATTGGAAAAAATGAGAAAATTGCTGGTCAATTTTAACCCTTGTAACTTCCTAAGGAAAAAAAATGTTTCAAAAATGGTTTTGATTTAAAAGTCGACATGTGTGAAAAGTTATTTATTAAAAGGGAACCTGTCAGTAGGATTGTGCTGAGTAACCTACAGTGTCAGGTCGACGCCATTATACTGATTAAAATGATACCTTGGGTCATGAAATCCGTCTTGTGGTTTTTGTTTAATCTTTATTTTCAGTTTTGATATAATGATATGCCCGTGCTCTGGCACGGCCTGTGGGGGGGGGGGGGGGGGGTCTTCATGTGGTGCTCTGCGTAGGTATTCATCAGTATAGCTTCTGAAAAGTCACTGATCTCTCACTGACCTGCCCCCAAGTTTACATAGTGAATATTACATAGACTGAAAAAAAAAAATCACCTTCAGCAGGCAGGCAGTGGCTCCTGTGTTGCAGCATGATGGCATCTGTAATGTGTATTTAATTATTGGTTTTGATGGTATAAATGTAAAAAAAAAAAATTATTGAAATTGGAAGACTGGAGGTAGCCCTGCGCATGGCAATTGGGGACATCTGAGACACAGATTATGCCCCAGCGTACAAGAACTTTTTTTTTTTTTTTTTTTTTTTTTTTTACAGTGGACCGGAAGTGACACGCTAAAGGCGCACATGCCGAAACCATGTGACAGAGCACACATGGCACAGATTGACGGCAGACTTTTCATCTGAGATCGGACAACCCCTTTAAATAGGGTAATTTTCTTCCCTTTTATGAGGTTGGAGATCTAGTGACACATACATATTTGTCAATGTGTAAGGGAGAACCCTGGATGTAATGTTACCTACTTTGGCTTTAAATATGAACATTTATGATGGTAACAACTAAAGTCTTTAGCGCTAATTCTTGGCATCTTACCTTTTCAGTTTATTAGCGATACGAGCATGTAACTTGAATGATTTGTTCAAAAGAAACCAGTCACCAGTTTTGTTTTATTTCAACTAAAACTATGATCAAAGTCAGCACCAGTGCTGCAGTCCATCAATTGTTATATAACCCCCTGATTCCTCCTGTATCCCACCCCCCAAAAAAAAAAACTTTTGAAGTTCTCCAGTGCTGCATTTTAATCATGTCAGCCTGGTCCGATGGGCGAAGTTTCTGTGGACTCAATCCCTCCTCCCGGCTGCTGATAGCCGTCCTCCAGCTGTATAGATGTTGATGATGGCTCCTGCATCATACACATACCGTATATACTCGAGTATAAGCCGAGATTTTCAGCCTTTATCGGCTTATACTCGAGTCAAGGTGGGTGGCAGGGTCGGCGGGTGAGGGGGTGAGGGCGCTGAGGCATACTTACTTAGTCCCAGCGATCCTGGCGCTCACCGCCTGTCCCACGGTCTTCGGTGCTGCAGCTCTTCCCCTCTTCAGCGATCACGTGGGACCGCTCATTAGAAAAATGAATAGGCGGCTCCACCTCCCATAGGGGTGGAGCCGCCTATTCATTTCTCTAATCAGCGGTGCCGGTGACCGCTGATAGAGGAAGAGGCTGCGGCACCGAAGACAGCTGTGACAGGCAGAGGGAGCCGGACGCCGGGAGCAGGTAAGTATGTAATATTCACCTGTCCACGTTCCAGCCGCCGGGCGTCGCTCCATCTTCCCGGTGCCGCTCTGTCTTCGCGTCCTCTTGCTCTGACTGTTCAGGTCAGAGGGCGCGATGACGCATATAGTGTGCGCGGCGCCCTCTGCCTGATCAGTCAGTGCGGAGAGACGCCGGGACCGGACGCTGGGAGCTGCAAGCAAGAAAGGTGAGTATGTGTTTCGTTTTTTTTTATTGCAGCAGCAGCAGCAATGGCACAGCTTTATGTGGAGCTCTATGGGGAAATATGAACGGTGCAGAGCACTATATGGGGCACAGATATGGGACAATATGAACAGTGCAGAGCACTATATGGGGCAATATGAACAGTGCAGAGCACTATATGGGGCACAGCTATGGGACAATATGAACAGTGCAGAGCACTATATGGGGCACAGCTATGGGACAATATGAACGGTGCAGAGCACTATATGGCACAGATATATGTGGAGCTCTATGGGGAAATATGAACGGTGCAGAGCACTATATGGGGCACAGATATGGGACAATATGAACAGTGCAGAGCACTATATGGGGCACAGCTATGGGGAAATATGAACGGTGCAGAGCACTATATGGCACAGCTATGGGGCAATATGAACGGTGCAGAGCACTATATGGCACAGCTATGGGGCAATATGAACGGTGCAGAACACTATATGGCACAGCTATGGGAAAATATGAACTGTGCAGAGCACTATATGGCACAGCTATGGGGCAAGAATGATCTATTTTTATTTTTGAAATTCACCAGTAAATGCTGCATTTCCCACCCTAGGCTTATACTCGAGTCAATAAGTTTTCCCAGTTTTTTGTGGCAAAATTAGGGGGGGGGTCGGCTTATACTCGGGTCGGCTTATACCCGAGTATATACGGTAACTGGGTGAAATCACCAGCTTGCTCCTGCACACTTTGCCCTACTGTGGCCAGAGGACAAATCATAGCAGCCCATGCGCTGCTGACACAGGACAAAACTGGTGACCACTTCCCTTTAAGTAGGCGAGTGGCAATATGCAGTACCATTTACAGAAGCCTGTATACACAGTCTCACCTCAAACAAGGCTAGGTTCCGGTCGTAGAACTCGCTGCCTCTGTGCGGCTCAGAGTTTTTGAGAAATGGACTATTCTCTCTGACACTCCCATGACCTGTGTTCAAAAAACAAACAAATCAACCACGGTTTAATGAAAGAACTTTGCATACATTGCATACATTGAGCAACTCAAAAATTAGAGAAACATGTAGAAAAAGAAAAAATTATGCTAGATTTGTTTTCTACCTGCAAGCCAAGTGGGCAGACACAGCCTCACTTTGACCCTTAAAGAAGCCTTTGCCCTCCAGCCACACACCATCCTATTTGTTTCTTCACATTCTGGTCACTAGAAGCAGCGGATATTATTTAGAAGTCTTTGAGTTTATATATATAACTGAAGGAATAGTCTCATCCTCCCACTTGGATCCTATCAGTCTTCATACTGCATGCAAGTTTCTTCAGCAAATCCTTAGAATTTCTTTAGGTTTTATCATGACAAAACAACAATGACAGGAGCGAACACAAGCCGGGCTCCTGGGACTGCAAAGCTTGCCCCAATGGAATATCCGCCTTCATCAATGGTTATTCTTAATGGCTTGTAGGAGATTAGTATTTTGACAAGTTTATCAGATTCCCCATTTCCACACACTTACCATACATTGAAGTTCTTGTGCCGCGGCCGGTCCCATTCCATCACATATTTAATCCCTTTCTGCATTAGGACATGAATATACGTCTATCCTGGAAGAGGTCCACAAGTGTGGAGGGTGCACAGAGCTGAATCCACAAGCAGTAGACCAGCTTTGACTGTTAACCATTTAGATACCACTATCAGTTTCTGACAGTAGCATTTAAATGGATCAGTTGCTGCTACTTAATCCAGCGGCTCTAGTCGACCCCTGCTCTGGTTGTTAATGGGTTACTATGGCAGGTGCGGGCTTTACTGTAGAGCTGTGTGCAGCTTCCATCGCACTAACAGCCAGTGAGGGGGAAGGGGCAGTACAGCTGAGTAGACTGCACTATCAGGGCACAGCTGCAGCAGTGTTTCTAATGATACAAAGCACAAGAGTGCAAGCAGAGAGAGATCGCATTGTTTATCTATATATATATATAGATACATACACACTGAACAAAAATATAGAACGCAACACTTGTTTTTGCTCCCATTTCTCATGAGCTGGAGAGATCTAAAACTACTTCTATGTATACAAAGCCTTTTTCTCTCAAATATTGTTCATTGGTTGGTCTAATTCTAAGTGGGATCCAAGAAGTATTGTTTCTCCTTGCGGAGAGTGACATGTTAAGCACATGAAGATGAGGAGACTTAAAGCCACAATGCTCCTCTGGGAAATATGCAAATTACCTCTTCAGAGAGGAAGAGGACTAGAACTCTAGTGCTGTGCTGTTCCGTGTAAGTTATGTTCTTCTGCTTTTATGTGTTTTCATGCTATGTATATTCTTACATTTCTGCTCTGCTGCCACCCAATGGCCTTTTTCTGCATGGCAGTTTGTTATTGATTTATTCTTGTGGGCATGTCATCCACTTCCGGTTCAGGGGTCAAGTCTTCTCTTCCTCTGGCAGCCATTTAATTTTCAGTTTACATGCTGTTGTGAGAGGACACGCTTGAACAGGGCTTAGGGAGGCATCAGTCTTTCGACCTCTTGCTGCTCACTTGCTGTCACTGATACACTTGCTGTACTTGACAACTACAGCGAGGAAAACTGAAGGTACGATTATCTCTCACAAACCTTATTAGTCAACCACACCTCCATTCACCTCATGTAGGGACAGAGCAGTCGAAAGAATGCCTTGAAGCCCGGCCAGAATCAACCTTATATCCCAATCCATGTGCCCACGCTCTGCCTGCTCACATACTGCAGCCCTGCTCTGCTAAGAAATCTCCTGCAGCATCACCTCAGACAGCATTGTGAATAAAGACTCTGTATTATACCACGTTGCTGCAGATTGTCGGACAGCAGAACACCCACAATTCTCAAAAAATACCTTGGGAATCTTATCAAGGGGTCGCAACTAAGCTACACTGCGATTTCCAGCCCCCAATTCAAAGGTTCAGTTTCTTAACCCCTTAATCCCATTGGACGTATTATCCCGTCAAGGTGACCTGGGACTTAATTCTTAGTGACGGAATAGAACGTCCAGTGCGATCAGCCGCGCTCACGGGGGAGTGCAGCCGATCGCGGCGAGGTGTCAGCTGACTATCGCAGCTGACATCCGGCACTATGTGCCAGGAGCGGTAACGGACCGCCCCCGGCACACTGCGATCAAACATGATCGCAGTGTTCCGGCGGTATAGGGAAGCATCGCGCAGGGAGGGGGCTCCCTGCGGAATTCCGGGAGACCATCGGAACAACGCAATGTCATCGCATTGCTCCAAGGGTCTCCTACCTTCTTCTCCCTGCAGGCCCCGGATCCAAAATGGCCACGGGGATGCATGTGTAAAAAAAAAAAATTACTAAAAAAAAAAAATTATATATACTCGATTATAAGCCGAGATTTTCAGCCCAAATTTTTGGGCACAGCGACGATGATGTCATAAAGGACGTAGACATCCCGCGTCTGAATGGTCGAGGCCGCTAGGCCTCGACCAATCAGCAACGGGCACAGTATCGATGTAGATGTCATAATGGTTGTCATGGCGACGATTATGTCATAAAGGTTGCCTCGACCAATCAGCGACGGGCACAGTCTGCCGCGAATTTTGGAATCATCATTGTCCATATACTACGGGGACATGCATATTCTAGAATACCCGATGCATTAGAATCGGGCCACAATCTAGTAAAAATAAATAAATAAATAAATATATATTTTATATATATATATATATATATATATATACACATATACACACATATATACATACATAAACAGAATATATGATATATACATTTACTGCGGTAACGGCAGAAAATCGACGGTGAGTCACAAATAACATCAAAAATAACATCAAAATAAAACCTTAACAATGCAGTCGCATAATATATTAGATATGTCATGGAAATCCATGTGAATCCTCAAAAATGGGGATCCCATCGACAACAATGGTTATGCCATAGTGTTCCTTAAGCCGAAAAAATTCGAAAAAATACAGACAGTATAGGGTTACACACCCCGAGGGTGGCAATATAGGTGGATAGGTCCATAAGTTACAGAAAACAGGTATATGATATTTGTTCATTAATCCCCTTTGGTTCAAGAGACTCCATTCTAAAGATCCATTCGCACTCACGTCTAAGAATCAGTCTATCCAGATTACCTCCTCTCGGGTTCACTTTCACCACCTCTAGGATACTGAATCTCACCCCTGTCGGATCTTTGATATGATGAGTATGCATATGTTTCGCCAGGGGGGTGTCCCTCTTATGGCGAAAATCGCCCATATGTTCCCCCACTCTTCTCCTGAACTCCCTCTTGGTTTTCCCAATATAATCCTTTGGGCAGGAGCAGGACGCCACATACACCACACCATTGGTTTTACAGTTTGAGAAATTACGTTGGTAGAAAATTCTACCTGTACTGGAGCTCTTAACCTGTTTGCACGGTCTCATCCACTGACACAGACTGCAATCTCCGCATCTAAAGAAGCCACAGGGCCTCCTATCAAGCCAGGTCCCAACAGATTTAGGTCGCTGGTACTGGCTGTGTACCAACAGATCTTTAATAGAGCGGCCCTTTCTGAATGTTATGTTGGGGCGTTCACCCACCACGTCAATTAAATCTGGATCTAATTTCAAAATGTCCCAATGCCTGGCAAAGGCCCTCCTGACCTCATGATGCTGTGTGTCAAATGTACCGATGACTCTTACAGTGTCCTCAGCCTCCGTCCTCCTATGTTTCTGTAACAACCCTTGTCTCTCAGTCCTCCTTGCATAGTCATAGGCCCTACTCACCACAGGTCTCGGGTACCCCTTCTCTCTAAACCTGTCGAACATATCTCCAGATTGACTCCTAAATGTGTCCTCCCTGGAACAATTCCTCCTAAGTCTGAGGAATTGCCCTTTGGGTATACCTCTCTTCAGGGAGACCGGATGGTGGCTATCCCAATGTAGGAGACTATTGGTGCTGGTTGGCTTTTGATAGATGCTCGTAGCTATTTGCCCACACTCCTCTTTCACAATTTTCAGATCCAAGAATGCCAACTCTATCTCACTGATCTCCGACGTAAATTTTAGGCCCACCTCATTGATGTTGAGGCTTCCCATGAATAGCGTGAACTCTTTTGTGCCAGTCCATACCATAAAAACATCGTCGATGTATCTATACCAGATGGAAATAAATTTATGCCACCACTTCTCTTCATCCCCAAAGACGATGGTCTCCTCCCACCAGCCCAGGAACAGATTCGCATACGAAGGGGCACAGGGGCACCCCATTGCTGTGCCCCTGAGCTGGTGGAAGTGTTTACCATCGAAGGTAAAGGCATTGTGGGTAAGTATATATTCGAGTAATGTAATGACGAAGTCGTTATGTTCCCTGCATCTAATAGATCTTTGTTGCAGAAAAAACCTAACCCCCTCAATACCTGCCCTATGCGGGATACTACTGTATAGTGCTTCTATATCAATGGAGGTAAGCCAGGCGTCTCTTCCCAAATTAACCCCCTCCAGTTTTAGAAGCAAATCAGACGTATCCCTAAGGTAGGATGGCATAGCAGTGACGAATGGGCGGAGGACTTGGTCGACATACAGTCCGCAATTTTGTGTCAGGGAATCCACCCCAGACACAATGGGACGTCCCTTTAAGGGATTATATCCCTTATGCACCTTCGGTAGTGCATAAAAGGTCGCAATTAGGGGAAATTGTGGTAACAAAGTCAAATTCCCCCCCGTGAGATAAGTTGGTGCAATAGCGCATCTTCTAGAATTGAGCTCAATTCATTTTTAAACATATCCAGGGGGTTAGTGGTGAGAATTTCATATGTAGTCCTGTCTTGTAGGATAGAGGCACAGATCGCTCGATACTCGAGATGATCCATGATCACCAGATTACCCCCTTTATCAGAGGGCTTTATGATCAACAGATCATTACTCTTAAGGCCATCCAGTGCTCTACGTTCATCTACTGTGAGATTGTCCCCAGTCCGCCAATCAGTTTGCCTCAGTTTTTTAAGATCTCTTTCCACCAGAAGAGTAAACAGATCTATGTTACTTGTGTCCCCATATGGTGGCATCTTCACACTCGTATTTTTTAGTGAAGTAAAGGGGCCATTACCCTCCTCCGGTGTCCTGTTGGATTCCAGGAGTAGACCACAGAGGGCCTCATACCCCTCCATGTCTTCCTGGTCCAGACCTAGACCCTCACACTCTTCACGAGTTTTATGTTTGAAGAACTTTTTCCATTTTAGCTTTCTAGTGAATAAATTGAGGTCTTTTACCCACCCAAAACAGTCAAAGTTGTTCATTGGGACAAAATTGAGGCCTCTCTGCAGGACATCATACTCATGTCTAGAGAGCACATGCGAGGACAGGTTGATGATATGGCCCCTATTCAGTTGAGCCGGGTTCTTAATTGATACCCTGTTCTCGCATCCTGCTCCAAAAAAGAAACCGGCGCAGAGGAAGAGGCCCCAAATGATGGACCAGGGGCGGAATTGGATGTCAGAAAGGGAGTCATGGTACCCACACCATTCCTGTATCTCCCCCTTCCTTTCCCCCCTATTTTTCCGGGCTTCCCTCTGCCACCCTGCCATCCTTGTCTGGTCTGTTGGCCTCTAAAGAACTGTGTGTTCCTGACTGTGGTCTCAGTCCTTTCGGTATCCGAGATATCAAGGTCTGATGAGGATGCCTCGGATTGCCTTTCTACCGAGATATTAACAGACTTATTTTCACTGGCCTCACTCAGGTCTCTCTGAAACTGTAAGTGTTTTCTTTCTTTTAATAATGCTTGATACCTCTCCACAGAGGTCTGCAGCAGACCCTCCCTCCTATTAAAGTCGGGATCTGCCTTACACTTCAGGACCCGTTCAATAAGTTTGTTCAATAGCTCAGTGGATTTCTCAAAGACCTTCTTCTCCTCTACAAGTAAAATCTGCATAAACCTAATAGATGCTTCTATGGACTCCTTTTGCCAGATTATCAGAAACTCAGGTGATGCAATTCTTTGTGAGGGGGAGATATTAATTCTCAGGCCCCTAGGGACAATGCGATTCTTAATATAATTTTCTAATGCTCTTATTTCCCACCAGGATTTGAGATATTCCTTATATCCCCCATAGACCTCATTAAACAGGTTCTTAAGAGCTAGAGGGCCTGTATTACATTCCTGTGTACCACCTATACTGAACGCCTGATTTGCATCCTCCAACCAAAAGTCTGAGTTTACAGGTCCGGCTAGAAAACTGGCCATACCAAGTTCGGAATAGACTCAAAAAGTACTCTCAAAAATATATCTATAATGTACGAGGTACATACGGCTTAAATCATAAAGTAGACCTCAAAAAAACATATAAAACCACTATTTATTGTTAAAATCAAGGCGACGAACCCAACCCTTAGTGACCAATAAACACAAACAAACCAAAAAACACAAAAACCCGTGCTATAAAAACACCATTGAACTAATGGGGATAGCTAAATGACCCTAGTCAGATACACTAGATGCTCCCCTACCTAGCTGCGGAGGTTGACACCCTAGGGGGAACGTATTGGCGCCCCCGCTCCATGAGGACTATCCCTAGGGTCCCTGGTGTACCCTATACCACTTAAAGGTCACCTCTACCCAGCAGCTAAAGGGTCCTCTAGTACTATACAGAGATTAACTGCACTAGGGAAAGCCTATACCCCAGAATGAACAAGGAAAATGATAGACACCTATGACGGTAGGTGGAATGCCAATTTATGTATAGCAAATAGTACTGCAAAAATAACTGGACTAAAAGCAGGTAACTGCCAAAGATAGGATATATTTGCTGCCAGACCGAACCAACTCGTTCGTATTCACTGGAGCATCCTCAATAGGTATCCCTGATGCACCTCCAATTGCTATGTCATCTCAAGATATTAGTATATACATAAGTTGTCGGTACTCATCTGCCGGCATGTCAGCACTCCCGCCATCTTATAGAGAACGCCTCAACGCGTTTCGCCTGCCACGGCTCTTCAGGAGGCCAGATACAATGATAGGTAGTGTCACTTATGATGATTGATAGCATGAGCGCCCAGTCTCACCTTCCCTGCTTATGTAGCTGCCGACAGCCATGCTTCCCCACGGTGCCGTCTGACCACTTCCTGTGGCGTGCCCCCAGTTGAACTGCGCATGTCAATCTCGACCTGCGCACTTAGGGCACCAGCCGTTGCCCACTGCGCAGACTTGCCGGCCCGGGTCCTGGATGGAGGAAAGTATGTCTATTTCTGCGCATGTCCGTTACGATCTGCGCACTCAGGGCACATACTGCAGCCCACTGCGCAGTCATCCTCCCGTGCGTCCTGGACAGGACAGAAAAACAAGTCCACTCCTGCGCATGTCCATAACAAATCACATAGTGACCCCATCCGATTGGACCCCGCAACAAATGTCCCGCCCATCCACATAGTGCAGCAGCTTTAGCCACACACAGCGAGGTATTTTACCAAAGACAGGAGGAGTTAGTGCTACACATGTCCGATCACAGCGCACAACATCTCCTTGAGTAAAGCGGCACCACCGCTTCTCATAACTGCAAGGCAAAGTAGATTGCACCCAAATATAGCTATTGTAAGATGCTAGACATATATGTACTCCTTTGCCCAGATATAAACAAAAGTTTCATAGCTATTTTGCCGTGCATGGTAAGCGATTTTCTTCTACTTGTGTTATAGCTTTAGCCGTACTTGCAGATAAATAAGATAAAGCAATTATAGGGCACGATGTCCCAAGATGTATAGCAGCTGTGGTTGAAAATAAATGAATTGAAAAGAAATAGACATGAAAAATGGGGACAGCATCTCACGAAATGTACCAGCATAAGTCTTGCGGGCTTAAAGGGTGAAAAATTACACCCAAAGGGGCAGCAGACAAATAAACACCTAAACAGAATATATGATATATACATTTACTGCGGTAACGGCAGAAAATCGACGGTGAGTCACAAATAACATCAAAAATAACATGCCGCTTTACTCAAGGAGATGTTGTGCGCTGTGATCGGACATGTGTAGCACTAACTCCTCCTGTCTTTGGTAAAATACCTCGCTGTGTGCGGCTAAAGCTGCTGCACTATGCGGATGGGCGGGACATTTGTTGCGGGGTCCAATCGGATGGGGTCACTATGTGATTTGTTATGGACATGCGCAGGAGTGGACTTGTTTTTCTGTCCTGTCCAGGACGCACGGGAGGATGACTGCGCAGTGGGCTGCAGTATGTGCCCTGAGTGCGCAGATCGTAACGGACATGCGCAGAAATAGACATACTTTCCTCCATCCAGGACCCGGGCCGGCAAGTCTGTGCAGTGGGCAACGGCTGGTGCCCTGAGTGCGCAGGTCGAGATTGACATGCGCAGTTCAACTGGGGGCATGCCACAGGAAGTGGTCAGACGGCACCGTGGGGAAGCATGGCTGTCGGCAGCTACATAAGCAGGGAAGGTGAGACTGGGCGCTCATGCTATCAATCATCATAAGTGACACTACCTATCATTGTATCTGGCCTCCTGAAGAGCCGTGGCAGGCGAAACGCGTTGAGGCGTTCTCTATAAGATGGCGGGAGTGCTGACATGCCGGCAGATGAGTACCGACAACTTATGTATATACTAATATCTTGAGATGACATAGCAATTGGAGGTGCATCAGGGATACCTATTGAGGATGCTCCAGTGAATACGAACGAGTTGGTTCGGTCTGGCAGCAAATATATCCTATTGAGACGCCCAAGAGACCGGGGTACCAGCACCGGACCAATGGGGTCTGTCTCTTGAGGGGGATGTCACGGGTGGCTTGACCCGGTGCTGTGGCCTCAGGCAATGCACAGTGTAAAGGGTATCATGAGGGAACAGGCACTTACTTGATCAGCAGCAGGTTCTCTCAGCGGTGATGATCCTGATCCTGGATAGATGGCTATTGTCCAAATGAAAGACTGAGGCACTGAAACGTTTAACCAGTTTACTTTAACAAAAAAGGATTTACAACCAGTCCTGTCACCGGAGTCTGTATGGGAACTCTGAGTTACTTTGACCCTGCCGGGGTCTTCGCCTCTTATTGTACGCAATATCTGTGTGGCCCTGCTGCTGTATGTGAACTGGCTGCCGGCCCAATCTATCCCCTCCGGGTCCTGGTTCGACGGGCAACCCGAGTCCTTTTATCGGCTTACCCCCTCCGGGAGTACCGCTGAACTCTGTGTCTGTTGCTGCGTCCGACCCTAGTGAAGCTGATATCACCTCACGTTTTTCCGGTTGCTGTATTATATGTAATGAATACAACCACGGATCCGGTATCCGTCTTTGCGCCTGTTCTGGGTAGTGATTAATGCTACCCGGTTCTCACAATGTCCCTTTTCTCTGTCCCTCTTCTCCTCAGGCCGGTGATTTGGGCCTGGAAACCGTCATAGGGCTGTTAGAAATTCAGCTGTATGACCTCTCACTTTCAGCTCCTTAGCCCAACTGCCATTTCTTCTCTCAGACCAGAATGGATCAAGGGGAGTCTCTGGAGCTCCCCCTTCTGGCCGGAGGTGGTAGTGCAGTCTTGCTATTTTAGTATTTGTCTTTACTGTCAGTAACTATTTTTGTGGCAAATACCCCCAGGGGTGCCACATTATCTTTGGCAGCTACCTGCTTTTAGTCCAGTTATTTTTGCAGTACTATTTGCTATACATATATTGGCATTCCACCTACCGTCATAGGTGTCTATCATTTTCCTTGTTCATTCTGGGGTATAGGCTTTCCCTAGTGCAGTTAATCTCTGTATAGTACTAGAGGACCCTTTAGCTGCTGGGTAGAGGTGACCTTTAAGTGGTATAGGGTACACCAGGGCCCCTAGGGATAGTCATCGTGGAGCGGGGGCGCCAATACGTTCCCCCTAGGGTGTCAACCTCCGCAGCTAGGTAGGGGAGCATCTAGTGTATCTGACTAGGGTCATTTAGCTATCCCCATTAGTTCAATGGTGTTTTTATAGCACGGGTTTTTGTGCTTTTTGGTTTGTTTGTGTTTATTGGTCACTAAGGGTTGGGTTCGTCGCCTTGATTTTAACAATAAATAGTGGTTTTATATGTTTTTTTGAGGTCTACTTTATGATTTAAGGCATATAAGATGACCCCCAACTTTTCCATATAAAGTATGGAATTTGGGATAAGCCCGCCGTATAAGACGGGGGTCATCTTATACGCCCAGTCATCTTATACGGCGTGTGGTTCCCAGGGTCTGGAGGAGAGGAGACTCTCCTTCAGGCCCTGGGATCCATATTCATGTAAAAAATAAAGAATAAAAATCATTGATATACTCACCCTCGGACGGGCCCTGGATCACAGCGCTGCTAGCGTCTTCCTCCGTTCCTGAGAATGCGGTGAGTGAAGGACCTTCAGTGACGTCGCGGTCACATGAGCAGTCAGGTGACCGGTCACCTGACCGCGACGTCACTGAAGGTCCTTCACTCACCGCATTCTAAGGATCAGAGAGAGACGCTAGCAGCGCTGTGATCCAGGGCCCGTCCGAGGGTGAGTATATCAATGATTTTTATTCTTTATTTTTTACATGAATATGGATCCCAGGGCCTGAAGGAGAGTCTCCTCTCCTCCAGACCCTGGGAACCATCCAGGATCGCTCCCTGCACACGCCGTACCCAGCGTATAAGACGACCCCCGACTTTTGGGACAATTTTTAGGGCTTAAAAAATGGTCTTATACGCCGGAAAATACAGTATATATATTTCCAATAAATACATTCCTTTATCTAAATAAAATAATAAATAAAAGTACACAATTAGCATTTTTATCGTATAAAAGCGCCAAAACATAAAAAAAAGATATAAATGAGGTATCGCTGTAAATCGTACTGACCGGGAATAAAACCGCCTTATCCATTTTACCAGACGCGGAACAGTATAAACGCCCGCAGCAGCGGCGGCAGAGATTTATGTGGAGCATCTATGGGGCACAATGAACGGTGCAGAGCACCGTATATGGGCACAGCTCTGGGGCACAATGAACGGTGCAGAGCACCGTTTATGGGCACAGCTATGGGGCACAATGAACGGTGCAGAGCATCGTATATGGGCACAGCTCTGGGGCACAATGAACGGTGCAGAGCATCGTATATGGGCACAGCTATGGGGCACAATGAACGGTGCAGAGCACCGTATATGGGCACAGCTCTGGGGCACAATGAACGGTGCAGAGCACCGTATATGGGCACAGCTCTGGGGCACAATGAACGGTGCAGAGCACCGTATATGGGCACAGCTCTGGGGCACAATGAACGGTGCAGAGCACCGTATATGGGCACAGCTATGGGACAAAATGAACGGTGCAGAGCACAGTATGGGGCACAGATATGGGGCAAAATGAACGGTGCAGAGCACTATATGGCACAGCTATGGGGAAATAATGATCTATTTTTATTTTTGAAATTCACCGGTAAATGATGCATTTCCACCCTAGGCTTATACTCGAGTCAATAAGTTTTCCCAGTTTTTTGTGGCAAAATTAGGGGGGGGTCGGCTTATACTCGGGTCGGCTTATACTCGAGTATATACGGTATTAAGTATTTTGTGTGACATATCTCTGTGATTTAAGGGCACAAAAATTCAAAGTTGGAAAATTGCGAAATGTAAAAAATTGTCGACCAAATTTCCGTTTTTTTCACAAATAAACGCAAGTCTTATCGAAGAAATTTTACCACTATCATGACATGGCAGTGCGTTGGCGCCGGAAAGGTCAGAGGCCCGGCGCCTGCGCACTGCAGTACTTTGTCTGCCTTCAACAGGGCAGAGCAAAGTACGCCTGCGCCGGAGCCGTGGCTGAAGATCAGAAGAGGACGTCTTGTAATGAAGATGGGAGGCGCCGCAGCGGACCGGAGACACCCATCCGACCTGACCAGCAGCGGGACTGCCCCTGGGTGAGTATAATATAACGTCTTTTTTCTCCTCTTTCAGGTAACATCGGGGGCTTATCTACAGCATTACAGAATGCTGTAGCTAAGCCCCTGATGCCGGTGGGCTCACCTCACCCGCGATTTTCGGGGTGACAGGTTCCCTTTAAGTGATCTGCTTATGGATCTGGAGCTTGCTAAAAGAGACCCTCGTCTGTCTGGACTGTGCTACTTGGACACTGCCCATGGGGTGAACCCAATCGTCTCAAAGCTGCCACATAGTCTGCAAGAGAAGTGGGCAGTGTGCATCTCCAGGTATAAAAGGTCACATGACGTCACCTTTCCTCCGTTCATTCAGTTCTGCAAGTTCATTGACAAACAAGCCCAAATGAGGACTGATCCTAGCCTCGACTTCCTGGAGTCTAAGGCTACTTTCACACTTCCGTCTTTTGTCCTCCGTCGCAATCCGTCGGTTTGGGCAAAAAAAGGATCCTGCAAATGTGCTTGCAGGATGCGTTTTTTGCCCAAAGACTTGTATTAGTGATGGATCGCGATGGATGGCCACACGCCACGTCCGTCATGCAACAGATCCGTCGTGTTTTGGCGGACACGACGCACAAAAAAAATGTTCAATGTAACTTTTTTTGTGCATCGCGTCCGCCATTTTTGACCGCGCATGCGCGGCTAAAACTCCCCCCCCCCCCCTCCTCCCCGGACTGCAGAGTGCAGAATGGGCAGCGGATACGTTGATAAACTGCATCCGCTGCCCACGTTGTGCAGTAATTTCACAACGTCCATCGGTACGTCGGCCCGACGCATTGCGACAGGCCCGTACCAACGGACATGTGAAAGTAGCCTAACACCGCAGCTCCAGCAATACCTTCATCAAGGTATGAAAGCATCACATGTAGACGCAAGGACTCGAACAGTGTATGCGTCAGAAAGACTAACCTGCCATCACCTGCAGTACCTGCCGATAAGTAGTACACTATTCCGTCGAGGGATAAGTCTTTCAATCGTGAGTGTCCAATTCACAAAAAACCACACTCACTGAACAAATTTAGAGGCTTTAGGTTCAAAACTATGCAGGAGCGCAAGAAAATTCTCAGAACTTGGGGTATGCTTCAAGTGTTGCGCTTCTTCAGAACATATGGCCAAGGACTGTAAATCTACCATTAAGTGTGAAGAGTGTCATAGTGACAGACACCCATCTGCCTTGCACCCAGCCTCAGCCACCAGCGATCCAGCAGTCGCAGTTACCTCTAGTACTGCTACAAGCCATGGCGGGGAGCCACAGAATCACGCCAAGTCCACCACAGCCATTTCCTGCTCATGCTCAGAGGTATGTGGGGAGATTCAAAGTGCTAAATGCTGTGCCAGGATATGCCTGTAACGGGGTCTACAAATCTGGGGTACCTCTTTCAGTACCACCCTGTGTTTTCGGAGGTTCACTCTGCTTTGGCTGGAGTCTGACTGAAGGACGCTGGCTGGAATTCCTTGGTTACATGGGTGCATATAAAAGATCACTGCTTCTCCACGCATTTCCAGTCTGACAATACTTTACTCACAGGACACAGAATATATAACACAGATACAGAGGGCAGGCCAATAGAAAAGTGGCAGGCCAGACATACATTACAATAGCCGCAGGTGGCCGGAGCCTGCCGATATTTACTGTGGGAATTACAAAGGTTGGGAGGGGGGGGGGGGCGGACAAAAGGGGAATATCATGTCCCCTCTGCCCAGGGGCGCAGCCGGTGGGCTGATGCATTAGGGGCATGCATCTCACATGGAACCCATTATACATACATATAACTGCACAACATATTTTGGGTGCTGAGTGGTTCCGTAACACGGCTCCCCTTTTCAGCGACGCGATCGGCATACACAGTCTGATCCTTAACGGATCGGTTTGGGGATGACCGAAGTTTATGGGGTTGGTACAAGTTCCATTTGTCGACTTAGGCCATCGGCGTTACCGTTTTGTTTGCCGGGTCTGTAGTGGATGGTGAAGTCCAGAGGTTGTAGGGCTAAAACTCCACCGCAGCAATCTGAAGTTGTTTCCGGAGACCCGATTAAGCCAGACTAGGGGATTATGGTCTGTTAGGAAAACTGTCGTCCATACAAATATGGTTGCAACTTATTGAGTGCCCATACTACCATCAGGCACTCCTTTTCGATGGCCGCATAGCTTACTTCACGGGGCAGTAGTTTCCAACTCAGGTAAGCTACCGGGTGTTCTTGGCCGTCCAGCCTGACTTAGCTCAGTACTGCCCCTATTCCAAACATAGAAGCATCTGTGTGAACAAGGAAACGTTTAGTTGGATCGGGTGCGGCCAATACAGGGGTATTGGTGAGGGCGTCCTTTAGTTGGCGGAAGGCTTCCTCACACTCTGGGGTCCAGGGTACCTGGCGGGGTTGGTTCTAATGGGTCAGATCAGTGAGGGGCTTGGCTACACTGCTGTAATTGGGAACGAATTTCCTGTAATACCCCGCTGTCCCTAGAAATGCGATGACTTGGGTTTTAGTGTGTGGAGTGGGCCAGAGACTAGCGGCAGAAGAGCACAAGGTTTCATTGCTTTTCCTGTCAATGGAGACGTAGAAATACCCCTACCTACGCTCATCGAATGCGATTAAATACCCCACCAAAGGGATGAGATTCCTACCCCGCAAGCTGCATTCCACCAACCACATTTAAGGCACCTAGCCAACATTATCCCACCTTTGGACACAGACGCTGAAATCTTACTTCTGCTCGGCAGAGACAATTTGAGGATACATAAGGTCCGTCAACAATGTAATGGTCCTGACTATGCCTAGAGACTTTAGTTTGTAATCATAGGAAACGTATGCTTGGACCGTACAGGAGTCTATTCCTTCAAGACCTTCGTACGCCGAGACGGGCGCACTACTTTCTGCAAACCATGTCCTCATCACTATGAGGTGAAGGAAAAGCCTCCAGATAACGTACAGCTGCCTGATGTTATCCCTTCTTCCTATGCAGACGACTTGGGAAGATTGGCGTTTAGTACCACTAAGGATGACAACAAAGTAGCCCCGTCTATGGGAGACAAGGAATTTGTCAGGATAATGGACAATGAGTTCCTTAAGGATGAGACTAATCACTGGGTTTTTCCCCTACCCTTCCGAGCTACCAGGGTAAGGCTCCTGAACAATCGTGAACAAGCCTTGTCCAGATTTAACTCTCTCCAGCGCACACTAAGCAATGAACGGGCTTCCCTGAGACCCCCGGAGCAACATGATGTGATCGCGTTGCTGCGAGGGTCTCTTACCTCCTCCTCCCTGCAGCAGGCCCGGATCCAAGATGGCCGCGGCATCCGGGTCCTGCAGGGAGGTGGCTTCACTGCGCCTGCTCAGAGCAGGCGCCGGGAAGCCAGGAGAAGTGCATGTCAGATCGCTGATCTGACACAGTACACGTCAGATCGCTGATCTGACACAGTGCACAGCAAAGTGTCAGATCAGCGATCTTACACTATAACATGATGCCCCCCTTCCTGGGGCAATGTTATAGTGTAAAAAAAAAAAATATTCACGTGTTAAAAAAAATTTAAAAAAAAAATTCCCCCCCCAAAAAAAAGGCAAAAAAACAACGCTTTATTCTCATACCGTGAAACAAAAAGTGGAATAACACACGATCAAAAAGACTGATATAAATAACCATGGTACCGCTGAAAACTTCATCTTGTCCCGCAAAAAACGAGCCGCCATACAGCATCATCAGCGAAAAAATAAAAAAAAGTTATAGTCCTCAGACTAAAGCAAAAATAAAAACTATTTTACAGAAAAAATAATTATCGTATAAAAGCGCCAAAACATAAAAAAATGATATAAATGAGGTATCGCTGTAATCGTACTGACCCGAGGAATCAAACTGCTTTATCAATTTTACCAAACGCGGAACGGTATAAACGCCTCCCCCAAAAGAAATTCATGAATAGCTGGTTTTTAGTCATTCTGCCTCATAAAAATCGGAATAAAAAGCGATCAAAGAATGTGACGTGCCCGAAAAATGTGACCAATAAAAACGTCAACTCGTCCTACAAAAAACAAGACCTCACATGACTCCGTGGACTCAAATATAGAAAAATTATAGCTCTCAAAATGTGGTAACGCAAAAAATATTTTTTGAAATAAAAAGCGTCTTTCAGTGTGTGACGGCTGCCAATCATAAAAATCCGCTAAAAAACCCGCTATAAATAGTAAATCAAACCCCCCTTCCTCAGCCCCTTAGTTAGGGAAAAATTTTAAAAAATGTATTTATTTCCATTTTCCCATTAGGGTTAGGGATAGGGTTAGAGCTAGGGTTAGGGCTAGGGTTAAGGCTACAGTTAGGGTTAGGGTTGGGGGTACATTTACGGATGGGAATAGGGTTGGGATTAGGGTTAGGAGTGTGTCAGGGTTAGAGGTGTGGTTAGGGTTACCGTTGGGATTGGGGTTAGGGGTGTGTTTGGATTAGGGTTTCAGTTATAATTGGGGGGTTTCCACTGTTTAGGCACATCAGGGGCTCTCCAAACGCGACATGGCGTCCAATCTCAATTCCAGCCAATTCTGCGTTGAAAAAGTAAAACCGTGCTCCTTTCCTTCCGAGCTCTCCCGTGTGCCCAAACAGGGGTTTACCCCATCATATGGGGTATCAGCGTACTCAGGACAAATTGGACAACAACATTTGTGGTCCAATTTCTCCTGTTACCCCTTGGGACAACACAAAACTGGGGGCTAAAAAATAATTTTTGTGGGAAAAGTTTTATTTTTTTATTTTTACGGCTCTGCATTATAAACTTCTGTGAATCACTTAATGGGTCAAAGTGCTCACCACACATCTAGATAAGTTCCTTAGGAGGTTTACTTTCCAAAATGGTGTCACTTGTGAGGGGTTTCAATCAGGTACGGACTGGGGATGAAATTCAGCCCTGGCATTTCAAATTGCACAGGCCCATGCTGTCCCCGTCCCCAAGTACTAGATGGAATATATTTCTGATATTACCCTGGATGGAGTAAAGGAAGATTTACTACAAGACCAATATTTCTAATGATACCTGAGACCTGCTGGGGTAAGTGACTGAGTCAGCAACTTTGTGCTCCGTCACAACTCTTAACAGTATGGGTGTCTTGAGAACACCACTTCTGTTAACAACATAGCAGACAAAGCAGCCCACGACCAGACAGGCCCTTCTGGCATTTGCCAGATGGCCAGTCCGGCCCTGGTTTCAATGTTAAGGCACATCAGGGGCTCTCCAAACGCAACATGGCGTCCCATCACAATTCCAGTCAATTTTGCATTGAAAAGTCAAATGGCGCTCCTTCGCTTCCGAGCTCTGTCATGCGCCCAAACAGTGGTTTACCCCTCCCACATATGGGGTCAGGGCCGGCTCCAGGTTTTTGAGGGCCCCGGGCGAAAGAGTCTCAGTGGGCCCCCCCTTTAACACATACCCAAATTCATGATCGCATATAAACACAGCCATGTAGTATATAACACTGCCCACGTAGTATATAGCAGCCCACGTAGCATATAGCAGCCCACGTAGTATATAGCAGCGCAGCCCACGTAGTATTTAGCAGCGCCACTCACTCATGCACTGGTAGGACTAGGAGCTCCTCCTGAATCTGCCTCATAACTTCAGCAGCAGCCAGCCAGGGGCGGAGATCAGAGCAGAGAACCCCCCACAAACAATGTCACACTGGCTGCCTTCTCTTAACCCCTATGTGTGCCTGCCTGGCTGCACTCACTGAGTGATAAGATGCTTGTGTCAGAGCTGGCACATAGGGGTTAAGAGAACGCAGCCAGCAGTGACTTTATAGGCGGAGAGAGCATGTTATCTCCTGCTCTGCTCTCCCAGCTGTATCTATGACAGCATGAGTGGGCCCCCCTCTCTCCCCAGGGCCCCGGCATTTGCCCGCTGTGCCTTGTGCCGGGTGCTGACGCCGGCCCTGTATGGGGTATAGGCGCACTCAGGACAAATTGTACAACAACTTTTGTGGTCCATTTTTCTCCTGTTACCCTCGGTAAAATAAAACAAATTGGAGCTGAAGTATCGAGTATAAGCTGACCCGAGTAAGCCGACCCCCCTAAATTTTGCCACAAAAAAACTGGGAAAACTTAAGGACTCGAGTATAAGCCTAGGGTGGAAAATGCAGCAGCTACCGGTAAATTTCAAAAGTAAAAATAGATACCAATAAAAGTAAAATTAATTGAGACATCAGTAGGTTAAGTGTTTTTGAATATCCATATTGAATCAGGAGCCCCATATAATGCTCCATAAAGTTTGATGGGCCCCATTAGATGCTCCATATTAAAATATGTCCCATATAATGCTGCATAAAGGGTAATAAGGGCCTCATAAGATGCTCCATAGAGATATTTGCCCTATATAGTGCTGCACAAGTGTTATGGCCCCATAAGATGCTCCGTACAGTCACTTGCCCCATATAGTGCTGCACAAGTGTTATGGCCCCATACAGATGCTCCGCACAGCTACTTGCCCCATATAGTGCTGCACAAGTGTTATGGCCCCATAAGATGCTCCTCACAGCCACTTGCCCCATATAGTGCTGCACAAGTGTTATGGCCCCATACAGATGCTCTGCACAGCCACTTGCCCCTTATAATGCTGCACAAGTATGGCCCCATAAGATGCTCTGCACAGCTACTTGCCCCATATAATGCTGCACAAGTATGGCCCCATAAGATGCTCTGCACAGCTACTTGCCCCATATAATGCTGCACAAGTGTTGTGGCCCCATAAGATGCTCCGCACAGCCAATTGCCCCATTTGCTTTTGCTGCCATAAAAAAAAAAAATCACATACTCACCTCTCTTCGCTCAGGACCCCGGCACTGTCACCTACTCTTCGTGCGGCTCCGTCTTCGCCACTGACGCTCAGCAGAGGGTGCGCACTGACTACGTCACCGCGCCCTCTCACCTGAGCCTCACTGCTGAAGACAGAGCGACACCCGGACCGAGGAGCAGGTGACTATCGCGCAGCGCTCCCCCTCCCTGTATACTTACCTGGTCCTGGTGCTGCGTCCCTGCTTCTTCCAGCGCTGCATCTTCTTCCTGTATTGAGCAGGCAGAGTCACCGCTCATATACAGTAATGAATATGCGGCTCCCCTCACCTGCCGACCCCCGGGTATGACTCGAGTATAAGCCGAGACGGGGACTTTCAGCCCCAAAAAATGGGCTGAAAATGTCGGCTTATACTCGAGTATATACGGTAATTTTTTTGTGAAAAAAAGTTAAATGTTCATTTTTATTTAAACATTCCAAAAATTCCTGTGAAACACCTGAAGGGTTAATAAACTTCTTGAATGTGGTTTTGAGGACCTTGAGGGGTGTAGTTTTTAGAATGGTGTCACACTTGGGTATTTTCTATCATATAGACCCCTCAAAATGACTTCAAATGAGATGTGGTCCCTAAAAAAAAAATGGTGTTGTAAAAAATGAGAAATTGCTGGTCAACTTTTAACCCTTATAATAACAATAATAATTTTTGTTTATATAGCGCCAACATATTCCACGGCACTTTACAATTAAGCGGGGACATGTACAGACAATAAATTCAGTACAAGTTAAGGCTACGTTCACATTAGCGTTTTGCGTCGGGCGACGCAGCGGCGACGCATGCGTCATGCGCCCCTATATTTAGCATGGGGGACGCATGGACATGCGTTGTGCTGCGTTGTGTGACGCATGCGTTTTTTTTGCCGCAAGCGTCGGGCGCAGAAAACGCAACAAGTTGCATTTTTCTTGCGTCCAAATTTCGGCAAAACGCAGCGTTTTTGCGTGCATTTTTATTTGCGTTGTGTCGCCGACGCAGCGGCGCACAACGCAAATGTGAACGTTAGGTAAGACAATTTAAACAGTGACATTAGGGGTGAGGTCCCTGCTCGCAAGCTTACAATCTACAAGGAAATGTATAACTCCCTAACAAAAAAAAATTTTGGTTCCAAAATTGTGCTGATGTAAAGTAGACATGTGGGAAATGTTACTTATTAAGTATTTTGTGTGATATACCTCTGTGATTTAAGGGCACAAAAATTCAAAGTTGGAAAATTGCTAAATTTTCAAAATTTTCGCCAAATTTCCATTTTGTCACAAACGCAGGTAATATCAAAGAAATTTTACCACTAGCATGAAGTATAATATGTAACAAAAAAACAATGTCAGAATCACCAGGATCCGTTGAAGCGTTCCAGAGTTATAACCTCATAAAAGGACAGTGGTCAGAATTGTAAAAATTGGCCTGGTCATTAACGTGCAAACCACCCTTGGGGGTAAAGGGGTTAATGACCTTGTCGGGGCATTCAGAGCAGAATTTCAATATTTGCAGATGACACTAAACTCTGCAGGGTAATCAATACAGAGGAGGACAATTTTATATTACAGGATGATTTATGTAAACTAGAAGCTCGGGCTGATATATGGCAAATGAGCTTTAATGGGGATAAATGTAAGGTCATGCACTTGGGTAGAAGTAATAAGATGTATAATTGTGTGCTTAATTCTAAAACTCTGGGCAAAACCGTCAATGAAAAAGACCTGGGTGTATGGGTGGATGACAAACTCATATTCAGTGGCCAGTGTCAGGCAGCTGCTACAAAGGCAAATAAAATAATGGGATGCATTAAAAGAGGCATAGATGCTCATGATGAGAACATAATTTTACCTCTATACAAGTCACTAGTTCGACCACACTTAGAATACTGTGCACAGTTCTGGTCTCCGGTGTATAAGAAAGACATAGCTGAACTGGAGCGGGTGCAGAGAAGAGCGACCGAGGTTATTAGAGGACTGAGGGGTCTGCAATACCAAGATAGCCCCAAGTGTAATAACCTATTTAGTTTGGAAAACGAAGACTAAGGGGTGATCTTATTTTAATGTATAAATATATGAGGGGACAGTACAAAAACCTTTCTGATGATCTTTTTAATCATAGACCTGAGACAGGGACAAGGGGGCATCCTCTACATCTGGAGGAAAGAAGGTTTAAGCATAATGCAGATTCTTTGCTGTAAGAGCAGTGAGACTATGGAACTCTCTGCCGTATGATGTTGTAATGAGTGATTCAGTACTTAAATTTAAGAGGGGACTGGATGCCTTTGTTGAAAAGTATAGTGTTACAGGTTATATATATTAGATTCCTTGATAAGGCGTTGATCCAGGGAACTAGTCCGATTGCCGTATGTGGAGTCGGGACATTTCCCCAATGTGGAGCTTACTCTTTGCCACAAGGGTTTTTTTTTCCTTCCTCTGGATCAACATGTTAGGGCATGTTAGGTTAGGCTATGGGTTGAACTAGATGGACTTATAGTCTTCCTTCAACCTTAATATGTTACTGTTACTATGCGGGTGCACGTATTTGGAACAGCCCTTCACCCACAGTGGCAACATATGGCCTGCGGAGAACTGCACTAGAAGGAGAGTCCGAGTATGGAACAGACGCCAGAGACTTTGTAGAGAAAGACTTCTACGTAAAAGATGGACAAAAATCTCTACCTACAGAAGAAGCGGCAATCTACCTACTTAAAAGGACCCAACATATGCTGTACCAAGCTAAGCTTAGACTGCACAAAACTGCTTCAAACAGCCTGGCTGTCATGACTTTTGGATATGGGATGGACCCCACTCCTTCTTAAAACCACCATAACTACTGTAAATCTAGGTACTAAAATAAATACACAAAACATTATTTTGGTTGTCAAAATGGCCACAGCTTTTATTCAAATCACAGGATTAAATAATCACAGTAGGAGTCAGGTGGAGTGCTAGTACATTGGGATTCACAAGTACTGCGATATCCCCAGCTGTCTGACATACAGCACCAGGACAGACAGCCATAAAGGGGCGGCACGCACTGGCTTGCCATTCAAGCAGAGCCAGTAAACTTTCAGGGCACCAATGACCCTATTATCCTCACTCCTGTGCTTAACCACTGTGCCCGCCCCTGATTGATGTTACCATTACAACGTCCTTGAGGCTGGCCACCAAAGCCGAGCCTGCTCACCACGAGGTTTTACATCCTCTATTAGTTAAAATGAGTCCACCTTAACTTGTCTGCAACTTCCACCTGACTCCTAAACCGCAAAGCCGTGACGGGTTATAAATTCCAAGTCTCATTTGACACCTTTTTTTTTTTTTTTTTTATAATTAAATCATTTTTGCAAACTTAAAAATTAGGAGTCCCTGCAAAAGCATTAATGGGACTAAACTTGGCAACCCCCGACTCACAAAGAGTCATCCTACAGCGCTCAGGAGAGGAAAAACCCCCTGTGGAGGAAACCTCCAGGGAACCATGGCTGAAGGATTGCCCTTCCCTTGGGCTTAGAAGGTTGCCACAAATAATAACTCTTTATAGCCAATATACAATTGAACCTGGTACAAGATATACAATGACAAATTCAAAAATACAATAAAGCATTTATCATTATAAAAGCAATAATTAAAAAGTTTAAGGACAGAGATTATAAACAGGGCGGGTAATGTTTCCTCCTGTCCATCATGTGAGAGAAAGAGGGAGAGCCAGAGTTGCCTCCCCTATATAAGCCCCACCCTCCTCACAGTAACAGGCACAAACATCTAAACTCCTTCCTCTTAAAGGGACTCTGTCACCTGAATTTTGCGGGACTGGTTTTGGGTCATATGGGCGGAGTTTTCAGGTGTTTGATTCACCCTTTCCTTACCCGCTGGCTGCATGCTGGCTGCAATATTGGATTGAAGTTCATTCTCTGTCCTCCATAGTACACGCCTGCACAAAGCAATCTTGCCTTGTGCAGGCGTGTACTATGGAGGACAGAGAATGAACTTCAATCCAATATTGCAGCCAGCATGCAGCCAGCGGGTAAGGAAAGGGTGAATCAAACACCCAAAAACTCTGCCCATATGACCCAAAACCAGTCCCGCCAAATTCAGGTGACAGGTTCCCTTTAAAGCAACATCACTCTTGTTTAAAATCTACACTGCAATACAAACAAAGGCTGCAGGAGTTCTCAGTCCACCCATCCCCAAGTCATGTCCACCTCCGTCTAGTCTTCGGTGGTTTCTTTAGAGCCTTTGAGTCAAGTGACCACGCACCTGGATTCAAGGACATAGACATGGGACCAGACCGTCCGCCTGTGCAGAGAAGCTTAAGGCTGCCGTCACACTAGCAGTAATTGGTCAGTATTTTACATTAGTATTTGTAAGCCAAAACCAGGAGTGGAACAATCAGTGGAAAAGTATAATAGAAACATATGCACCACTTCTGCATGTATCACCCACTCCTGGTTTTGGCTTACAAATACTGATGTAAAATACTGACCAAATACTGCTAGTGTGACGGCAGCCTAAGCCTGAGGTGGAACCTTCGGTTTCCAAATCAACTGTGCAGACAAACCATTCACTAAACGTGGTGTCTTGTCAGTGGTAAATAGCTTCTATGACCCACTGGGATTCGTAACACCAATTACCATACAAGGTAAATCCCTCCTGAGACAGCTTTCCGAAACAGTCAAGGACTGGGATGCCCTACTATCTCCTGATAAGGAACCAAAATGGGAAACCTGAAAGCAGTCATTGTGTGCCTTGGATAAAATCCATATACCGAGATGTTACGCAGGAATCTCACTTGCTGCTAGCACTAGGATGGAACTCCATGTGTTTCTCGGATGCATCCACGGAGACCATTGCAGCTGTTGCCTACCTGAAGGAGACGGGATCCGACAATCAAGATTATGTTGGTTTTGGTTTTCGGCAAGGCTAAGTTGGCTCCCAAGCTTGACCACACTATTACCAGGCTAGAACTCTGTGGGACCGTGCTTGCAGTAGAACTTGCAGACTTCATTCAGCATGAGCTGGACACCAACATAGATGACATACAATACTACAGTGACAGTAAGGTTGTCTTAGGTTACATCTACAATCAAACAAGGCACTTCTACGTGTACGTCAGTAAGCGCATTGAGAGAATAAGAAGGTCTTCCAAACCTGCACAGTGGCACTATATTCCATCTGAACTTAATCCAGCCCACCATGCCACTAGACCTAGGTCTATAAATTCTTTTGCTAACTCTTTTTGGCTTTCAGGTCCAAAGTTTCTGCTGGAACAGAAGGGAAGTGAATGTTTCCAGGAAGTCTTCAGCATCCAGGATCCAGATGATGATCCGGAAGTCCGTTCCGAGGTCAATGCTCTGGCCACGAAAGCTAAACCAACCTCCACCCTCGGTTGCCAGCGCTTCGAATGCTTCTCCAATTGGATGAAACTCGTTAAGACTATTGCAAGGTTAGTCCACATTGCGAGATCTTATCACAATTCACATAGAGACAAAGACTGTCATGGGTGGCACGTCTGGAAAAAAACACTCTCTGCTGAGCACATTTCTCACGGCGAGTCCCTTATAATACTCAATGTCCAGCAGAGTATTCAGTACCGAATGGGAATGCTTATACCAAAAACAGCAGATCCCTCTGACAAGCCCCATTGCCCATTTGAATCCACTAATGGACAGCTTCGGTTTGCTGAGAGTCAGTGGTCGATTAAATCGAGTCAAGCTAGGGTTTTCAGAGCAACATCCTTGCATCATTCCCATAAGACATCACATCACCAATCTACTGATTCAACACTTTCATGAAAAAAAACGAACACCAAGGCAGGCAGATCACAGAGAGCAAGTTAAGGTATGTGGGACTTTGGATCATATGCATGAAAAGACCTGTAGCAGGATCAATACATCACTGTGTGCAATGTCGCAAAACTAGAGGAAAACAAGTGCATCAACAAATGGCCGACCTACCCTTCGACAGACTGAGTGCCGAACCACCTTTCACCTACAATGGCCTAGACGTCTTTGGGCCATGGATGGTATCTGCAAGTAAGACTCGAGGAGGTCATGCCAACAGCAAATGTTGGGCCGTACTATTCACTTGCATGAGTGTCCGTGCCGTTCACATAGAAGCGATAGAATCTATGGACACATCCAGCCTGATGAACGCTCTTCGGCGGTTTCTAGCGATCAGAGGACCAGCTAAACAGTTAAGGTCTAACCGCGGAAGCAACTTCATCGGTGCCGGTCGAGAGCTGGATATTGACATCAAGCCAATTCAGGATTAACTGGCAGAGAGAGGTTGCACCTGGATCTTCAATCCTCCGCACAGTTCTCACATGGGAGGTTCCTGGGAAAGGATGATCGGGATCTGACGCAACATCTTGAACTCTATGCTTATGGACACGAACTCTTCAAGACTTACACATCAGACCTTGGTTACTCTTCTGGCTGAAGTTTCTGCCATAATCAACTTAAGACCCCTTGTCCCAGTGTCAATGGATCCTGAAATGCCAACCATTCTTACGCCGGCTACTCTTCTTACCCAAAAGATCGGAAACCCGCTAACAGTCAGTGGAGAGTTTACTAACGCAAACTCCTACCAGAAGCAGTGGAAACGCGTAAAGTACCTCGCGGATTACTTCTGGAAGCGGTGGAGAAAGGAGTACCTTGTGGTTCTGCAAGGAAGAGGAAAACAGCGACAGAGTAAACCGAACTTGAAAGAAGGAGATATCGTGTTAATGAAGGAACAAGCAGCTCAAAGGATCGACAAGCCTATGGGAATCATTACAAAGACTTTCCCTAGTGAAGACGGTAAGGTCTGCAAGGTGGGGCTGAAGGTCCTTAGGAAAGGTGAACCTAAGGGTACCGTCACACTATACGATTTACCTACGATCACGACCAGCGATATGACCTGGCCGTGATCGTAGGTAAATCGTAGTGTGGTCGCTGGGGAGCTGTCACACAGACAGCTCTCCAGCAACCAACGATGCCGAGGTCCCCGGGTAACCAGGGTAAACATCGGGTAACTAAGCGCAGGACCGCGCTTAGTAACCCGATGTTTACCCTGGTTACAAGCGTAAAACAAAAAAAAAAAAACAGCACATACTTACATTCTGGTGTCCGTCAGGTCCCTTGCCGTCTGCTTCCCGCACTGTGACTGCCGGCCGTAAAGTGAAAGTGAAAGCATGTCACCGCTGTGCTCTGCTTTCACTTTACGGCCGGCAGCCACAGTGCGGGAAGTGTTATGATAGGCAATTCAGGAACACAATGTACATAGCGATCAGAGCACACACAGTGATCTGACAACAACCCAAAATAACAGAACGAGCTCTGAGACGTGGGAACTCTGTAGACCGCAATTCCTGATCCTCTCCAAACACAACTAGAGGCAGCTGTGGATTGTGCCTAACACTCCCTATGCAACTCGGCACAGCCTGAGAAACTAACTAGCCTGAAGATAGAAAAATAAGCCTACCTTGCCTCAGAGAAATACCCCAAAGGAAAAGGCAGCCCCCTACATATAATGACTGTGAGTAAGATGAAAAGACAAACGTAGGGATGAAATAGATTCAGCAAAGTGAGGCCCGATATTCTAGACAGAACGAGGATAGGAAAGATAACTTTGCGGTCTACACAAAACCCTAAAGAAAACCACGCAAAGGGGGCAAAAAGACCCTCCGTACCGAACTAACGGCACGGAGGTACACCCCTTGCGTCCCAGAGCTTCCAGCAAAACAAATAGACAAGCTGGACAGAAAAAATAGCAACAAATGGCAAAGAAGCACTTAGCTATGCAGAGCAGCAGGCCACAGGAATGATCCAGAGAAACACAAGTCCAACACAGGAACATTGACAGGAAGCATGAATCAAAGCATTAGGTGGGGTTAAGTAGAGAAGCACCTAACGACCTCACCAGATCGCCTGAGGAAGGAAGCTCAGAAGCAGCAGTACCAGTTTCCTCCACAAACGGAAGCTCCCAGAGAGAATCAGCCGAAGTACCACTTGTGACCACAGGAGGGAGCTCTGCCACAGAATTCACAACAGGGAAGCAGACGGCAAGGGACCTGACGGACAACAGAATGTAAGTATGTGCTGTTTGTTTTTTTTTTAGTTTTACGCTTGTAACCAGGGTAAACATCGGGTTACTAAGCGCGGCCCTGCGCTTAGTTACCCGATGTTTACCCTGGTTACAAGCGAACGCATCGCTGGATCGCATCGCTAGATCGGTGTCACACACACCGATCTAGCGATGACAGCGGGAGATCCAGCGATGAAAGAAAGTTCTAAACGATCTGCTATGACGTACGATTCTCAGCAGGATCCCTGATCGCTGCTGCGTGTCAGACACAGCGATATCGTAACGATATCGCTGGAACGTCACGAATCGTACCGTCGTAGCGATCGAAATGGTATAGTGTGACGGTACCCTAAGACATTTCAGAGGCCAATCCACGAGCTCATATTGGTACTACCGATCGAGGACATTTCGGTAGGATAAACGTCTAACAGAACACCGCAATGTTACTTTGTCCATTGGATTACAGTTGGGTCAGAGATAGTTTGGCCTAGTGCGGCTTCTCTGATCTGAAGGTGGGTTTCCTTTGGATTATCTCAGGAACTGACTAAAAGTCATTCATTTATCTTTTTCAAAGTTGTTATTATTACATTACATGTATGTTTGGTTTTTTTTTCTAGGTTGTTGGACTTTATTTCAAGGACATTAATATAGTGAATATCATGCTATGTATGTTCTTACATTTCTGCTCTGCTGTCACCCAATGGCCTTTTTCCGTATGGCAGTTTGTTTATTTATTCTTGTGGGCATGTCTTCCATTTCTGGTTCAGAGGTCAAGTCTTCTCTTCCTCTGGCAGCCATTTCATTTTCAGTTTACATGCTGTTGTGAGAGGACACGCTTGAACTGGGCTTAGGAAGGCATCAGTCTTTTGACCTCTTGCTGCTCACTTGCTTTCATTCATACACCTGCTGTACTTGACTCAACTCTGGAGAAGTTACTGTATACCGTTCTATGCTGTATGTCCAGATTTCAAATAAACAAGTCTGGATTGCACAATCCCTGGTGTGCTTCATCTCTCCAGACACTGAGCAGCATTGGTCCTGTCTGCCCTACAGCGAGGAAAACTGAAGGTACGATTATCTCTCACAAACCTTATTAGTCAACCACACCTCCATTCGCCTCATGTGGGGACAGAACAAGTGCCACCTATTGGAAGTAGCAATCCTAACAGTCAATGTCGACCCTTTAACGAGCCTTGTCACATGACTTAGGATAAAAGACAAACCAGAATCTCAATTTGCAGACACTGTGTTTCAGAATACTGCCCCTCGTCAGTGCAAATTGAGATTCTGGTTTGGCTTTTATCCTAAGTCATGTCACATGGGCTCGTTAAAGGGTCGACTGACTGCTAGGATTGCTACTTCCAATAGGTGGCACTAGAGTTCTAGTCCTCTTACTCTCTGAAGAGACAATCTGCATATTTCCCAGAGGAGCATTGATGCTTTAAGTCTCCTCATCTCGACATGCGTAACATGTCACTCTCCGATAGGAGACGCCTCTCACTCAGCTAAACCAGATCTCCACTTTGCACTGACGAGGGGCAGTACCCCGAAACACAGTGCCTGCAAATTGAGATCTGGTTTGGCTTTTATCCCAATTCATGTAACAAGGCTCGTTAAAGGGTTGACTGACTTATGATTGCTAGGATTGCTACTTCCAATAGGTAGCACTAGAGAGAGTCCTCTTCCTCTCTGAAGAGACAATTTGCATAATTCTAAGTGAGTACTTCTCCATTGCCGAGAATCATCAGCGTGGTGTTATCAAAATACATAGTATTTAAGGTTGAAGGAAGACTTTAAGTCCATATAGTTCAACCCAGAGCCTAACATGTTGATCGAGACGAAGGCAAAAATTAACCCCATGCGTCAAACAGTAAGCTCAACACTGGGGAAAAAAATTCCTTCTCGACTCCACATATGGCAAGCAGACTAGTTCCCTGGATCAACGCCCTATCAAGGATTCTAGTATACATCACCTTTAACATTATACTTTTCAAGAAAGGCATCCAGTCCCTTTTTAAGTTTTAGTAGTGAATCACTCATTACAACATCATACGGCAGAGAGTTCCGCAGTCTCACTGCTCTAACAGTAAAGAATCCGCATCTGTGATTATGATTAAATCTTCTTTCCTCCAGATGTAGAACAAAAATAATATTTTTTTCTATAAAATAGTTTTTATTGCGCAAAAGGGCGAATAAAAAGAATTATATAAATGTGGTGTATCGTTCTAATCGTACTGACCCAAATTATAAAGTTGCCCTATCAATTTTAACACACGGAGAGCAGAATTTAAAAAAAAAAAAAACACTTACTGAATTTCTGGCTTTTGTTCATTTTGTCTCCCAAAAATCAGACTAGAACACAGTCAAAAAAACAACAAAAAGTTATGTGCCCTAAACATTGTACAAAAAAAAAAAAGTTTCCGAACTTGTTCTGCAAAAAACAAGCAGTCATATGACTGTCGGCAAAAATATAGAACAATTATAAATCAAAATATGGCAATGCAAAAACAAACTTTTCTTTTTTGCCAACAGTGTGACAGCAGCCAAAAAAAAAAATATTATATATATCGTATATACTCGAGTATAAGCCGAGATTTTCAGCCCAAATTTTTGGGCTGAAAGTGCCCCTCTCGGCTTATACTCAAGTCACGGTCAGCGGGTGAGGGGGAGAGAGGTCTGAGGCATACTTACCTGCTTCCGGGGCTCCTGGCGCTGTCCCTGCAGTCCCATGGTCTTCGGGTGCTGCAGCTCTTCCCCTGTTCAGCGGTGACGTGGGACAGCTCGTTAAAGTTATGAATATGGACTCCACTCCCATAGGGGTGGAGCCGCATATTCATTTCTCTAATGAGCGGTGCCAGTGACCGCTGACAGAGGAAGAGGCTGCGGCACCCGGAGACCAGCTGTTCGGGGGAAGGAGCCAGGGGCGCCGGGAGCAGGTAAGTATGTCATAGTTACCTGTCCGCGTTCCACACGCCGGGCGCCGCTCTGTCTTCGCGTCCTCTTGCAGTGACTGTGCAGGTCAGAGGGCGCGATGACGCATATAGTGTGCACGCCGCCCTCTGCCTGATCAGTCAGTGCGGAGAGACGCCGAGAAAGGACGCTGAGGAGCTGCAAGCAAGAGAGGCGAGTATGTCGTTTTTGTTTTTTTTTATTGCAGCAGCAGTAGCATTATATATGGCACAGTTTTATATGGAGCATCTATGGGGCAATAATGAACGGTGCAGAGCATTCTATATGGCAGAGCACTATATGGCACAGCTTTCTATGGCACATCTATGGGGCAATAATGAACGGTGCAGAGCACTATATGGCACAGCTTTCTATGGCACATCTACGGGGCAATAATGAACGGTGCAGAGCACTATATGGCACAGCTTTCTATGGCACATCTATGGGGCAATAATGGACGGTGCAGAGCACTATATGGCACAGCTTTCTATGGCACATCTACGGGGCAATAATGAACGGTGCAGAGCACTATATGGCACAGCTTTCTATGGCACATCTACGGGGCAATAATGAACAGTGCAGAGCATTCTATATGGCACAGCTTTATATGGAGCATCTATGGGGCCATAATGAACGGTGCAGAGCATTATATGTGGCACAGTTTTATATGGAGCAAAAGTTTGGACACCTTCTCATTTAAAGATTTCTCTGTATTTTCACGACTATGAAAATTGTACAGTCACACTGAAGGCATCAAAACTATGAATTAACACATGTGGAATTATATACTTAACAAAAAAGTGTGAAACAACTGAAATTATGTCTTATATTCTAGGTTCTTCAAAGTAGCCACCTTTTGCTTTGATGACTGCTTTGCACACTTTTGGCATTCTCTTGATGAGCTTCAAGAGATAGTCACCGGGAATGTTTTTCAATTCACAGGTGTGCCCTGTCAGGTTTAATAAGTGGGATTTCTTTCCTGATAAATGGGGTTGGGAACATCAGTTGTGTTGTGCAGACGTCTGGTGGATACACAACTGATAGTCCTACTGAATAGACGGTTAGAATTTGTATTATGGCAAGAAAAAAGCAGCTAAGTAAAGAAAAATGAGTGGCCATCGTTACTTTAATAAATGAAGGTCAGTCAGTCAGTCCGAAACATTGGGCAAACTTTGAAAGTGTCCCCAAGTGCAGTGCCAAAAGACATCAAGCTCTACAAAGAAACTGGCTCACATGACGGCCGCCCCAGGAAAGGAAGACCAAGAGTCACCTCTGCTTCTGAGGATAAGTTTATCCGAGTCACCAACCTCAGAAATCGCAGGTTAACAGCAGCTCAGATTAGAGACCAGGTCAATGCCACACAGTTCTAGCAGCAGACACATCTCTACAACTACTGTTAGGCCGGTTTCACACGTCAGTGGCTCCGGTACGTGTGGTGACAGTTTCCTCACGTACCGGAGACACTGACTCACGTAGACATAAAAATAAATGTGTCTCTGCACATGTCAGCGCGTTTTCACAGACCGTGTGTAAAACACGTAGACATGTCTACGTTTCTCCGGCAGCACGGTCCGCAAAGCGTCCCGCACATGGGTACAGTGTGCACTCACCTCCGTGTGCACGTACCGCCGCAGGAGAAACAGCGCTACAGTTAAGCGCTGTCCCCTGCTTTTGGTGCTGAAGCCGGCATTCATTCCTTCTCCCCAGCAGCATTCGCTGAAGATAAGGAATGAAAAATCAAGGTTTTTTTTAAAAAAAAAATAAAGTTTGGGGTCACCTCCCGCCTCCCACCCCCCGTGCGCCCGCCTCCTAGTACAGAAATACTCACCCAGCTCCTGCGATGCCTCCTCTCAGCGCCGGCAGCCTGTCCTGTGTTGAGCGGTCACGTGGTACCGCTCATTACAGTGATAAATATGCGGCTCCACCCCTATGGGAGGTGAAGCCGCATATTCATCACTGTAATGAGCGGTACCACGTGACCCCTCACACAGGACAAGCTGCCGGCTCTGAGAGGAGGCATTGCGGGAGCTGGGTGAGTATTTCTCTGCTAGGGGGCGGGAGGTAACCCCAAACTTTATTTTTTTACAAAAAAAAAATAAAAAAATTGATTTTTCATTCCTTCTCTCCTGCAAGAGCTGCTTTCAGCCGAGCAGGACAGAAGGGATCACTGCCAGCTTCAGCACCATACGCAGGGGACAGCACTGTCTCTCCTGCACAGTCGGTGTGGTCCTCAGGCGGCACACGGCTACCGCACGTGTGCCACACTGATGTGCCAAGTGAGCACACGGACACAGGTAACTCCGGTACCGGAATTATCTGGACGTGTGAGACTGGCCTTAAGAGGAGACTTTGTGCAGCAGGCCTTCATGGTAAAATAGCTGCTAGGAAACCACTGCTAAGGACAGGCAACAAGCAGAAGAGACTTGTTTGGGCTAAAGAACACAAGGAATGGACATTAGACCAGGGGAAATCTGCAAAAGGTGGCTACTTTGAAGAACCTAGAATATAAGACATTTTCAGTTGTTTCACACTTTTTTGTTAAGTATATAAATCCACGTGTTAATTCATAGTTTTGATGCCTTCAGTGTTATGGGCATGTGCACACGTTTCGGATTATTCGCGGATTTTTCGAGTTTTTTGCACTTTTTTTGGTGGTATTCCGTGGCAAAAACGCATACATTATGCATCCCATCATTTCCAATGCATTCCGCAATTTTTGTACACATGTTGCGGATATTTCCACCAAAAAAGCGCAAGTGGAAAAATGCGCAGCATGTTCCTTAAATTTGTGGATTTTTTGCGTATTTCCCTCAATGTTATTGAATTGGAAAGCTCCGGAAAAGAAACGCGAAAAATCCGCACAAAAGCCGCGCAAAAAAACGCGAGTAAAACGCGAGAAAAATGAGTGCGGATTTTATGCGAAAAATCTACGGTTTTGCTCAGGAAATTTCTGCATAAAATCCTGATGTATACACATAGCCTGAATGTACAATTTTCATAGTCATGTAAATACAGAAAAATCTTTAAATGTGAAGGTGTGTCCAAACTTTTGGTCTGTACTGTATAAGTTTGGCATCACTTTCAATCACACCCACCCGAAGAATAAAGTAATCTAAATCACTTATACCGCACGAGGAACTTTATTCCTGCTGTCTTTATTTACCATACAACTATAGGATTAGTAATGGATAGGTGTCTTATACTTCTCCATTACTAAGCCGTGGGCTTGATGGCACCGGTGACATCAACCCCACAAATATGAACCCCACTAGCCACCGCTACAGGGCAACTGGGAAGAGCCAGGCAAAGCACCATAATTGGTGCATCTAATAGATGTGCCTTTTCTGGGCAGCTGTCGGATGCTGTTTTTAGGCTGGTGGGGCAATATCCATGGCCACTTACCAGCCCGTGAAAATCAGCACCCAGGTGTGAGCAAAATGGGGGGGGTCACTTAAATAATTATTTAAATAATTAAAAAATATGGTTTGGGGACCCCTCTATTCTTGATATCCAACCTTACTGAAGCTGACAGCGAAGGTTTGCAGCCCCCAGGAGTGAGTTTTGTCTGGATGGTTATCAAAAATAGGGGGGAACCCACGCGATTTTCCCCATATTTATTTACAGTGCGGGAGCGGCAGTTGAATACTCCCATCTGCTGCTCCTCTTGTCACTGTCACAGCAGCAGGGGTGACTGTCACAGCAGCAGGGGTAGGCTGATTTGAGTAATAGTCCCATCAGCCGCCGCCTGTTGTCTCTTATTACTTAAATGTAACTCATCATTCTCCCCTGCTAGCACGGATCGCCGGCAGAGCAGGGGAGAATGAGGAGAGCCGTGTTAAGCATCCGACACCGGGGAACAGCATTTACTGTAAAGCTTCTTCCCCGGAGCCGATGCATGTCACATGGATGGGGCCCATGTGTGTTATGTGTATGCAAGTGTGCAGGACGTTTTATGGCCCATGCGGACATTATGGCTATGTGCACACAATGCGGATTTGCTGCGGATCTGCAGTGGATTTTACCGCACAGAAACGCTGCAGATCCGCACTGTTATGTACAGTATAATGTTAGTCTATGGAAAAAAAAAATAGCTGTGCTGATGGTGCAGAAAAATCAGTGTGGAATTGCTGCGGATTTCAAAGACGTTCATGTCACTTCTTTTGTGCGGATCTGCAACGGTTCTGCACCCCTCCATGGTAAAAGTCTGCAGTGGCCCAAAACCACTGAAAATCCGCACTAAATCAGCACCAATTCCACATAAAAACCGCACAAAATCCACTTAAAAGCCGCGGCAAATCCACGGCTGCGGATTCTGCCAGGAGATGCGGATTTTGTGCAGAAAATTTTGCACCTCTTTTCCTACGTGCGCACATACCTTTAAAAATGGGAATATCAGTGTGTTTTGCCTACGGACACATATGGGCTATTGCCACGTTCTGTAGAAATTGTGGGACAAATTTTGCTGCCATTTTTACCAATTTCTTGTGTGAAAATGTAAAATCTTTGGCTAAAACAAAATTTGGGTGGTAAAAATGTAGTTATACTGTCCTCACTGCCCAATGGTATAAAATTATGTGACACACCCATGGTGTCAATATGATCACTATACAGCTACATAAATTCGTCGAGAGGTGTAGTTTGTAAAATAGGGTCACTTATGGGGGGGGGGGGGGGGGTGTCATGATATGTACTTTTGCCCTGTCCTGTATTTGAATAATATGCCATTTGATGTATGTAACTGTTCTCTGGTTTCTATTAGCTGTAATTTATGTATTTTCTTGGCTGGGAGTTCACCTGTAACAATGTCTCCTTCCCCCAATACTTGCAGCCCTAAGCTCTAATGTAATTAAGCTTTGTCAACATCACTAGTGGAGGAATAGCCATTCTTCCTCACAGCAGGTGGCTAGTCAAATGTACATATTACATAGACTGCCTGGAGCCCACCAGTCTAGAATCTTCTGGTGGACCCAACCATTGAATAGAAGGTGTAACCCCTAACCCCTTCATGGGCGGATCCCAGGAGCTCAGACAATCCATTCTTATTTTGAGATCAGATGTGAGTTGATCCTTGAAAGAGAAGGAGTGGGGATTCTTAGCTGAGGCAAGACCCCATGTCCATCTGTGACCGCGGAAGCGAATGGGGCGAGAATTGAGCTGAGGACATATCTCGTCGCTCGTGGGATTGTTTTGGGATCCCTTGGACTCGTGTGGACTATTGCTTTGTTAGCTGGCACAAGGATTATCTGGAGGTGCCCCCGAACCTGTTCTGTTGGACTAATTGTGGACTCTGTAGATCTACCTGCACGTGTTGTTCCAGCGTTCTTGATAATAAATCTGTGGAATCATCCCTCGGCCTGTTGCCCCTTCTTGCTCTGCCGTACAACCCGTCACAGGGGGGTTCTGCTGTTTTGGCACCTGATGGGCTCTCCCTGTGCGTCATGGCACCTGCAAACCATAACAGTAACATCTGGCACTTCTGAGCTCTGCCATGTACCCTAACAGTGTTTAATCCCCAGTTATGGGGTATCAACATACTCAGGACAAATTGCACAACGACTTTTGAAGTCCAATTTCTCCTGTTACCCTTAGAAAAAATAAAAAAAAAATTGTGGGCAAAAAGATCACTTGTGTAAAAACAATAATTTTTTATTTTTATGGCTCTACGTTATAAACTTCTGTGATGCACTTGGAGGTTCAAAGTGCTCACCACACATCTAGATAAGTGCCTTAGGGGGTCTAGTTTCCAAAATGGTGTCACTTGTGGGGGGTTTCCACTGTTTAGGCACATCAGGGGCTCTCAAAACGCGATATGCCATCTGCTATTTATTCCAGACAATTTTTCGCTCCAAAAGTTGAACGGTGCTTTTTTCCCCCCGAGCTCTGCTGTGCACCCAAACAGTAGTTATCCACCATATATGGGGCATCGGTTTACTCAGGAGAAACTGCAAGACTTGTATGGTTTATTATCTCCTGTTCCCTTTTGATAATGCAAAATATGGGGCTAAATCAATATTTTGGTAGGAAAACGTATCTCAATTCCAGCCAATTTTACATTGAAAAGTCAAACGGCGCTCCTTCCCTTTAGAGCTCTGCCATGCGCAGAAACAGTAGTTTATCTGCACATATTGGGTATTAGTGCACTCAAGACAAATTGCACAACAACTTTTGAGGTCTCATTTCTCCTGTTACCCCTTGGTAAAATACAAAAATTTTGGTGTGAATTAACTTTTTTGTGAAAAAACGTTAAATGTTCATTTTTTTTTTGTAAACGTTCTAAAAATTCCTGTGAAGCACCAGAAGGGTTAAACTTTTTGAATGTGGTTTTGAGCACATTGAGGTGTGCACTTTTTCAAATGGTGTAACGTTTGGGTATTTTCTATTACAGACCCCTCAAAGTGACTTCAAATGTGAGGTGGTCCCCATAAGAAAAAAAAAAAAAAAAGGAGGGAGAGGGAGAATGATGTTGTAAAAATGAGAAATCGCTGTTTAACAGCGATTATGACTTCCATGTAACTTAGTACAAAAAAAAAAAATTGGGTTCCAAAATTTTGCTGATGTAAAGTAGACATGTCCAACGGGGCCCCCAAATATTTAAAATATTTAATAGCAATAGTCTTTTTATATAGGCCAAAGGGAATTTTAGGGCCCCCTAGGCTCCAGGGCCCGGGTGCGATTGCAACCCCTGCACCTGTCGTAGCTACGCCCCTGGCTCAGCAGATCACATCTCACACACACACACACACGAGTGCTGGAGAGCGGAGCACAGGAGAGCTGAGCCGCTCACATCACACACGAGTGCTGGAGAGCGGAGCACAGGAGAGCTGAGCCGCTCACGTCACACACGAGTGCTGGAGAGCGGAGCACAGGAGAGCTGAGCCGCTCACGTCACACACGAGTGCTGGAGAGCGGAGTACAGGAGAGCTGAGCCGCTCACATCACACACGAGTGCTGGAGAGCGGAGCACAGGAGAGCTGAGCCGCTCACATCACACACGAGTGCTGGAGAGCGGAGCACAGGAGAGCTGAGCCGCTCACGTCACACACGAGTGCTGGAGAGCGGAGTACAGGAGAGCTGAGCCGCTGACGTCACACACGAGTGCTGGAGAGCTGAGCCGCTGACGTCACACACGAGTGCTGGAGAGCGGAGCACAGGAGAGCTGAGCCGCTCACGTCACACACGAGTGCTGGAGAGCGGAGTACAGGAGAGCTGAGCCGCTGACGTCACACACGAGTGCTGGAGAGCTGAGCCGCTGACGTCACACGCGAGTGCTGGAGAGCGGAGCACAGGAGAGCTGAGCCGCTGACGTCACACGCGAGTGCTGGAGAGCGGAGCACAGGAGAGCTGAGCCGCTGACGTCACACGCGAGTGCTGGAGAGCGGAGCACAGGAGAGCTGAGCCGCTGACGTCACACGCGAGTGCTGGAGAGCGGAGCACAGGAGAGCTGAGCCGCTGACGTCACACGCGAGTGCTGGAGAGCGGAGCACAGGAGAGCTGAGCCGCTCACGTCACACGCGAGTGCTGGAGAGCGGAGCACAGGAGAGCTGAGCCGCTCACGTCACACGCGAGTGCTGGAGAGCGGAGCACAGGAGAGCTGAGCCGCTCACGTCACACGCGAGTGCTGGAGAGCGGAGCACAGGAGAGCTGAGCCGCTGACGTCACACGCGAGTGCTGGAGAGCGGAGCACAGGAGAGCTGAGCCGCTGACGTCACACGCGAGTGCTGGAGAGCGGAGCACAGGAGAGCTGAGCCGCTGACGTCACACGCGAGTGCTGGAGAGCGGAGCACAGGAGAGCTGAGCCGCTCACGTCACACGCGAGTGCTGGAGAGCGGAGCACAGGAGAGCTGAGCCGCTCACGTCACACGCGAGTGCTGGAGAGCGGAGCACAGGAGAGCTGAGCCGCTCACGTCACACGCGAGTGCTGGAGAGCGGAGCACAGGAGAGCTGAGCCGCTCACGTCACACGCGAGTGCTGGAGAGCGGAGCACAGGAGAGCTGAGCCGCTCACGTCACACGCGAGTGCTGGAGAGCGGAGCACAGGAGAGCTGAGCCGCTCACGTCACACGCGAGTGCTGGAGAGCGGAGCACAGGAGAGCTGAGCCGCTCACGTCACACGCGAGTGCTGGAGAGCGGAGCACAGGAGAGCTGAGCCGCTCACGTCACACGCGAGTGCTGGAGAGCGGAGCACAGGAGAGCTGAGCCGCTCACGTCACACGCGAGTGCTGGAGAGCGGAGCACAGGAGAGCTGAGCCGCTCACGTCACACGCGAGTGCTGGAGAGCGGAGCACAGGAGAGCTGAGCCGCTCACGTCACACGCGAGTGCTGGAGAGCGGAGCACAGGAGAGCTGAGCCGCTCACGTCACACGCGAGTGCTGGAGAGCGGAGCACAGGAGAGCTGAGCCGCTCACGTCACACGCGAGTGCTGGAGAGCGGAGCACAGGAGAGCTGAGCCGCTCACGTCACACGCGAGTGCTGGAGAGCGGAGCACAGGAGAGCTGAGCCGCTCACGTCACACGCGAGTGCTGGAGAGCGGAGCACAGGAGAGCTGAGCCGCTCACGTCACACGCGAGTGCTGGAGAGCGGAGCACAGGAGAGCTGAGCCGCTCACGTCACACGCGAGTGCTGGAGAGTGGAGCACATCCTTTCCTCTGAACCCACACTGATATAAGAACCAGCCGAATACCCCCACACCCAGTCCTGCGCTTTTACATGACACGTTATCATTTACGACCCCTGTAACGTTCCCCCCCGCCGTGGACTCACCATCTGAACTAACTGTGTCATAACAATCCTGGAAGTTCTGCTCGGAGCTGTGATAATCCACGTAGTTAATTCCTTCCACGGAACCATACTCGTCCTTCTGCCGCTCGGTCACTGGCACCACAGTAAAGTGCGGCATTGCCCTGCACCGCGAGCTAAAGGGCACAGTTACTTCACCAGCTAATATGTCCGCACAGCTGAGCCACACACACACATGCATTCCAGAGTCATCGCCTCACTTCCTCCAGGCAGCAGACAGTCACCCCGCCCTCCGAGAGGGATGTGTGGAGGATCCCATGAGAAGAGCCGGCTCACCACTGGGAGCGGAGCCATATTCTTCCCTGCCTGACTGGGGGCTGGAAGGAGTCAGACAGAGCAGCGTGTACCAGTGCGGAATGATTGGCAATGCTCTGCTGTGACTGGGGGCTGGAAGGAGTCAGACAGAGCAGCGTGTACAAGTGCGGAATGATTGGCAATGCTCTGCTGTGACTGGGGGCTGGAAGGAGTCAGAGCAGTGTGTACAAGTGGGGAATGATTGGCAATGCTCTGCTGTGACTGGGGGCTGGAAGGAGTCAGACAGAGCAGTGTGTACAAGTGGGGAATGATTGGCAATGCTCTGCTGTGACTGGGGGCTGGAAGGAGTCAGACAGAGCAGTGTGTACAAGTGGGGAATGATTGGCAATGCTCTGCTGTGACTGGGGCTGGAAGGAGTCAGACAGAGCAGCGTGTACAAGTGGGGAATGATTGGCAATGCTCTGCTGTGACTGGGGCTGGAAGGAGTCAGACAGAGCAGCGTGTACAAGTGCGGAATGATTGGCAATGCTCTGCTGTGACTGGGGGCTGGAAGTAGTCAGAGCAGTGTGTACAAGTGGGGAATGATTGGCAATGCTCTGCTGTGACTGGGGGCTGGAAGGAGTCAGACAGCAGTGTGTACAAGTGGGGAATGATTGGCAATGCTCTGCTGTGACTGGGGCTGGAAGGAGTCAGACAGAGCAGCGTGTACAAGTGGGGAATGATTGGCAATGCTCTGCTGTGACTGGGGCTGGAAGGAGTCAGACAGAGCAGCGTGTACAAGTGCGGAATGATTGGCAATGCTCTGCTGTGACTGGGGGCTGGAAGTAGTCAGAGCAGTGTGTACAAGTGGGGAATGATTGGCAATGCTCTGCTGTGACTGGGGGCTGGAAGGAGTCAGACAGAGCAGTGTGTACAAGTGGGGAATGATTGGCAATGCCCTGCTGTGACTGGGGGCAGGAAGGAGTCAGACAGAGCAGTGTGTACAAGTGGGGAATGATTGGCACTGCCCTGCTGTGACTGGGGGCTGGAAGGAGTCAGACAGAGCAGTGTGTACAAGTGGGGAATGATTGGCAATGCTCTGCTGTGACTGGGGGCTGGAAGTAGTCAGAGCAGTGTGTACAAGTGGGGAATGATTGGCAATGCCCTGCTGTGACTGGGGGCTGGAAGGAGTCAGACAGAGCAGTGTGTACAAGTGGGGAATGATTGGCAATGCTCTGCTGTGACTGGGGGCTGGAAGTAGTCAGACAGAGCAGTGTGTACAAGTGGGGAATGATTGGCAATGCTCTGCTGTGACTGGGGGCTGGAAGTAGTCAGACAGAGCAGTGTGTACAAGTGCGGAATGATTGGCAATGCTCTGCTGTGACTGGGGGCTGGAAGTAGTCAGAGCAGTGTGTACAAGTGGGGAATGATTGGCAATGCCCTGCTGTGACTGGGGGCTGGAAGTAGTCAGACAGAGCAGTGTGTACAAGTGCGGAATGATTGGCAATGCTCTGCTGTGACTGGGGGCTGGAAGTAGTCAGAGCAGTGTGTACAAGTGGGGAATGATTGGCAATGCTCTGCTGTGACTGGGGGCTGGAAGGAGTCAGACAGAGCAGCGTGTACAAGTGGGGAATGATTGGCAATGCTCTGCTGTGACTGGGGCTGGAAGGAGTCAGACAGAGCAGCGTGTACAAGTGGGGAATGATTGGCAATGCCCTGCTGTGACTGGGGGCTGGAAGGAGTCAGACAGCAGCGTGTACAAGTGGGGAATGATTGGCAATGCTCTGCTGTGACTGGGGGCTGGAAGTAGTCAGACAGAGCAGTGTGTACAAGTGGGGAATGATTGGCAATGCTCTGCTGTGACTGGGGCTGGAAGGAGTCAGACAGAGCAGCGTGTACAAGTGGGGAATGATTGGCACTGCTCTGCTGTGACTGGGGCTGGAAGGAGTCAGACAGAGCAGCGTGTACAAGTGGGGAATGATTGGCACTGCTCTGCTGTGACTGGGGGCTGGAAGTAGTCAGACAGAGCAGCGTGTACAAGTGGGGAATGATTGGCAATGCTCTGCTGTGACTGGGGCTGGAAGGAGTCAGACAGAGCAGCGTGTACAAGTGGGGAATGATTGGCAATGCTCTGCTGTGACTGGGGCTGGAAGGAGTCAGACAGAGCAGCGTGTACAAGTGGGGAATGATTGGCACTGCTCTGCTGTGACTGGGGGCTGGAAGTAGTCAGACAGAGCAGTGTGTACAAGTGGGGAATGATTGGCAATGCTCTGCTGTGACTGGGGGCTGGAAGTAGTCAGACAGAGCAGTGTGTACAAGTGGGGAATGATTGGCAATGCTCTGCTGTGACTGGGGGCTGGAAGGAGTCAGACAGAGCAGCGTGTACAAGTGGGGAATGATTGGCAATGCTCTGCTGTGACTGGGGTTGGAAGGAGTCAGACAGAGCAGCGTGTACAAGTGGGGAATGATTGGCAATGCTCTGCTGTGACTGGGGGTTGGAAGGAGTCAGACAGAGCAGCGTGTACAAGTGGGGAATGATTGGCAATGCTCTGCTGTGACTGGGGCTGGAAGGAGTCAGACAGAGCAGCGTGTACAAGTGGGGAATGATTGGCACTGCTCTGCTGTGACTGGGGGCTGGAAGTAGTCAGACAGAGCAGTGTGTACAAGTGGGGAATGATTGGCAATGCTCTGCTGTGACTGGGGGCTGGAAGTAGTCAGACAGAGCAGTGTGTACAAGTGGGGAATGATTGGCAATGCTCTGTTGTGACTGGGGGCTGGAAGGAGTCAGACAGAGCAGCGTGTACAAGTGGGGAATGATTGGCAATGCTCTGCTGTGACTGGGGGCTGGAAGGAGTCAGACAGAGCAGCGTGTACAAGTGTGGAATGATTGGCAATGCTCTGCTGTGACTGGGGGCTGGAAGGAGTCAGACAGAGCAGCGTGTACAAGTGGGGAATGATTGGCACTGCTCTGCTGTGACTGGGGGCTGGAAGTAGTCAGACAGAGCAGCGTGTACAAGTGGGGAATGATTGGCAATGCTCTGCTGTGACTGGGGGCTGGAAGTAGTCAGACAGAGCAGCGTGTACAAGTGGGGAATGATTGGCAATGCTCTGCTGTGACTGGGGTTGGAAGGAGTCAGACAGAGCAGCGTGTACAAGTGGGGAATGATTGGCAATGCTCTGCTGTGACTGGGGGTTGGAAGGAGTCAGACAGAGCAGCGTGTACAAGTGGGGAATGATTGGCAATGCTCTGCTGTGACTGGGGGTTGGAAGGAGTCAGACAGAGCAGCGTGTACAAGTGGGGAATGATTGGCAATGCTCTGCTGTGACTGGGGGCTGGAAGGAGTCAGACAGAGCAGCGTGTACAAGTGGGGAATGATTGGCAATGCTCTGCTGTGACTGGGGTTGGAAGGAGTCAGACAGAGCAGCGTGTACAAGTGGGGAATGATTGGCAATGCTCTGCTGTGACTGGGGGTTGGAAGGAGTCAGACAGAGCAGCGTGTACAAGTGGGGAATGATTGGCAATGCTCTGCTGTGACTGGGGCTGGAAGGAGTCAGACAGAGCAGCGTGTACAAGTGGGGAATGATTGGCACTGCTCTGCTGTGACTGGGGGCTGGAAGTAGTCAGACAGAGCAGTGTGTACAAGTGGGGAATGATTGGCAATGCTCTGCTGTGACTGGGGGCTGGAAGTAGTCAGACAGAGCAGTGTGTACAAGTGGGGAATGATTGGCACTGCTCTGCTGTGACTGGGGGCTGGAAGTAGTCAGACAGAGCAGCGTGTACAAGTGGGGAATGATTGGCAATGCTCTGCTGTGACTGGGGGCTGGAAGTAGTCAGACAGAGCAGTGTGTACAAGTGGGGAATGATTGGCAATGCTCTGCTGTGACTGGGGCTGGAAGGAGTCAGACAGAGCAGCGTGTACAAGTGGGGAATGATTGGCACTGCTCTGCTGTGACTGGGGGCTGGAAGTAGTCAGACAGAGCAGCGTGTACAAGTGGGGAATGATTGGCAATGCTCTGCTGTGACTGGGGGCTGGAAGGAGTCAGACAGAGCAGCGTGTACAAGTGGGGAATGATTGGCACTGCTCTGCTGTGACTGGGGGCTGGAAGTAGTCAGACAGAGCAGCGTGTACAAGTGGGGAATGATTGGCAATGCTCTGTTGTGACTGGGGGCTGGAAGGAGTCAGACAGAGCAGCGTGTACAAGTGGGGAATGATTGGCAATGCTCTGCTGTGACTGGGGGCTGGAAGGAGTCAGACAGAGCAGCGTGTACAAGTGTGGAATGATTGGCAATGCTCTGCTGTGACTGGGGGCTGGAAGGAGTCAGACAGAGCAGCGTGTACAAGTGGGGAATGATTGGCACTGCTCTGCTGTGACTGGGGGCTGGAAGTAGTCAGACAGAGCAGCGTGTACAAGTGGGGAATGATTGGCAATGCTCTGCTGTGACTGGGGGCTGGAAGTAGTCAGACAGAGCAGCGTGTACAAGTGGGGAATGATTGGCAATGCTCTGCTGTGACTGGGGTTGGAAGGAGTCAGACAGAGCAGCGTGTACAAGTGGGGAATGATTGGCAATGCTCTGCTGTGACTGGGGGTTGGAAGGAGTCAGACAGAGCAGCGTGTACAAGTGGGGAATGATTGGCAATGCTCTGCTGTGACTGGGGGCTGGAGGGAGTCAGACAGAGCAGCGTGTACAAGTGGGGAATGATTGGCAATGCTCTGCTGTGACTGGGGGCTGGAAGGAGTCAGACAGCGCAGTGTGTACAAGTGGGGAATGATTGGCAATGCTCTGCTGTGACTGGGGGTTGGAAGGAGTCAGACAGAGCAGCGTGTACAAGTGGGGAATGATTGGCAATGCTCTGCTGTGACTGGGGGCTGGAAGGAGTCAGACAGAGCAGCGTGTACAAGTGGGGAATGATTGGCAATGCTCTGCTGTGACTGGGGGCTCATAACTGGACCGTGCACAACGCTGTGCTACAGTAGAACCACACAGCACCTCATATCGGATATACAGTGCCAGCGCTCTGTACATCTATCATACATATGTACACATGGCTGCCACTAGGAATTATAGGGCTCCATACTGGCAACATTTTCAGGGCCCCCATTGAGACTCCGCCCAGGCTACACCCCTCCAACTGTCCAAAGCCCCACTGCTCTCTCTTGGAAAAACTCCACTTCTCACCAATCACACATTTACATTAGTGATGGGCAGTCCGGCTCTTTCGGGTCCTGAACTGGCTCTTTTTTAAATAAAAATAGATTTTACACTGTCATCGTTCCAGGTCTTTGCCTGTAAAGTCACAGCCTCATGATACACCTGTATAAGTATCTAGTGAAGCAGGTCACACTGTGTTTAGCATTGCTGTTTCCTCAGATTGATGGCTCTTGTGAACAGAGCCCGTGCTACTCGGTTGTAGTCCTATCCTGTATTACTGTGTAATATGTGCCGTTTTTTGTACATGTCCTTTCTGAATTAGTAAGTGCTGTGATATATGTTGGTGCTGTATAAGATTGTAATTCGTAAAAATAAAAGCGTGCTGTAAGCACTGTGCTAACACACACTGTACACACCACACACACACTGTATACACACACTGTATACACACTGTATACACATACACTGTACAAACACGCATACACTGTACAAACACGCACACACTGTACACACACCACACACACTGTATACACACACTGTATACACTACACACACATACTCTATATACACACACTGTACAAACACGCACACACTGTATACACACTGTACACACACACTGTACACACACCAAAATATGTAAGCAAAGCATACGGAATAGTAAACTCAGTTTATTTCAACACAACCTGGAACAGAAATGTATAAATGCTACTATACCATGGTATCAACTTCTGCTGCTGGTGGTGCACAGCACTACAAATCCCAGCAAGTCAAACAGAATATGGCAATGCAACCCTAGTTACATACCATCTTTATTAACAGTTACGTTACAGTAAATATAATTGAGGTAGTATTACACATAGAACAAGTTTAAAGAGATTGTCCATGACTAACATTGATGGCCTGGCCCTACTATAGGTGATCAATGTGTGATCACTGGAGAGCAGATGTGCAGTATCGAGCCACAGTCACTACATAGAAGATGGAGCACCTTCATAAGGCCGGGATCACACATGCGAGAAACACGTCTGTGTCTCGCATGTGAAAGCCAAGCTGTGGCGCTGGCACTCCAGAGCGGAGCATGCGGCCGCATAGCAACACATGGCGCTGCAAGCTCCGCTCCCAAGTGCCGGCACCAGAGCTTGTTTTTCACATGCGACACACGGACGGGTTTCTCGCATGTGTGATCCCGGCCTAACTCAGCCACTCTGGCCGACATTGAGAATAGCTGATCATCGAGGGTGCCAGGTGCCGCCCTCCCGTGATCACACATTGATCACCTAAAGCAGGTGTGGGGAACCCCAGACCCCCAGGGCCGCCAACAGTGCCTGTTTCAGGATTTTCTTAGTATTCCACAGGTGATAATATAATCACCTGCACTGGTGATGATTCCAACCCCTGCAATGCTAAGGAAATCCTGAAAACATGCACTGATGATAAACATACAATTTGCTGAGCCATTCCTCCCACACATAGTCACATACCAAGGAGGAAGCCACTGAAGCCAGTGTAATAGTGTATCTTTATTTGGGTCACATGGTAACTCACATGCATTTATTTACAGTCCACAGACTCCACAGCTACCTCTCTCCTGTCTGCTCCTCCCCCACATGAGTCACAGTCACACTTCACTAGCTGAATCTGATAAGCTGCAGGCGCCAGACAAGAAAAAAAAAAAAAAAAAAGACTCGGCTCACAATCAGGGTACCGTTACACTATACGATTTACCAACGATCACGACCAGCGATACGACATGGCCATGATTGTTGGTAAGTCGTTGTGTGGTCGCTGGAGAGCTGTCACACAGACAGCTCTCCAGCGACCAACGATGCCGATCCAGCGATGCGTTCGCTTGTAACCAGGGTAAACATTGGGTTACTAAGCGCAGGACCGCGCTTAGTAACCCGATGTTTACCCTGGTTACCAGCGTAAAAAAAACCAAACAGTACATACTTACATTCCGGTGTCTGTCCCTTGCCGTCTGCTTCCCGCACTCACTGACTGCCGGCCGTAAAGTGAAAGCACAGCACAGCGGTGACGTCACCGCTGTGCTCTGCTTTCACTTTACAGCCGGCAGTCAGCCAGTGCGGGAAGCAGACGGCAAGGGACCTGACGGACACCGGAATGTAAGTATGTACTGTTTTTTTTTTTTTTACATTTATGATGGTAACTAGGATAAACATCGGGTTACCAAGCGCGGCCCTGCGCTTAGTAACCCGATGTTTACCCTGGTTACAAGTGAACGCATCGCTGGATCGGTGTCACACACACCGATCCAGCGATGACAGCGGGAGATCCAGCGACGAAAGAAAGTTCCAAACGATCTGCTACGACGTACGATTCTCAGCAGGATCCCTGATCGCTGCTGCGTGTCAGACACAGCGATATCGTAACGATATCGCTGGAACGTCACGGATCGTACCGTCGTAGCGACAAAAGTGCCACTGTGAGACGGTACCCTCACACTGCAGAGCCGAGGTCTTTCGTTCACAGCAGGGAGCCGGCTCTATGTGTTGGCTCCTTCACGAACGACACATCACTAATTTACAGGTCCGATCACTACATAAATAGCCAGCAGCTTTTGTTTTGGCCAAAAGATTTTTTTAAGCCGCCACCACGACAAGGTAGACTCTTTTGACCGAGCGCTACTCTTCTCTATCCTATGAATCATTTGTTAAAATATCCAATACAATTTAGGTATAGTTTTATTTTTCAATTTTTAAAATGACCAATAATATCACATACAAGGGACAAATACCACCGCACTATGGCCAGACCACATATTACCACCACATGGTGACCAATAATACCGCATACAAGGAACAAATACTGCCACTCCATGTCCAGACCACATATTACCACCACAGTGACCAAAAATATCACATACAAGGAACAAATATAGCCACACCATGGCCCATCCTGCCCCATCTGCCCCGTGATCCTGCCCCTTCTGCCCCGTGATCCTGCTCCATCTGTCCCATGATCCTGCCCATGATCCTGCACCATGTGTCTCCATCCTGCACCACGATCCATCCAGGGCCGTATTTAGAGTTTCTGCTGCCCTAGGCACTTTTAGTGCACACCCTCACTCCCTGCCTCACTGCCTGTGCACAGACCTCCCTCCACTGGACCCGGTAATCACCTCGCACTGGCTTACCCGCAGAGATGTATTTAGGTTTTCTGGTACCAGGGGCAAGAATTCATTTTGGTGCCTCCCCTCCGCCAGGGACATATGCGATTTGCACACTCAGTCATGTACCGACGAACTCCTCTCCCTAATGCACACACCCCCGGTCCTGAGCTATGTCTGTATACTATCAGTGTGCACACTCACCCCCGTATGTCTGTACACTATCAGTGTACACACTTACCCCCGATCTTGCAGAATATGTCTGTATACTATCAGTGTACACAGTCGCCCCCAGTCCTGCAATATATACCCCTATATACTGCCAGTGTACACACTCACCCCCTGTCCTGCATTATGTCTTTTTACTATCAGTGTACACAGCTCGCCCCGAGTCCTTCACTATATACTGTATACCCCTATATGCTACCAGTGTACATACTCATCCCCGGTCCTGCAGTATATACTCCTGCATAGTATCAGTGTACACATTCACTTCCAGTCTTGCAGTATCCTGCATAGTATCCGTGTAGTCACTCATCCGCCAGTCTTGCAGTATCCTGCATAGTATCGGTGTACACACTCACCCCCAGTCTTGCAGTATCCTCCATAGTATCGGTGTACACACTCACCCTCAGTCTTGCAGTATCCTGCATAGTATCGGTGTACACACTCACCCCCAGTCTTGCAGTATCCTGCATAGTATCGGTGTACACACTCACCCCCGGTCTTGCAGTATCCTGCATAGTATCAGTGTACACACTCACCCCCGGTCTTCAGTATCCTGCATAGTATCGGTGTAGACACTCACCCGCCGGTCTTGCAGTATCCTGCGTAGTATCAGTGTGCACACTCATCACCGGTCTTGCAGTATCCTGCATAGTATCGGTGTACACACTCACCCCTGATATTGCAGTATCTTGCATAGTATCGGTGTACACACTCACCCCTTGTCTTGCAGTATCCTGCATAGTATCGGTGTACACACCCCCAGTCTTGCAGTATCCTGCATAGTATCGGTGTACACACTCACCCCCCGTCTTGCAGTATCCTTCATAGTATCGGTGTACACACTCACCCCGGTCTTGCAGTATCCTGCATAGTATCGGTGTACACACTCACCCCTTGTCTTGCAGTATCCTGCATAGTATCGGTGTACACCCCCCCCGGTCTTGCAGTATCCTGCATAGTATTGGTGTACACACTCACCCCCGATCTTGCAGTATCCTGCATAGTATCAGTGTACACACCCCCGGTTTTGCAGTATCCTGCATAGTATCGGTGTACACACTCACCCCGATCTTGCAGTATCCTGCATAGTATCGGTGTACACACTCACCCCGATCTTGCAGTATCCTGCATAGTATCAGTGTACACACTCACCCCCGGTTTTGCAGTATCCTGCATAGTATCAGTGTACACACTCACCCCCAGTCTTGCAGTATCCTGCATAGTATCGGTGTACACACTCACCCCGATCTTGCAGTATCCTGCATAGTATCAGTGTACACACTCACCCCCGGTTTTGCAGTATCTTGCATAGTATTGGTGTACACACTCACCCCCGATCTTGCAGTATCCTGCATAGTATCAGTGTACACACTCACCCCCGGTCTTGCAGTATCCTGCATAGTATCGGTGTACACACTCACCCCCGGTCTTGCAGTATCCTGCATAGTATCAGTGTACACACTCATCACCGGTCCTGCAGTATCCTGCATAGTATCGGTGTACACACTCACCCCCGGTCTTGCAGTATCCTGCATAGTATCAGTGTACACACTCATCACCGGTCTTGCAGTATCCTGCATAGTATCAGTGTACACACTCATCACCGGTCTTGCAGTATCCTGCATAGTATCAGTGTACACACTCATCACCGGTCTTGCAGTATCCTGCATAGTATCAGTGTACACACTCATCACTGGCCTTGCAGTATCCTGCATAGTATCGGTGTACACACTCACCCCCAATCTTGCAGTATCCTGCATAGTATCGGCGTACACACTCACCCCTTGTCTTGCAGTATCCTGCATAGTATCGGTGTACACTCCCCCAGTCTTGCAGTATCCTGCATAGTATCGGTGTACACACTCACCCCCGATCTTGCAGTATCCTGCATAGTATCGATGTACACACTCACCCCTTGTCTTGCAGTATCCTGCATAGTATCGGTGTACACACTCACCACCCATCTTGCAGTATCCTGCATAGTATCGGTGTACACACTCACCCCTTGTCTTGCAGTCCTGCATAGTATCGGTGTACACACCCCCGGTCTTGCAGTATCCTGCATAGTATCGGTGTACACACTCACCCCCGATCTTGCAGTATCCTGCATAGTATCAGTGTACACACTCATCACTGGTCTTGCAGTATCCTGCATAGTATCCTGCATAATATCCTGCATAGGAGGAAAAAGCTAACATATTAAACACCTTCTTCTCCACGGTATTCACGGTGGAAAATGAAATGCTAGGTGAAATCCCAAGAAACAATGAAAACCCTATATTAAGGGTCACCAATCTAACCCAAGAAGAGGTGCGAAGTCGGCTAAATAAGATTAAAATAGATAAATCTCCGGGTCCGGATGGCATACACCCACGAGTACTAAGAGAACTAAGTAATGTAATAGATAAACCATTATTTCTTATTTTTAGGGACTCTATAGCGACAGGATCTGTTCCGCAGGACTGGCGCATAGCAAATGTGGTGCCAATATTCAAAAAGGGCTCTAAAAGTGAACCTGGAAATTATAGGCCAGTAAGTCTAACCTCTATTGTTGGTAAAATATTTGAAGGGTTTCTGAGGGATGTTATTCTGGATTATCTCAATGAGAATAACTGTTTAACTCCATATCAGCATGGGTTTATGAGAAATCGCTCCTGTCAAACCAATCTAATCAGTTTTTATGAAGAGGTAAGCTATAGGCTGGACCACGGTGAGTCATTGGACGTGGTATATCTCGATTTTTCCAAAGCGTTTGATACCGTGCCGCACAAGAGGTTGGTACACAAAATGAGAATGCTTGGTCTGGGGGAAAATGTGTGTAAATGGGTTAGTAACTGGCTTAGTGATAGAAAGCAGAGGGTGGTTATAAATGGTATAGTCTCTAACTGGGTCGCTGTGACCAGTGGGGTACCGCAGGGGTCAGTATTGGGACCTGTTCTCTTCAACATATTCATTAATGATCTGGTAGAAGGTTTACACAGTAAAATATCGATATTTGCAGATGATACAAAACTATGTAAAGCAGTTAATACAAGAGAAGATAGTATTCTGCTACAGATGGATCTGGATAAGTTGGAAACTTGGGCTGAAAGGTGGCAGATGAGGTTTAACAATGATAAATGTAAGGTTATACACATGGGAAGAAGGAATCAATATCACCATTACACACTGAATGGGAAACCACTGGGTAAATCTGACAGGGAGAAGGACTTGGGGATCCTAGTTAATGATAAACTTACCTGGAGCAGCCAGTGCCAGGCAGCAGCTGCCAAGGCAAACAGGATCATGGGGTGCATTAAAAGAGGTCTGGATACACATGATGAGAGCATTATACTGCCTCTGTACAAATCCCTAGTTAGACCGCACATGGAGTACTGTGTCCAGTTTTGGGCACCGGTGCTCATGAAGGATATAATGGAACTAGAGAGAGTACAAAGGAGGGCAACAAAATTAATAAAGGGGATGGGAGAACTACAATACCCAGATAGATTAGCGAAATTAGGATTATTTAGTCTAGAAAAAAGACGACTGAGGGGCGATCTAATAACCATGTATAAGTATATAAGGGGACAATACAAATATCTCGCTGAGGATCTGTTTATACCAAGGAAGGTGACGGGCACAAGGGGGCATTCTTTGCGTCTGGAGGAGAGAAGGTTTTTCCACCAACATAGAAGAGGATTCTTTACTGTTAGGGCAGTGAGAATCTGGAATTGCTTGCCTGAGGAGGTGGTGATGGCGAACTCAGTCGAGGGGTTCAAGAGAGGCCTGGATGTCTTCCTGGAGCAGAACAATATTGTATCATACAATTATTAGGTTCTGTAGAAGGACGTAGATCTGGGGATTAATTATGATGGAATATAGGCTGAACTGGATGGACAAATGTCTTTTTTCGGCCTTACTAACTATGTTACTATGTTACTATAGTATCGGTGTACACACTCACCCCCAATCTTGCAGTATCCTGCATAGTATCGGTGTACACTCCCCCGGTCTTGCAGTATCCTGCATAGTATCAGTGTACACGCTCATCACTGGTCTTGCAGTATCCTGCATAGTATCAGTGTACACACTCATCACCGGTCTTGCAGTATCCTGCATAGTATCAGTGTACACACTCATCACTGGTCTTGCAGTATCCTGCATAGTATCGGTGTACACACTCACCCCCAATCTTGCAGTATCCTGCATAGTATCGGTGTACACACTCACCCCTTGTCTTGCAGTATCCTGCATAGTATCGGTGTACACTCCCCCGGTCTTGCAGTATCCTGCATAGTATCGGTGTACACACTCACCCCCGATCTTGCAGTATCCTGCATAGTATCGGTGTACACACTCACCCCTCGTCTTGCAGTATCCTGCATAGTATCAGTGTACACACTCATCACTGGTCTTGCAGTATCCTGCATAGTATCAGTGTACACACTCATTACCGGTCTTGCAGTATCCTGCATAGTATCAGTGTACACACTCATCACTGGTCTTGCAGTATCCTGCATAGTATCAGTGTACACACTCATCACCGGTCTTGCAGTATCCTGCATAGTATCAGTGTACACACTCATTACCGGTCTTGCAGTATCCTGCATAGTATCAGTGTACACACTCATCACTGGTCTTGCAGTATCCTGCATAGTATCGGTGTACACACTCACCCCCAATCTTGCAGTATCCTGCATAGTATCGGTGTACACACTCACCCCTTGTCTTGCAGTATCCTGCATAGTATCGGTGTACACTCCCCCGCTCTTGCAGTATCCTGCATAGTATCGGTGTACACACTCACCCCCGATCTTGCAGTATCCTGCATAGTATCGGTGTACACACTCACCCCCGATCTTGCAGTATCCTGCATAGTATCGGTGTACACACTCACCCCCGATCTTGCAGTATCCTGCATAGTATCAGTGTACACACTCATTACCGATCTTGCAGTATCCTGCATAGTATCAGTGTACACACTCATCACCGGTCTTGCAGTATCCTGCATAGTATCAGTGTACACACTCATCACCGGTCTTGCAGTATCCTGCATAGTATCAGTGTACACACTCATTACCGGTCTTGCAGTATCCTGCATAGTATCAGTGTACACACTCATCACTGGTCTTGCAGTATCCTGCATAGTATCGGTGTACACACTCACCCCCAATCTTGCAGTATCCTGCATAGTATCGGTGTACACACTCACCCCTTGTCTTGCAGTATCCTGCATAGTATCGGTGTACACACTCACCCCCAATCTTGCAGTATCCTGCATAGTATCGGTGTACACACTCACCCCTTGTCTTGCAGTATCCTGCATAGTATCGGTGTACACACTCACCCCTTGTCTTGCAGTATCCTGCATAGTATCGGTGTACACTCCCCCGGTCTTGCAGTATCCTGCATAGTATCGGTGTACACACTCACCCCCGATCTTGCAGTATCCTGCATAGTATCGGTGTACACACTCACCCCTCGTCTTGCAGTATCCTGCATAGTATCGGTGTACACTCCCCCGGTCTTGCAGTATCCTGCATAGTATCGGTGTACACACTCACCCCCCATCTTGCAGTATCCTGCATAGTATCGGTGTACACACTCACCCCCGGTCTTGCAGTATCCTGCATAGTATCTGTTGTAAGATAGCTCTCACTAAGTGTATTGGGGGACACTCGCTTGGCACGGGATTAACGTAGTCAGGCACGATTTTTGAAAACAAAACAGTCCATGCGGTTTATTAAAGGTCATAAACCGGGTTATGCACAGTCCATATTATACATTCCATAGAACACAATAGGCACCAACTGGTGATATTAACTTGCAGCTTTATATTGCACACTTCATATATGGCTTGAACTCACGGACACTAAACATGCTGGACCTCTCACTTTGTCCAGTTACCAGGGGTGTCCATACGCCGTACAGTTCACCAATGTCCCAAGTCACATACAGCGCATATGACACTGGGTCGCGGTCTCTAAACACGCTGAACCTCACTCCGTTCAGTCACCGTGGGAGATCACACAGTTCATAGAACATTACAAGCACCAACAGTCTGTAAAGGTACCTGACGGGAGCTCCTGCTCCACCTGCTGACTCCTTGTCAGTCCACTCTTCTGGGAAAGCTGCCTCACAAGGATCACCAACTTGCCTGGCGGCATATCTTAGTCAGTCCAGACCCACCGAAGGACGGTAGCTTCCCCACATGAACCGCACATGTGACCTGTCCAGGTGCTATTCAGGACCTCGTCCAACACCCCAGGCCACCCGCAAGTCCAAAGCCCCACCATGTGCTCTTCAGAACTCCTACTCCCAGGAAATTCAACACAGGTTGTTCAGTGTGCTATTCAGGACTCCTACTCCCTGGAAATCCAACACACCCGGCTCACCAGGTCCAAAGCCCCACCATGTGCTACTCAGGACTCCTACTCCCAGGAAATCCAACACAGGTGGTTCAGTGTGCTATTCAGGGATCCGGTCCTACTCCCAGGACCTCCCAACACACAGGCTCTCCAGGACCTTCCACTGGAACCACACAGGAACCACATGGGACATGTCACCCACACCCTAGTCACATTATATATCCTTAACCACTCACCTTGGTGGGAGTGTGGATGTATGGCTAGTTTGTCCCGCCGATCTCACACAACTAGCCTAGTAAGTCTCCTTTACAGCTACACCATACATATACACTCTTGAGGGACTACAGGTCCCAGAACAACAACATTGCATCAGACTTACTACGCAGACTCCCTCTGCGACACGTATCGGCCATTCACAACACAGCCAGTCACTGTTTCACCACGATTATCACAATAGATATGCCTCCATGCACATCCCAAGGAGCCCTCACAGCGCCCCCTGTTGTGAATTCTGTTGTCGAGCTCCCTCCTGTGGTCATGAATGGTACTTCGGCTGGTTCTGTCCATGGACTTCCTCTGGTGGGTGTTTCTGAGTTTCACAGGTGACGAGGTTAATTAGTTAGCTGCTGCTCTATTTAATTCCACTTAGATCTTTGCTCCATGCCACCTGTCAATGTTCCAGTATTGGTCTAGTTCTCTCCTGGATCGTTCTTGTGACCTGTCTTCCCATCAGAAGCTAAGTTCCAGCTTGTATTTCTTTGGTTTGCTATTTTTCTGTCCAGCTTGCTATTTAATTTGTTGTCTTGCTTGCTGGAAGCTCTGGGACGCAGAGGGAGCGCCTCCGCACCGTGAGTCGGTGCGGAGGGTCTTTTTGCGCCCTCTGCGTGGTCTTTTTGTAGGTTTTTGTGCTGACCGCAAAGTAACCTTTCCTATCCTCGGTCTGTTCAGTAAGTCGGGCCTCACTTTGCTAAATCTATTTCATCTCTGTGTTTGTATTTTCATCTTTACTCACAGTCATTATATGTGGGGGGCTGCCTTTTCCTTTGGGGAATTTCTCTGAGGCAAGGTAGGCTTTATTTTTCTATCTTCAGGGCTAGCTAGTTTCTTAGGCTGTGCCGAGTTGCATAGGGAGCGTTAGGCGCAATCCACGGCTATTTCTAGTGTGTTTGATAGGTTTAGGGATTGCGGTCAGCAGAGTTCCCACGTCCCAGAGCTTGTCCTTATTATCACTAACTATCAGGTCATTCAGTGTGCTCTTAACCACCAGGTCCATTATTGTCCTGACCACCAGGTCATAACAGCCCCCTAGCTGTCACAGGGGTCACTGCATCACACTATGTACACACTCACCCCTTGTCTTGCAGTATCGTGCATAGTATCGGTGTACACACCCCCGGTCTTGCAGTATCCTGCATAGTATCGGTGTACACACTCACCCCCGATCTTGCAGTATCCTGCATAGTATCAGTGTACACACTCCCCCCCGGTTTTGCAGTATCCTGCATAGTATCGGTGTACACACTCACCCCCAGTCTTGCAGTATCCTGCATAGTATCAGTGTACACACTCACCCCCAGTTTTGCAGTATCCTGCATAGTATCGGTGTACACACTCACCCCCAGTCTTGCAGTATCCTGCATAGTATCGGTGTACACACTCACCCCCGATCTTGCAGTATCCTGCATAGTATCAGTGTACACACTCACCCCCGGTTTTGCAGTATCCTGCATAGTATCGTTGTACACACTCACCCCCAGTCTTGCAGTATCCTGCATAGTATCGGTGTACACACTCACCCCCGATCTTGCAGTATCCTGCATAGTATCAGTGTACACACTCACCCCCGATCTTACAGTATCCTGCATAGTATCGGTGTACACACTCACCCCCAGTCTTGCAGTATCCTGCATAGTATCGGTGTACACACTCACCCCCGATCTTGCAGTATCCTGCATAGTATCAGTGTACACACTCACCCCCGGTTTTGCAGTATCCTGCATAGTATCAGTGTACACACTCACCCCCGATCTTGCAGTATCCTGCATAGTATCAGTGTACACACTCCCCCCCGGTTTTGCAGTATCCTGCATAGTATCGGTGTACACACTCACCCCCAGTCTTGCAGTATCCTGCATAGTATCAGTGTACACACTCACCCCCAGTTTTGCAGTATCCTGCATAGTATCGGTGTACACACTCACCCCCAGTCTTGCAGTATCCTGCATAGTATCGGTGTACACACTCACCCCCAGTCTTGCAGTATCCTGCATAGTATCGGTGTACACACTCACCCCCGATCTTGCAGTATCCTGCATAGTATCAGTGTACACACTCACCCCCGATCTTGCAGTATCCTGCATAGTATCGGTGTACACACTCACCCCCAGTCTTGCAGTATCCTGCATAGTATCGGTGTACACACTCACCCCCGATCTTGCAGTATCCTGCATAGTATCAGTGTACACACTCACCCCCGGTTTTGCAGTATCCTGCATAGTATCGTTGTACACACTCACCCCCAGTCTTGCAGTATCCTGCATAGTATCGGTGTACACACTCACCCCCGATCTTGCAGTATCCTGCATAGTATCAGTGTACACACTCACCCTTGGTCCTGCAGTATCCTGCATAGTATCGGTGTACACACTCACGCCCGGTATTCAGTATCCTGCATAGTATCGGTGTAGACACTCACCCGCCGGTCTTGCAGTATCCTGCACAGTATCAGTGTACACACTCATCCCTGGTCTTGCAGTATCCTGCATAGTATCGGTGTACACCCCCCCGGTCTTGCAGCATCCTGCATAGTATCGGTGTACACACTCACCCCCGGTCTTGCAGTATCCTGCATAGTATCAGTGTACACACTCACCCCTGGTCTTGCAGTATCCTGCATTGTATCGGTGTACACACTCACCCCCAGTCCTGCAGCTGATCCTCCTCGCTCCGGTCACCCTGCTCCTGCAGTCAGTGTGCTGAGAGGCCGGCAGCCCCACGGGCCCCTGCTTCACTAGGCTCGCCAGCTGCTGATGGACGTGCCACTCCACCTGCTTAGCCTTGACCACCTACAGCCGTTGGCACAGCCTGCGGGCCCGGGCCCCGAGCTCCTGCTGCTGGCTGTACATGCAAGCCTCCCTCCGCGCACACAAGGCCCCGGGCTCCGCATCTCCTGGCTTGTACGGAGTCCCCTGGCTCTTTCCCGACCACTCCAGGTTGCAGTCCTTGCCACCCCATTGAGCAGGAGGAGGCCCAGCCTGTTCAGCTTCCACATGGGCAGGCCTCATTCAGTAGCCAGGAACGGAGCGCTCAACTTCAGCCTGTGGGGAGCTTCCTGTGTGGCTTTAGTCAGTGCCGGGGCCATGTCTGCCATACAGGGACTTCCGGAGGATGGGGGCGGCCCACACGTCACAGTTCCAGAGGGGCCCGGGCTCTTCATGGCTAGGGGGTCTCTCCCTTCAACCCTTCGACACTCAAAGCGCTAGCCGCGTCGCTTCAGAACGCCCAAAGCGTGGCAATGGTGAAGGCCTCTTCCCCACCCGGGCAGCCAGGGGAACAAAGCCAATGCGGGTCCCCTTTGCTGATCAGGCCCCATACACCAGTCAGGGCAGTAATGCCCTGATGGCGGCCCTGTATGTACATGTATTATATGCAAGCATTATATTGTACATATGTACATGTATTATACAGTATATAAGCGTTATATCACACATAGGTACATGTATATATGTAAGCATTATATCATATGTACATGTATTATGTGTTATATCATAGGTATATGTATTATATGTAAGCGTTATATCATACATAAATACATGTATTATACACTGCTCAAAAAAACAAAAGTAACACTAAAATCCCACATCCTAGATTGGGCAGCACGGTGGCGCAGTGGTTAGCTCAGCAGCCTTGCGCTGGAGTCCTGGGTTCAAATCCCAACAAGGACAACATCTGCAAAGAGTTTGTATGTTCTCTCCGTGTTTGCGTGGGATTCCTCCGGGTTGGATGTTTTGATCTCCCCGAGGTCATTCAACTTTATGTTTATAGTCCTTTTACTAGGCATTGCTCCTAATAGCCAGTTTCCTACTCCACACTGATGAAGGGAAAATACCCCGAAACAGCTGTCTAATCTTAAAACTAATCTTAAAAATCGATCCAAATTTCATCCAATTAATGAATATTCAACACATATGAACACGTTCCAAAATAACGTTACAGACGAAATTAGAAAGATTAGCGACAAAAAATGTGGGAAATTTAAATTTAATCTTAATAAAAAAGAAAGAGAGGCAATTATTTCCTTGCAACAAAATAAAAAATTGGTCATTCGCCCAGCCGACAAAGGAGGGGGGGGTAGTAATTTTGGATCAGGAATCCTATCATAAAGAAGCACTCCGACTATTGGGGGACTCTAAGACTTATAGGAAATTAAACCAAAATCCTACGGAGAAATACACCAAAGAAATGAGGGCCCTCACCAAGAAGGGTTTTGATATGGGATTCCTTAATAAACAGGAACTTGATTTTATTAATTATGGACCCCCCAGATTGGCAGTATTCTATTACCTACCCAAAATCCATAAAGATACTGCCAATCCACTCGGCAGACCCATTGTCTCGGGCATTAATTGTCTTACAGCAAATATGTCCAAATTAGTTGATTCTCATTTACAACCTATTGTTCCCCTTTTACCCTCACATCTTAAAGATAGTGCACATATTTTAAATCTTTTACAAAAAGTGGAATGGAAAAAGGATTTTATTTTGGGGACTTTGGACATTACCTCTCTCTATACTGTCATAGACCATAAAAAAGGTTGCGAGGCCGCTATGTACTTTTTAAATAGGTTTTCTCAGGTTCCTCCTACACAAATAGAATTTTTGGGGGAACTTATGCACTTTATTTTAACTCACAATTACTTCCTGTATGAGGAGGACTACTACTCCCAGCAGTGGGGTACCGCTATGGGGACCAGGTTCGCGCCCAGTTATGCAAACCTCTATGTGGGTAGCTGGGAGGAGTCCTTTATCTACCCGGGGGGGTGTCTGCGCGCGAACCTGGTCCTCTGGCGGCGTTTTATAGATGATGTCATTTTTATTTGGTCTGGTGGGTGGGATTCTCTTAACCAGTTTTTAAATGATATTAATAAAAATTCATATTTTTTAAATTTCACCTCCACCACCAGTACCACAAATATTTATTTTTTAGACTTAAGAATTTTTATTGAGGACCATAAAATCCAAACATGCACTTTCAGTAAACCAACGGACACAAATAGTTACATCCCGCTGGACAGTTGTCACTTGCCAAACTGGCTTCTTAATATTCCTAAAAGCCAGTACATCAGGATTCATCGTAATTGTTCGAGATCCCAGGATTTCAATATGGAGGCATCTAAATTAACAAATAAATTCTTGGAGAAAGGGTATGATATGAACATGTTGGAGAAGTCGAGAGATATGGCCCTCTCCAGAACAAGAGAGGAACTTATTCATCCCGCCCCCCCAAAAAATTGCAGAAAACACAGATTGCGTTCCTATTATTACTAAATATAATACTAACTCTAATATTTTACGTAAAATTGTTAGGAAACATTGGCACATTTTAAAAAGTGACAAGATACTGGGAGACGTGATTACGGAAAAACCCCGGTTTATATATAAAAAGTCCCAAAATTTGGGGAATTTGATTGCACCAACTATTCAAAATAAACCGTCTTTTATACAGTCCTCCATTTTCCACACTAAATTGAAAGGATTTTTTCCATGTCACAAATGTAATATATGCAATCAAACCATTACACAGAAATGCACAAACATCAGAAAAGGGGACAGAGAATTCCCAATTAAGGACTTTGTGACATGCACAACCTCCGGAGTAATATACATCATAGAATGTCCGTGTGGAAAATTATACGTAGGGAGGACAAAACGACCGTTGAAAACCAGAATAGGGGAACATATCCGTAATATCAAAAATAAATTTATGGGTCACCCACTGTCTCAGCATTTTATTGAACATCATGAAGGGAGGACAGATCAGATGAAAGTGTCAGGTATAGCGAAAGTGGTACGCCACTGGAGAGGAGGCGATTACATCAAAGCTATGTCCAGAGCCGAAACAAAGTGGATCTTTGTCCTAGACACTATTGCACCTAGAGGCTTGAATATCGGCTCTGAACTTTTTGGATTTCAATAATGGGACTTTGCCAGGAGAAACTATATAAAGAGGAAGAGTACGGGGTAAGGGTTAACCCTGAAGAAGGAGACAGCAGTCTCAGAAACGCGTTGGTAGATTGACCCTCACATCGTTCCGTACTCACTCTCGGGCTCTGGGAACGGTCACGTGATTGCGCACGTCACACAGGTCCTTCGGTTCACTTAGACTCACCGCTCCTGCACCGCGCGGCGTCTGTTGTTCCGGGACCCCGCTCCAACCCGAAGGCTCGTTTCAGGTGGCTGCTACCGGCCGGGGTAGCCACCTATGTGGACTTTATTACGGCGCTCTGTACCTGGAGCCTCCTGAAAATACAGCGGCAGCACGAGAAGGATTTTATTCATCACGGACTCTTTATTCATTACAGTCCTTCCTTTGAAGGTAGGAACTTCTGTGTTGTAATCCTACATATCCACTACGGATATCTATAACTACCTTTGTGGTATATATATAGAGCAACTACGGTCTATTTCCACCACCTATTGGAGCTATTGATATTTTAGAGGCTATTATCAAGCGCACACCTGTTTGCACTTAGGTGCATCATTTTATTGTATTATTTCATCTCTGTGTTTGTATTTTCATCTTTACTCACAGTCATTATATGTGGGGGGCTGCCTTTTCCTTTGGGGAATTTCTCTGAGGCAAGGTAGGCTTTATTTTTCTATCTTCAGGGCTAGCTAGTTTCTTAGGCTGTGCCGAGTTGCATAGGGAGCGTTAGGCGCAATCCACGGCTATTTCTAGTGTGTTTGATAGGTTTAGGGATTGCGGTCAGCAGAGTTCCCACGTCCCAGAGCTTGTCCTTATTATCACTAACTATCAGGTCATTCAGTGTGCTCTTAACCACCAGGTCCATTATTGTCCTGACCACCAGGTCATAACAGCCCCCTAGCTGTCACAGGGGTCACTGCATCACACTATGTACACACTCACCCCTTGTCTTGCAGTATCCTGCATAGTATCGGTGTACTCACCCCCGGTCTTGCAGTACCCTGCAAAGTATCGGTGTACACACTCACCCCCGATCTTGCAGTATCCTGCATAGTATCAGTGTACACACTCACCCCCGGTTTTGCAGTATCCTGCATAGTATCGGTGCACACACTCACCCCCAGTTTTGCAGTATCCTGCATAGTATCGGTGTACACACTCACCCCCAGTCTTGCAGTATCCTGCATAGTATCGGTGTACACACTCACCCCCAGTTTTGCAGTATCCTGCATAGTATCGGTGTACACACTCACCCCCAGTCTTGCAGTATCCTGCATAGTATCGGTGTACACACTCACCCCCGATCTTGCAGTATCCTGCATAGTATCAGTGTACACACTCACCCCCGGTCCTGCAGTATCCTGCATAGTATCGGTGTACACACTCACCCCCGGTATTCAGTATCCTGCATAGTATCGGTGTAGACACTCACCCGCCGGTCTTGCAGTATCCTGCACAGTATCAGTGTACACACTCATCCCTGGTCTTGCAGTATCCTGCATAGTATCGGTGTACACCCCCCCGGTCTTGCAGCATCCTGCATAGTATCGGTGTACACACTCACCCCCGGTCTTGCAGTATCCTGCATAGTATCAGTGTACACACTCACCCCTGGTCTTGCAGTATCCTGCATTGTATCGGTGTTCACACTCACCCCCAGTCCAGCAGCTGATCCTCCTCGCTCCGGTCACCCTGCTCCTGCAGTCAGTGTGCTGAGAGGCCGGCAGCCCCACGGGCCCCTGCTTCACTAGGCTCGCCAGCTGCTGATGGACGTGCCACTCCACCTGCTTAGCCTTGACCACCTACAGCCGTTGGCACAGCCTGCGGGCCCGGGCCCCGAGCTCCTGCTGCTGGCTGTGCATGCAAGCCTCCCTCCGCGCACACAAGGCCCTGGGCTCCGCATCTCCTGGCTTGTACGGAGTCCCCTGGCTCTTTCCCGACCACTCCAGGTTGCAGTCCTTGCCACCCCATTGAGCAGGAGGAGGCCCAGCCTGTTCAGCTTCCACATGGGCAGGCCGCATTCAGTATCCAGGAACGGAGCGCTCAGCTTCAGCCTGTGGGGAGCTTCCTGTGTGGCTTTAGTCAGTGCCGGGGCCATGTCTGCCATACAGGGACTTCCGGAGGATGGGGGCGGCCCACACGTCACAGTTCCAGAGGGGCCCGGGCTCTTCATGGCTAGGGGGTCTCTCCCTTCAACCCTTCGACACTCAAAGAGCTAGCCGCGTCTCTTCAGAACGCCCAAAGCGTGGCAATGGTGAAGGCCTCTTCCCCACCTGGGCAGCCAGGGGAACAAAGCCAATGCGGGCCCCATTTGCTGATCAGGCCGAATACACAAGTCAGGGCAGTAATGCCCTGATGGCGGCCCTGTATGTACATGTATTATATGCAAGCATTATATTGTACATATGTACATGTATTATACAGTATATAAGCGTTATATCACACATAGGTACATGTATATATGTAAGCATTATATCATATGTACATGTATTATGTGTTATATCATAGGTATATGTATTATATGTAAGCGTTATATCATACATAAATACATGTATTATACACTGCTCAAAAAAACAAAAGTAACACTAAAATCCCACATCCTAGATTGGGCAGCACGGTGGCGCAGTGGTTAGCTCAGCAGCCTTGCGCTGGAGTCCTGGGTTCAAATCCCAACAAGGACAACATCTGCAAAGAGTTTGTATGTTCTCTCCGTGTTTGCGTGGGTTTCCTCCGGGTTGGATGTTTTGATCTCCCCGAGGTCATTCAACTTTATGTTTATAGTCCTTTTACTAGGCACTGCTCCTAATAGCCAGTTTCCTACTCCACACTGATGAGGGGAAAATACCCCGAAACAGCTGTCTGTGGATGGATACCATGTTTTGGCACAGGTGGTTTTCCTTTTTGGATGCTGCCCTTCCCGTGGTTGTTCCTTCCCGGTGAAAGACCTGGCTATTTATTGCTTGCGTTGAGAAACACGTGATGGTGTCTCCGTGGCTTTTCTACATGCATTTGCATATTTCCCATAAGGGATGGGAGCAGTGTTCTGGATCACTGCGTTGAGAAACACATGATGGTGTCTTCGCGGAGTTGGATGTTTTGATCTCCCCGAGGTCATTCAATGTTATAGCTATATACTGGTGAACAGGGGAGGCTGGTGCTGCTGTATATTGGTGAACAGGGGAGGCCGGTGCCGTTATATACTGGTGAACAGGGGAGGCTGGTGCTGCTATATACTGGTGAACAGGGGAGGCCGGTGCTGCTATATACTGATGACAAGGGAGGCTCGATCTGCTGTAAACTGGTGAACAGGGGAGTCTGGTGCTATGCAGGCTGGGGATTTGGGGAAGGCTGACGTTTTAGAATGGGGATTAGGGGTCATATTCCTATAGAATAGTTTTTATTGGAACTCTAAAGTTAAATCTACTTTATTTAATATGCAAATGAGGGTGTTTTGCAGCACTTTTGTATTTGCATACTAAAGTTTGTCTTTATTGTCAGCGCTCCGTTAGTAAAAGTGAGTGTTGTCTAAAATCAGCTTGCAAGTCTGCACTTGCTCACTGATGCTGGTTTCACACTTGTGTTTTATTCAAGTCAGGCAAAATCAGGTTTTTCAGCCAAATCCTATTCCTTTCAGGATCCAGTTTTTTGTCCATTCACTTTAATGGTGTCAAGAAGTAACCTGAAGTAACTGGATTCTACCTGACATCATTAACCCCTTTACCCCCAAGGGTGGTTTGCACGTTAATGACCGGGCCAATTTTTACAATTCTGACCACTGTCCCTTTATGAGGTTATAACTCTGGAACGCTTCAATGGATCCTGGTGATTCTGACATTGTTTTCTCGTGACATATTGTACTTCATGACAATGGTAAAAATTCTTTGATAGTACTTGCGTTTATTTGTGAAAAAAACGGAAATTTGGCGAAAATTATGAAAATTTCGCAATTTTCCAACTTTGAATTTTTATGCAATTAAATCACAGAGATATGTCACACAAAATACTTAATAAGTAACATTTCCCACATGTCTACTTTACATCAACACAATTTTGGAACCAAAATTTTTTTTTGTTAGGGAGTTATAAGGGTTAAAAGTTGACCAGCAATTTCTCATTTCTACAACACCATTTTATTTTAGGGACCACATCTCATTTGAAGTCATTTTGAGGGGTCTATATGATAGAAAATACCCAAGTGTGACACCATTCTAAAAACTACACCCCTCAAGGTGCTCAAAACCATATTCAAGAAGTTTATTATCCCTTCTGGTGCTTCACAGGAATTTTTTGAATGTTTAAATAAAAATGCTACATACATGCTAGCCACCTTAGGGAGAGACCCAAGTTGGGCTATATGTAGCGGGACGAAAGAGACCGAAAAGCCCTCTACTTAAAGGAAATACATAGTGGATGCTTTCCTGAAACGGAAAGCATCCACTATGTATTTCCTTTAAGTAGAGGGCTTTTCGGTCTCTTTCGTCCCGCTACATATAGCTTTCCGTTTCAGGAAAGCATCCACTAAATAAAAATGAAAATTTAACTTTTTTTGACAAAAAATTTAATTCAGCTCCAATTTGTTTTATTTTACCAAGGGTAACAGGAGAAAATGGACCCCAAACATTGTTGTACAATTTGTCCTGAGTATGCCAATACCCCACATGTGGGAGTAAACCACTGTTTGGGCGCATGGCAGAGCTCGGAAGCGAAGGAGTGCCATTTGACTTTTCAATGCAAAATTGACTGGAATTGAGATGGGACGCCATGTTGCGTTTGAAGAGCCACTGATGTGCCTAAACATTGAAACCCCCCACAAGTGACACCATTTTGGAAAGTAGACCCCCTAAGGAACTTATCTAGAGGTGTGGTGAGCACTTTGACCCACCAAGTGCTTCACAGAAGTTTATAATGTAGAACCGTAAAAATAAAAAATCATATTTTTTCACAAAAATTATCTTTTCGCCCCCAATTTTTTATTTTGTCAAGGGTAAGAGAAGAAATTGGACCCCAAAAGTTGTTGTACAATTTGTCCTGAGTACGCTGATACCCCATATGTGGGGGTAAACCACTGTTTGGGCGGATGGGAGAGCTCGGAAGGGAAGGAGCGCCGTTTGACTTTTCAAAGCAAAATTGACAGGAATTGAGATAGAACGCCATGTTGCGTTTGAAGAGCCACTGATGTGCCTAAACATTGAAACCCCCCACAAATGACACCATTTTGGAAAGTAGACCCCCTAAGGAACTTATCTAGAGGTGTGGTGAGCACTTTGACCCACCAAGTGCTTCACAGAAGTTTATAATGCAGAGCCGTAAAAATAAAACAAAATTTTTTTCCCACAAAAATTATTTTTTTAGCCCCCAGTTTTGTATTTTCCTGAGGGTAACAGGAGAAATTGGACCCCAAAATTTGTTGCCCAATTTGTCCTGAGTGCGATGATACCCCATATGTGGGGGGGAACCACTGTTTGGGCGCATGGGAGGGCTCGGAAGGGAAGGAGCTCCATTTGGAATGAGGACTTAGATGGAATGGTCTGCAGACGTCACATTGCGTTTGCAGAATCCCTAATGTACCTAAACAGTAGAAATCCCCCACAAGTGACCCCATATTGGAAACTAGACCCCCCAGGGAACTAATCTAGATGTGTTGTGAGAACTTTGAACCCCCAAGTGTTTCACTACAGTTTATAACGCAGAGCCGTGAAAATAAAAAATCTTTTTTTTTCCCACAAAAAATATGTTTTAGCCCCGAGTTTTGTATTTTCCCAAGGGTAACAGGAGAAATTGGACCCCAAAAGTTGTTGTCCTATTTGTCCTGAGTACGCTGATACCCCATATGTTGGGGTAAACCCCTGTTTGGGCACACGGGAGAGCTCGGAAGGGAAGAAGCACTGTTTTACTTTTTCAACGCAGAATTGGCTGGAATTGAGATCGGACGCCATATCGCGTTTGGAGAGCCCCTGATGTGCCTAAACAGTGGAAACCCCCCAATTATAACTGAAACCCTAATCCAAACACACCCCTAACCCTAATCCCAACAGTAACCCTAACCACACCTCTAACCCAGACACACCCCTTACCCTAATCCCAAACCTATTCCCAACTGTAAATGTAATCTAAACCCTAACTGTAACTTTAGCCCCAAGCCAAACTGTAGCCCTAGCCCTAACCCTAACCCTAATCCTAACCCTAGCCCTAACCCTAGCCCTAACCCTAACCCTAGCCCTAACCCTAGCCCTAACCCTAACCCTAGCCCTAACCCTAACCCTAGCCCTAACCCTAGCCCTAACCCTAGCCCTAACCCTAACCCTAGCCCTAGCGGGAAAATGGAAATAAATACATTTTTTTAATTTTTCCCTAACTAAGGGGTTGATGAAGGGGGGTTTGATTTACTTTTATAGCGGGTTTTTTAGCGGATTTTTATGATTGGCAGCCGTCACACACTGAAAGACGCTTTTTATTGCAAAAAATATTTTTTGCGTTACCACATTTTGAGAGCTATAATTTTTCTATATTTTGGTCCACAGAGTCATGTGAGGTCTTGTTTTTTGCGGGACGAGTTGACGTTTTTATTGGTAACATTTTCGGGCACGTGACATTTTTTGATCGCTTTTTATTCCGATTTTTGTGAGGCAGAATGACCAAAAACCAGCTATTCATGAATTTCTTTTGGGGGAGGCGTTTATACCGTTCCGCGTTTGGTAAAATTGATAAAGCAGTTTTATTCTTCGGGTCAGTACGATTACAGCGACACCTCATTTATATTATTTGTTTATGTTTTGGCGCTTTTATACGATAAAAACTATTTTATAGAAAAAATAATTATTTTGGCATCGCTTTATTCTCAGGACTATAACTTTTTTATTTTTTTGCTGATGATGCTGTGTGGGGGCTCGTTTTTTGCGGGACAAGATGACGTTTTCAGTGGTACCATGGTTATTTATATCTGTCTTTTTGATCGCGTGTTATTCCACTTTTTGTTCGGCGGTATGATAATAAAGCGTTGTTTTTTGCCTCTTTTTTTTTTTCTTACGGTGTTTACTGAAGGGGTTAACTAGTGGGCCAGTTTTATAGGTCGGGCCGTTACGGACGCGGCGATACTAAATATGTGTACTTTTATTGTTTTGTTTTTTTTATTTAGATAAAGAAATGTATTTATGGGAATAATATATATATTTTTTTTCATTATTTTGGAATATTTTTTTTTATTTTTTTTTACACGTTTGAAAATTTTTTTTTTTACTTTTTTACTTTGTCCCAGGGGGGGACATCACAGATCAGTGATCTGACAGTTTGCACAGCACTCTGTCAGATCACTGATCTGACATGCAGCGCTGCAGGCTTCACAGTGCCTGCTCTGAGCAGGCTCTGTGAAGCCACCTCCCTCCCTGCAGGACCCGGATCCGTGGCCATCTTGGATCCGGGGCTCGAGCAGGGAGGGAGGGAGGTAAGACCCTCGCAGCAACGCGATCACATCGCGTTGCTGCGGGGGGCTCAGGGAAGCCCGCAGGGAGCCCCCTCCCTGCGCGATGCTTCCCTGCACCGCCGGCACATCGCGATCATCTTTGATCGCGGTGTGCCAGGGGTTAATGTGCCGGGGGCGGTCCGTGACCGCTCCTGGCACATAGTGCCGGATGTCAGCTGCGATAGGCAGCTGACACCCGGCCGCGATCGGCGGCGCTCCCCCCGTGAGCGCCGCCGATCGCGCTGGACGTACTATCCCGTCCATGGTCATAGGGGCCCACCCCACATGGACGGAATAGTACGTCCGATGTCAGAAAGGGGTTAAAGTGAATGGGCAAAAACTAGATCTGAAAGGATCAGGATTTGGCTGAAAAACCTGATTTTGCCTGATTTGAAAAAAAAAAAAATGCAAGTGTGAAACCAGCGACACTGGATGAGTGCAGCAGCGCGCTCCAAGTGTCAGTGTGGCTGCACACAATGTGGCTGCAGGCTCGCTCTGACGCCTGCTATCTGCTCTTGGCTTCCCTTTGAACACCTTCAATAAAGAGGAGGGGTGAATGAGCAGGCAACATGTCTCTATATCACTAGGCCTCTCCTTACTGAAGCAATGGTTAGGTCACCTATTTTAATCTCTTGATGACTTTGAAAAGCTGAAGGTGTTAATAAACGCTCAAAAGACTGAACCTGTGAGCAGCAAGTGCAGACGTTCATTCTTTTAATGTTTACATTTAAAAGTGCTTTACAGAGTAGATCTGCCTTAAATAGTAAAATAAAGTGTGACGTCAGTAAGGGACGCAACCATAAAAAGTGCCTAGGGCAGCATGAGGGACAAATACGGCCTTGCTTGCTCACAATACATTAGTCAGGAGTACGTTTCCAGTGGAAAGCTTTTAATCATGATTATAGGTAGAGCTGCTTAATTTTATATTAAGATTCATTAAAACAAAGAAACCAAATAACATCAATGAATAATAATGTTACCAAACTAGATAAATACTGCACATTATAAATGTTGTCAAAGTTAAAGCTGACATGCTTCTTTTTTGAATTCCAGATGCCTTTGTACTTGCTTGCAATTTTCGCAGATCTAAACGGCAAGAGTAATTCAGCTGATTGTCTGGAATTTTTTCTTCCGAAGGTTTCACTTTTATCTTTTCATCTCTAACCTAAAGATTTAGAATGAAATATAATAAATAAAAGGGTGTGTTCATATAGCCATGGCCTGCATTATTTTTTATACAGAGTGCAGTCTTTTTGTACATTTTTATTTAATACTCTATAAAAACACATACATCATAGCTTTAACTACCGTACGTCCCTTTACATTTTATTCCTATAACTTCAGCTTCAGGCCACTCTACAGATAATACAAATATAACAAGAAGTTATCTCAAATAATTTCATCATACAATTGATAGAGCAGGGGAACAAATGTGAACTTAACCAGATACGATTTCTAAAATATTCCAATTTAACATTGATCAATGATCTTTAGTACCTATCTGTTTGTAGCGACTCAATTAAGTATGCAAAAGAGTTGAACAAGAGTCCATGCTACTATATAAAATGTAACATAGTAACATAGTTAGAACCTGAAAACTCATCTCTTCAGGAAAGCCTACAGCCTGCACTGACACCGCTGCTGCCTCATCACTATCGAAGCTACCGCCTCACCAACACCGGAGCTACCGCCTCACCAACACCGGAGCTCCTGCAACCCTCAACCTACTGTCTCCTTCCCCATAATCCTGTAGAATGTAAGCCCGCAAGGGCAGGGTATCTGTATCAGTCCGTCATTGTTAGTTTGTTTACTGTATGTGATATTTGTAACTTGTATGTAACCCCTTCTCATGTACAGCACCATGGAATCAATGGTGCTATATAAATAAATAATAATAATAATAGTTAGTAAGGCTGAAAAAAGACATTTGTCCATCCAGTTCAGCCTATATTCCATCATAATAAATTCCAAAATGTAACATTTTATTTATTTTATATTCAAATGTAGAGAAGGAAAAACCTAAAGCAAAAAAGGCAAGTGGCCACACTTGCTGTTTCAGTGAAAAAATCCCAGAAAAATATGGCTGAGGATACTGCTAAGGTGCAATAATAAAAATACATACAAAAAAAGGATGGACTATCTATTATAATAGCAGTATATCACAAACATGCATGTCCCACCATAAGGCAAGGGCATTTTGTGTATAGAGCCCAATGTATTAAAGGGTATCTTCATACAATATCTATGTATGCAATTTAGGAAGTTAACTGTCTATTTCAAAGAGGTAAAGACATGCATATACCATGGGGAAAATAAATATTTGATACACTGCTGATTTTGCAAGTTTTCCCAACTACAAGGAATGGTCTGTAATTTTTATCGTAGATATACCGTATTTTCGAACTATAAGATGCACTTTTTTCCCCAAAGATTTGTGGGGAAAACGGGGGTGCTTCTTATAGTCGAAATGTACTTACAGTTAGCGTGGTGGCAGCAGGAGTTGGGCGATTCTTCCAGTGGTCTGACGCTGCAGGGCGATGATCTCACTCCCATCTCAGCCTGGTGCAGCTGGTGCGGTAGGTTCGGTGGTGCTCAGTGGTGCACACTAGTGCTGAGGCCTCCGGCGACATTTTGTGAAAGCCCGGTGCCCCCGAACTTCTACTGCCTCGATGCTGTGGCCTCTGGGAAAATGGCAGCCAGAGGCGGCGCATGTGCAGATTGAGATCTCGGCTCCAAGATCCCATTTCCAGAGATCACAGGACTCTTTGCCGAGATCTCAATCTGTGCTTGGGGAATCAATCTGGCTTGTGTGAAAATGTCCGCCTGTGGCGGTGCATGTGCAGACTGAGATCTCGGCTCCGAGATCTCGTTTCGCAAGATCTCAGGATGAGATCTTGTTGTCGAGATCTCAATCTGTGCATGCACCGCCTCTGGAGGCCATTTTCCTGGAGGCCACCGCATCTAGGCAATAAAAGTGCAGGGGCTTCGGACTTTCACAAAATGTCGCCATAGCCCCTGCACCACCGCGCACCACGAAATATGCAACACCAGCCACACCAGGCTGGCATGGGAGCGAGATCATCTCCCTGCAGCACCAGACTAGGATGGAATTTCCAGGAGACCACCACATCACAGCAATGTCGCCGTAGCCCCCTACACCACTGAGCACTGATGAACCTGAGCACCACTCTGGGTCATATCATCGCTGGACCACCAAACACCCCCATGTGACTCCGCTGCCGATTACTCCAGGTAAGCTGAATTATGGACTGAAAGACAGACCCCCATTTGATGCCTTAAGTTTTTTTCCCCCATTTTCCTTCAGAAAATTTGGGGTGTGTCTTATGGTCTGGTGCATTTTATAGCCCCAAAAATATGGTACTTCAACTGTGAGAGACAGAATCTAAATATAAAAACCAGAAAATCACATTGTATGATTTTTACATAATAAAATTACATTGTATTGCATGAAATAAATGTATCCAAAACAAGAAAAAGTAACAGCGCACTTACCGGTGTTGAGCAAAAAGCGATTTATTCACATGAAGTCATGCAATGCAGGGAGGGTAGTGAAACACATGCGGATGACAGCTGTTTCGTGCTACAAGCACTTCAACAGATCCAGTGACGGATGGGGGGAGGGGGGGCCTTTTAGCTGCAAGGCCTCAGAGCCCATCCCTCTTCCTCCCACGTCATAATGGACAAATGTCCACTATCCGGAAAATAACAGGTGAGACAATTTAAAAGGCAATTAAAAACAATAACATATAGCAAACAATATCACTATAGGAGAAATGAATCATAATTACATTTACACAAGACCTTTTTTTTTTACAAAAAAACAGACATGTCTATTTTCTCGTTGAACCCTATTGGTCCAGACGCGTTCGCCTTTATAATCCACTTCGCTTCATTACGCAACAGCATGCGATTTAAATTACCCCCATCCGTCACTGGATCTGTTGAAGTGCTTGTAGCACGAAACAGCTGTCATCCGCATGTGTTTCACTACCCTCCCTGCATTGCATGACTTCATGTGAATAAATCGCTTTTTGCTCAACACCGGTGAGTGCGCTGTTACTTTTTCTTGTTTTGGATACATTTATGCAAACTGTTTTTCTCTGTGGAGCAGCACCCAGGTGGAGCTTACATAGCGATAACTTTTTTTCTATTGAGACTAAAGGCTTATACGGTGTGCTTATACCCCTGAAGCATAAAGGGTCTAACGTATAACGGCTGTGCGATTGCAATATTTCTGGACTGTGGACTTGATTGCATGAAATAAGTATTTCATTACCTACCACCCAGCAAGATTTCTGGCTACGACAGATGACCTGTTAGTTTTACTTTAATGAGCCATCCTACTCTGCACTCATTACCTGTATTAATTGCACCTGTTTGAACTTGTTACTTCTATAAAAGACACCTGTTCAAAGACTGAATCAATCACACACCAACCTCTCCACCATGGCTAAGACCAAAGAGCTGTCTAAGGACACCAAAGGCAAAATAGTAGACCTGCACAAGACTGGGATGGGCTACAGAACAATAAGCAAGCAGCTTGGTGAGAAGGCAACAACTGTTGCCACAATTATTAGAGAATGGGAGAAACGCAAGATGACTGTCAATTATCCTTGGTTGGAGGCTCCATGCAAGATCTCACATTGCGGTGTAAGGATGATTCTGAGAAAGGTCTGAATGAGCCCAGAACTGCCTAGTAGGACCTGGTCAATGACTTGAAGAGAGCTGGGACCACAGTCTCAAACATTACCATTAGTAATACACTACGTCGTCATTGATTAAAATCCTGCAGGGCACGCAAGGTTCCCCTGCTCATGCCCATGTCCAGGCCCATTTGAAGTTCGCCGATGATCATCCGGATGATCCAGAGGAGGCATAGGCGAAGGTCATGTGGTCAGATGATACCAAAATAAAACTTTTTAGTATGAACTCCACTCGCAGTGTTTGGAAGAAGAAGAAGGATGAGTACAACTCAAAGAACACTATCCCAATTGTGAAGCATAGTGGTGGAAACATAATACTTTGGGCTGCTTTTTTGCAAAGGGGACAGGAAGACTACATTGTATTGAAGTAAGGATGCATGGGGTCATGTTCATGTATAGCAAGATTTTTGGCAGCAACCTCATTTCTTCCTTTCTTCAGTAATAGCATTGAAGATGGGTCGTCGCTAGGTCGTCCAGAATGACAGAGACCTAAAACAATCAAGGGATTGTAGGAGAAATCAGCGCAAATAGGGTCTTATCATACATAAACAATAAGGCATTACTTTATTAGACTAACCTGATGTATCCAGAGAAAAAGCATGGAATTGGGGCATCTGCTGCAGCAGATACACGGGTCAGTCAATGACCATTAGAGATCAAATAAATGGACATTTGTGGATGGTTTCTGCGCTGTTAGATGAACTTGAGACATATAATCCGGTGAAATAAGTGAAACATTGCGGTTTATTCGACCTGTTTCGAAGTACAAAATTACTTCTTCCTCAGGATTACCCACATGTAACAATACATGTGGTCAATCCTGAGGAAGAAGTAATTTTGTACTTCGAAACAAGTAGAATAAACCACCTTTCAATTACTGTATATACTCATGTTAAGCCGAGTTTTTCAGCACATTTTTTTGTGCTGAAAATGCCCCCCTTGGCTTATACATATGTCATTATCCCAGAAAGATGGTGGGGGAGGGGGAGCGGCGGAACAGAGGGTCACAGAGGCAGGAGACGGCGGCTGCGGCTAAAGTCTGTGCCTGCTGATAAAGAGAAATGAATATTCACTGCGCTGGCAGTGAATATTAATTTCTCTTATAGCGCACACAGTTACAGCTGCCGGCTTCCAGCATACACATCCTTCTTACCTTCCCTGTGCGCCCTTGATGCATCTCGTTCTGGTGCAAACAGCTCTTACAACTGAGCGATCACGTGTTCCCTATATATTAAGGTAATGATTGCTCGGCCAGAAGAACTGCTGGCACAGAACGAGATGCAGTGTCTCTCTGGCGGAGTACCGCCGCTCTCGCTGCTTCTCTTCTGACCAAGTTTGGGCCACAGCCTTCCATAGCAAACTAAGTTTGCCTAGGAGCCCTCGCACCAGCATATTGTACCGCCCCACAGCATTACTCCAGTAAGGTGTTTTTTCGCCTCCTACTTTGTTTTACTCGGCAACACCAGATAAAATGGAATTGTTCTGAGGAAGGTCCATTGGGACCAAAAACGTTTAACAGCATCTGTTGAATCTGTGTCTGGACGTACAATAAAAAATAAACAAATTACCACTTCATAACTTATTTGAGTGCCAAGTCTTTGTTATATATTGATTCGTGGGTTGGATACCTGTTATGCTGTGCTATCAGTCAACACAGTGTGCAGTAATCAGCGCACATACAGTGATATGGCAATAACCCAAAAACAATAGAACAAGCTCTGAGACGTGGAATCTCTGCAGACTGCAATACCTGAACCTATCCTCACACAACTAAAAGCAGCAGTGGATTGCGCCTAACACTACCTATGCAACTCGGCACTGCCTGAGGAGCTGACTAGCCTGAAGATAGAAATACAAGCCTGACTTGCCTCAGAGAAATACCCCAAAGGAATAGGCAGCCCCCCACATATAATGACTGTTAGCAAGATGAAAAGACAAAACGTAGGAATGAAATAGATTCAGCAAAGTGAGGCCCGATATTCTAGACAGAGCGAGGATAGCAAAGAGAACTATGCAGTCTACAAAAAACCCTAAAGCAGAACCACGCAAAGGGGGGCAAAAAGACCCACCGTGCCGAACTAACGGCACGGCGGTGCACCCTTTGCGTCTCAGAGCTTCCAGCAAAAGAGAATAGCACAGCTGGACAGAAAAAACGGAAACAAAAACAAAGTAACACTTATCTAGCAGAGCAGCAGGCCACAGGAAAGATGCAGTAGCTCAGATCCAACACTGGAACATTGACAAGGAGCAAGGAAGACAGACTCAGGTGGAGTTAAATAGCAAGGCAGCCAACGAGCTCACCAAAACACCTGAGGGAGGAAGCCCAGAGGCAGCAATACCACTTGTGACCACAGGAGTGAATTTAGCCACAGAATTCACAACAGTACCCCCCCCTTGAGGAGGGGTCACTGAACCCTCACCAGAACCCCCAGGCCGACCAGGATGAGCCACATGAAAGGCACGAACAAGATCTGGGGCATGGACATCAGAGGCAAAAACCCAGGAATTATCTTCCTGAGCATAACCCTTCCATTTGACCAGATACTGGAGTTTCCGTCTAGAGACACGAGAATCCAAAATTTTCTCCACAATATACTCCAATTCCCCCTCCACCAAAACAGGGGCAGGAGGCTCCACAGATGGAACCATAGGTGCCACGTATCTTCTCAACAACGACCTATGGAATACATTATGTATGGAAAAGGAGTCTGGGAGGGTCAGACGAAAAGACACCGGATTGAGAATCTCAGAAATCCTATACGGACCAATAAAACGAGGTTTAAATTTAGGAGAGGAAACCTTCATAGGAATATGACGAGAAGATAACCAAACCAGATCCCCAACACGAAGTCGGGGACCCACACGGCGTCTACGATTAGCGAAAAGCTGAGCCTTCTCCTGGGACAAGGTCAAATTGTCCACTACCTGAGTCCAGATCTGCTGCAACCTGTCCACCACAGAATCCACACCAGGACAGTCCGAAGACTCAACCTGTCCTGAAGAGAAACGAGGATGGAACCCAGAATTGCAGAAAAATGGAGAGACCAAGGTAGCCGAGCTGGCCCGATTATTAAGGGCGAACTCAGCCAACGGCAAAAATGACACCCAATCATCCTGGTCTGCAGAAACAAAACATCTCAGATATGTTTCCAAGGTCTGATTGGTTCGTTCGGTCTGGCCATTAGTCTGAGGATGGAAGGCCGAGGAAAAAGATAGGTCAATGCCCATCCTACCACAAAAGGCTCGCCAGAACCTCGAGACAAACTGGGAACCTCTGTCAGAAACAATATTTTCAGGAATGCCATGCAAACGAACCACATGCTGGAAGAACAAAGGCACCAAATCAGAGGAGGAAGGCAATTTAACCAAGGGCACCAGATGGACCATTTTAGAAAAGCGATCACAGACCACCCAAATGACCGACATCTTTTGAGAAACGGGAAGGTCAGAAATGAAATCCATCGAAATATGTGTCCAAGGCCTCTTCGGGACCGGCAAGGGCAAAAGCAACTCACTGGCACGAGAACAGCAGGGCTTAGCCCTAGCACAAATCCCACAGGACTGCACAAAAGCACGCACATCCCGTGACAGAGATGGCCACCAGAAGGATCTAGCCACTAACTCTCTGGTACCAAAGATTCCTGGATGACCAGCCAGCACCGAACAATGAAGTTCAGAGATAACTTTACTAGTCCACCTATCAGGGACGAACAGTTTCTCGGCCGGACAACGATCAGGTTTATTAGCCTGAAATTTCTGCAACACTCTCCGCAAATCAAGAGAGATGGCAGACACAATGACTCCTTCCTTGAGGATACTCGCCGGCTCAGATAACCCCGGAGAGTCGGGCACAAAACTCCTAGACAGAGCATCCGCCTTCACATTTTTAGAGCCCGGAAGGTACGAAATCACAAAATCAAAACGAGCAAAAAATAACGACCAACGGGCCTGTCTAGGATTCAAGCGCTTGGCAGACTCGAGATAAGTAAGATTCTTATGATCAGTCAATACCACCACGCGATGCTTAGCTCCCTCAAGCCAATGACGCCACTCCTCGAATGCCCACTTCATGGCCAGCAACTCTCGGTTGCCCACATCATAATTACGCTCAGCAGCAGAAAATTTCCTGGAAAAGAAAGCACATGGTTTCAACACTGAGCAACCAGAACCTCTCTGTGACAAAACCGCCCCTGCTCCAATCTCAGAAGCATCAACCTCGACCTGGAACGGAAGAGAAACATCTGGTTGACACAACACAGGGGCACAGCAAAAACGACGCTTCAACTCCTGAAAAGCTTCCACGGCAGCAGAAGACCAATTAACCAAATCAGCACCCTTCTTGGTCAAATCGGTCAATGGTCTGGCAATGCTAGAAAAATTACAGATGAAGCGACGATAAAAATTAGCAAAGCCCAGGAATTTCTGCAGACTTTTCAGAGATGTCGGCTGAGTCCAATCCTGGATGGCCTGGACCTTAACCGGATCCATCTCGATAGTAGAAGGGGAAAAGATGAACCCCAAAAATGAAACTTTCTGCACACCGAAGAGACACTTTGATCCCTTCACGAACAAGGAATTAGCACGCAGTACCTGGAAAACCATTCTGACTTGCTTCACATGAGACTCCCAATCATCAGAGAAGATCAAAATGTCATCCAAGTAAACAATCAGGAATTTATCCAGATACTCACGGAAAATGTCATGCATAAAAGACTGAAAAACAGATGGAGCATTGGCAAGTCCGAACGGCATCACCAGATACTCAAAATGACCCTCGGGCGTATTAAATGCCGTTTTCCATTCATCTCCCTGCCTGATTCTCACCAGATTATACGCACCACGAAGATCAATCTTAGTAAACCAACTAGCCCCCTTAATCCGAGCAAACAAGTCAGATATCAATGGCAAGGGATACTGAAACTTAACAGTGATCTTATTAAGAAGGCGGTAATCAATACACGGTCTTAGCGAACCATCCTTTTTGGCTAGAAAAAAGAACCCTGCTCCCAATGGTGATGACGATGGGCGAATATGTCCCTTCTCCAGGGATTCTTTCACATAACTGCGCATAGCGGTGTGTTCAGGCACGGACAAATTAAATAAACGACCCTTAGGGAATTTACTACCAGGAATCAAATTGATAGCACAATCACAATCCCTATGCGGAGGTAGGGCATCAGACTTGGGCTCTTCAAATACATCCTGAAAGTCAGACAAGAACTCTGGGATGTCAGAAGGAATGGATGACGAAATAGACAAAAATGGAACATCACCATGTACTCCCTGACAACCCCAGCTGGTTACCGACATAGAGTTCCAATCTAATACTGGATTATGGGTTTGTAGCCATGGCAACCCCAACACGACCACATCATGCAGATTATGCAGTACCAGAAAGCGAATAACTTCCTGATGTGCAGGAGCCATGCACATGGTCAGCTGGGCCCAGTACTGAGGCTTATTCTTGGCCAAAGGTGTAGCATCAATTCCTCTCAACGGAATAGGACACCGCAAAGGCTCCAAGAAAAATCCACAACGTTTAGCATAATCCAAATCCATCAGATTCAGGGCAGCGCCTGAATCCACAAACGCCATGACAGAATACGATGACAAAGAGCATATCAAGGTAATGGACAGAAGGAATTTGGACTGTACAGTACCAATGACGGCAGAGCTATTGAACCGCCTAGTGCGCTTAGGACAATTAGAAATAGCATGAGTGGAATCACCACAGTAGAAACACAGCCTGTTCAGACGTCTGTGTTCTTGCCGTTCAACTTTAGTCATAGTCCTGTCGCACTGCATAGGCTCAGGTTTACTCTCAGACAATACCGCCAGATGGTGCACAGATTTACGCTCGCGCAAGCGACGACCGATCTGAATGGCCAAGGACATAGACTCATTCAAACCAGCAGGCATAGGAAATCCCACCATGACATCCTTAAGAGCTTCAGAGAGACCATTTCTGAACCAAGCCGCCAGTGCAGATTCATTCCACAGAGTGAGTACTGACCACTTCCTAAATTTCTGACAATATACTTCTACATCATCCTGACCCTGGCATAAAGCCAGCAAATTTTTCTCAGCCTGATCCACTGAATTAGGCTCATCGTAAAGCAATCCAAGCGCCTGGAAAAACGCATCAACATTACTCAATGCAGGGTCTCCTGGCGCAAGAGAAAACGCCCAGTCCTGTGGGTCGCCGCGCAAAAAAGAAATAATAATCAAAACCTGTTGAATAGGATTACCAGAAGAATGAGGTTTCAAGGCCAGAAATAGCTTACAATTATTTTTGAAGCTCAGGAACTTAGTTCTGTCACCAAAAAACAAATCAGGAATAGGAATTCTTGGTTCTAGCATAGATTTCTGATCAATTGTATCTTGAATCTTTTGTACATTTATAACGAGATTATCCATTGAGGAGCACAGAGCCTGAATATCCATGTCCACAGCTGTGTCCTGAAGCACTCTAATGTCTAGGGGAAAAAAAAAAAAAACTGAAGACAGAGCTGAGGAAAAAAAGATGATGTCAGGACTTCCTTTTTCCCTCTATTGAGAATCATTGGTTTGGGCTCCTTGTACTGTTATGCTGTGCTATCAGGCAACACAGTGTGCAGTAATCAGCGCACATACAGTGATATGGCAATAACCCAAAAACAATAGAACAAGCTCTGAGACGTGGAATCTCTGCAGACTGCAATACCTGAACCTATCCTCACACAACTAAAAGCAGCAGTGGATTGCGCCTAACACTACCTATGCAACTCGGCACTGCCTGAGGAGCTGACTAGCCTGAAGATAGAAATACAAGCCTGACTTGCCTCAGAGAAATACCCCAAAGGAATAGGCAGCCCCCCACATATAATGACTGTTAGCAAGATGAAAAGACAAAACGTAGGAATGAAATAGATTCAGCAAAGTGAGGCCCGATATTCTAGACAGAGCGAGGATAGCAAAGAGAACTATGCAGTCTACAAAAAACCCTAAAGCAGAACCACGCAAAGGGGGGCAAAAAGACCCACCGTGCCGAACTAACGGCACGGCGGTGCACCCTTTGCGTCTCAGAGCTTCCAGCAAAAGAGAATAGCACAGCTGGACAGAAAAAACGGAAACAAAAACAAAGTAACACTTATCTAGCAGAGCAGCAGGCCGCAGGAAAGATGCAGTAGCTCAGATCCAACACTGGAACATTGACAAGGAGCAAGGAAGACAGACTCAGGTGGAGTTAAATAGCAAGGCAGCCAACGAGCTCACCAAAACACCTGAGGGAGGAAGCCCAGAGGCAGCAATACCACTTGTGACCACAGGAGTGAATTCAGCCACAGAATTCACAACAGATACCCTACTTGAGCACCAACTTCTCACCTATTGACTGAGTGCCGTGTTTATGTACTATAAATACATAGTAACATAGTTAGTAAGGCCGAGAAAAGACATTTGTCCATCCAGTTCAGCCTATATTCCATCATAATAAATCCCCAGATCTACGTCCTTCTACAGAACCTAATAACTGAAAGATACAATATTGTTATGCTCCAGGAAGACATCCAGGCCTCTCTTGAACCCCTCGACTGAGTTCACCATCACCACCTCCTCAGGCAAGGAATTCCAGATTCTCACTGTCCTAACAGTAAAGAATCCTCTTCTATGTTGGTGGAAAAACCTTCTCTCTTCCAGACGCAAAGAATGCCCCCTTGTGCCCGTCACCTTCCTTGGTATAAACAGATTCTCGGAGAGATATTTGTATTGTCCCCTTATACATGGTTATAGATCGCCCCTCAGTCGTCTTTTTTCTAGACTAAATAATCATAATTTTGCTAATCTCTCTGGGTATTGTAGTTCCCCCATCCCCTTTATTAATTTTGTTGCCCTCCTTTGTACTTGCACTAGTCTCATTATATCCTTCCTGACACCGGTGCCCAAAACTGTACACAGTAGTTCACGTGCGGTCTAACCAGGGATTTGTTCAGAGGCTCTCATGCTCTCATCATGTGTATCCAGACCTTTTTTCATGCACCCCATGATCCTGTTTGCCTTGGCAGCCGCGGCCTTGCACTGGCTGCTCCAGGTAAGTTTATCATTAAAGCCAGGGCAACTAAGTAGTAGCTCTGTAAGAAGCTTTTCAAAGTCCTGTAATGGCCGAGCCTGTTTCCAGACCTGAACCAAACAGATAATCTTTGGGGGGAACTGAAACTTAGAGTTGCCCATTGTCAGCCCTGAAACCTGAAAGAACTAGAGAAGATACTGTATGTATAGAGAAGTGGGCCAAAATACCTGCTGCAGTGTGTGCAAACTTGGTCAAGAACTAAAGGAAATGTCTGACTTCTGTAATTGCAAACAAAGTTTCTGTACCAAATATTAAGTTCTGTTTTTCTTGACAATATTATAAAATGTGATGTTCAGTTTTTTTTAAGATTCTGTCTCTCACAGTTGAAGTGTGCCTATGATAAAAATTGCAGACCTCTCCATTCTTTGTAGGTGGGAAAACTTGAAAATTCAGCTGTGTCTCAAAAACTTACTTTCCCCACTGTATAGCATATTAGACCAATGTATAAGAAAGACTCCATTTGCAAGTTTTAAATTGGAAAAGGTAAGTAGCCATTGCTTTAGTCCAGGCAGCATGCCTATACAACTCCCCAAAGCGCGTTTCGTGTGTGCTGCTTTCTCAGGGGGCCTTGCTAAATTACTTAGCTAGATACTGTATGAAGATACAGTACATAATACATTACAGTAGGTTCTGTTATATTCAAAATGCCTGTTATGATCCGGTGACCTAGGAGCTGCATGAGAACTTTCACTGGAGAAAGTGGCCACTGTACTGACCGCAATCCTGAACTTAACAACTAGAAGTAGCCGTGGAGTGTACCTAACACACCTAGACACCTCGTCACAGCCGGAGAACTAAATACCCCTAAAGATGGAAATAGGAATACTATCTTGCCTCAGAGAAAATCCCGAAAGGATAGACAGCCCCCCACAAATATTGGCGGTGAGTCGGAGAGGAAAAAACATACACAGGCAGAAAAACAGGATTAGCACAGGAGGCCACTCTAGCTAGATAGGACAGGATAGGACAGCGTTCTGTGCGGTCAGTATAAAAACCCTTCAAAACATCCACAGCAGAATATACATAAACTTCCTACATCTTTACTAAAAGATATAGGAGCGTAAATCTGCAACTCCAGTGAATCCTACAATCAGAGCAGGAATAAAACTGAAACAAGCACACTGGCAGTGTGCCACAGACACAAAAACCAAACACTTATCTTTGCTGAAATAGGCAGCGAGCAGGAGAAGCCAGAAAGTGATCCAACACTTCACAAGGAACATTGACTACTGGCAAGGGCTAAAGGATACTGCCCACTTAAATATCCCAGTCAGAATTGTAATAATCCGATACACCTGGCCAGGTCTGTGACTTAGAGACAACTGCATTCCCACCTACAGCCACTGGAGGGAACCCAAGAGCAGAATTCACAACAATGCTCTTGCCTTATGGTGGGATATGCATGTTTGTGATGTACTGCTATTATAATGCCCCTATTTATATTTTTGTACCTTAGCAGTATCCTCGGCCGTATTTTTCTGGGATTTTTTCACTGAAACATCAAGTGTGCCCTCTTGCCTCCCTCACTTTTGGTTCATGTTTTTACTTCTCTACTTTTAAATGTAAAATAAATGAACTGTAACTTTTTATATAATGGCATGGACTCTTGTTTAGAGATGGGTGAGCCCTAAAAGTAAGGTTTGGCGTCCGTACTGAATACCTCTTGTTCAGGCACGAGCACCAAAAATGGACTTTACCAGAAAGTCCTTGTTACTGTTTGAGTTCAGCCACCCAAACACCGGGTGTTTGTCGTTCTGTCAATATGCATGACAGCACGACAAACTCTGCTTCTGATCTGTGGTAAAATCATTGCCGCTGATCAGACATTCATGACAGTGTGAGCCCAAAGCTGTGATGGAAAGTATAAACTATACTTCTGGTCACTGGTGTGGGCTTATGGGACTACTGCTCCCATCAGCCTATGCCTGCTACTGCTATTAACAGCAAGAGCAGGCGTTAGTTGTTGGGAGTATTAATCAGCCGACACCAGCACTCTGAATGAATAATTTTTTTTAAAAACTGCGTGGCTTCCCATGTATTTTTGATTACTAGCCAGGTAAAACAGACAGCTAGTGGCTGGGTACCAAGATGCGACCGTCCAGGCTGTGAACTACTAAGGGATGAGCTGCTGCAAGTGCAGCATCAGTGACAAATGGTGACATCATCGAGGTTACCTCCAATCACTGAAGATGCATTCACCAATGGGCTGAAGTGTGGTGACCTCCCTCCGGTGAGAGGTGAGTTCACCGCAGTTCAGAAAGAGCATTCACCTCTCACTGATGCATCGTCAGTGACAGGAGGTAACCTGGATGAGGTCACCGCTGCTCACTGATCCTACGCTTGCAACAGTTCATTCATCAGTGGTTTTCAGCCTGGACGGTCGTATCTTGTCCAGGTTGAAAACAAGTAAGACACCTGAGGGATATTGCTTTTTGTTTTGGTTTTATTACATGAGACTGGTTTACAGAGGGAGAGGACTCTGCCCTCATGGGCTTATAATCTACAGGGTGTTGGAGAAGTAGGCAAGCAGCTCCAGTGATATTGATGTGGCAGAGGGGTTATTGCAGGTTACAGGCTTTTTTGAAGAGATGCGTTTTCAGGTTGCGTCTGAAGGTTCAGTTGTGTGAGACACAATTGAACATGTCGAGGCACTAAATTCCAGAGGTTAGAGCAGGGGTGCACAACTCCAGTCATCAAGGGCCACCAACAGTGCATGTTTTCAGGATTTCCTTAGTATTGCACAGGTGACAATTTAATCACCTGCACAGTAGATGATTCCAACACCTTGTGCAATGCTAAGGAAATTCTGAAAATATGCACTGTTCGTGGCGCCTGAAGACTGGAGTTGTGCATCCCTAGGATAGGGGATGTTCAAGAAAAATCTTGGAGGCGTAGGTTGAGGAACACACGAGGGCAGAGAAAAGAAGGAGGTCTTGTGAAGATAGGAGATTACATGTGAGAAGTTATCAGGTGATCAGTTTGCAGATATATGTTCAAATTAAGATAGATTATGGATGACCTTGTAAGTTATTCTTAGTAATTTAAATCAGATTCTCTGGGTAATTGGAAACCAGTGAAGGGATTGGCTGAGCGCTGAGGCAGTGGAGTAGTGAAGGGAGAGGTGGATTAATCAGGAAGCAAAGGTAAGTATCGAATGGATGTGTGTCAGATAGTGTTGAGCATTCCGATACGGCAAATATCGGGTATCGGCCGGTATTCGCTGTATCGGAGTTCCGATATTGATACAAAAGTTTTGAAAAAAAAAGATCCGTTTTTTTTCTGCTGGATCCGTTTTTTCTCATAGAGTTGTATTAGCGCCAGATTGCGCCTGATGGCCACACGTTTCATCCGTTTTTAGCTGGATCCGTCGCTGTGCGTTTTTTCGCCGGACAGAAAAACCGTTTTTCTGTATGTGTTTTCCGTCCGGCAGAAACAGCTTTTTTGACGGATCTGGCAAAAAACGGATGAAACGTGTGGCCATCAGGCGCAATCCGGCGCTAATACAACTCTATGAGAAAAAAATGGATCCGACAGAAAAAATTGATCTGTTTTTTTTTCAAAACTTGACGGATTGTGCCTGACGGCAAAAACCTGATGTGTGAAAGTAGCCAGATATATGGATAGATACATCTATGTATCTATAGATATATCTATCTATAAAAAATCTATAGATAGATATATCCATAGATATATAATAGAAAGGCCGATGTTTCTAAGGCTACTTTCACACTTGCGTTTTTAGCAATCCATCGCAATCCGTTAGAATGCTGTGTGGGGCACATCTCTGGGGGCCCTGTGATCGCCATTACCAGCATCCACATAACCACAGCAACCGTCTTCCAATCTGTTGTTCTGGGGTGTCATGGATTTCTAATTGACCATTATTACTGAGATAAGTGATGAGGAGGCTGGGAGAGGCGAGGTCCTGTGCTATTTGTGCTGTTTCCTGCCATTAGAAATAGTGGCAGCCATCTTAATTTACATAAGGAACGCCATATTGGAGCATTATGCAGACTCAATTTCACCACTATTACTGTTGTGCATCCTTATTAACCCCTATTTCTGCTTATTAACCTTGCCCTTTCCTAAAAGACAGTTACATGTGCCATCTTGTGGTCAGTTAGGCTAATTTACCCTAAATGCCTGCAGGGCTAACAGGCTATCTCTAATTCTATCTTCTGTCACTACCCTCCTGATGGAGAACCCAAAAAATAAAAAACCAAGGTTAAGTAAAGGAATTGGTAGTAGCAGTAGATAACCCTTTCAAGATACTGTAGATGTATGGCATTATAGAAAAAAATAGCAGATCATTTTGCGTTCTATGTACTGAAACGGTAGTAGGCAGAAGGAGGAATATAAATAGACATTTTTAAACTAATCATTCCCAGCTCTTGAAAAAAATAAATAAAATAAAATATAAAATAGCCGAAATGAAGATATCCAGAGTTAACATCAACAAAGCTTTATTAAGACAAATATATAATGGTGCAATAGTGCACAAGCACGCTAACATAAGGTGAGAGGCTGAATAATAATATCATGTAATGTAAGAATAACACTGGTAAAGAACACCGCAGAAGAATACATGTATCCTTATATACTGCCTGGTACAACCCTAGCTGCCTAAGCATACATTAAGTGCATAAGTATTACAAATACAGTGGGGCAAAAAAGTATTTAGTCAGTCAGCAATAGTGCAAGTTCCACCACTTAAAAAAATGAGAGGCGTCTGTAATTTACATCATAGGTAGACCTCAACTATGGGAGACAAACTGAGAAAAAAAAATCCAGAAAATCACATTGTCTGTTTTTTTAACATTTTATTTGCATATTATGGTGGAAAATAAGTATTTGGTCAGAGACAAAATTTCATCTCAATACTTTGTAATATATCCTTTGTTGGCAATGACAGAGGTCAAACGTTTTCTGTAAGTCTTCACAAGGTTGCCACACACTGTTGTTGGTATGTTGGCCCATTCCTCCATGCAGATCTCCTCTAGAGCAGTGATGTTTTTGGCTTTTCGCTTGGCAACACGGACTTTCAACTCCCTCCAAAGGTTTTCTATAGGGTTGAGATCTGGAGACTGGCTAGGCCACTCCAGGACCTTGACATGCTTCTTACGAAGCCACTCCTTCGTTGCCCTGGCGGTGTGCTTTGGATCATTGTCATGTTGAAAGACCCAGCCACGTTTCATCTTCAATGCCCTTGCTGATGGAAGGAGGTTTGCACTCAAAATCTCACGATACATGGCCCCATTCATTCTTTCATGTACCCAGATCAGTCGTCCTGGCCCCTTTGCAGAGAAACAGCCCCAAAGCATGATGTTTCCACCACCATGCTTTACAGTAGGTATGGTGTTTGATGGATGCAACTCAGTATTCTTTTTCCTCCAAACACGACAAGTTGTGTTTCTACCAAATAGTTCCAGTTTGGTTTCATCAGACCATAGGACATTCTCCCAAAACTCCTCTGGATCATCCAAATGCTCTCTAGCAAACTTCAGACGGGCCCGGACATGTACTAGCTTAAGCAGTGGGACACGTCTGGCACTGCAGGATCTAAGTCCACGGAGACGTAGTGTGCTACTTATGGTAGGCCTTGTTACATTGGTCCCAGCTCTCTGCAGTTCATTCACTAGGTCCCCCCGCGTGGTTCTGGGATTTTTGCTCACCGTTCTTGTGATCATTCTGACCCCACGGGGTGGGATTTTGCGTGGAGCCCCAGATCGAGGGAGATTATCAGTGGTCTTGTATGTCTTCCATTTTCTAATTATTGCTCCCACTGTTGATTTCTTCACTCCAAGCTGGTTGGCTATTGCAGATTCAGTCTTCCCAGCCTGGTGCAGGGCTACAATTTTGTTTCTGGTGTCCTTTGACAGCTCTTTGGTCTTCACCATAGTGGAGTTTGGAGTCAGACTGTTTGAGGGTGTGCACAGGTGTCTTTTTATACTGATAACAAGTTTAAACAGGTGCCATTACTACAGGTAATGAGTGGAGGAAAGAGGAGACTCTTAAAGAAGAAGTTACAGGTCTGTGAGAGCCAGAAACCTTGATTGTTTGTTTCTGACCAAATACTTATTTTCCACCATAATATGCAAATAAAATGTTAAAAAAACAGACAATGTGATTTTCTGGATTTTTTTTTCTCAGTTTGTCTCCCATAGTTGAGGTCTACCTATGATGTAAATTACAGACGCTTCTCATCTTTTTAAGTGGTGGAACTTGCACTATTGCAGACTGACTAAATACTTTTTTGCCCCACTGTATATGTGTAACCAGGAGCAGTAATAATAACTACCTGCAGCAGATTCAGCATCCCACCTCACCCCAATGCGCGTTTTGCAACCAGCTTCTTCCGGGGGCGTCCCCAGAGGAAGCTGGTTGCGAAACGCGCGTTGGATCTCTTCTTTTCGGCTATTTTACATAGGTTAGACCGAACAGGGTAATCATGATGTCACATCACATGAGAAGAGTTGATATAGTATCATTTCCAACAAGTACATCAGAAAGCGAAATATGTAAGGTTGTTATACAAACATTCTGTGAAGTTGTGTCAGTGACAAAAGATGGGACACCAAACATTCTGGGGAAAAAAGTGGGATTTGTCAAATTGTTTACGGAAGCTACTGGACATCCGATTGTGCCTTTTCATTCTATTATCCAATAGTAGGTTATATGTGCCAAGGCAGGATTCACCGACTTAAATGACTTAGGCTGTGTGCACAAGTTGCGTTTTTTATGCGTTTCTGCTGCGTTTTTTGCCGCAGTGTAAACGCATAAAAACACTTAAAAAACGCATTCCCATGCAATACTATGGGATTCCGCAGTTGCTGTGCCCATGCTGCGGAGTTTCCCGCTGCGGAATCACATAGCAGTAAAATCCGCAGCATGTTCATTATTTCTGCGGAATCGCAGCGATTATGCAGCCATAGGATTGCATTGAAATGCTCACTTTACACATGTGGCTATGCCCACCATGTGTAAAGTGAGTGCTTCATGTGCGGATGGTACCCGGGTCTGGAGAAGAAGACACACTTCTCCAGACCCTTAGGAACCATATTTCTGTAAAAAAAAAAAAAAAAAAAAAGATAAAAAAATAGGGATATACTTACCGTCTGCGGCAGCTTCCGTTCCCAGGGATGCATTGCGCGAAGGACCTTTGTGATGTCGCGGTCACACGATTGTGACATCACAAAGGTCCTTGGCGCAAAGCATCCCAGGGAACGGAACATACCAGGAGCGCCCCTAAGGAGATCGAGGGCCATCAGAAGGTGAGAATAACCATAGATTTTTTTTTTTTTAATTTTTAACATTCTATCTTTTACTATTGATGCTGCACAGGCAGCATCAATAGTAAAAAGTTGGTTACACTTGTCAAGCACTATGCTTGACAAGTGTGACCAACCTGTCAATCACTTTTCCAAGCGATGCTTCAAATCGCTTGGAAAACGCATTCTGCAAGCTAAAAACGCTTCCAAAATACTTGTGTTTTGCTGGGAAACACATGCGAATTCCACATGCGTTTTACCCACGGCAGAGAGTTGCGGAAATGCTGCAGGACATTTCTACAGCATTTCTGCAATGTGGGTGCAGAACCCCAGGTGACCGGTTGCTGCAGTGATGTTGCTTTTCCTTCGGGGAAGGTAATGTCATGCTCAGAGGCAATGGAGTTCTCTTCACCAGGTAAGGCAAACACATGCAACACATTCTGAATCCAGGCCAGCAAGGGGAGCTCAAAACCCTGATTCAGGGGAGCTTCCCTAAGCTATATGTATCCTGACCTGGAGGAGGAGTTAGGCAGTTGGTCCTGGGAGACCAAGCAGAGCAGATGTCTAGGAGAGACGCAGAGCAGACAGAGGCCTGGCAGCCTCGAGGGAGCTGCAGCCTCTGAAGGGACAGATAACCTGGAAGGATTGGATGTGGAGTAGCCGGAAGGGAAGGAGCAAAGGAGAGGCAAAGGAGAGGAACAGTGCTCAGAGGGGAACAGTGACCGGGCACCCTCAGAGCCATAGCACAGAAGCCAGGTCCCGGGAGCCCGAGGCCTTAGTGGAACTGTCCGACACTTGGCAGAACCGGAGGACTAAGAACTTTATGTGATTGGCCCACACCACACCTGAGACGCAGCAGCAGAGGAACCCGGGGCATGATAGAGTCCCTGTAAAACGGCTCAAGCTGCCAGTCATGCAGGATCTGTCTCAGGATGGGGAATAGAGGACTCTGCAGGAAGCTTCAGGCAGCAGCGACCCCACATGCAGCAGGCGCTAGATGGAAAGGCTCACGGACCTCTACTGGAACAAGGGAACCCTCCATTGCTGCTGAGCCGGCCAGACTACCATGACTCATGCCTGGAACCCTGGACTGTGGCCAGCAACCTACAGTAAACCAGTTAAAGACTTAGAACTTGTCTCCTCCATTTATTCACCGGCACATATCATCTTAGCCACACACCATAGGACCCCGCTTCATCTGTGGGAAGTGTAACACCTGTGCTGCCTCAACATTGTAACGAATGGAAACGGAGGCACAGATGTAGAAGTTCACATTCGTATTTATTAAGGTTTGATGTGGAACCACTAGGACCCAGTTTGTAAGAGGGCATCTTCAGATGAACATATTTGGAGGAGAGCCATACCTTATCCCCTGGCTGGAAGGAAGGAGCCTCCAGACGTCTCTTGTCCGCATGCTTCTTCATACGTAGAGAAGCTCTCTCTAAGGCAACCTTGGTGTCGCTCCATACTTTCGAGAATTCCTCCGTAAAGGTATCAGCTGCAGGAACGCCAGAAGACCCAGAGATGGGAAGCGGAATTCTGGGTTGGAGCCCAAACACAATCTGAAAGGGAGATTTACCAGAAGACTCACTTACTTGATTGTTGTACAAGAATTCTGCCCAAGGCAGCAACTTGATCCAGTCATCATGTTGATGAAGTGACGCAAGAATCCTGTAAGAATTTGATTGGTCCTCTCTACTTGCCTATTGGATTGAGGGTAATATGCGGAAGAGAAGTCCAGCTCCACTTGAACAGACTTAAAAAGTGCTCTCCAGAATTTGGAGGTGAACTGGACACCCCTATCAGATATGATGTGGAGAGGAAACCTGTGAAGATGGAAGATATGTTGAATGAAATGATCAGCGAGCTCTGAAGCAGACGGGAGACCAGGTAACGGAACAAAATGCACCACCTTCGAAAAACGATCCACCACAACCCAGAGGACAGAACAGCGAGAGGAGACGGGAAGATCAGTAATAAAGTCCATTGCGATGTGCTGCCAGGGTACTGAAGGAACAAAGAGAGGAAATAACCGCCCGGAGGGCAAACGCTTATCAGTCTTGTTGCGAGCACACGAAGGACAGGCAGCAACATACTCCTGAACATCCTTGCCCATGGTAGGCCACCAGTAGTAACGGGAGATGAGTTGCAGAGTCTTCCTTTGTCCGGCATGACCGGCCAATTTAGAAGAATGACCCCACCGAAGAACTCGTTTCCGATCTGAAGAAGAAACAAAGGTTTTACCTGGAGGGAGTCGAGCAAGATTAACTGCGGCCACCGATACTAATGATGTGGTGTGGTCCTTCCACAAAATCGGGAGGCAAAAACGCTCTGGAAAGTGCATCAGCTTTAATGTTCTTATCAGCTGGTCGGAAATGAAGAACAAAATTAAATCGAGCAAAAAACAAGGCCCACTGGGCTTGATGAGGATTCAGTCTCTGAGCAGATTGAAGATAAGCAAGATTCTTATGATCTGTGTAAATGATAACCTGATGAGCAGCACCCTCAAGAAGATGACGCCACTCCTGCAGAGCTAACTTGATGGCCAATAATTCACGATCTCCTACGGAGTAATTAATCTCAGAAACAGAAAAGACATTTCGAGAAAAAGCCACAGGTGACCATCCGGCCGGACGACGACTTCTGGGTGAGAACTGCGCCAGCACCTATGGAGGAAGCATCTACCTCAAGCAAAAATTGTTTTTCGGAGTCCGGTCGATGAAGTACGGGTGCGGAGGAGAAGGCCTGCTTTAAGGAAGTAAAAGCCTCCTCAGCCTCAGGTGTCCATCCCTTGGCATTCGCGCCTTTCCGGGTCAAAGCCGAAATGGGTGCCACTCGAGTGGAAAAATTTGTATTGAACAAACGGTAATAGTTGGCAAACCCCAGGAACCGTTGTATTGCCTTCAAACCGCATGGGCGAGGCCACTTAAGAATGGCGGATACCTTCTCTGGATCCATCTTTAAACCTGTAGACGAGACAATATAACCCAGGAAAGGCAGAGAGGATTGCTCAAAGAGACACTTTTCAATTTTAGCATAAAGTCTGTTCTCCCTGAATCTTTGTAAGACCATACGTACATGTCTCCGATGGGAAGTTAAATCAGCAGAGAAGATCAGAATGTCGTCCAGGTAAACAACAACACAAGAATAAAGCAGATCTCTGAAAACATCATTTACAAATTCCTGAAACACTGCTGGTGCATTACTTAGCCCAAATGGCATTACCAGGTATTCGTAGTGTCCGTCCCGGGTGTTAAAGGCGGTCTTCCATTCGTCTCCCTTACGAATGCGTATCAGATTGTAAGCCCCTCTGAGGTCCAGTTTGGTGAAAATTTTAGACCCCCTAAGATGATCAAACAATTCTGAAATTACTGGCAACGGATACCTGTTCTTTACCGTAATCTGGTTCAGACCTCTATATCGATACAGGGTCGTAGAGATCCATCCTTTTTCTTCACGAAGAAGAATCCAGCTCCAGCAGGCGAGGAAGACTTCCGGATGAATCCTCTGTCCAGGTTCTCCTGAATGTATTCAGACATGGACTGAGTCTCTGCTTGAGAAAGAGGATAAATCTGTCCTCGTGGAGGAGACGCTCCGGGAAGCAGATCAATGGGGCAATCATACGACCTGTGTGGAGATAATCTCTCCGCCTCTTTTTCCCGGAAGACATCAGCGAATGACCAGTAAGGTGACGGCAAACCCGGCAGGGTTTTAGGTTGTACTGGAGGAAGAACAGGACGAACCGGAATGATACATCGATCAAAGCAAGAATCTCCCCAGCGCAGGATGTCTCCTGTCCTCCAATTTAAAACAGGTTCATGCATCCGGAACCAGGGTAGACCTAGAAGCAAGGGGTGAGACAAATCTGGCAACACATAAAAACAGATTCTTTCAGCATGGGTTAGACCTACCCGGAGTTCCAAAGGCACAGTCTGGAACCATATGGACTCCGACAGGGGTCTGCTATCCACGGAAAGTGAGGCCCAACCAGAAAGCAAGACACCGACGACCGAGACAACAACACCGCAGCACCAGGCCCTGCGCCTGGCGGACCAGGAGCAGCAACAAGTGATCCAGGCTCCAGCGGAGACAGATCAAGACACTGGCACCAGCGAGACAGGTATGTTCACTGCCCCGGTAGCTGAAGACACCTAAGTGGGACCACTAGCACCTCCACCAGCCTTAATGCTTAAACAAATTACAATGGCCGTAACCTGGGATCGCATGACTGATGTACTGTATGTGACACACTAACTGAGCCAATGACCCCAGTAACATCGCCCCTGAAGGCATGTAGGCCCAAAGAGACAGTTCATTGGAAACACCCCAGCACAGATCTTATGGGATTCCCAGTGGAGATACTATCAGCCGTAAATGGTGTGCAAGTGACTGACAAGGAGGACTATTGTAAACAGCAGATCCTTAAACTAGCAGCGGAGGAGAGACAATGCCAAACTAAATGGGAGGCCATGGAACAAAAGAACCTGTTAGCCAAAGCCCAATCCCACACCATTAAACCTGCCAGTAGAGGACCTATTAGATCTGGAAATGTAGTTTCCTTCAATTTGAACAGAGGATGGGGACCCCGCTTGACCTGTGGGAAGTGTAACACCTGTGCTGCCTCAACTTCCCCAGGGGACCCCTTCAACCTGGCGTCGGTACCCACTACTGACCGAACACCACAGGTGGTGTCACAACAGACTTTGAACATTTTCCCCTTTAAAGACCGTTTCTCTTTAACGTTGAGCCCCAGGGCCATGGCTGGGTCACAGCCACCGTGACATCTCCTTTAACAGCCGACCGGACCAGGTACGAGTACCCCAGTGCCTTGACTGGGCGACTCATGGGCACATAGCCTTAATGTCAGTTGTTACAAAAAATAGTTACAATCTGGAAAAAAAGTATTTAGTCAGCCACCAATTGTGCACGTTCTCCCACTAAAAAGATGAGAGAGGCCTGTAATTGACATCATAGATAGACCACAGCTATGAGAGTTAAAATGAGAAAACAAATCCAGAAAATCACCTTGTCTGATTTGGCAAAATTTATTATGCAAATTATGGTGGAAAATAAGTTTTCGGTCACCTAAAAACATGCAAGATTTTCTGGCTCTCACATACCTGTAACTTCTTGCTTAAGAGGCTCCTCTGTCCTTCACTCATTCACCTGTAGTGATGACACCTGTTTGAACTTGTTATCAGTATAAAAGACACCTGTCCACAACCTCAAACAGTGACAATCCAAACTCCACTATTGTGAAGACTAAAGAGTAGTGATGAGCAAATATACTCGTTATTCGAGATCTCCCTAGCACGCTCGGGTGTCCTCCGAGTATTATTTAGTGCTCAGAGATTTAGTTTTCTTCGCCGCAGCTGAATGATTTACATCTGTTAGCCAGCTTGATTACATGTGGGGATTCCTTAGCAACCAGGCAACCCCCACATGTACTTATGCTGGCTAACAGATGTAAATCAATCAGCTGCGGCGCTAAAAAATATTCGGAGGTCACCCAAGTGTATGACACTATCGGCAGTGAGTTTGGCAAGAATCGCTGTTGTGAAAGTAGCCTTTTGCAGCAGATTGGGCAGTTTTTCTGCATTTGCCGCGTAACCGATCACTAATGGCAACACTGCGTTTGGTTTCATTCATTCCCTCTGGGATTTGTGGTACTTGCTGTGATCTGGGAAATGCGGTGCCATACCTCCAAACTTTTGAAGAAGGGAAAAAGTTATAAAGGTTGCGGCGCACATAGTGCACCGCGGCACATTTTAGGCCACGCCTCTGACCACACCCATTTCAAAACTAGTCACACCCATATTCAAGTCCCAACCACACCCATTTAGCACTGCTGATCACACTGTTTCATATACAATAATTAAAACAAAAAAAAATATGGCCACACAATGCTCCATACTGTATAATCGCCACACATGATGCTCCATACTGTATAATGGCTACACAGTGCTTCACATACTGTATAATGGCCCTACATGATGTTCCATACTGTATAATGGCCACACAGTGCTCCACACTGTATAATGGCCACACATGATGCTCCATATTGTATAATGACCCCACATGATGCTCAATAGTGTATAATGCCCCCCTCCCATCTTGTATGCATAGCTCATCTCCCTCCCATCCCATATGCATGGCTCATATCCCCCCTCCTCCTGTTTGCATGGCTCATATCCCTCCTCCTCCTGCATGCTTGGCTCATATTCCCCCTCCTGTATGCATGGCTCATAATTCCCCCCCCCTATGTTCATGGCTCATATCCCCCCGTATGCATGGCTCATAATTCCCCCCCCACCTCCTGTATGCATGTCTCATATTCCACCACCCCCCCCTCCTGTATGCATGGCTCATATTCCCCCCCTGTATGCATGGCTCATATCCCCCCTCCTGTATGCATGGCTCATAATTCCCTCCCTGTATGCATGGCTCATATTCCCCCCTCCTGTATGCATGGCTCATAATTCCCCCCCCCTGTATGCATGGCTCATATTCCCCCGTATGCATGGCTCATAATTCCCCCCCTGTATGCATGGCTGATGGCTCATATTCCCCCGTATGCATGGCTCATAATTTCCCCCCCCCCCCGTATGCATGGCTGATGGCTCATATTCCCCTGTGTGCATGGCTCATAATTCCCCCCCCCCCCCCATATGCATGGCTGATGGCTCATATTCCCCCGTATGCATGGCTCATAATTCCCCCCCTCCCTAGATGCAGAGAACTTCATTTTAGTTGCTTAATCAGCATTCATATGTGCATTAATCACAATATTCCATATATATTTAGATAACCAATAACAGAGGAGCTAGACAATATGTTAATTAACTAACCACCCCTAACCACTTCTTTCTATATGCAATTATAAAACTATGTATGTACAATAAATGATCAGTATTGATGGAATGCTTTTCTGTCACAATGGTGTACAGTCCATTCTTGATGAGCGCTCAAAATACTCAGTCTTATTGGGAACGGCCGCAGCACACACAGGGATAAATGTATCCAAACCAAATTTCCATTGCAGGGTGAGTATCGTCTTCAAGGAGGGTGGGTGGGACTCGGAGGCAGGGGGGTGGGGCGGCCAGTCGGGTTTGTGACCCAGGACTAAAAAAAAAAAACCTTGCTCAGGTGCCGCCCCCCGCAATGTTGCCGCCCTAGGCACGTGACCTCGAGTGCCTAGTGGCAAATACGGCCCTGTCCATCAGCCTGGTTTTTTAAATATTATATATATATATATATATATATATATATATATATATATATGGGCCCCACTCCATCTATATATATATATATATATATATATATATATACACACACACACACACACACACACACACACACACACACACACACACACACACACACAGGTGCTTCTCACAAAATTAGAATATCAAAAAGTTAATTTATTTCAGTTCTTGAATACAAAAAGTGAAACTCGTATATTAGAGTAATTACAAACAGGATTACTGCAGCCTTGAAAGGATTAATAAGAAAAAAACATTCAAAAATTTTGGGAGATTCACAAGGCGTGTACTGCTGCTGGAGTCATTACTTCAAGAGCCAACACACACAGATGTATCCAGGACATGGGATACAAGTGTCGCATTCCTTGTGTAAAGCCACTCATGACCAATAGACAAGGCCAGAAGCGTCTTACCTAGGCCAAGGAGAAAAAGAACTGGACTGTTGCTCAGTGGTCCAAGGTGTTGTTTTCAGATGAAAGTAAATGTTTCTTTATATTTGGAAATCAAGGTCACAGAGTCTGGAGGAAGAGTGAAGAGGCCACAATCCAAGCTGCTTGAGGTCTAGTGTGAAGTTTCCACAATCAGGGACGGTTTTGGGAGCCATGTCATCTGTTGGTGTAGGTGCACTGTGTTTTATCAAGATGAAAGTCAGCGCAGCCGTCTATCAGCAAAATTTTAGAGCACTTCATACTTCTCTCTGACGACAAGCTTTTTGGAAATGGAAATTTCATTCTCCAGCAGGTCTTGGCACCTGTCCACCAATGACACAAGTACCAATACCTGGTTTAAAAACAACAGTATCACTGTGCTTGACTGGCCAGCAAACTCGCCAGACCTTAACCCCATAGAGAATCTATGGGGTATTGTCAAGAGGAAGATGGGAGACACCTGATCCAACAATGCAGATGAGCTTCTGGGCTTCCATAATACCTAAGCAGTGCCACAGGCTGATCGCCCGCATGTCACGCTGCATTAATGCAGTAATTGATGCGAAAGGAGCCCCGACCAAGTATTGAGTGCATTTACTGAACATACATTGTAGTAGGCCAACATTTCGGATTTTAAAAGCATTTTTCAAGCTGGTGTTATAAAGTATTCTAATTTACTGAGATAATGACTTTTGGGTTTTCATTGGCTGTAAGCCAAAATCATCAACATTAACAGAAATAAACACTTGAAATAGATCACTCTGTAATGACTCTATCTAATATATGGGTTTCACTTTTTGTACTGAAGAACTGAAATAAATTAACTTTTTGATTATATTCTAATTTTTGTGAAAAGCACCTGTATTTCGATGCGGAAATACATGTAATAAAACACAGTGAAAAAACATAAGTAATGTAATTTAGTTAATAGGTGCAGGAATGCTGCAGAAAATATAAAACTCACTAAAAGCTCAAAATGGGAACATAGCCTAATCTGGGACAATTTGTATTTACCCCTTCCTTTGGATCAACTAATTAGGTTATAATATAGGTTGAACTAGATGGACTTGTCTTCTTTCAGTCTTAAAACTAGAAAAAGTTAAAGGTAAATGTATAACAAATGTTATGTTTGTCTTTAGTAGAAATAATTTTTTATTACAATAATGTGCAATTATTTTACATTAAGAATAATGTATTAATAATAGTTACTCACTCTCTCCACGTGTCTAAAAACTCTCAAGAAATTTTCCCTCAAAACGCCTTTAATTTCGTAATCTTGCCATCCGCGTCTCAATAGTTCTGTTATCAGCAGTGGATATTTAGATACATCCTCCAGACCGTCTGGAAACCTATGAATGTAAAACAGTTATTGAAATTATTAGTTGCTGCCACAACAAAATATTTACTGGAAATGGTTTTTTTTTGTTTTTTTATAACTGTAATTTTATTAAATTTTATATAATTTTAGCAATCAAAAATAAGAATTAGACAATCATATTCTACAAACAAATTGGAAAATTAGCAAGGATGAAGTATATTAAAGATCAACTATTGAGGAATATTCCCTTCTAGTGGCGACAAACCAAATTGCATGATGGAGCAATAAAAGAAAAGACTTAAGTTTCAATAAATCTTAACAAAAGTTATAGTTGGCGCCATATCAAACCAACTCCATCAACATATTTGTTTAAGAATTATTTTCTATCTAATAAACAAAACCTAAAAAGACAAGACACACACAACATGTGGGGTTGGAGGAAAAACAAAAGAGGCCTGGAAGAAAAAAAAAGATGTAATTGTTATTTTGAGTAGAGATGAGCGAATGTTAGGAAAACGATCGCCAAACATAAATTCAGCACAAATATGGCACGATCCATTTTTCTTAAAATCGTTAGCATTCGGTAAAAGTGCGGGAAAATATTCGAACTGCCACAAATGTATTTTTAGAACTTTGGCTAGGATGTGGTGGTGTATGATGAGCATGGGGCATGTGATTGATGAGGGATGGGGGGCAAAGCTCAGGAGTAGCGTGCTTGTAATTTTTTTTCATTAACGTTATGTTTGTACATTGCCGCTAGCCAATCAGGGCAAAGCAGAGGCTGCGAGTTTTGGTTCAGGGGGGTTTAACTTCTGATTGGGCCTTCAAGAAGTCACCTGATGCATCACAGAATAGAAAGGGGATTGGCACATACCATCCCGTGCAATAAAATCCTTTATTGTGGCATCATCATACCAACAGCAGGCAGATAAAACAGTGGAGCAAATACAGACGATGATCGTTTCACGCTTACATTGCGCTTCAAGAGGTCATATGAACCTGTTGAAGTGTAATGTAAGAGTGAAACGATCGTTCTCTGTATTTCCTTCACTGTTTTATCTGCCTGCTGTTGGTATGATGATGCCACAATAAAGGATTATATTGCACGGGACTGTATGTGCCAATCCGCTTTATTTTCTATGGACATACAGATTCTTTTTCTTTGGAAGTGGCACCCGTAATCCCTGGTGTGTGTGCAGCTTCATTAACCAGAGGTCATACAGCTGTGCCTTTGTCCTGCTTCTCTTCTATGCCACCTGATGCATCAACTTACTGTCGGTGTTAGAGAAAATTCTACAGTGACCAAGTTGGAGACAGGAGCCTCTGGGTGCAGTTGTGCTTTTGCTGAGTTTGCTTTCCTGGTGCCTTATCTCTGCTGTTCGGTGCTTTTCAGCAGAAGGAGCTAAGTGTTGCATGTTTTGTTTACCCTGTCCCTTTTGGTGTCTGTCTGTCCTTACCTTTTGTTAGATTAGTGCAGCGGTGGGACCAGTGCTCCCACCTGCCAGATCCCTACTTAGGGATAAGAGCAGGGCAAGTGAGGGACTAGGCATCCTGCTCGGTGGCGGAGTGAAAGAACCCATATAGGGACGTTAGGGAGATTAGAGTACAGCCTCAGGTGAGTGCAGAGATGTCCATTCCCCTGTTCCCTATTGTCAGGGTCCACCGTTGTTATTGTGGCCCTGTTGTTCCCCTGTTTGTGGTGTTGTTTGGTGACTGACCAACCATTGGGTTAAATCACACTGGGTCAGTCACTTCGTGACACAGAGATTACAACAAACACACATTTCACATTTTCAGCACTGTCCCCATCTATTGCCAATCTGCACAAACTCCTCATCCTGCTGATACCCCAATACTGAGCCACTGGTGCCGTATGTGTCCCTATGACTGCACCTGCTGTGTGGTTCTCTGTGCCTTCTAAATTCTAAAGCAACTCTCTATAATATATTAATGCAGGGTGCAAGTACCCTAGAAAACAGTGCCCACGTTTTGTCCCCTAGAAAGTAATAATGTCCTGTGTGCCCCTTTGACAGTCTCAGTAATCTGAATTCCCCTATAACAATAAGTGTCCACTTTACATTTAACCCCTTAGTGACTGAGCCAAATTTTTGCAATTCTGACCACTGTCACTTTATGAGGTTATAACTCTGGAACGCTTCAACAGATCCCGCTGATTCTGAGATTGTTTTTTCGTGACATATTGTACTTCATGTTAGTAGTAACATTTCTTCGATATTACTTGCGATTATTTATGAAAAATGGAAATATGGCGAAAATTTTTAAAATTTTGCAATTTTCAAACTTTGTATTTTTATGCCCTTAAATCAGAGAGATATGTCCCAAAAAATAGTTAATAAACAACATTTCCCACATGTCTACTTTACATCAGCACAATTTTGGAAACAAAATTTTTTTTTGTCAGGGAGTTATAAGGGTTAAAAGTTGACCAGCAATTTCTCATTTTTACAACACCTTTTTTTTTTTAGGGACCACATCACATTTGAAGTCATTTTGAGGGGTCTATATGATAGAAAATAATGAAGTGTGACACCATTCTAAAAACTACACCCCTCAAGGTTCTCAAAACTACATTCAAGAAATTTATTAACCCTTTACGTGCTTGACAGGAACTGAAACAATGTGGAAGGAAAAAAATGAACATTTAACTTTTTTTTGCAAACATTTTAATTCAGAACCATTTTTTTTTATTTTCACAAGTGTAAAAACAGAAATGTAACCATAAATTTTGTTATGCAATTTCTCCTGAATACGCCAATACCCCATATGTGGGGGTAAACCACTGTTTGGGCGCACCGCAGAACTTAGAAGTGAAGGAGCGCCGTTTGACTTTTTCAATGCAGATTTGGCTGGAATTGAGATCGGACGCCATGTCACGTTTAGAGAGCCCCTGATGTGCCTAAACAGTGGAAACCCCCCACAAGTGACACCATTTTGTAAACTAGACCCCTTAAGGAACTTATCTAGATTTGTGGTGAGCACTTTGAACACCCAAGAGCTTCACAGAAGTTTATAACGTAGAGCCGTGAAAATAAAGAATTGCATTTTTTCTACAAAAATGATCTTTTTGCCCCCAAATTTTTATTTTCACAAGGGTAACAGGAGAAATTAGACAACAAAAGTTGTAGTGCAATTTCTCCTGAGTATGTCGATACCCAATATGTGGGGGTAAACCACTGTTTGGGCGCACCGCAGAGCTTGGAAGAGAAGGAGTGCCGTTTTACTTTTTCAATGTAGAATTGTCTGGAATTGAGATTGGACGCCATGTCGCGTTTGGAGAGCCCCTGATGTGCCTAAACAGTGGAAACCCCCAACAAGTGACACCATTTTGGAAACGAGACCCCTTAAGGAACTTATCTAGATGTGTGGTGAGAACTTTGCATTCTAAACTTCTGTGAAGCACTTGGGCATTCAGAGTCGTGAAAATAAAAAATATTTTTTTTTCCACAAAAAAGATCTTGTAGCCCCCAAGTTTATATTTTCACAAGGGTAACAGGAGAAATTGGACCCCAGAAGTTGTTGTACAATTTATCCCGAGTACGCTGATGCCCCATATGTGGGGGTAACCCACTGTTTGGGCGCACGGCAGAGCTCAGAAGGGAGGGAGCACCATTTGACTTTTTGAGCGCAAAATTGGCTGTCGTGTTTGGAGACCCCCTGATGTAACTAAACAGTGGAAACCCCCCAATTCTAGCTCCAACCCTAACCCCAACACACCCCTAACCCTAATCCCAACCCGATCCATAATCCTAATCACTAACCCTAACGATAATCTCAACCCTTACCCCAAAACAACCCTAATGTCAATCCTAACCATAACCCTAATCAAAACCCTAATCAAACCCCTAATCCTAATCTCAACCCTAACCTCAAACCTAACCCTAATCCCAATACACCCCTAATCACAACCCTAACCTTAACCCTAATCCCAAACCTAACCCTAATCCCAAGCATAAGCCTAATGCCAACCCTAACCCTAATACCAACTCTAATCCAAACCCTAACCCCAAATCTAACCCTAACTTTAGCCCCAACCCTAGCCCTAACTTTAGCCCCAACCCTAACCCCAGCCCTAAGGCTACTTTCACACTTGCGTTGTTTGGCATCCGTCGCAATCCGTCGTTTTGGACAAAAAACGGATCCTCCAAATGTGCCCGGAGGATGCGTTTTTTTGCCCATAGACTTGTATTGCCGACGGATCGTGACGGATGGCCACACGTCGCGTCGGTCGTGCACTGGATCAGTTGTGTTTTGGCGGACCGTCGGCACAAAAAACGTTCAATTTGTCGCGTCCGACATTTCTGACCGCGCATGCGTGGCCGTAACTCCGCCCCCTCCTCCCCAGGACATAGATTGGGCAGCTGATGCGTTGAAAAACTACATCCGCTGCCCACGTTGTGCACAATTTTCACAACGTGCGTCGGTATGTCGGGCCGACGCATTGCGACGGCCCCGTACTGACGTAAGTGTGAAAGAACCCTAACCCTGAATTTAGCCCCAACCCTAACCCTAAATTTAGCCCCAACCCTAACCCTAGCCGTAACCCTAGCCCTAACCCTAACCCTAGCCCTAGCCCTAACCCTAACCCTAGCCCTAACCCTAACCCTAGCCCTAGCCCTAACCCTAATTTTAGCCCCAACTGCTCTTCTCCTGTCGGCCGGCAGATGGCGATAGATGGCGGGTACACTGCGCATGCGCCCGCCATTTTCTTTTCCCCGGCAGCCAGGAGGAGCAGCAGGAGGATCCAGGGACACCGGTAAGTGTAATAGGATCCCCGAATCCCTTTATTTCTCTGTCCTCTGATGTGCGATCACATCAGAGGACAGAGAATTACACTTTGATTTTTTTTTTTGCGGTCGCCGGTAAACAGTTAATTACCAGCGATCGCAAAACAGGGGTCGGTAAAACCGACCCCGATCATGTTCTTTGGGGTCTCGGCTACCCCCGGCAGCCGAGACCCCAAAGATTCTCCCAGTGCCGGCCGGCGGGCGCATGAAGATGGCGGCGCCCACCGGGAGCCACGAGGAGCACCGGGGGAGATAGGTGAGTATCAGGGGGCTATCTGGGACCCCTTTTCTCTGTCCTTTGATGTGCGATCACATCGGAGGACAGAGATTAAAAACAAATCGCGTTTTTTTTTGCGATCGCAGGTAAACGGTTAATTACCTGCGATCGCAAATGCGGGGTCGGTAAAAAAAACCCCGAATCATGTTCTCTAGGGTCTCGGCTACCCACGGCAGCCGAGACCCCGGAGAAAATCCGACTCTGGAGGGCGCTATTTACTTTTTCCACAGCGCCTTTAATTAACGGCGCTGTGGTTTAAGTACCTTTAGCGGCCGCCGTTAAAACGCGTATCGGCGGTCGCTAAGGTGTTAATAATGCCCGAGTCTCCCCCCTGTACAGCTCCTTTATACACCGTATGATGCTCTCTTATACACAGTATTATTCCCCCTCATTGTATATATACTGACCTCTTAGTATCACCCCAAACTGTTTGATGGCCCTTAGATAGCCTCCATATAGTATAATGCACCAGATAGTCCTCATTATAGCATAATGCACTCTTCATAGGTAGACTCTATATATATATAATGCACTCCTCATAGGTATACTCTATATGGTATAATGCATTATAAAATCCATTGGCAGATTTTATATAGTATAATGCACCACAAAAAATAGCCCTTAAACACCAAAACACCATGATGACCATGAGGCAAGCCGAATGTAAAAAGACAAAGGTCCTCCAAACAAAATTTTACAAAATAACATGATTTTATTAAATTACATGATTTTTAAAAAAAAACTCATAAAAACAGTTGGAAATGAGAGCAACCTTGCAGAAAACATGGAACAGCAAAACACTGGACTGATGAACTAAATTGTATCAATATCCTGACAATAAATACAGAAAAAACATCGAACACTGCACATATCCCTAAGATGATAATACTTGTTAGAAATGTACATACCAAAAACACATATAGTCCTATCAAATAAAGTGCATAGTGCAAAAACTGTGCTGTACAGGAGGATGATATAAATAACATGAACAAATCATAAAGTTGGACATTGCTGGGTTTTGTTTGTGATCATCTCTGAGAGAAAAAGAGAACCATAAATCAGATGTAAGTAGATCAAAATAAATTTAAATATAGACAGATCAGATCAGAGACAAAAGATACATATCAGCTCAAGGTAAATTAGCTTTCCATAAAAGAGCCAGAGATAGTCATAGTTACCCAGAGTTCAAAAACTATCCAGTGTACACTTTGACGTGCGTTTCAATGGGTATCTTCCTCAGAAGAGGTGCATATAGTATAATGCAGTCCACCCATAGGCAGACTATAGTATAATGCAGCCCCCATAGGCAGACTCTAATAGAATGCAACCCCTCATTGGCAGTCTCTAATAGACTGCAGCCTCCCATAGGCAGACTCTAATAAAATGCAGCCCCATAGGCAGACTTTGTTACATAATGCACCCCATAGGCAGACTGTAATTTAAAGCAGCTCCCCATGGTATGACTAATAAAATGCCGCCCACCATAGGCAGACTTTAATATAATCTTCAAAAGTAAGACAAATGTGGCTGCACTAGAGGATTTGATTTTTCACCATTACTCTGATGAACGTTCCTTTTGCACTGAATAAACATCATTAATATCCAATATGGGGTGCTCAGCAAAGAAAATACAAGTCTTTTCTTTATGTGTGAAGAAAAATAATGTGTCCTGGACCCGTTGAAGCACTCACTGCGTGAAATGGCCATCGTCCATCTGCACACTCCCTGCATGCCTCCCTGACCCGCAATTCCCACACAAAGTCTCTTGTTCACTTGGATGAAATAAAAAGGACTTTGGAATAATCAATCCATCTGGTGAGTGCCGCATTATTTTTCTTCACACAAAGAACAGACTTTATTAGAATGCACCCCCAATAGGCAGCCTCTATAGTATAATGCAGCTGCATAAAACAATAAATCCAATACTCACCTTTCTTCCTGGTTCCTCCGCTGCTCTAGGTGCCCACACATCTCGGGACCGCAGGCGCCGAATAGTGACATCATTGCAACCCCTGTTAGTGTCGGCGTCGGTGACATCCAGCCGATGCAGTTGAATCTGCAATGACGGGCGGGGGGCCCACTGCTGGCACCAGTGCCCCGCCTGCTCACGGGCCCCATAGTGGCTGGATGTCAGTGCAGGGAGATTAATTCTCCCTGCTCTGCCTCAGAATGTAACTGTATCGGCGTGCTGCACACACCAATACAGTTACAGTAACCTACAGTGTGGAAAAAAAAGTATTTAGTCAGCCACCAATTGTGAAAGTTCTCCCACTTAAAAAGATGGGAGAGGCCTATAATTGACATCATAGGTAGACCACAACTATGTGGTATTGAATCTGGAAAATGACCTATAATAACAGAATGCAATATCTCTAAGCCTAGCCGAGCACATTATTGGAATCAGCAATCCTTTCCCCACATGCCTCTACCATTTAGCCACCTCCAGAACCCTGCGTTATGGAGCTATAAAGCATAGCTACCTGGAATTAAATATGGTAGCCGTATTTGGTCTCCCTGCGCAAATAAAATTCAGCAGAATCAAGTGGCGCCACTGCTGTTCCATTCAGAGCTTCGGACAGAAAGTTATGAGCACCCGCGGTTTTGGACAGAAAACCATACTCTCACAGATGGGAGGAGAGAGGCTGCACAAGCCCAGGGGTGGGTGGAGCTTGCGGGAGGGGGCAAGTTATAGGTAACTTGTACCTATGAGGGAAGCCTTTCCAGCAACTATTTGCCACCGTGCAGTTCCCTGACTAACCTGGGGTGAGGCTGGTTTCACATTTGCATTTTTTGCCGTAGCGTTTGTACCGCATATAAATGCATGCATTGTGTATTCCTATATTTAACCCCTTACCGGCATTGGACGTACTATACCGTCCGATGCCGGCTCCCCTGCTTTGATGCAGGGCTCCGCGGTGAGCCCGCACCAAAGCCGGGACATGTCAGCTGTTTTGAACAGCTGACATGTGCCCGTAATAGGCGCGGGCAGAATCGCGATCTGCCCGCACCTATTAACTAGTTAAATGCCGCTGTCAAACGCAGACAGCGGCATTTAACTACCGCTTCCGGCCGGAAATGACGTCATCGCCGACCCCCGTCACATGATCGGGGGTCGGCGATGCTTGTGAATGGTAACCATAGAGGTCCTTGAGACCGCTATGGTTACTGATTGCCCGTCGCTGTGAGCGCCACCCTGTGGTCGGCGCTCACAGCACACGTGCAATTCTACTACATAGCAGCGATCAGCAGATCGCTGCTATGTAGCAGAGCCGATCGTGCTATGCCTGCTTCTAGCCTCTCATGGAGGCTATTGAAGCATGGCGAAAGTTAAAAAAAAAAAAGTTTAAAAAAATGTGAAAAAAATAAAAAAAAAAACATAAAAGTTTAACCCCTTTACCCCCAGGGGTGGTTTGCACGTTAATGACCGGGCCAATTTTTACAATTCTGACCACTGTCCCTTTATGAGGTTATAACTCTGGAACGCTTCAATGGATCCTGGTGATTCTGACATTGTTTTCTCGTGACATATTGTACTTCATGACAATGGTAAAAATTCTTTGATAGTACCTGCGTTTATTTGTGAAAAAAACGGAAATTTGGCGAAAATTATGAAAATATCGCAATTTTCCAACTTTGAATTTTTATGCAATTAAATCACAGAGATATGTCACACAAAATACTTAATAAGTAACATTTCCCACATGTCTACTTTACATCAGCACAATTTTGGAACCAAAATTTTTTTTTGTTAGGGAGTTATAAGGGTTAAAAGTTGACCAGCAATTTCTCATTTCTACAACACCATTTTATTTTAGGGACCACATCTCATTTGAAGTCATTTTGAGGGGTCTATATGATAGAAAATACCCAAGTGTGACACCATTCTAAAAACTACACCCCTCAAGGTGCTCAAAACCATATTCAAGAAGTTTATTAACCCTTCTGGTGCTTCACAGGAATTTTTTGAATGTTTAAATAAAAATGAACATTTAACTTTTTTTCACAAAAAATTTAATTCAGCTCCAATTTGTTTTATTTTACCAAGGGTAACAGGAGAAAATGGACCCCAAACATTGTTGCACAATTTGTCCTGAGTATGCCAATACCCCACATGTGGGGGTAAACCACTGTTTGGGCGCATGGCAGAGCTCGGAAGCGAAGGAGTGCCATTTGACTTTTCAATGCAAAATTGACTGGAATTGAGATGGGACGCCATGTTTCGTTTGGAGAGCCCCTGATGTGGCTAAACATTGAAACACCCCACAAGTGACACCATTTTGGAAAGTAGACCCCCTAAGGAACTTATCTAGAGGTGTGGTGAGCACTTTGACCCACCAAGTGCTTCACAGAAGTTTATAATGCAGAGCCGTAAAAATAAAACAAAATTTTTTTCACACAAAAATTATTTTTTTAGCCCCCAGTTTTGTATTTTCCTGAGGGTAACAGGAGAAATTGTAGATCAGAATAGAAAATGCGGCAGCACTCACCCATCTGTGGTTCAATTCTTTATTCAAAACATGAACAAATACAGCCTTGCGGTCCGAGGGAGTGCAGATGGACGGGAGGTGAGCAGGTGTACGACGACAGCTGTTTCGCGCTGATCCAAGCGCTTCTACAGGTCTGGTAACAGGAGAAATTGGACCCCAAAATTTGTTGCCCAATTTGTCCTGAGTGCGATGATACACCATATGTGGGGGGAACCACTGTTTGGGCACATGGGAGGGCTCAGAAGGGAAGGAGTGCCATTTGAATGCAGACTTAGATGGAATGGTCTGCAGGTGTCACATTGCATTTGCAGAGCCCCTAATGTACCTAAACAGTAGAAACCCCCCACAAGTGACCCCATATTGGAAACTAGACCCCCCAGGGAACTAATCTAGATGTGTTGTGAGAACTTTGAACCCCCAAGTGTTTCACTACAGTTTATAACGCAGAGCCGTGAAAATAAAAAATCTTTTTTTTTCCCACAAAAAATATGTTTTAGCCCCGAGTTTTGTATTTTCCCAAGGGTAACAGGAGAAATTGGACCCCAAAAGTTGTTGTCCTATTTGTCCTGAGTACGCTGATACCCCATATGTTGGGGTAAACCCCTGTTTGGGCACACGGGAGAGCTCGGAAGGGAAGAAGCACTGTTTTACTTTTTCAACGCAGAATTGGCTGGAATTGAGATCGGACGCCATGTCGCGTTTGGAGAGCCCCTGATGTGCCTAAACAGTGGAAACCCCACAATTATAACTGAAACCCTAATCCAAACACATCCCTAACCCTAATCCCAACAGTAACCCTAACCACACCTCTAACCCAGACACACCCCTAACCCTAATCCCAACCCTATTCCCAACCGTAAATGTAATCTAAACCCTAACTGTAACTTTAGCCCCAACCCAAACTGTAGCCCCAGCCCTAACCCTAGCCCTAACCCTAGCCCTAATCCTAACCCTAACCCTAGCCCTAACCTTAGCCCTAACCCTAACCCTAATGGGAAAATGGAAATAAATACATTTTTTTAATTTTTCCCTAACTAAGGGGGTGATGAAGAGGGGTTTGATTTACTTTTATAGCGGGTTTTTTAGCGGATTTTTATGATTGGCAGCCGTCACACACTGAAAGACGCTTTTTATTGCAAAAAATATTTTTTGCGTTACCACATTTTGAGAGCTATAATTTTTCTATATTTTGGTTCACAGAGTCATGTGAGGTCTTGTTTTTTGCGGGACGAGTTGACGTTTTTATTGGTAACATTTTCGGGCACGTGACATTTTTTGATCGCTTTTTATTCCGATTTTTGTGAGGCAGAATGATCAAAAACCAGCTATTCATGAATTTCTTTTGGGGGAGGCGTTTATACCGTTCCGCGTTTGGTAAAATTGATAAAGCAGTTTTATTCTTCGGGTCAGTACGATTACAGCGACACCTCATTTATATCATTTTTTTATGTTTTGGCGCTTTTATACGATAAAAACTATTTTATAGAAAAAATAATTATTTTGGCATCGCTTTATTCTCAGGACTATAACTTTTTTATTTTTTTGCTGATGATGCTGGATGGCAGCTCGTTTTTTGCGGGACAAGATGACGTTTTCAGCGGTACCATGGTTATTTATATCTGTCTTTTTGATCGCGTGTTATTCCACTTTTTGTTCGGCGGTATGATAATAAAGCGTTGTTTTTTGCCTCTTTTTTTTTTTTCTTACGGTGTTTACTGAAGTGGTTAACTAGTGGGCCAGTTTTATAGGTCGGGCCGTTACGGACGCGGCGATACTAAATATGTGTACTTTTATTGTTTTTTTTTTTATTTAGATAAAGAAATGTATTTATGGGAATAATTTTTTTTTTTTCATTATTTTGGAATATTTTTTTTTATTTTTTTTATTTTTTTTACACATTTGAAATTTTTTTTTTACTTTTTTCCTTTGTCCCAGGGGGGGGACATCACAGATCGGTGATCTGACAGTTTGCACAGCACTCTGTCAGATCACTGATCTGATAGCAGTGCAGGCTGCTTCACAGTGCCTGCTCTGAGCAGGCTTCTGTGAAGCCACCTCCCTCCCTGCAGGACCCGGATCCGCGGCCATCTTGGATCCGGGGCTCGAGCAGGGAGGGAGGGAGGTAAGACCCTCGCAGCAACGCGATCACATCGCGTTGCTGCGGGGGGCTCAGGGAAGCCCGCAGGGAGCCCCCTCCCTGCGCGGTGCTTCCCTGCACCGCCGGCACATCGCGATCATCTTTGATCGCGGTGTGCCAGGGGTTAATGTGCCGGGGGCGGTCCGTGACCGCTCCTGGCACATAGTGCCGGATGTCAGCTGCGATAAGCAGCTGACACCCGGCCGCGATCGGCGGCGCTCCCCCCGTGAGCGCCGCCGATCGCGCTGGACGTACTATCCCGTCCATGGTCATAGGGGCCCACCCCACATGGACGGGATAGTACGTCCGATGTCAGAAAGGGGTTAAATTTCGCCCCAATCAAAATAAATCAATAAAAAAAAATATCAAATCTACGCATATTTGGTATCGCCGCGCTCAGAATCGCCCGATCTATCAATTAAAAAAAGTATTAACCTGATCGCTAAACAGCGTAGCGGGAAAAAAATTCGAAACGCCAGAATTACGTTTTTTTGGTCGCCGCGAGATTGCATTAAAATGCAATAACGGGCGATCAAAAGAACGTATCTGCACCGAAATGCTATCATTAAAAACGTCATCTCGGCACCCAAAAAATAAGCCCTCAACCGACCCCAGATGATGAAAAATGGAGACGCTACGAGTATCGGAAAATGGCGCAATTTTTTTTTTTTTTTTTTTTTTTTTTTTTTTTAGCAAATTTTGGAATTTTTTTTCACCACTTAGATAAAAAATAACCTAGTCATGTTTGGTGTCTATGAACTCGTAATGACCTGGAGAATCATAATGGCAGGTCAGTTTTAGCATTTAGTGAACCTAGCAAAAAAGCCAAACAAAAAACCAATGTGGGATTGCACTTTTTTTGCAATTTCACCGCACTTGGAATTTTTTTCCCGTTTTCTAGTACACGACATGCTAAAACCAATGATGTCGTTCAAAAGTACAACTCGTCCCGCAAAAAATAAGCCCTCACATGGCCAAATTGACAGAAAAATAAAAAAGTTATGGCTCTGGGAAGGAGGGGAGCGAAAAACGAACACGGAAAAACGAAAAATCCCCCGGTCATGAAGGGGTTAACATTAAAAACGCATGCGTTTTTTTTGTTAGCGTTTTGCTGCGTTTGACGACGCATGCGTCGTTTCGTTGTTTGTGGCTTGGCGCGGAAATGCAACATGTAGTAATTTCTAGAGGCATCTATTTGCCGCCAGGAAACGCATGCGTTCGATTGCGCAAGGTTTGCGACAAAAAAAGCATTGCTGTCTATGTAAACGCATGCGTTTTTAAGCACATGCATTTGGTTGTGTTTTTGAACACATGCGTTTCAATTGAGAAAACCATGTCTAGACACAGATAAGCAACCCCCCACCATCAAGGTGATAAAAGGGAGGGTGTGGACAGTTGCAGGTCACTTCTCACCAGACTCTGAAGCAGACGAGACACAGACAGGCTACATCTTGGAGGATAACAAGACCCTGAACAATGTGAGTATATCCTAGCCAATGGCTTTATTTTCTATTTTCTGTCTCTACATGTCCTAATTTCTGCCATTTCTTTCTTTCTACATGCATCAGAATGTCTTCTTCGGATTCTTCATCTGGTGAGGAGTTTCGGCCAGGACAGTCGGAAGTGGAGCATGTCAGTGAGGTGAGTATTTGCCTCGTATGTCTGGACTGCAGTACTGTGATATAGAAGATGCTAAGCACAGCCTAAATAGGGGAGGTGCACAGTCATAGGTGCCCAAACCTGAACGTATACAATATAAAGTGACTAGCACACTCCAGCGTGTTGTGATGCAAAAAAGTGGGGATTTGTTACATACAGTAAATCACAAACGTTTCGGTCGATACTGGACCTTCATCTGTGTGCTACAAAAAAGAATTATATACAGACCAAAAAACAATAAATGTGTTGTACATATGAAAGACAAAAACAAAACAAAAACAAAAGTATATACATCACGGAGACACAGGTCATAAAATGAGGAGAGAGAACAATGACCCTGGAGAACATTCAACTTGCGTGGATACAGGTATATATATATCTATACATACATAATTCTTTAAATCATAGGCTGCAAGTTCTAACATGGAAAAGCTGTTGGTACGTTGAGGACATAGGTCCAAGAGGGAGTGTGAGAGGACTACTTTGCGGAACACGAGCGGTGAAGTGATATGCCGAGGGGAGAGTTGGTGTACAGTGAACACATACCTAGGTATAATTGTATACTTGTATGGCCCCAAAAACAATAGAATACTCGGATTTGCATCTAGAGATGAGAAAACGGGGTTACGGTCACAGACACTAATGGTGCCGAGTGTGTGTGGAGCTAAATAAGGCTACCTACCAATCAGACATGCTGGAAAAAAAGGCAACAAGCCGGGAAGAAACAGAACCAGGCTGGTCTGTGGAGTAATGGCGAAATAATAATGGAAATGTAAGACAAGATGCTATTATGTGTACATGGAGAGTAATAAGGAGGGGTACATACCAACTGACGGTGAGTCAGAATAATAGGTGGCGCTGAGGCTTAAAAGAGCTGTCTGTAGGAGGAGGGTAAAAATCTATTGTTAATGTACTACTACAGAGACCATGTAAATTGTACCGCCATAAGCTGCAGAGTGACGCTGAGAGACTTACCAGTACGCCGGGACACTAGGGATAAATGCGGTATCCAGCGCTAATGGAGTGTGTGCAGGGATCGCCGGCATGGCCCTTTATATAGTGGGGCAGAGCGCATAGTGTGTGCTGTATGAGCTGGCAAGACACAGGAAGGGGCGGGGCGGTGACGACATGGGAGTCAGCTGACTACAGGGGGCGGTGATCTGAAAAAACCCCCCAAAAAAACAAACAAAAAAAAAACGGTACCTTCCCGTGCCTGAGTTGCAATCAGTGCAAGAACGTACTGCGGGGCAATACCATACATCACCCACACACATGAAAGAGATACCCAATCAAAAACTTTTTTACCTGTGATACTAATTACGTAGTCTATTTAATCAAATGCCCCTGTGGTCTTTTGTATGTGGGCGAGACCACTCAGTCAGTAAAATCACGTGTATCTAAACATAAGTCCACCATTCGGTGCAAAAATCTCATGCTCCCATTACTGTCTCATTTCATAGAGAAAGGCCACAACTTGTCCCAGCTCAGATTTCAAATAATCGAACAGGTCACACCACATCGCCGCGGGGGAGACAGAGTTACTATGCTGAAGCGTAGGGAGGCTTATTGGATACACGCGCTTAACACCTTAAAGGCCCCTTCACATTAAGCGACGCTGCAGCGATACCGACAACGATCCGGATCGCTGCAGCGTCGCTGTTTGGTCGCTGGAGAGCTGTCACACAGACAGCTCTCCAGCGACCAACGATCCTGAAGTCCCCGGGTAACCAGGGTAAACATCGGGTTACTAAGCGCAGGGCCGCGCTTAGTAACCCGATGTTTACCCTGGTTACCAGCGTAAAAGTAAAAAAAACAAACACTACATACTTACCTACCGCTGTCTGTCCCTGGCGCTCTGCTTCTCTGCACTCCTCCTGTACTGGCTGTGAGCACAGCGGCCGGAAAGCAGAGCGGTGACGTCACCGCTCTGCTTTCCGGCTGACTGACGCTCACAGCCAGTACAGGAGGAGTGCAGAGCACAGCGCCGGGGTCAGACAGCGGTAGGTAAGTATGTAGTGTTTTTTTTTTTTTACTTTTACGCTGGTAACCAGGGTAAACATCGGGTTACTAAGCGCGGCCCTGCGCTTAGTAACCCGATATTTACCCTGGTTACCAGTGAAGACATCGCTGGATCGGTGTCACACACGCCGATCCAGCGATGTCCACGGGAGATCCAGCGACGAAATAAAGTTCTGGACTTTGTTCAGCGACCAACGATCTCCCAGCAGGGGCCTGATCGTTGGTCGCTGTCACACATAACGATTTCCTTAACGATATCGTTGCTACGTCACAAAAAGCAACGATATCGTTAACGATATCGTTATGTGTGAAGGTACCTTAAGTCCCAAAGGTCTCAACAGGGATTACGAACTAATGTCCTTCATTTGAAATTAAAAATCCAATTTCTGATCATCTGTAACATCAATGTGCTATCGTTGCCTTAGGATTCTACATTTTGTTATCATATTATTTATAACCTGCAGTTCTGTTTCCTTGACAGGAGTACCTCTATCTTTAGTGGCCCCATATGGTTTCTTTCATCAGGTTTATACCTAAGTGCACCTTTTTTATCATGCAACCATTATGCTATGGTATAGTATCTTTGGGTCTTGTATATCCCATTATTAAGGGGTTGTCCTTTTCACCTCCGCAACTCACTGTGAGTTTTTGCTAACAACAATTATTGTTATTCCTATTTTCCAGGTCTGTAATATAACCCGTTTTTTTTTTTTACCTGTATAACCCCTTGGTTTGCATCTATATCGGTATCAATATTGCACGTTTGGTATATTCCAATGTAGTTATCATGTCTGCTGCTAAATGTGTTCAATATAGCATAGTAATTATCTTTGCTCTTTTTCACAATCGCCCACTCTGACTTCACTTCTCCACTGCCCTTTTGTGACACCTTTCGGCCACCACTAATGCACGGCTATTCACTGCTCCTCTCAACTGGAACGCACCTCCATTTGTGGAACGCTCACAACACCGCCCTCTGCGGTCAGCTAACACCTCATCCCAGCAGCTGAAACGCACCTCTAACATTTTTTTTTTGTCAGTGGAACGCTCAGATCACTGCCCCCTGTAGTCAGCTGACTCCCATGTCGTCACCGCCCCGCCCCTTCCTGTGTCTTGCCAGCTCATACAGCCCACACTATGCGCTCTGCCCCACTATATAAAGGCTATAAAGGCACAGATGATTGGCCTCGGGGAGACCAAAACATCCAACACCGCGGAGACACCATCACGTGTTTCTCAACGCAGTGATTCCAGAACACTGCCCCCATCCCTTATGGGAAATATGCAGATGCATGAAAAGAAGCTGCGGAGACACCATCACGTGTTTCTCGACGCAAGCAGTGAATAGCCAGGCCTTTCCCCGGGAAGGAACAACCACGGGAAGGGCAGCATCCTATGAAGGAAAGCCACCTATGCCAAGCATGGTATCCATCCACAGACAGCTGTTTCGGGGTTTTTGCCCCTCATCAGTGTGGAGTAGGAATCTGGCTATTAGGAGCAGTCCCTTCCCGTGGTTGTTCCTTCCCGGGGAAAGGCCTGGCTATTCACTGCTTGCGTCGAGAAACACGTGATGGTGTCTCCGCAGCTTCTTTTCATGCATCTGCATATTTCCCATAAGGGATGGGGGCAGTGTTCTGGAATCACTGCGTTGAGAAACACGTGATGGTGTCTCCGCGGTGTTGGATGTTTTGGTCTCCCCGAGGCCAATCATGTGTGCCTTTATAGCCTTTTTACTAGGCACTGCTCCTAATAGCCAGATTCCTACTCCACACTAATGAGGGGCAAAAACCCCGAAACAGCTGTCTGTGGATGGATACCATGCTTGGCATAGGTGGCTTTCCTTGATAGGATGCTGCCCTTCCCGTGGTTGTTCCTTCTCGGGGAAAGGCCTGGCTATTCACTGCTTGCGTCGAGAAACACGTGATGGAGTCTCCGCAGCTTCTTTTCATGCAACCACTATATAAAGGGCCATGCCGGCGATCCCTGCACACACTCCATTAGCGGTGGATACCGCATTTATCCCTAGTGTCCCGGCGTACTGGTAAGTCTCTCAGCATCACTCTGCAGCTTATGGCTTACAGCTTACCCTGGTTACCCGGGGACTTCGGGATCGTTGGTCGCTGGAGAGCTGTCTGTGTGACAGCTCTCCAGCGACCAAACAGCGACGCTGCAGCGATCCGGATCGTTGTCGGTATCGCTGCAGCGTCTCTTAATGTGAAGGGGCCTTTAAGGTGTTAAGCTCGTGTATCCAATAAGCCTCCCTACGCTTCAGCATAGTAACTCTGTCTCCCCCGCGGCGATGTGGTGTGACCTGTTCGATTATTTGAAATCTGAGCTGGGACAAGTTGTGGCCTTTCTCTATGAAATGAGACAGTAATGGGAGCATGAGATTTTTGCACCGAATGGTGGACTTATGTTTAGATACACGTGATTTTACTGACTGAGTGGTCTCGCCCACATACAAAAGACCACAGGGGCATTTGATTAAATAGACTGCGTAATTAGTATCACAGGTAAAAAAGTTGTTGATTGGGTATCTCTTTCATGTGTGTCGGTGATGTATGGTATTGCCCCGCAGTACGTTGTTGCACTGATTGCAACTCAGGCACGGGAAGGTACCGTTTTTTTTTTTTTGTTTGTTTTTTTGGGTTTTTTTTTCAGATCACCGCCCCCTGTAGTCAGCTGACTCCCATGTCGTCACCGCCCCGCCCCTTCCTGTGTCTTGCCAGCTCATACAGCACACACTATGCGCTCTGCCCCACTATATAAAGGGCCATGCCGGCGATCCCTGCACACACTCCATTAGCGCTGGATACCGCATTTATCCCTAGTGTCCCGGCGTACTGGTAAGTCTCTCAGCGTCACTCTGCAGCTTATGGCGGTACAATTTACATGGTCTCTGTAGTAGTACATTAACAATAGATTTTTACCCTCCTCCTACAGACAGCTCTTTTAAGCCTCAGCGCCACCTATTATTCTGACTCACCGTCAGTTGGTATGTACCCCTCCTTATTACTCTCCATGTACATATAATAGCATCTTGTCTTACATTTCCATTATTATTTCGCCATTACTCCACAGACCAGCCTGGTTCTGTTTCTTCCCGGCTTGTTGCCTTTTTTCCAGCATGTCTGATTGGTAGGTAGCCTTATTTAGCTCCACACACACTCGGCACCATTAGTGTCTGTGACCGTAACCCCGTTTTCTCATCTCTAGATGCAAATCCGAGTATTCTATTGTTTTTGGGGCCATACAAGTATACAATTATACCTAGGTATGTGTTCACTGTACACCGACTCTCCCCTCGGCATATCACTTCACCGCTCGTGTTCCGCAAAGTAGTCCTCTCACACTCCCTCTTGGACCTATGTCCTCAGCATACCAACAACTTTTCCATGTTAGAACTTGCAGCCTATGATTTAAAGAATTATATATGGATAGATATATATATATACCTGTATCCACGCAAGTTGAATGTTCTCCAAGGTCATTGTTCTCTCTCCTCATTTTATGACCTGTGTCTCCGTGATGTATATACTTTTGTTTTTGTTTTGTTTTTGTCTTTCATATGTACAACACATTTATTGTTTTTTGTTCTGTATATACATAGTTACATAGTTACATAGTTATTAAGGTTGAAGGAAGACTATATGTCCATCTAGTTCAACCCATAGCCTAACTTAACATGTTGATCCAGAGGAAGGCAAAAAAACCCCATGTGCAAAGAGTAAGCTCCACATTCGGGAAAAAAATTCCTTCCCGACTCCACATACGGCAATCAGACTAGTTCCCTGGATCAACGCCCTATCAAGGAATCTAGTGTATATACCCTGTAACATTATACTTTTCCAGAAAGGTATCCAGTCCCCTCTTAAATTTAAGTAATGAATCCCTCATTACAACATCATACGGCAGAGAGTTCCATAGTCTCACTGCTCTTACAGTAAAGAATCCGCGTCTGTTATTATGCTTAAACCTTTTTTTCTCCAACCGCAGAGGATGCCCCCTTGTCCCTGTTTCAGGTCTATGATTAAAAAGATCATCAGAAAGGTCTTTGTACTGTCCCCTCATATATTTATACATTAAAATAAGATCACCCCTTAGTCTTCGTTTTTCCAAACTAAATAGCCCCAAGTGTAATAACCTATCTTGGTATTGCAGACCCCCCAGTCCTCTAATAACCTTGGTCGCTCTTCTCTGCACCCGCTCCAGTTCAGCTATGTCTTTCTTAAACACCGGAGACCAGAACTGTGCACAGTATTCTAAGTGTGGTCGAACTAGTGACTTGTATAGAGGTAAAATTATGTTCTCCTCATGAGCATCTATGCCTCTTTTAATGCATCCCATTATTTTATTTGCCTTTGTAGCAGCTGCCTGACACTGGCCACTGAATTTAAGTTTGTCATCCACCCATACACCCAGGTCTTTTTCATTGACGGTTTTGCCCAGAGTTTTAAAATTAAGCACATAATTATACATCTTATTACTTCTACCCAAGTGCATGACCTTACATTTATCCCCATTAAAGCTCATTTGCCATTTATCAGCCCAAGCTTCTAGTTTACATAAATCATCCTGTAATATAAAATTGTCCTCCTCTGTATTGATTACCCTGCAGAGTTTAGTGTCATCTGCAAATATTGAAATTCTACTCTGAATGCCCCCTACAAGGTCATTAATAAATATGTTAAAAAGAAGAGGGCCCAATACTGACCCCTGTGGTACCCCACTGCTAACCGCTACCCAGTCAGAGTGTGCTCCATTAATAACCACCCTTTGTTTCCTATCCCTGAGCCAGCTCTCAACCCACTTGCACATATTTTCCCCTATCCCCATTATTCTCATTTTATGTATCAACCTTTTGTGTGGCACCGTATCAAAAGCTTTTGAAAAGTCCATATACACTACATCCACTGGGTTCCCTTGGTCCAATCTGGAACTTACCTCTTCATAGAAACTGATCAAATTAGTCTGACATGAACGGTCCCTAGTAAACCCGTGCTGATACTGGGTCATGAGGTTATTCCTCTTCAGATACTCCAGTATAGCATCCCTTAGAATGCCCTCCAGTATTTTACCCACAGTAGAGGTTAAGCTTACTGGCCTATAATTTCCGAGTTCAGTTTTTGTCCCCTTTTTGAATATTGGCACCACATTTGCTATACGCCAGTCCTGTGGCACAGACCCTGTTATTATGGAGTCTTTAAAGATTAAAAATAATGGTCTATCAATGACTGTACTTAATTCCTGCAGTACTCGAGGGTGTATCCCATCCGGGCCCGGAGATTTGTCAATTTTAGTGATTTTTTTAGACGCCGCCGCACTTCCTGCTGGGTTAAGCAGGTGACATTTAATTGGGAATTTTTATCACTAGACATTTTGTCTGCCATGGGATTTTCTTGTGTAAATACTGATGAAAAAAAGTCATTTAGCATATTGGCTTTTTCCTCATCCTCATCCACCATCTCACCCAGACTATTTTTAAGGGGGCCAACACTATCATTTTTTAGTTTCTTACTATTTATGTAGTTAAAGAATATTTTAGGATTATTTTTACTCTCTCTGGCAATGAGTCTCTCTGTCTCAATCTTTGCTGCCTTGATTTGCTTTTTACAGAATTTATTTAATTTTCTGTATTTATTTAATGCCTCCTCACTACCTACTTCCTTTAATTCTCTAAATGCTTTCTTTTTGTCACTTATTGCGCCCCTTACAGCTCTATTTAGCCATATTGGTTTCCTCCTATTTCTAGTATGTTTATTCCCATACGGTATATACTGTGCACAGGTCCTATCCAGGATGCTAATAAACGTCACCCATTTTCTTTGTGTATTTTTGTGTCTCAGGATATCGTCCCAGTTAATTGCACCAAGATCCTCTCTCATCCGTTGGAAATTTGCCCTCCTGAAGTTTAGTGTCCTTGTAACCCCTCTACTACACATCTTTTTAAAGTAACATAGTAACATAGTAACATAGTAACATAGTTAGTAAGGCCGAAAAAAGACATTTGTCCATCCAGTTCAGCCTATATTCCATCATAATAAATCCCCAGATCTACGTCCTTCTACAGAACCTAATAATTGTATGATACAATATTGTTCTGCTCCAGGAAGACATCCAGGCCTCTCTTGAACCCCTCGACTGAGTTCGCCATCACCACCTCCTCAGGCAAGCAATTCCAGATTCTCACTGCCCTAACAGTAAAGAATCCTCTTCTATGTTGGTGGAAAAACCTTCTCTCCTCCAGACGCAAAGAATGCCCCCTTGTGCCCGTCACCTTCCTTGGTATAAACAGATCCTCAGCGAGATATTTGTATTGTCCCCTTATATACTTATACATGGTTATTAGATCGCCCCTCAGTCGTCTTTTTTCTAGACTAAATAATCCTAATTTCGCTAATCTATCTGGGTATTGTAGTTCTCCCATCCCCTTTATTAATTTTGTTGCCCTCCTTTGTACTCTCTCTAGTTCCATTATATCCTTCCTGAGCACCGGTGCCCAAAACTGGACACAGTACTCCATGTGCGGTCTAACTAGGGATTTGTACAGAGGCAGTATAATGCTCTCATCATGTGTATCCAGACCTCTTTTAATGCACCCCATGATCCTGTTTGCCTTGGCAGCTGCTGCCTGGCACTGGCTGCTCCAGGTAAGTTTATCATTAACTAGGATCCCCAAGTCCTTCTCCCTGTCAGATTTACCCAGTGGTTTCCCGTTCAGTGTGTAATGGTGATATTGATTCCCTCTTCCCATGTGTATAACCTTACATTTATCATTGTTAAACCTCATCTGCCACCTTTCAGCCCAAGTTTCCAACTTATCCAGATCCATCTGTAGCAGAATACTATCTTCTCTTGTATTAACTGCTTTACATAGTTTTGTATCATCTGCAAATATCGATATTTTACTGTGTAAACCTTCTACCAGATCATTAATGAATATGTTGAAGAGAACAGGTCCCAATACTGACCCCTGCGGTACCCCACTGGTCACAGCGACCCAGTTAGAGACTATACCATTTATAACCACCCTCTGCTTTCTATCACTAAGCCAGTTACTAACCCATTTACACACATTTTCCCCCAGACCAAGCATTCTCATTTTGTGTACCAACCTCTTGTGCGGCACGGTATCAAACGCTTTGGAAAAATCGAGATATACCACGTCCAATGACTCACCGTGGTCCAGTCTATAGCTTACCTCTTCATAAAAACTGATTAGATTGGTTTGACAGGAGCGATTTCTCATAAACCCATGCTGATATGGAGTTAAACAGTTATTCTCATTGAGATAATCCAGAATAACATCCCTCAGAAACCCTTCAAATATTTTACCAACAATAGAGGTTAGACTTACTGGCCTATAATTTCCAGGTTCACTTTTAGAGCCCTTTTTGAATATTGGCACCACATTTGCTATGCGCCAGTCCTGCGGAACAGACCCTGTCGCTATAGAGTCACTAAAAATAAGAAATAATGGTTTATCTATTACATTACTTAGTTCTCTTAGTACTCGTGGGTGTATGCCATCCGGACCCGGAGATTTATCTATTTTAATCTTATTTAGCCGGTTTCGCACCTCTTCTTGGGTTAGATTGGTGACCCTTAATATAGGGTTTTCATTGTTTCTTGGGATTTCACCTAGCATTTCATTTTCCACCGTGAATACCGTGGAGAAGAAGGTGTTTAATATGTTAGCTTTTTCCTCGTCATCTACAACCATTCTTTCCTCACTATTTAAGGGGCCTACATTTTCAGTTTTTATTCTTTTACTATTGATATAGTTGAAGAACAGTTTGGGATTAGTTTTACTCTCCTTAGCAATGTGCTTCTCTGTTTCCTTTTTGGCAGCTTTAATTAGTTTTTTAGATAAAGTATTTTTCTCCCTATAGTTTTTTAGAGCTTCAATGGTGCCATCCTGCTTTAGTAGTGCAAATGCTTTCTTTTTACTGTTAATTGCCTGTCTTACTTCTTTGTTTAGCCACATTGGGTTTTTCCTATTTCTAGTCCTTTTATTCCCACAAGGTATAAACCGCTTACACACAAGGATACTTGAAAACTTATTATTTTGTGATCACTATTTCCCAAGTGACCCCCAACCCTTATATTTGCTATGCGGTCTGGCCTGTTGGTTAATATTAGGTCTAGCAGTGCCCCCCTTCTTGTTGGGTCCTGAACCAGTTGTGAAAGGTAATTGTCTCTCATAATTGTCAAAAACTGATTACCTTTGCTGGAACTGCAGGTTTCTATTCCCCAATCTATTTCAGGGTAGTTGAAGTCCCCCCATAATAATGACTTCTCCTTGAGTCGCAGCTTCATCTATTTGCTTTACGAGGATATTCTCCATTGCTTCCATTATTTTTGGAGATTTATAACAAACCCCTATCAATAATTTATTATTTTTTCCCCCTCCCCTTATCTCCACCCACAGGGATTCTACATTAAATTCACCTATATTATCGCGCAGGATGGGTTTTAAGGATGATTTTACGTATATAATTCTTTTTTGTAGCACACTGATGAAGGTCCAGTATCGACCGAAACGTTTGTGATTTACTGTATGTAATAAATCCCCACTTTTTTGCATCACAACACCCTGGAGTGTGCTAGTCACTTTATATTGGACTGCAGTACTGACTGACCATGGGAGGTGACAGACCTGCCTCTGCATCTGCCGAGCCCTGTGTCTTCCCTCCTACCGTGAGTAGTGGGTCAGGTCCCTCTTTCCCTGTATTCCTTAGGGTGCTATATACTTAGTCCCCCTTCTCTCTCTTTTTTAGGGAGACAAGGCCTCTGCCCCTTGGAAGGACAAATCTTCCAAGAAATCGGAAGATCGGAAATGTCGTGTATGTGCATCAAAGCTTCCTTCCTCATACAAGAAGAAGCTTTGCCAACCCTGCACTGATGAAGTATTACGCTCTGAACAGCCATCTTTGTTCGAGAGCATTTAGACCCTCATTAAACAAGAAGTTCAGTCCTCTGTATTGGCCCTTTCCCAGTCTCTGTTACCTCAGCCACCTCCTCCTAAAAAAAGGAAGATGGCAACGGTTATTTCTGAATCAGACTCTGGTGAACTTCATTCTTCCTCCTAAAAAAAGAAAATGGCAACAGTTATTTCTGAATCAGACTCTGGTGAACTTCATTCTTCCTGCTCGGAGGATTTGTGGGAGAATGAGGGCTCCACTTCAATCCCCAAAGAGGAAAGTAAAAAATACTATTTTTCCTCGGAGGACATTGATGAATTAATCAGTATGGTCAGGGGGACAATGGGTGTTGAGGAGGAGGAGGAGGAGAAACCATCAGTGCAGGATGAGATGTTCGGTGGGTTAAAACCTAAAAAATTGAAGGGGTTTCCAATACACGAGAATGTACAGAGTCTCATTCTTCATGAATGGGAATCGCCCGAGAAGGCACTTACTGTTCCATCTGAACTAAAGAATCGTTTCCTGCTTGATGGAGACGTCTCTTTGTGGGATACCCCTAAAGTAGACGTACAAATCTCTACAGTATCAAACAAGACAACCCTCCCTTTCGAGGATTCTTCCCAACTCAGAGACCCTATGGACCGCAAAATGGAGAGTCTACTAAGAAGATCTTGGGAGACTTCCACCAATCTCCTTAGAACAAATATTGCGTCCACTTGTGTGGCTAGGTCCCTATTCCGTTGGCTCTGCACGCTTGAAGACCACCTTACCCAGGGAACATCTAGGGAAGTAATCTTGGATTCCCTCCCTCTTCTCCAGAGAGCTACGGGCTTCCTCGCCGATGCTTCGGCAGAGTCCGTTAGAGTGGCTGCTAAATCAGCAGTTCTTTCTAACTCAGCCAGGAGAGCTCTATGGCTGAAGTCCTGGAGCGGGGACATCATGTCCAAAACAAAGCTCTGTGCCATTCCTTTTCAAGGCCACTATCTATTCGGGCAGGCTCTGGATGATATACTAGAAAAGGCAACAGACAAGAAAAAAGCGCTTCCTGAACAGAGGAATCCGAAAAAACGGTTTTTTTGTCCCTCAAAGGAACAACCCTTCCAAAGAGAGTTCAAAGGGAAAGGCAAGTCAGGACGCTGGAGCTATCCCAAAGGGGGAAAGGGTAGGTATATCCTGGTTCCCCAGTCCCAGCAAACCCCTGACAAGCAGTGACTACGCCCAGGGCGTCGAGGCTCGACTCTCGGGTTTCACCAACCAGTGGAGTTCCATTTCATCGCACCAGTGGGTACTCGACACTATTCGGAATGGACTAAAACTAGAGTTCGAGAGCCCTCCTCCTCATCACATAAGGATAACCTCATTACAGAGTCTCAGCGCTCAGGGCGCATTCCTTTCCGGACTTCGAGAGTTAAGGTACCTTCACACATAACGATATCGTTAAGGAAATCGTTATGTGTGACAGCGACCAACGATCAGGCCCCTGCTGGGAGATTGTTGGTCGCTGAGGAAAGTCCAGAACTTTATTTCGTCGCTGGATCTCCCGCTGACATCGCTGGATCGGCGTGTGTGACACCGATCCAGCGATGTCTTCACTGGTAACCAGGGTAAACATCGGGTTACTAAGTGCAGGGCCGCGCTTAGTAACCCGATGTTTACCCTGGTTACCAGCGTAAAAGTAAAAAAAACAAACACTACATACTTACCTACCGCTGTCTGTCCCCGGCGCTCTGCTTCTCTGCACTCCTCCTGCACTGGCTGTGAGCGTCGGTCAGCCGGAAAGCAGAGCGGTGACGTCACCGCTCTGCTTTCCGGCCGCTGCGCTCACAGTCAGTGCGGGAGGAGTGCAGAGCAGCTGAGCGCCGAGGACAGACAGCGGTAGGTAAGTATGTAGTGTTTGTTTTTTTTACTTTTACGCTGGTAACCAGGGTAAACATCGGGTTACTAAGCGCGGCCCTGCGCTTAGTAACCCGATGTTTACCCTGGTTACCCGGGGACCTCGGGATCGTTTGTCGCTGGAGAGCTGTCTGTGTGACAGCTCTCCAGCGACCAAACAGCGACGCTGCAGCGATCGACATCGTTGTCGGTATCGCTGCAGCGTCGCTGAGTGTGAAGGTACCTTTACTCCAGGCAGGAGTAATTTCCCCAGTACCTCAACAAGAAATAGGTAGAGGACACTATTCCCACCTGTTTCTGATCAAGAAACCTTCAGGGAAGCACCGAATAATAATCAACTTGAAACCTCTGAATCGAGTGATAACTTACAGGAGATTCAAGATGGAGTCGGTCAAAACAGCGATCCCTCTGATAGGACAGGACTGGGTGATGGCTACGGTGGATCTGAGGGACGCTTTTTACCACGTCCCAGTCCATCCAGAATTCTGGAAGTACCCAAGATTTGCAATATCTCAGGATCGGCAGATAGTACACTATCAGTTCAACTCCCTTCCCTTTGGAATCGCCTCAGCTCCCCGGGTCTTCACAAAGATCATGACAGAGGCAATAATATTCATTCATCTTCAGGGGATCTGCATAGTACCCTATCTAGACGATCTACTCATTGTCACTCCTTTGGTCTCCCGCCTCAATGCAGACTTAACAAAGTCTCTAGAAATCCTGAAGTCCTTGGGTTGGATCCCGAATCTAGAGAAATCGGACCTACTTCGTTCCAAGAAGAAAAAGTTCCTAGGGGTCCTACTGGACTCTGAGTTGAGAAAATCCTTTCTGTCCAGAGAACGTCAACTCGTTCTGGTACAGAAGATAACAGCATTCAGAACCCTGAAGGCTCCTACTCTGTGACATTCCATGTCTATTCTGGGATCTCTAACATCATGTATCCAGATGGTATCTTGGGCCCAAGCCCACACGAGAGTCCTCCAAACCCATGTCCTATCATCCTGGGACAGACAGCAGAGCTCTCTAGCCAAGAGAATTTGCCTCCCCAATCATGTCAGGGCATCCCTGACATGGTGGCTACGGCTCCGAAACCTCCAACTGGGGGTCAGTTGGGACCAGGTCCTGCTAATGACACTCACATCAGACGCCAGTCAAAGGGGATGGGGAGCTATAGTCGAGGGAACTCATTTCCAGGGCACATGGCCCCCAGACATCAGAGCAAGCTCTTCGAACTTCAGAGAACTGAAGGCGGTGGAAGAGGCGTTAAAAGCCGCATCCTTTCTCGTTCAGGGGCATCATGTCAGGATACATTCTGACATATGACCACGGTAGCATACCTTCGTCATCAGGGAGGCACAAAATACAAGAAACTAAAGACCTTAGCTTCAAACATTTTTTTCTGGGCAGAGAGGCACCTCCTCTCTATTTCGGCAGTCCACCTGAAAGGGTCGGCCAATACCCAAGCAGATTTCCTGAGCAGAAGGGTTGTACATCCAGGAGAATGGTGTCTAAACCAGGAAGTCTTCCTCTCCCTGATATCCAAATGGGGGATCCCAGAAGTGGACCTTTTTGCCAACAGTCAGAATGCCAAGCTGCAAACATATTTCTCCCTAAATATGGCAGACAGAGCACTGGGCATGGATGTGTTCTCTCACCCCTGGAGGTTCAACCTCGTCTATGCCTTTCCTCCGATCCCATTGCTATCAAAAACTCTACAGAAGATCCGATCAGAGCGAGTTACAGCGATCCTAATCGTGCCAATGTGGCCGGGGAGGAGTTGGTACAGCGCCCTGTTAGACATGGCTCAGGAAGGTCCAGTATGTTTACCTCAGGAGGAAAATCTACTTCATCAAGGGCCATTAGTACATCCAAACCTCCACAGGTTAAATCTTTCAGCATGGCTTCTGAAGCCGAAATACTAAAGGCAAGAGGTCTCTCAGATGAAGTAATTCACACACTTCAAAACAGTAGAAAACCCATAACCAATGCCATTTATGCCAAAATCTGGAAAAAGTTTTCATCTTGGTGTCTTCCTAATATTCCAGACCCATTTCAACCAAATATTGCCAAAATTCTAAACTTCTTGCAGAGGGGTCTAGATTTGGGGCTTAGGCCTAATACCTTAAAGGTACAAATTTCAGCTCTTAGATCTTATTTTGACCAGGAACTAGCCAAACATCGGTGGATCAGACGTTTTATAACGTCACCGAGTAGAATCCACCCCAGAGTTCACAACCGTACTCCCCTTTGGGACCTAAATTTGGTCCTTAATAGTCTTACTCGGGATCCATTTGAACCCTTATCAGAGTCTTCTTTAAAGGTTCTTACCCTAAAAACTGTCTTTTTAGTGGCTATTACCTCTGCCAGACGGATAGGGGAACTACATGCCCTATACATACAAGAACCTTACTTGAGGGTGACATCTGATAGTATAATCCTCCGTCTAGACCCTACCTTCTTACCTAAAGTACCATCAGACTTTCATAGAGGTCAGGACATAGTGTTGCCCTCATTCTACCCAGATCCCTCTAATGTGAGGGAAGAGTCCTTCCACACTCTGGATGTCCGCAGAGTGGTCCTATATTATCTTTCTCAAACAGAGAGTTGGAGGATTGATCAAAATCTCTTCATTCAACACTCGGGAAAGAACAAAGGTAGAAAGGCGACAAAAAATACAATCGCCAACTGGATTAAACAAGCCACATCTCTGGCATACTCATCCCAGAATCTATCACCTCTTCCATCACTGAAAGCCCATTCTACACGGTCGGTGTCAACATCATGGGCAGAGAGAGGTGACGCTTCTACGGAGCAGATTTGCAGAGCTGCCACCTGGTCGTCAGTTCATACGTTCACCAGGCATTACAGGCTTGATTTCAACCGGGATTTAACTTTCGGCAGAACAGTCCTGCAGGTTGTTGTCCCCCCTTAACAAATTATTTGTTGGTATTACTCCAGTACCGCTGTCGTGGAAGGTGACTGGAGAAAATAGAATTATTCTTACCGTTAATTCGGTTTCTAGGAACCTTCCACGACAGCATTAATTTCTTTCCCTATTTTATGATGTTATCGTTTACTTCCTGCACCTGAGTGGTAATTATACATGCTACTGTGTCCAGAAAAAACACTGGAGGTGGCAGGAAGGGGAGGGTATTTAACCTCTTTTGTGTTTCCTGTCCCCCATTAGGGCGGGGAGACATCCTCCAGTACCGCTGTCATGGAAGGTTCCTAGAAACCGAATTAACGGTAAGAATAATTCTATTTTTCCTTTTTTCACAGCACATACAGCACGACTGTCGGCTCATGTTCTGGATCGGTTCTTCATCCGACAGCCACGGACACGTTCCAGCCATCCAGCAGCGCAGCAGCAAGTGGGCCTTCCACACTAACTGGAGACCAGGGAGCTGGTCCACCAGGTCTTCCCCTTTCGCAGTCCTCTTCCACTGCCCCCTATTTTTGGGGCTCATCCTGGCAGCGGCAGAGGGCTTCGGACAGGTCACTCACGCCCGAGTTTTTGCACTTGAGCTCGGTTTTACATGACGCAATCAAGGCTTTGGGTGACCGAATGGATGTTTCATATAACCTCTTAAATGCAGGTATCCTGGAGGTCAGCAAAAGCCTTGATCAAATGAAAGCCGACCTCCAGAGGCCAGCACATCATTTTTTTTAATCAAATTGAGCAGGGCATGTCGGAACACATTACTCCTGATCTCCAGCTAGTATATACCTGTGTGTCATCTCCTCCTGTATATAGTATATACCTGTGTGTCATCTCTCCTGAATATAGTACTAAATTGGCAGCCTGATAAATCCCCAGCCAATAGGAAGCCCTCCCCCCTGGCAGTATATATTAGCTCACACATACACATAATAGACAGGTCATGTGACTGACAGCTGCCGTATTTCCTATATGGTACATTTGTTGCTCTTGTAGTTTGTCTGCTTATGTGACTCGAGTGCTCAGGAAGGTCCGGAGTGCGGTCCGCACTCCGGACCTTCCTGAGCACTCGAGTCACATCCTTTTGGTATCTCTTGATAAAGGCTAATGCTATAGCCGAAACGTTGAAATATGATACCTACCTCATGTGGATCTTGATACCTACTTTATGTACCTTTTTGGTCCTTTTTGTGCGCATTTTGCTTGAATACGAAATGAAATAAATTTACATTTCTAATCAATTTCACAGTGTTTGGAAAAACAGTGTGCCGGATTTTTTTTTAGACTATTAAGATATTTTTCCTGAGCACCTGTATATAACAGTCTGAGCCACTCCTTATCTGCTCTGCTCTCAGGGTCCAGACGTGCGAGTGTGCAAAATTTTGTGGCTGTAGCTGCGACGCCTCCAACACTTTTCCTTTCACTTTTTCCCCATTATGTAGATAGGGGAATTGGAATGCGCAGGGTTAAAATTTCGCCTCACAACATAGCCTATGACGCTCTCGGGGTCCAAACATGTGAGTTTGCAAAATTTTGTGGCTGTAGCTGCGACGGTGCAGATGCCAATCCCAGACATACACCTATACATACACACATACACACATTCAGCTTTATATATTAGATATATGAGTTGGCGACTCTAGGTTCAGCACCTGTTCACACTTAGTCTATGTTTGGATGTGACGGTCAGTCTTTTGAAATGTATTGTTTAGCCTTTTGACTGAGCACTCCTCCTCCTAGTCACAGGTGTTTTAATTACAGCAGGTCCATTACCCCTCTAGAGAGAGAGAATTTTAGTCTAAGAAGGGGTTTCACAGGTACCCATTGTAGCGTGGCTAAAGGTCATGTGATTAATGGACGGTATGTATCGCAGAGGTGGGTGGCCCTGTGATGGAAGCCTGGGTATGTTTTGCTCAAGCAGATCTACTGCTGAGAGATTTGTTTACATTGGGAAGGCTTCCAGGTGACTGGAGAGATGGGTGGGTTCAGTCAAACGTAGAGAGGCATACTGGATCCATGAGCTTGATACGTTAAGCCCGAAAGGTTTAAACAGAGACTACGAGTTATCGTCTTTCATTTGAAACAGTACATCACAGTCACGGTCCATACATTTCTGTCTATGGTCTGGAGTTACCTTTATTTGTTGCGATTTTTACTTTATTGTAATTCTTCTGGATGACTATTTACGTTTCAGCTCTTTTGACTTCACAAGTACCAGTGGATTCCTATGTGCGATGACCATTTATCTAAGGTTTATGTACATATACTGTCAACATGTATTATCCATGGTGTAGCTGCTGCGAGGTAGTGTTTTATAAAAATGCCTTATGCCACACGTTAGATCCAGATCCTATATCCTAATAGAAGGGCTATACTATACATTATTTACATATTAACATTGCGGCCCTGTTTTATTAATATTTACTTTTATAATTAGTCCTACACTGTGTAAATCTCTACACTGCATGCCTCTATAGTCCATCCATCATATTTTAGTTCTAATATCCAGATTAGGCTACCTATTTTTTGACTTACAGATATGCGGTATTTTGTCTTCTCCATATTAATTATGTCTCTCTTCTTACAGAATCGACCTTTCTGACTCCATCTTTGACTATCGTGACACTCTACGGCCACCGCACTTCACTCTGTAGAAGCGGCTCACTATTTGGAATACACCATCATATATGTCCTATGTGTCCTATGTGTCTGTGTTATTTCTTCTGCCCCCAGCCATCATGTGACACACGCACCGTTACCGCACCTTGCATTGCGGTTTTCCTAGTGTAATGCATCACTATGCTCTTTTTAGCATGTGGAACAAACACATCTTTGCCTCTAGCGTCATATATTGTTCGCACCCTCACCGCACCTCGCTTTTGTTGCGGTGTCCCAGGTGGAACGCACTACCATCTTTTCTTCTTTTTCAGTGGAACGCACCTTTCTCTGCCCCCTGCGGTCATGTGACGCTCTGCGTCATTACCGCTCCGCCTCTTCCGGTCCCTCCTAGCCGCATCCCAGCGCGGACATCAGCGCTCACCCCACTTATTATAAATAGACACACCGGGCACGTACCTCCCCACTACACTTGCGGTGGACACCGCGTGTATTCTGTATCCTAGATCAGTGGGTAAGTCCTCCGTTACATACACAGCACGTGGCTCTCTCTTTGTACAGCATTTTTTTGTGCTAGTATCCTTATACTCTTTCATATGCCTTTCTCTCAGGCAGATTCCACTGTGCTTTAGCGGGCCGCATTCTTTTTAGGCCAGTTGTTTTAGGTATGTACTTAGCCTCTCTGGGGGTCACTACTAGTTATACCAGTTTTTCCTTTTATTTAAGTATGTCTATATTGCTTCTATTATAGATGCAATTTTCTCTTAAATTGGGGGCTCTACCAGGTTTACAGCTATCATTAGGTACGTGGTCCATTCAGTTATTCATTGTTTCATTCAATTTTTCCTTCCCAGTTGCTTATCACATATATCCACCTGCCCCATGTTATTTTTTCCGGAATTCTTATTTTTCCGGAGTTTTCCTCTAAATACCCTAGCCACCATATTCATACGTGTCTATGCATATGTATATATATCCTAGAAACAGAGGTTTATGATATTCTGTATGTACTCCATTGCAGTTGTTTATTAACATCCATATACATGACTGTATGATTCCGTGATATTTATACTTTTGTTCTTTTGTATTTTGGTTTTTGTTATTCTTTATATTCTGTTATATTTTATTTCATGTTAATTCTTCTGTATATATTCCCTTATAGTACACTGATGAAGGTCCTATATTGACCGAAACGTTTGATTACTGTATGTAAATAAACCCCCGTTTGCATCACAATATTTTGGAGTGTGCTAGTCACTTGCACTATATACACTCACCTGACTGGCCATGTGACAGGTATCTGGGTGTGGTTACACTTATGTAAAGAGGTGTGTGTAGCCCATGTGGTGAGAGTGTTTGGGAGTCTGCCATGTGGACAGACTTCCATGTGTCCAGGCTGAACACTACAGAGTGGTCTGTGGCTCCAGATAGAGCCTGAGTGCAGGACGTTGCACAGCCTGTGTGCCCACAGGCCTGAGAAGAGCAGAGCTTTTCTATGGACTATTATGCTATGTCGGCCTGATGTACGGACTGTTTTCCTTTCTGTTCCTGTCTTGCTGGTTTATGGAGCAAATAAACCCACATGGACATTAAAGAGAATGTGCCTCCTGTTTCCTCCTACGCACCTGAGCGGGTACAACGTTACACCATTCAGATGAAGACGTTTATTCTCAGCGAGGAAAGGCAAGTTTAGGACCTGGTATAAGAGAGATGCCGTAAAGTGGCTACCAGGTACACATAAAATTGGCCATTTTTATGCGCTAAACTCTCTCATTTTTCATATTTCTAGTGCAGTAATGCAGTTCAATTTTCGTGTTTCATGTTTGCATGTTTTAGCGCGGCAGTGTGCTGCCTTATTTATTTGGCTTTCCCACTCTGGCAGAGAAAATTGCGTGGGAGCCCACGCCAATTTTTTCCGTGATTTAACCCTTTATTTTAACAGCTAGAGCCACAACATTTTACACACAGACACTTCTTACATTAGTAATGAGGAATATGTAAAAATATAAGGGATATGAAATGGTTTACTGTATGTAAACCATGTCTCATATCCTGTCGGGTTTGGGAAGGAGATAGCAAAAGCCAGCAATTGAATTACCGGCTTTTCTGCTATCTAGCTCTGTAATATATATATATATATACTAGCTATTGAACCCGTTCTACGCCCGGGTGGCGAGCATTTATATTGGTATATGGTCTCCATCCTGGTATGTGCTGCTCCATCCTGCGTCCCCATCCTGTCATGTGCGGCTCCATCCTGCGTCCCTATTCTGTCATGTGCTGTAACATCCTGCGCCCCCATTCTGTCATGTGCTGCTCCATCCTGCATCCCCATCCTGTCATGTGCTGCTCCCATCCTGCGCCCCCGTTCTGTCATGTGCTGCTCCCATCCTGCGCCCCCGTTCTGTCATGTGCTGCTCCCATCCTGTGCCTCCATTCTGTCATTTGCTGCTCCCATCCTGTCATGTGCTGCTCCCATCCTGCGCCCCCGTTCTGTCATGTGCTGCTGCCATCCTGTGCCTCCATTCTGTCATTTGCTGCTCCCATCCTGTGCCCCCGTTCTGTCATGTGCTGCTGCCATCCTGCGCCCGTTCTGTCATGTGCTGCTCCCATCCTGTCATGTGCTGCTCCCATCCTGTGCCCCCGTTCTGTCATGTGCTGCTCCCATCCTGTGCCCCCGTTCTGTCATGTGCTGCTGCCATCCTGCGCCCGTTCTGTCATGTGCTGCTCCCATCCTGCGCCCGTTCTGTCATGTGCTGCTGACATCCTGCGCCCGTTCTGTCATGTGCTGCTCCCATCCTGCGCCCGTTCTGTCATGTGCTGCTGCCATCCTGCGCCCGTTCTGTCATGTGCTGCTCCCATCCTGCTCCCCTGTTCTGTCATGTCCTGCGCCCATCCTGTCATGTGCTGCTCCCATCCTGTCATGTGCTGCCCCCGTTCTGTCATGTGCTGCTCCCATCCTGCGCCCGTTCTGTCATGTGCTGCTGCCATCCTGCGCCCGTTCTGTCATGTGCTGCTGCCATCCTGCGCCTGTTCTGTCATGTGCTGCTCCCATCCTGCGCCCGTTCTGTCATGTGCTGCTGACATCCTGCGCCCGTTCTGTCATGTGCTGCTGCCATCCTGCGCCCGTTCTGTCATGTGCTGCTGACATCCTGCGCCCGTTCTGTCATGTGCTGCTGCCATCCTGCGCCCGTTCTGTCATGTGCTGCTCCCATCCTGCGCCACCATTGTATTATATGCCCCCCATAAGACGCTCCAGTGTGTATGCCCCCGTATGCTGCTGCCATATAAAAAAAAAATATATACCATACTCGCCTATCGTCCGGCTCCACTGCAGGTGTCTTCAAGAAAATGGCGCCGGAAAGCGCGGACTGCGCAGGCGCCGATTCCGGCAGCAGGAATCGGCGCCTGCGCAGTCCGCGCTTTCTGGCGCCATTTTCTTGAAGATACACTCCGGCTCCTCTGCCTGTGACTGGTCAGAGGGCGGCGCCGGCGCGCATTAAGCGCGTCATCGCGCCCTCTGAACTGTCACAGCAGAGGAGCCGGGAGACGGAGCCGCACGCAGCGCTGGAACGGGGAAAGGTGAATATACTTACCCTCCTGGCGGTCCCTGACTCTCCGGTGGAGATCGCGGTATGCGTTCAGTGCTTACGCATACCGCGATCTCCTGGGAGCGTTACTCTGTGGGGGCCAGACTGCGCCGGCGCTTGCGCCTGCGCAGTCTATAAAGGCTTCGGACAGAGTGACGCTCCCAGCGTTATATTATAGATATATATGTATATATATGTCTAACTGACATGTTTACATATATATATATATCTGCCTATACTATGTGTAGACATTTATTTTATCTATTCTATTCTGACATGTCAGTGTGATTTTACTGTACACCGCACTGAATTGCCGGCTTTTCAAAGGACACAAGTGCATAAAAATCAGACAGCACTCGCATGGTCCGAGTGCTGTGCGATTTTTTTTTTTTTTTTTTCTTTTTTTTTTTTTTCCTCGCACCCATTGACTTACATTAGCGAGTCTTGTCCGAGAATCGCAGCAATACGCAGCATGCTGCAATTTGTTTTCTCAGTATGATTTCAGCTGAGAAAAAAAATCATAGATGAGATGTCATTGAATAACATAGGTCTGAGTGCAATCCGATTTTTTTTATCGGATTGCACTTGTCCGTTTTTCTCGCAAGTGGAAATGAGGCCTAACAGGAATATCAGGTTGAAGGTTCACTGGTCCCTATAAAATAACTGCCGTCATCAATCCAGCAGTGTTTTGTCTTGAGCTACCTAAGGCTCTTAAGATCCACAATGTCTTCCATAGGTCAAGAAATATGTGGAACCTCTTGAGCCCTCACCCCTACCGCCACCCCCAATAATGGTTGATGGAAACCTAGAGTTACAGATATTAAGGACTGTAGATTCTCACCTCCAATGTCGTTTCCTACAATACAAGTTATGGCCCAGAGGAAAAGATGTGGGTCCCGGCATCAGAGGCGAATGCCCTTAGGCTGGTTCATTCATCTCACACCTCTTGTCCAGAGGAACCTGGTCCTGAGTGTCCGGAGGACACTCATAGAAGGGAGGGTACTGTCACAGGTGTGTCAGAGGCTGCAGACAGACGCACTGCATGTGACTTCAGAAGGTCTCTGCAGTTGGCTTTGCAGATGCCTTCCTAATTCTTCTGTCTCTTGGACACAGTGGCAACCTCCCTCTGGCTCTAATTGACACACCTGGACTGGGTACTTGTAGACTTCTTGGCTGCTTCTGGGAATCACCGGTGATATTAACATTTTTCCCTGTTGAGGCTTGGTGCTATACAGTCGGCTATCTTCCTCTTTGGTGTTTGGAGGACGTCTGTGTTACTTCTCTGAGTATACTCAAGATAAGTGTTCCTCTTGTTTGTCTATCCCAACTATCTTTAGTTGTAGTGGGGATCGACTAGTGAACCCCGTCCTTCCCTAAGCAGGGCTTATTACCAGGGATTAGGTTCCTGCTCGGTGATAGATGCAGAACCTATATAGGGACATTAAGGGCAGGGAGGGTGACTTTAGATCTGCCTAGGGGTCTCCACTCCCCCTTCCCTAGTGTTGGGCTCCCTTCCCATCATCCTTTCATGTTGCACTTAGTCTTCCCACACTGTGCGTGACACTCCCCTTCTGAGCTGTACACTGTGCCCTAACACATTTGGGGTATAATTGTACTCAGGAGAAATTACACAACAAATTTTTACCGGTCCATTTTCTCCTGCTATTCTTGTGAAAATGAAAACATTTGGGGCTAAAACAACATTTTTTGGTAAAAAATATCCACAGATCGAAGTTTTAAAATTCTGAAGCACCTGGGAGTTCAACGTGATCACCACAAATCCAGATAAATTCCTTGATGGGTCTAGTTTTCAAAACAGGGTCACTTTTATTTTTTTTCACTATTCAGGCACATCAGGGGCTCTCCAAGCGCGACATGACACCTGCAGCCCATTCCATTAAAGTCTGCGTTCCAAAACGGCACTCCTTTTCTGAGCTCTGTTGTGTGCCCAAGCAGTAGTATACTCCCATATATGCAATACCAGTGTACTCAGGAGAAATTGTACAACAAATGTGTTCCATTTTCTCCAGTTACTTTAGTTAAAATAAAAAAATTTGGGCTAAAATAACATTTTGGGTTGAAAAATTGATTTTTTTATTTTCACGTCTCTAAGTTATAAATTTCCATGAAGCCTGGGGGATCAAGGTGCTCACAACACATCTCGATAAGTTCCCCGAAGGGTCTAGTTTCCAAAATAGTGTCACTTGTGTTTTTTTTTTCACTGTTTAACCCCTTTACCCCCAAGGGTGGTTTGCACGTTAATGACCAGGCCAATTTTTACAATTCTGACCTTTATGAGGTTATAATTCTGGAACGCTTCAACGGATCCTGGTGATTCTGACAAAGTTTTCTCATGACATATTGTACTTCATGATAGTGGTAAAAAAAATTGATATTACCTGCGTTTATTTGTGAAAAAAACGGAAATTTGGCGAAAATTTTGAAAATTTTGCAATTTTCCAACTTTGAATTTAATTTTTAATTAAATCACAGATATGTCACACAAAATACTTAATAAGTAACATTTCCCACATGTCTACTTTACATCAGCACAATTTTGGAACCAAATTATTTTTTGTTAGGGAGTTATAGGGGTTAAAAGTTGACCAGCAATTTCTAATTTTTACAACACCATTTTTTTTAGGGACCACATCTCATTTGAAGTCATTTTGAGGGGTCTATATGATAGAAAATAACCAAGTGTGACACCATTCTAAAAACTGCACCCCTCAAGGTACTCAAAACCACATTCAAGAAGTTTATGAACCCTTCAGGTGTTTCACATTTTTGGAATGTATAATTAAAAATGAACATTTAGCTTTTTTCACAAAAAATTTACTTCAGCTCCAATTTGTTTAATTTTATCAAGGGTAACAGGAGAAAAAGGACCCCAAAAGTTGTTGTACAATTTGTCCTGAGTACGCTGATACCCCATATGTGGGGGTAAACCACTGTTTGGATGCATGGCAGAGCTCGGAAAGGAAGGAGCGCCATTTGACTTTTCAATGCAAAATTGACTGTAATTGAGATGGGACGCCGTGTTTCGTTTAGAGAGCCACTGATGTGCCTAAACATTACAACCCCCCATAAATGAAACCATTTTGGAAAGTAGACCCCCTAAGGAACTCATCTAGATGTGTTGTGAGAGCTTTGAACCCCCAAGTGTTTCACTACAGTTTATAACGCAGAGCTGTGAAAATAAAAAATCTTTTTTTTTCCCCACAAAAATTATTTTTTAGCCCCCAGTTTTGTATTTTTCCAAGGGTAACAGTTGAAATTGGACCCCAAAAGTTGTTGTCCAATTTGTCCTGAGTACGAAAATACCCCATATGTGTGTGGGGGGGGGAAACCACCATTTGAGTGCATGGCAGAGCTCGGAAGGGAAGGAGCGTCATTTGGAATGCAGACTTAGATGGATTGGTCTGCAGGCGTCACATTGTGTTTGCAGAGCCCCTAATGTACCTAAACAGTAGAAACCCCCCACAAGTGACCCCATTTTGGAAACTAGACCCCCCCAAGGAACTCATCTAGATGTGTTGTGAGAACTTTGAACCCCCTAGTGTTTCGCTACAGTTTATAACGCAGAGCTGTGAAAATAAAAAATCTTTTTTTTCCCACAAAAATTATTTTTTAGCCCCCAGTTTTGTATTTTTCCAAGGGTAACAGGAGAAATTGGACCCAAAAAGTTGTTGTCCAATGTGTCCTGAGTATTCTGATACCCCATATGTTGGGGTAAACCCCTGTTTGGGCACACGGGAGAGCTCGGAAGGGAAGGAGCACTGTTTTACTTTTTCAACGCAGAATTGGCTGGAATTGAGATTGGACGCCATGTGTTAGGGGTCGAGTTCCTGCCTCTGCACAGGGGGAATCTCGGGCCATCTCCTGTTGTAAATTCTGTGGTCAAACTCCCTCCTGTGGTCATGAGCGGTACTGCGGCTGGTTCTGTCTATGAGCTTCCTCTGGTGGATGTGAGTGGGGCTGCGGCTTCTGAGTTTCCTTCCTCAGGTGACGAGGTTAAGTCGTTAGGTGCTGCTCTATTTAACTCCACCTAGTTCTTTGTTCCTGGCCTCCAGTCAATGTTCCAGTATTGGTCTTGCTCTCTCCTGGATCGTTCTTGTGGCCTGTCTTCACTGCATAAGCTAAGTTCTGCTTGTGTTTCTTTTGTTTGCTATTTTTTCTGTCCAGCTTGCTATATTGGTTTTTCTTGCTTGCTGGAAGCTCTGGGACGCAGAAGGAGCACCTCCGTACCGTTAGTCGGTGCGGAGGGTCTTTCTGCGCCCTCTGCGTGGTTGTTTGTAGGTTTTTGTGCTGACCGCAAAGCTATCTTTCCTATCCTCGGTCTATTCAGTAAGTCGGGCCTCACTTTGCTAAAATCTATTTCATCTCTGTGTTTGTATTTTCATCTTTACTCACAGTCATTATATGTGGGGGGCTGCCTTTTCCTTTGGGGAATTTCTCTGAGGCAAGGTAGGCTTTTCATTCTATCTTCAGGGCTAGCTAGTTTCTCAGGCTGTGCCCGAGGCGCCTAGGTCTGGTCAGGAGCGCTCCACGGCTACCTCTAGTGTGGTGTGATAGGATTAGGGATTGCGGTCAGCAGAGTTCCCACGTCTCAGAGCTCGTCCTATGTATTAGTAACTATCAGGTCACTTTGTGTGCTCTTAACCACCAGGTCTATTGTGGTTCTGAATCACCAGTTCATAACAGTACTGGAGGCCCAAAGTACTAATGCTTCTCAATAGAGGGAAAAGAGAAGTTCTGAGACCATTTTTTTTTTCTCTGCACTGTGTTTTGTCTTTCTTTTCCCCTAGACATTTGGGTGGTTCAGGACACAGGTGTAGTGATGGGCATTAAAGGTCTGTCTTCTTGTGTGGATCATCTCACTGCAAGAGTACAAAATATTCAAGACTTTGTGGTTCAGAATTCTATGTTAGAACCAAGAATTCCTATTCCTGATTTGTTTTCTGGAGATAGAGCTAAGTTTCTGAGTTTTAAAAATAATTGTAAACTGTTTCTGGCTTTGAAACCCCGCTCCTCTGGTGACCCAGCTCAACAAGTTAAGATCATTATTTCTTTATTACGTGGCGACCCTCAAGACTGGGCATTTTCCCTTGCGCCAGGAGATCCTGCATTATGTAATATTGATGTATTTTTTCTGGCGCTCGGATTGCTTTATGATGAGCCTAATTCAGTGGATCAGGCAGAGAAAAATTTGCTGGCTCTGTGTCAGGGTCAGGATGAGGTAGAGATATATTGTCAGAAATTTAGGAAGTGGTCTGTGCTCACGCAATGGAATGAATGTGCGCTGGCAGAAATTTTCAGAAAGGGTCTCTCTGAAGCCCTTAAGGATGTCATGGTGGGATTTCCTATGCCTGCTGGTCTGAATGAGTCTATGTTTTTGGCCATTCAGATCGATCGACGCTTGCGTGAGCGTAAAACTGTGCACCATTTGGCGGTATTATCTGAGCATAAACCTGAGCCTATGCAATGTGATAGGACTTTGACCAGAGCTGAACGGCAAGAACACAGATGTCGGAATGGGCTGTGTTTTTACTGTGGTGATTCCACTCATGCTATCTCCGATTGTCCTAAGCGCACTAAGCGGTTCGCTAGGTCTGCCACCATTGGTACGGTACAGTCGAAATTTCTTTTGTCCGTTACTTTGATCTGCTCTTTGTCTTCCTATTCTGTCATGGCATTTGTGGATTCAGGCGTTGCCCTGAATTTGATGGACTTGGAGTTTGCTAGGCGCTGTGGGTTTTTCTTGGAGCCCTTGCAGTATCCTATTCCATTGAGAGGAATTGATGCTACGCCTTTGGCCAAGAATAAGCCTCAGTACTGGACCCAACTGACCATGTGCATGGCTCCTGCGCATCAGGAGGATATTCGCTTTCTGGTGTTACAGAATCTGCATGATGTGGTCGTGTTGGGGTTGCCATGGCTACAAGTCCATAACCCAGTATTGGATTGGAAGTCTATGTCTGTGTCCAGCTGGGGTTGTCAGGGGGTACATGGTGATGTTCCATTTCTGTCTATTTCATCATCCACCCCTTCTGAGGTCCCAGAGTTCTTGTCGGATTACCGGGATGTATTTGATGAGCCCAAGTCCAGTGCCCTACCTCCGCATAGGGATTGCGATTGTGCTATCGATTTGATTCCTGGTAGTAAGTTTCCTAAAGGTCGACTGTTTAATTTATCTGTGCCTGAGCACGCCGCTATGTGGAGTTACGTAAAGGAAACCCTGGAGAAGGGTCATATTCGCCCGTCATCGTCGCCATTGGGAGCAGGGTTCTTTTTTGTGGCCAAGAAGGATGGTTCGCTGAGACCTTGTATTGATTACCGCCTTCTAAATAAAATCACAGTCAAATTTCAGTACCCCTTGCCGCTGCTGTCTGATTTGTTTGCTCGGATTAAGGGGGCTAGTTGGTTCACCAAGATAGATCTTCGTGGTGCGTATAATCTTGTGCGTATTAAACAGGGCGATGAATGGAAAACAGCATTTAATACGCCCGAGGGCCATTTTGAGTACCTGGTTATGCCATTCGGGCTTTCTAATGCTCCATCAGTATTTCAGTCCTTTATGCATGACATCTTCCGAGAGTACCTGGATAAATTCCTGATTGTATACTTGGATGATATTTTGGTCTTCTCGGATGATTGGGAGTCTCACGTGAAGCAGGTTAGAATGGTGTTCCAGGTCCTGCGTGCGAATTCTTTGTTTGTGAAGGGGTCAAAGTGTCTCTTTGGTGTTCAGAAGGTTTCATTTTTGGGTTTCATTTTTTCCCCTTCTACTATCGAGATGGACCCTGTTAAAGTTCAGGCCATTTATGATTGGACTCAGCCGACATCTCTGAAGAGTCTGCAAAAGTTCCTGGGCTTTGCTAATTTTTATCGTCGCTTCATCAATAATTTTTCTAGTATTGCTAAACCGTTGACTCATTTAACCAAGAAGGGTGCTGATGTGGTCAATTGGTCTTCTGCTGCTGTGGAAGCTTTTCAGGAGTTGAAGCGTCGTTTTTCTTCTGCTCCTGTGTTGTGCCAACCAGATGTTTCGCTCCCGTTCCAGGTCGAGGTTGATGCTTCTGAGATTGGAGCAGGGGCTGTTTTGTCGCAAAGAAGTTCAGATGGCTCGGTGATGAAACCATGTGCCTTCTTTTCCAGGAAGTTTTCGCCTACTGAGCGTAATTACGATGTTGGCAATCGAGAGTTGTTGGCAATCGAGAGTTGCTGGCCATGAAGTGGCCATTCGAGGAGTGGCGTCATTGGCTTGAAGGAGCTAAGCATCGCGTGGTGGTCTTGACTGATCACAAGAACTTGACTTATCTCGAGTCTGCCAAACGGTTGAATCCTAGACGGGCTCGTTGGTCGCTGTTTTTCTCCCGTTTTGACTTTGTGGTTTCGTACCTTCCGGGCTGTAAAAATGTGAAGGCGGATGCCCTGTCTAGGAGTTTTGTGCCCGACTCTCCGGGGTTGCCTGAGCCGGCGGGTATTCTCAAAGAGGGGGTAATTTTGTCTGCCATCTTTCCTGATTTGCGGCGGGTGCTGCAAAAATTTCAGGCTAATAGACCTGACCGTTGCCCAGCGGAGAAACTGTTTGTCCCTGATAAATGGACGAGTAGAGTTATCTCTGAGATTCATTGTTCGGTGTTGGCTGGTCATCCTGGAATCTTTGGTACCAGAGATTTGGTGGCTAGATCCTTTTGGTGGCCGTCTCTGTCGCGGGATGTGCGTTCGTTTGTGCAGTCCTATGGGATTTGTGCTCGGGCTAAGCCCTGCTGTTCTCGTGCCAGTGGGTTGCTTTTGCCCTTGCCGGTCCCGAAGAGGCCCTGGACACATATCTCTATGGATTTTATTTCGGATCTCCCCGTCTCTCAAAAGATGTCGGTCATTTGGGTGGTTTGTGATCGCTTCTCTAAGATGGTCCATTTGGTACCCTTGTCTAAATTGCCTTCCTCCTCTGATTTGGTGCCATTGTTTTTCCAGCATGTGGTTCGTTTACATGGCATTCCGGAGAACATCGTTTCTGACAGAGGTTCCCAGTTTGTTTCGAGGTTTTGGCGAGCCTTTCGTGCTAGGATGGGCATTGATTTGTCTTTTTCCTCGGCTTTCCATCCTCAGACTAATGGCCAAACTGAACGAACCAATCAGACCTTGGAAACATATCTGAGATGTTTTGTTTCTGCTGATCAGGATGATTGGGTGTCCTTTTTGCCTTTGGCTGAGTTCGCCCTTAATAATCGGGCCAGCTCGGCTACTTTGGTTTCGCCGTTTTTCTGCAATTCTGGTTTCCATCCTCGTTTCTCTTCAGGGCAGGTTGAGTCTTCAGATTGTCCTGGTGTGGATACTGTGGTGGATAGGTTGCAGCAGATTTGGACTCATGTAGTGGACAATTTGACTTTGTCCCAGGAGAAGGCTCAACGTTTCGCTAACCGCAGGCGCTGTGTGGGTCCCTGACTTCGTGTTGGGGATTTGGTTTGGTTGTCGTCTCGTTATATTCCTATGAAAGTTTCCTCTCCTAAGTTTAAGCCTCGTTTGATTGGTCCGTATAGGATTTCTGAGGTTCTTAATCCTGTGTCTTTTCGTTTGACCCTTCCAGCTTCTTTTTCCATCCATAATGTATTCCATAGGTCATTGTTGCGGAGAGACGTGGCTCCTGTGGTTCCATCCGTTGATCCTCCTGCCCCGGTTTTGGTTGAGGGGGAGTTGGAGTATATAGTGGAGAAGATTTTGGATTCTCGTATTTCGAGACGGAAACTCCAGTATCTCGTTAAGTGGAAGGGTTATGGTCAGGAAGATAATTCCTGGGTCTTTGCCTCTGATGTCCATGCTGCCGATCTGGTTCGTGCCTTTCATTTGGCTCATCCTGGTCGGCCTGGGGGCTCTGGTGAGGGTTCGGTGACCCCTCCTCAAGGGGGGGGTACTGTTGTGAATTCTGTGGTCAAGCTCCCTCCTGTGGTCATGAGTGGTACTGCGGCTGGTTCTGTCTATGAGCTTCCTCTGGTGGATGTGAGTGGGGCTGCGGCTTCTGAGTTTCCTTCCTCAGGTGACGAGGTTAAGTCGTTAGGTGCTGCTCTATTTAACTCCACCTAGTTCTTTGTTCCTGGCCTCCAGTCAATGTTCCAGTATTGGTCTTGCTCTCTCCTGGATCGTTCTTGTGGCCTGTCTTCACTGCATAAGCTAAGTTCTGCTTGTGTTTCTTTTGTTTGCTATTTTTTCTGTCCAGCTTGCTATATTGGTTTTTCTTGCTTGCTGGAAGCTCTGGGACGCAGAGGGAGCACCTCCGTACCGTTAGTCGGTGCGGAGGGTCTTTTTGCACCCTCTGCGTGGTTGTTTGTAGGTTTTTGTGCTGACCGCAAAGCTATCTTTCCTATCCTCGGTCTATTCAGTAAGTCGGGCCTCACTTTGCTAAAATCTATTTCATCTCTGTGTTTGTATTTTCATCTTTACTCACAGTCATCATATGTGGGGGGCTGCCTTTTCCTTTGGGGAATTTCTCTGAGGCAAGGTAGGCTTTTCATTCTATCTTCAGGGCTAGCTAGTTTCTCAGGCTGTGCCCGAGGCGCCTAGGTCTGGTCAGGAGCGCTCCACGGCTACCTCTAGTGTGGTGTGATAGGATTAGGGATTGCGGTCAGCAGAGTTCCCATGTCTCAGAGCTCGTCCTATGTATTAGTAACTATCAGGTCACTTTGTGTGCTCTTAACCACCAGGTCTATTGTGGTTCTGAATCACCAGTTCATAACAATCTCCGCTGCGGTCTCCCATTCTTCTCCAGCTGCAGTGGAACCTGCTCAGCGGAGATGTCGATCCCAGCGTCTCGCTCAGTCTGACTCTGTGCTAAGAGTTACTGCTGCATTTCCTGCTTCTGCCATTGAAGTCAGTGCTGGGCAGTGGTGAGCAGACGCTTCTGGGACTAAGTCCTGCTTTTCACGTTCTGAGCATGCCCAGAGTAAGATCTCTCAGTGGAGATCGAGGGTCACATGATCAGATACTGCAGCTAGGTCATTGGTCCTTCTTGGAAGGTCCTTGTAGGTGCTAGGACTAAGTCCTGCATTGCACTCTGAGCATGCCCAGGGCAAGATCTCTTAGTGGAGATCTGGGGTCACATGCTCAGGTACTGCAGCAACTCCATTGGTCCTTCTCTGAAGGTCCTAAACGTGCTGCAACTATTTAAGGCTTGCATGGCCACACGGCCATGCGCTAGTATTGACTTTTGTAAACGTGTGTGTTGTGAGTGAAAGTCGCTCTTTAAAATCCCCTCCCTATTGTATGACTGCTCGCGGAAGGTGGATGATTGCTATCTAGCGCCCGACTTAGCCATCAGCACGTTACACACATTACAGTGTCTAATTGCTGTGACCGCCAGTGTGGCGCCGTGCGCTTTCTCTGCGCTTTCCTGACCCAAGCCTGGGTGGTTAGTGGCGTCCGCCAGTGTGGCACCGCACGCACTCTCGTGCTTCTTAAATAATATTATTTCTGTCTCTCTGACACCCCAGTAGCGGTGTCGAGCGCATGAGGTCTTTATGAACTCAAATCCTGAGTCTTGGGATTGAGTTCTGAGACGTCTTGCTTGCGCTCTTGGTGCGGTACCGCGGCCCTGTGACGCAACAGGGTTTGCTTCCTTCACACAGGGTGAAGTTAACCCATGTGTGTATTCACATTGTACCGCCATATCGTCCGTCTCTAATAGCAGCAGGGTTTTCACCTGCACCTCGGACTGCGAACGCACCTAATACCATTACATCTTAAACTTGGTGCGTTCCGCCAGTCCTAACACCATGTCACGTTTGGAGAGCCCCTGATGTGCCTAACCAGTGGAAACCCCCCAATTATAACTGAAACCCTAATCCAAAACACATCCCTAACCCTAATCCCAATGGTAACCCTAACCACACCCCTAACCTTGACACACCTCTAACCCTAACCCCAACCCTATTTCCAACCGTAAATGTAATCCAAACCCTAACCCTAACTTTAGCCTTAACCCTAGCCCTAACACTAGCCCTAACCCTAGCCCTAACCCTAACCCTAGCACTAATCCTAGCCCTAACCCTAGCCCTAACCCTAGCTCTAACCCCAACCCTAACCCTAATGGGAAAATGGAAATAAATACATTTTTTTATTTTTCCCCAACTAAGGGGGTGATGAAGGGGGGTTTGATTTACTTTTATAGCGGGTTTTTTAGCGGATTTTTATGATTGGCACCCGTCACACACTGAAAGACGCTTTTTATTGCAAAAAATATTTTTTGCATTACCACATTTTGAGAGCTATAATTTTTCCATATTTGGGTCCACAGAGTCATGTGAGGTCTTGTTTTTTGCGGGACGAGTTGACATTTTTATTGGTAACATTTTCGGGCACGTGACATTTTTTGATCGCTTTTTATTCCGATTTTTGTGAGGCAGAATGACCAAAAACCAGCTATTCAAGAATTTCTTTTGGGGGAGGCGTATGTACCATTACCGTTCCGGTAAAATGGATAAAGCAGTTTTATTCTTCGGGTCAGTACGATTACAGCGATACCTCATTTATATCATTTTTTATGTTTTGGCGCTTTTATACGATAAAAACTATTTTATAGAAAAAATAATTATTTTTGCATCGCTTTATTCTGAGGACTATAACTTTTTTATTTTTTGCTGATGATGCTGTATGGTAGCTATTTTTTTGCGGGACAAGATGATGTTTTCAGTGGTACCATGGTTATTTATATCTGTCTTTTTGATCGCGTGTTATTCCACTTTTTGTTTGGCGGTATGATAATAAAGTGCTTTTTGCCTCGTTTTTTTTTTTTTACGGTGTTCACTGAAGGGGTTAACTAGTGGGACAGTTTTATAGGTCGGGTCGTTACGGACGCGGCGATACTAAATATGTGTACTTTTATTGTTTTTTTATTTAGATAAAGAAATGTATTTATAGGAACTATATATATATATATATATATATATATATATATATATATATATATATATATATATATATATATATATATATATATATATATATATATATATATATATATATATATATATATATATATATATATATATATAGAGATAGATAGATAGATAGATATTTTTTTAGGAATGTAAAAAATTTTTTTTTTACACATGTGAATATTTTTTTTTCACACTATAACATTGCCTCGGGGAAGGGGGGGGGGGCATCATGTTAAAGTGTAAGATCGCTGATCTGACACTTTGCTGTGCACTGTGTCAGATCAGCGATCTGGCGGGCACTCCTGGAGGCTTCCCGGTGCCTGCTCCGAGCAGGCGCTGTGAAGCCACCTCCCTGCAGGATGCCATGGCCATTTTGGATCCGGGCCTGCTGCAGGGAGGAGGAGGTAAGAGACCCTCGGAGCAACACAATCCCATCGCGTTGCTCCGGGGGTCTCAGGGAAGCATGCAGGGAGCCCCCTCCTTGCGCGATGCTTCCCTATACCGCCGGAACACTGTGATCATGTTTGACCGCAGTGTGCCGGGGGGTTAATGTGTCGCGGGCGGTCCGTGAAAGCTCCTGGCACATAGTGCCAAATGTCAGCTGCGATAGTCAGCTGACACCCAGCCGCGATCCGCCGCGCTCCCCCTGCGAGCGTAGCCGATTGCATATGACGTACTATCCCATCGGTGGTCATACGGGCTCACCTCGATAGGATAGTATGTCTAATGTCAGAGTTGGAGTCACTAATTATTCCAGAAAATTTTGCGTTCAAATAGTCAAATGGTGCTCCTTTGCTTCTGAGCCCTGTCATGCACACAAAAATTAGTTTTCCCCAACACATGGGGTATCTGTGTACTCAGGAAAAATTGCACAGTGAATTGTATGGTGCAATTTTTCCTACTGTCCTTGTGAAAATGCAAAATTTAGAGCTAGAAAAATTTTTGTAGCAAAATGTGATTTTTTTTTTTTACTTTCTTGGCTCAATGTTATAAACTTCTATGAAGCACTTGGAGGTTCAAGCTGCTCACCACACATATAGATAAGTTTCGTGAAGGGTCTAGTTTACAAAATTGAGTCACTTGTTGTGGGTTTCCACTATTTAGGTACATCATGGGCTCTACAAACCCAACATGGCATCTACTAATTATTAAAATGGTGCTCCTTCCCTTCCGAGCTCTTCTTTATGCTCAAACAGTGGTTTTCCCCTACATATGGGGTATCAGTATGCTCAGAAGGAATTGCACAACACATTTTGGGGTCCATTTTTTCCTGTTACTTTTGTGAAAATAAAACAATTTGGATCTAAAATAACATTTTTGTGAAAAAAGTTAAATATTAATTTTCCCTTCTACAGGGTGGAGCGCGGTAATTTGCTTTTTTGCACTGCATGCTGTGGCGGCACTGTCGGTCGAAGAGAGGGGAGAGTGGGTGTGGCTTACAGTGGCTGATGGGAGATTTGTATTCCTCTGCCTTTCAGTTGCCATCATGCAGTGGACACGTGAGGAGAGGTCATTTTGTGTTGAAGCGTATTTTTCAAATGCCCACTCGATCATTGCAGTGCAGCGTGCTTTTCGTTTACAATTCGCTGTTCCTCCACGCGGACGTGTTCCTGGACGGCAATCAATTGTAAATTGGGTGAATGCATTCAGAACAGCAGGGAATGTGTCATGTGTACGAAGGGGACCTGAGAGAAGGATTACAACACCACAAAACATCGAGAGAGTTAGAGCAGCAGTACTGCAATCTCCGAAACGCTCTGCTCGGAAGCAATCATTTGCTCTTGGCATTTCAAGACGTTCTCTCCACCGGATTCTTCATGATGAACTGAATTTTCACCCGTATAAAATGTGCGTGGTCCAACATTTGTCAGCATGGGACTATTTGACACGGCGGACCTCTTGTGAAGACCTGTTAGCAACGATACCCCGTGACGCAATTGTGTTTTTTTCTGATGAGGCACATTTTCACCTCAGTGGGTGTGTAAACAAACAAAATATGCGTTACTGGAGTGAAACAAACCCCAGAGAAGTTCACGAGAGACCTCTGCATTCGGACCGCGTCACTGTGTGGTGCGCCATATCACGAGTAGGCATCATTGGTCCTTACTTTTTTCAGGATAATGGTCGTGCCATAACTGTGAACTCCGAACGGTACTTGTCTATGATACAGGATTATTTTCAGCCGGCTCTTGAGGCAATGGAACTAGAGGATACATGGTTCCAACAGGATGGTGCCACTGCACACACAGCGAGGGTTACCATGAATTGTTTGAGGCAAATGTTTCCTGGACGGCTTATCTCTTTGAGGGGAGATGTGAACTGGCCAGCACGCTCACCAGATTTAGCCCCATGCGATTTTTTCCTTTGGGGTTACCTGAAGTCTAAGGTGTATATCAACCGTCCCAACACCTTGGAAGACCTAAGGAACAATATTGAAGCTGAAATTGGCAGAATACCAGTGGACATGCTTGTTAGAGTTCATGAAAACTTCAGAAAACGTATGCAGCAGTGTGTGGATAGCGAAGGTCGACATTTGCCAGATACACTATTTAAAACCATGTAATTTAAAAATTCCATTACTGTTCAGTATAATTAAAATATAAAATAAATTTTTCTAACGATCATAATTTTTTTATTTCATTCCCAAATCAGCAAATTACCGCGCTCCACCCTGTACATTCCAAAACTTACTGTGAAGCACCAGAAGTGGTAAAAAAATATGTTAAATGTGGTTTAAGGGCTTAAGGGTTGCAGTTTTTATAATGGTGTAACTTTTTAGCATTTTCTGTCATATAGTCCTGTCAAAGTCACTTCAAATGTACTGACGTCACTAAAAAATGGTTTTGTAAATTTTGTTGAAAAAATGAGAAATCGCTGGTTAAATTTTAATCCTTACAACTTCATAACAAAAAAATTATGTTTCAAAAATTGTGCTGATGTATTGTAGACATGTGGGAAAATGTTATTTATTAACTAATTTGTGTGACATAACTCTCTAATTTAAGGGCATAAAAATTAAAAGTTTGAAAATTGCAAAATTTTCTCCAAATTTCCGTTTTTTTCACAAATAAACGAAAGTCATATCGAAGAAATTTTAGCACTATCATGAAGTACAATATGTTTCTAGAAAAAGTTCTCAGAATGAGTGGGATCTGTTGACGCGTTCCAGCGTTATTACCTCATAAAATGACACTTGTTAGAACTGTAAAATTTTGCCTTGTCATGAAGGTGAAAACAGGCTTGGGGGCTGAAGGGATTAATAAAGATCAAGTAAAGAAAATTTGCCAAAGATGTGTGAAAAATATATGTAACGCACAAATCTGATTTAAATATTACTTTACTTTCTGATGATAGCTTTCCTTTAAACATAACATTACAAAGATAATCAAATTTTCCATAAGTAATCCTAAAAAGAATGGCTTACCCATTTACTCCATCGTAATCTCCACCAATTCCAACAGATTCTGGTCCTGTTAAATTTTTAATGTAGTCAAAATGGTCTAAAGAAAAAAGTTTACAAGCATTGGATTCACTTATTTTTTAGTTTATGGTTCAATAAGTTTTTATCAAAGGAACTTGCATTCATCAAGTACAGTAACTTTTGTAATATTGCAGCATTATAAAAGAAAAAAAGACATATTACAGGAATAGTATCTAATGAGGAGCAAACATAGATAGAATAGGGCCCCAGTGCAAGAAAAATATATGTGCCCTATGCAGAGCAATAGCGCAATTCCTCCTGCAGCAGGCCTTAAAAATCTTTTAAAATGTGAAGTGGTGCCTCCATAAACTTGAATAATTAGCAAATTCCATAGATGCTCAGATTGATTGGTGGTTGAAGGTCAAGTCAATAGCTAGAACCTTTTTTCATATTTACCAAGCCATTTGTAAGTAGAGATGAGTGAATATATTTTCGTGGAATTTAATTCTACACAAATATGACAAAAATCAGATTTTGCTAAAATACAGTTTGATTGTAAATAGCTTCTGTTTAGATGACAGCCACTTGCCACTCTTTTTCTGAACCATAAAAAGCCATCAAAGGGTTAAAAAATCCAAAAGAACATGTATTCACTTTCCCTCATCTCTCTGGCCCCTCCTTTCCCCATTGTCAGCCATCCGATCCTCGCTAAATTCCCCCTAATGTCAGGCCAGAACTTCCAGGTCTGATGAAACCTGGGATGGTTCTGTGCATGCAAGGACAAGGCACACACACGATCCTGCTCATCACCAGGGTTGGAAGTTTCAGCCTAGTGTAAAGAGGCTCAGGGATTCATCATTAATGATAGCAATTAGAAGATGGACTGGGTTGTTGATGGTGAGGAGAAGAGGTGCCAGAGAGGTGAGCGTTAAGGTGAGTAAAGGTATTTTTTTATTTTCTACATCATACGTTTATCATGCTCTGGGATCTCTTTAGAGACTCCAGAGTAGGGTTGAGCGAAACAGATCGGCACTTTTCAAAAGACATATATATATATATATATATATATATATATATATATATATATATATATATATATATATATATATATATATATATATATATATATATATATATATATATTAACTTCAGCGCGATATAGCAGAAAAGCCGGTAATTCAATTACCGGCTTTTCATTTCTCCTGCCAAAACCCGACATGATTTGAGACATGATTTACATAAAGTAAACCATGTCATATCCCCCTTTTTTTGCATATGTCACACTACTAATGTTAGTAGTGTGTATGTGCAAAATTTCAGCGCTCTAGCACTTAAATTTAAGGGTTAAATCGCGGAAAAAATTGGCGTGGGCTCCCGCACAATTTTCTCCGCCAGAGTTGTAAAGCCAGTGACTGAGGGCAGATATTAATAGCCTGGAGAGGGTCCATGGTTATTGCCCCCCCCCCCCCCCGGCTAAAAACACCTGCCCCCAGCCACCCCAGAAAAGGCACATCTGTAAGATGCGCCTATTCTGGCACTTGGCCACTCTCTTCCCATTCCCGTGTAGCGGTGGGATATGGGGTAATGAAGGGTTAATGCCACCTTGCTATTGTAAGGTGACATTAAGCCAGATTAATAATGGAGAGGCATCAATTATGACACCTATCCATTATTAATCCAATTGTATGAAAGAGTTAAAAAAACACACACACAATATTTAAAAGTATTTTAATGAAATAAACACACCGTTTGTTGTAATATTTTATTGTACGCTCAATCCACTCACTGAAGACCCTCGCTCTGTAACAAATAAAAAATAATAAACCAACAATATACATACCTTCCGTAGATCTGTAACGTCCCACGTTGCAAATCCATCTGAAGGGGTTAAAATATTTTACAGCCAGGAGCTCTGCTAATGCAGCGCTGCTCGTGGCTGTAAACCCCAGCGAATGAAGGTAATGTAGGTCAATGACCTGTAGTTACCTTCATTCGCAGTGATACGCCCCCTGCTGGATGTCCCTGGAGCGTGGGAAAAGTTCCCAGGCTCGAGGTCATATGAGGACATCCAGCAGGGGGCGCATCACCGCGAATGAAGGTAACTACAGGTCATTGACCTACATTACCTTCATTCGCTGGGGTTTACAGCCACGAGCAGCGCTGCATTAGCAGAGCTCCTGGCTGTAAAATATTTTAACCCCTTCAGATGGATTTACAACGTGGGATGTTTCAGATCTACGGAAGGTATGTATATTGTTGGTTTTTTATTTTTTATTTGTTACAGAGCGGGGGTCTTCAGCGAGTGGATTGAGCGTACAATAAAATATTACAACAAACGGTGTGTTTATTTCATTAAAATACTTTTTAATATTGTGTGTGTTTTTTTTAACTCTTTCATACAATTGGATTAATAATGGATAGGTGCCATAATTGACGCCTCTCCATTATCAATCTGGCTTAATGTAACCTGACAATAGCAAGGTGGCATTAACCCTTCATTACCCCATATCCCACAGCTACACGGGAATGGGAAGAAAGTGGCCAAGTGCCAGAATAGGTGCATCTTACAGATGTGCCTTTTCTGGGGTGGCTGGGGGCAGGTGTTTTTAGCCGGGGGGGGGGGGGGCAATAACCGTGGACCCTCTCCAGGCTATTAATATCTGCCCTCAGTCACTGGCTTTACTACTCTGGCGGAGAAAATTGCGCGGGAGCCCACGCCAATTTTTTCCGCGATTTAACCCTTAAATTTAAGTGCTAGAGCGCTAAAACTTTGCACATACACACTACTAACATTAGTAGTGTGGAATATGCAAAAAAAGGGGGATATGACATGGTTTACTGTAAGTAAACCATGTCTCAAATCATGTCGGGTTTTGGCAGGAGAAATGAAAAGCCGGTAATTGAATTACCGGCTTTTCTGCTATATCGCCCTGAAGGAAATGTAAAAAAAAAAAACCCCCATAGACTTACATTGGGTTTCGAGTTTCAGCCAATCCCCGACCCCGACTTTTCAATAGGATCGGCCGATTTCACTCGACCCGACTTTTGAGAAAGTCGGGTTTCGTGAAACCCGACTCGACCCTGAAAAACTAAAAGTCGCTCAACCCTACTCCAGAGCATAGTATAGGTAATTATAATAAGGGACATTGAGTTCAGGAAGAAAAACTTCTCTGCAAACCGAATTGGGTTTTACCTGCTTTGCTCCTCTCTATTCCTAAACATTGTTTTGTGATTGTGTCTTGGTACTTTATCCAAGAAAAATAGTAATATGTATTATTTAAACAATTAGAACCAAGGTTTCCCAGCAAAATATCCAATTGCACGCGTAAGCTTGCATCGCTTTCAAGGTAAGTAACGCTGACACCTCTGGCCTTCTACATAGTATAATGCAAAACTAGACTCAACAGACCAGTCCACCTTTTTCTATTGCTCTGTGGTCCAGCTCTTATACCCCACTTGCCAATGACGGTCCTTTCAGTGGTGCACAAGGATCAACATTGGCACTCGGGCATTCTGACTGGCCTGGAGTTGCCCTGCTTTATAAGCTGATGTACCCTATGTTCAGACATTTTTCCATTATTGCCTTTAACTTTTTCTGCAATGTCAGATTCAATAACCATTGAGTAGGCAACATTAAGCTCTCGAATAGCCACTGCATGCTAGATCTACTAGTTTGGAGGATGCTCTAATCCAGTTATCATGCTCTCACAATTCGAGCCATATCAAAGCTACTTTAATCTTTATACTTGCCCATTTTTACTGTTTAAAACACATCAATTTCAAGAGCTGCCTGGTCACTTCCTGCCTAATTTAACCCACAACCTGAGAGATGTCATTATCACAAGGTAATCAATATGCAAGTAACATCTTCAGAGAGGAAGAGGAGAGGAACTCTAGTGCGCCTATTTTAAGTCACAATTCTAAAAGTCAATATAGATACTTTAAAGTGCCTAGCCATGTGACTTAGTATAAGAAGACATTCCAGAAATTCCATTTGCAGACAAGTGTTTCAGGGTGTTTGCTACTCATCAATGCAAAAATGGAGAGCTGGTTTGGTTGGGTATAAGGCTTCCAAAAGGAAGACTAATGGAAGAGCACCCAGAAACACATGTCTTCAAATGAAGTTTCTGGTTTGGCTGCTTTTCCTAAGTTATGGCAAGGCCCTTTAAAGGGTCGATATTGAGTTTCAAGATTACTACTTCCAATATATGGCCTAGAGTTACAGTCCTCCTCCTGTATGAAAAGGCTACTTGCAAATTCAAATTCTAGGAGAGGATTTTATGGTGTCTGTGTGAGACAAAGCGGCAATATACATACTTCCGGTCATGGTCCAGACTGGGTTTTGAGTCCTGTCTTCCCTTTTCCCAGTCTTATCATGTCAGGGGTTAACTTTTCTCAGCCTCAGTCTGGTTTCAGGTTTTGCTATTTATCTCTGTTGCATCCTGCAGGCGGTGTCAGTGGTAGCCTCACTGCTGCACTGCAGGTCAGCTCTGTTTAGGTGCACACCTGCTTCCACTATACTGCCATCTATTGAAGCCTACACCTACCTGCATTGCAGCAGCATGACACTTCCGGCCACATTCCAACTAGATGTGCGCAGCTTTGCTCAATTTACTTGTTTTGAGTGAGGCCGCACACATACTGTATAGTTGCTATGTGGCAAGAAGTATACTTATTGTATATTTGCAGTAACATAACAGCCCTGTTTCACCACTGGCAACATAAAATCCTCACACTGTGCCCTGCATGCTTGTGGGGCTTCACAATTCTGCGGTAACATAAACTGAATACAGACTTTCATAAAAAAATTGGACATGTAATGCTATGCAATCAGGCTAGCTGTCATGCTCGCACCCAGACTGGTTGGTGCAGGCGTGCGGGGGTGTAGCCCCACTGTGCCACAGACCAGGCTACCTTGGAAGGGGCATAACTAAGTAGCTTCCTTGGTATTAGCTGGAGCCTCTGATGGTGAGGTCAGGCTTGTGCGGCAGGAAGCTACCAGGTACCACTCCAGGGTGGTGTCTGGCTGTAGCTGTGTATCTCACCGGGGGAAATGGAATATAGACAGGCCATCAGGCACGGCTGGCACTCTGGCAGACAGATGGGCACGGCTGGGACACAGGCAGGCGGATAGGTGCAACAGAGACACTGGCAGGCAGGCGGGCTTGGCTGGCTCTATGGTAGGCAGGCAGGTTCGGCTGGCACTCTGGCAGGACAGGTAAACAAGACTGGTACACTGGAAGGGCCAGTAGGGACCGGTATGCAGGCAGGTATGTAAAACAGGTAAGAACCTGTTCACACAGGAGGGTTTATGAGAACAGGTAGTGAAAGACCGCAAGGAGCTGAGCAAAGCAGAAGCACAGGAGGTGGAGCCAAGAGCAGGAGGCGGAGTCAAGAAGAGAAATGCAGGAGGCAGAGCCAAGAGCAGGAGGAGGAGCCAAGTGCAGAAACGCAGGAGGCAGAGCAAAGAACAGGAGACAAGTACAGAAATGCAGGAGGCAGAGCCAAGAGCAGGAGGCAGAGCCAAGTACAGACACGCAGGAGGCGGAGCCAAGTGCGGAAACACAGGAGGCGGAGCCAAGAGCAGGAGACGTAGACACGGAGCAAGGTAGAGCCTCAAGGAGCGGATCCGCAGAACAAAGTCACAGAGTGAAGAGACAAGAGCAGGGCAAAGCCACAGTGTGCAGAGACAAGAGCAGAGCAAGCAAAGACACAGAGTGCAGGGCAGAGCAAGACAGAGTGCAGAGCCGAGAGCAGAGTAAAGCAAGATACAGAGTACGCACAGCAGAGAAAGCAAACCAATACAGGGATATAAATGGACACAGGAACAGGACTAGACTAAGACAGAGTCAGGAACGGGACAAGGCACTGAGACACCGACACAAGCCGGGGTACGATGCCCCACTGGGTGGCAGACACAGGACACAGTATGAAGCCCCACTGGGTGGCTTCACAAGGACACAGACCAGGATATAACGCCCCACTGTGTGGCGGCACAAGAGTCACAGACAGGCCTGGCACATCAGCAGCTAAGAACTGACTGAGGGAGTAAGTTGCACAGGCCCCCACCAATGGGTGGGGAAGTCTTAAATACAGGAAGCCTCATGACAATTGGCCAGGAACACCATAGGGCTCATACTCACTTGCGCAAGACTTGGATGAGTCTTGCATGGCAATACCCGGGGCTGCCAGCACTCAGATCAAAGTGTGTGGCCGCATAGGAATACATGTGGCCGCACGCTCTGCTCCTCTGAACCAGGTGCAGTGCCGGGTATTGCCATGCGAGACTCATCCGAGTCTCGCGCAAGTGAGCATAAGCCCTTAGCAAGGTGCACACAGTCTCAATAAGAAACAGAAGTTGCCAGCGCCGGCCCCCCTATGCACACAGACAGAAGACATGCCCAGAGCAAGCAGGCAACATGAGGCATACAGCATGGAGCCAGCAGCAGAGAAAGAAGTCACAACATGGCCCAGAGAAGTGAGTGAGTTTGTGTGTAAAGCAGGTGGGGGATGGGAGGCCATGCAGTGATGCCAGCAGGGTTGCCACACTAGCAATATTATAAATGCATTTCAAAAGCAATACTATGTATAATTTAGGGAGATTTTTCTGGAACGCAAAGTATGTATCACGAATGTGTCATATCCTCCTGGAAGATCTGGGGTTAGACGTTCATTACGTATTGTGAATCGCAGATCTTCCATTTAGCCTGTGTGTTTTGTTACTCATAAGAAATGGACTTTGTTTCCTTTGGCTTGAAGAAGTTAATGACTTTTTGTATGCTGATTAGACACATGCAGCTCCATCTCACAGCTGATCCTGACCTGTTCATTTTCTTGCTCTATAAAACCTGGCCAGACTTTCTCATCTCTGCCTGTGAAAGTTTACTTCCTGGCCTTGGTGTGCGGAAGGTGGAGTTTGCAATTGCTGCTGAAGTTTGTAGTTATCTGTTTTTGGATGTATGCTTTCTCCATTATCCTATTCCCATTTGGTTTGTACATTTCTACCCTTCCCTTTATACCTCTCTAACCGTGGTAAGTGTTTTTTGTCTTACAGTACGTGTTTATACAGTAACATATCTGTCCCAGGGCTCTTGGGGTAGGGGACAGCTTAGGACATTAACAGGAGCATAGCAAGTTGGAGCTCAGGCCTCTCTACCTGGACAAGGATAGAAGCTCAGTTCCTGGGACAGTTTGATGCCACCCTTCCTTACCGAAGACCATCACAGTGTGACAGGATGGTACTTTTTATCAATGGGTGGGTTTTACAGATGGTAAAGAATAACATAACCTCCCCTATTCGTGTACAGAGAGCCTTCACAAAAATGTTCATAAACCAATAACATAACCTCCTCTATTTGTGTACAGAGAGCCTTCACAAAAATGTTCATAAACCAATACATCAGTTTTATAAGATGTTTGTAATGTTTGGGGATGGCATGAAAGAGTTACATAGAAATACAAACCTGCCAATGTGGATATGTTTGCAGTTTTGCTGCATGCAATGAACTCCGTGTGAAAATTCACCATTACCAATCCTCCATTCTTTTTCTGAAATCAATAACAAAAACAAACCACTTCAGTGAAATTACCTTAGAAATGGTCTGTTGTCAGTTCGCCATTAGCAACCATTTAGATGCTTAAATAACTCCAACTGATCTTTCAGTGCCATAAGACGCTGTAAATGTATTATCTTGCCGAACTATAGGCAGTTACTGCTAACGTGTGGTCTTAATACATCAAGGATGATATAAACATAGTGGCAGATATTTTCTTCTCTTTATATACAGAAATTAAATCAGTTTCTTTTTCTATTATACAGTATGGAGTACCATTTGCGTGCTTGACTGCTTATCCCGTATATAGTTTTTACATTTTTCTAGCTGAAACACAGAAGGTACTTTAATTACATTCTTCCAATATATAAGAATTAGGGTTGTTAAAATATTTAGGATGCCTCTCAATGTCTCAATTTCTGATTTTATGTAAACATAATGCTTGTAATACAGCAAACGAATTGTAAGATATTGACTATCATCTCAGGTTGCTTTGGATGTAATTAACCCCTTCATGACCCAGCCTATTTTGACCTTAAAGACCTTGCCATTTTTTGCAATTCTGACCAGTGTCCCTTTATGAGGTAATAACTCGGGAACGCTTCAACGGATCCTAGCGATTCTGAGATTGTTTTCTCGTGACATATTGGGCTTCATGTTAGTGGTAAATTTAGGTCGATAATTTTTGCGTTTATGTGTGAAAAAATTGGAAATTTGGCGAAAATTTAGAAAATTTCGCAATTTTCAAATTTTGAATTTTTATTTTGATAAACCAGAGAGATATGTGACACAAAATAGTTAATAAATAACATTTCCCACATGTCTACTTTACATCAGAACAATTTTGGAAAAAAAATATTTTTTTTCAGGTTGGTGTGTGTGGTGTAGTGTATGTCAGGTTGGTGTGTGGTGTAGTGTACGTCAGGTTGGTGTGTGTGGTGTATTGTGTATATCAGCCTGGTGTGGGTGAGTGCTGTAGTCGAATATCAGGATGTGGCTAGTCCACGGACGTGTGATGAATTCTGAAGCATTCATCCAAACACAGTCCAGGTTTGTCGGGACACGTTTCACATTGGAAACGAGTTTCCCTTCTTATCCCCCTTTTATAACATACCCGGCACCTTTTTCTTTTTTGCCCTTTACCGGGAAAATGTTGCCCTGGTACCATACGGGAACCTTGAGTTCCAGCAGTGCTGGGGCCCGCTCCTTCCTCGTCTCCAAACATCAGGGCCTTTATCACCGCCTCCTGGAACTGAAGGAAGGTGTTGTTGGTCTGACCTGCACATCGTGATAGCACGTATGCGTTATACAATGCCATTTGTACGATGTGCACAGCCAGTTTTTTATACCACACCTTTGTCTTCCGCATGGCACTATAGGGCTGGAGGACTTGATCAGAAAGATCAACTCCCCCCATGTGTTTGTTGTACCCCAGCGCACAGTCCGGTTTGTGGACCTGTGCTGTGGTACCTCGAACGGTGGTGGCCGTGGTGCCGGGACCATGGATTGTTGTCAAGAAAAAGACGTCCCTTTTGTCTTTGAACTTGACCACAAGCATGTTGCCACTACATTGGGCCCGGCTCTCACCCTTTGGGAGAACCTGCTCAATTAGTGACAAAGGGAGACCCCTCTGGTTTCTGCGCACGGTACCGCAAGCAACGGTAGCTCTGGCAGAGAGGGATTGAAAGAGTGGGATGCTTGTATAAAAGTTATCAACGTACAGATGGTAACCTTTATCAAGCAGTGGGTGGACCAAATCCCACACTATTTTCCCACTCACCCCCAGAGCAGGTGGACATTCTGGGGGCTGGATCCTGGTGTCCTTTCCTTGATAAACTCTAAAGCTGAGAGTGTACCCTGAGGTACTCTCGCAGATCTTATAGAGCTTAATCCCGTACCTCGCCCTCTTGCTGGCCAGGTACTGACGGAACTGAAGCCTCCCTTTGAAGTGGATGAGGGATTCATCCACACAAATTTCCCTTTGGGGAATGTACACTTCAGCAAACTTGTTGCTGAAGTGTTCGATGACCGGCCGAATTTTGAACAGTCTATCAAAATTCGGGTCATCGCAGGGAAGGATGTCCGTGTTGTCCCTAAAGTGGAGAAATTTATGAATCGCCTCAAAACGCTTGCGAATCATAACCATGCCATATATTGGAGTTTGATATAAAATATCAGTACTCCAGTATTGGCGAAGTTCTGGTTTCTTCACAATTCCCATGTGAAGGACCAGTCCCCAATTTTTCAACATTTCTGCAGAGTCAACGGGACTCCAAGCAGAAAATGATGAAACTGGGTTTTGGGCAAAAAATTGCAGGGCATATAAGTTTGTTTGCTCCACCATGAGACTGACGATTGACTCCGAGAAATAGACTTTGAAAAAGTCTATTTCCCTGAGGTTGGCAGTCTCACATTGGATTCCTGATTGGGGAATGAAATCAGGAATCCGTGGAGCAAAATTTTCAGGGACGGGGGTCCAGGTGGGGGTACTAGTGCTAGGTTGGGCGTGACTAGCACTAGGTTGGGGGTTACTCACACTTGGTTGTGGGTCTTCTCCCCCGGCCTCCGACTCTTCTTCCCTGGGCTCCGGCTCTTCTTCCCTGGGCTGCGGACGATTTCTCGTCCTGCGACTTCGTGGTGGTGGCGAGTCCGTGTCACTGGAGGAGGAAGAGTGGGAGGAATAGAGAAAGGTAGGGTCCTCTCCCTCACTATCAGCTTCGGAGGCAATAAAAGAATATGCCTCCTCTGCCGAGTACAGCCTTTGTGACTGGGACGAGCGGGACATTGTGTGTGCGTGCGTGTAAAAAACTAAGCTTTATTAGTGTGCGTGTGTGTATGTGTGAGTGTTTAGTGAAACTTTACTGCAGGAGGGGGCTTTCAGGCGTGGGGGGCTGAGGAGATGCAGGAGCCGGCAGCAGCAGTAAGGGGAGCGATCAGCAGGGCGCGGGAGCGATCAGCAGGGCGCGGGAGCGATCACGCGGGAGCGATCAGCAGGGCGCGGGAGCGATCAGCAGGGCGCGGGAGCGATCACGCGGGAGCGATCAGCAGGGCACGGGAGCGATCACGCGGGAGCGATCAGCAGGGTGCGGGAGCGATCAGCAGGGCGCGGGAGCGATCAGCAGGTCGCGGGAGCGATCAGCAGGTCGCGGGAGCGATCAGCAGGGCGCGGGAGCGATCACGCGGGAGCGATCAGCAGGGCGCGGGAGCGATCACGTGGGAGCAATCAGCAGGGCGCGGGAGCGATCACGCGGGAGCGATCAGCAGGGCGCGGGAGCGATCACGCGGGAGCGATCAGCAGGGTGCGGGAGCGATCACGCGGGAGCGATCAGCAGGGCGCGGGAGCGATCAACAGGTCGCGGGAGCGATCAGCAGGGCGCGGGAGCGATCACGCGGGAGCGATCAGCAGGGCGCGGGAGCGATCACGTGGGAGCGATCAGCAGGGCGCGGGAGCGATCACGCGGGAGCGATCAGCAGGGCGCGGCAGCGATCATGCGGGAGCGATAAGTGGGGCGCGGGGGAGCTGTCAGGCGAAGGGGCCTGAGGAGACGCAGGAGCCGGCAGCAGCAGCGCGGGGGGGAGGGGGGGATGGGTGATCAGGGTGATCACTGGGGCGGGTGATCACCGGGGGGGGGGCAGGAGGTGGCTGTCAGGTGCGGAGGAAATGTGGGGGCAGGGGAGATGTAGGAGCCTGCAGCAGGGAAGGGTGATCACTGGGCAGGGGGGTGATTTCCGGGGCGTGGGAGAGAGTGGCGGTCGGGAGGGGGGATCGGACGGCGGGGGGAGCGGGAGGCAGAGAGGGGGAGTACCGGAAGGCGGACAGGCGGCGATCAGCAGACCGGAAGGAGGACAGGCGACGATCAGCCGGGCACGGGGGAGCTGTCAGGCGAAGGGGCCTGAGGAGATGCAGGAGGCGGCAGCAGCAGTGGGGGGGTGATCAGGGGGGCAGGGGGTGATCAGAGTGATCACTGGGGCGGGTGATCACGGGGGGGGGGCAGAAGGTGGATGTCAGGAGCGGGGGGAAGGTGGGGGCAGGGGAGATGTAGGAGCCTGCAACAAGGAAGGGTGATCACTGGGCAGGGGGCTGATTTCTGGGGTGTGGGAGGGAGTGGAGGGGTTAACGGATGGCAGGGGGGGGATCGGACGGTTGGGGGAGCGGGAGGCAGAGGGGGGAGTACCAGAAGGCGGACAGGTGGCGATCAGTGGATGGGAAGGCGGACAGGCGGCGATCAGTGGGGCACGGGGGAGCAGTCAAGCGAAGGGGCCTAAGGTAATGCAGGAGCCAGCAGCAGCAGGGGGGGGGGTGATCAGGGGGTGATCAGAGTGATCACTGGGGTGGGTGATCACGGGGGGGGGGTCAGAAGGTGGCTGTCAGGAGCGGGAGGGGGGGGGAGGAGGGGGCAGGGTAGATGTAGGAGCCTGGGTGATCACTGGGCAGGGGGCTGATTTCTGGGGCGTGGGAGGGAGTGCAGGGGTTAACGGATGGCGGGGGGGGGAGAGGGAGGCAGAGGGGGGAGTACCGGAAGGCGGCAGCAGCGGCAATCAGGCAGCAGGGGGCGATCTGGCAGCGGCGGCGATCTGGCAGCGGGGGCGGCGGCGATCTGGCAGTGGCGGCGGCGGGTGCGGCACGCAGGGACCTCACTCTCCAGCTTCCACGGACGGGATGAAGCTGGAGAGTGATGTCAGACATGTTTCACTCCGCCCCTCCACCGCTGATTGGAGTGAAAGCGTCACATGGACGCTTTCTCCAATCAGAGCTGGAGGGGGGTGAAACAGGGGGCACAGGAGCGATCGTGGCCACAGGGGGGCAAAGCCACCCCCCCTGGGGTCAACTAGAGGTCCTCACGTACCTGCGGGTCGGGTGACATTTCATTGACCCCGGTCACCCGACCCGCAGGAACGCAATCAAACCATGACGCATACGCTGCGTCATGGGTCGGAATGGCACCGACTTTCATGACGCAGCGTATGCGTCAAAGGTCGGGAAGGGGTTAAGATTGCCAACTTCTTTGTCACTTTTTTCCCAAACGCTTGAATCAAACATCACAAAAGGCCTACCATTTTCTAGAGCCGCATAAGCCCCTGCTTTATATAGCCCACATCTATAGAGTAACCCAAAAGAGAAATGGACACAATGAGCTAAAATATAACAATTTTATTGAAAGAACCATATATATAATTTACAGTTGTAAAGAATAAAAAACCAAATAACAAGATGCAAGAAAAAAGATAAAAGAGGCGACACTAGTGCCACACACGGAGCAAATGATATACTAGTAGAGCAAAAAGAACATTATTTTGAACAATTTTACTGATACCATAGCTACCAATAACAAGCAGCCCTCAATAGAGATCATATATAATGCATAATGCAGATAGTGAAGGTAAGTATATAGGTATATGGCAGGAAGAGAAATCAGTATATAATATATGTGCTCACAGAAATGCGTACTAATGCAAGACGATACACAATATGCAATGCAAAAAATGAATTAAAGTGCCTAGTGCAAATATGTATATACTGAGAAGTAACCAATACCATCAAGGGAGAGCTCAGTATAATTTAAATGTGGCAAGATATATTATATGGCATGAGTAAGCCGAGACCGAAGGTATAGGTAAAAGTAAGTCATCTAGGGAGAATACCATATAATTGAATACAACCTAAAGTCTGCCACCAAAATATTAGGGAGATAAAGATGTATACATGGAGTACCGACCTGTTGCCGTGTGCGGGAGAGGGAGCCCCGACGCGCGTTTCGCATAAATTGCTTCCTCGGGGGGCGCCAACAGGTCGGCAACAGGTCGGTACTCCATGTATACATCTTTATCTCCCTAATATTTTGGTGGCAGACTTTAGGTTGTATTCAATTATATGGTATTCTCCCTAGATGACTTACTTTTACCTATACCTTCGGTCTCGGCTTACTCATGCCATATAATATATCTTGCCACATTTAAATTATACTGAGCTTTCCCTTGATGGTATTGGTTACTTCTCAGTATATACATATTTGCACTAGGCACTTTAATTCATTTTTTGCATTGCATATTGTGTATCGTCTTGCATTAGTACGCATTTCTGTGAGCACATATATTATATACTGATTTCTCTTCCTGCCATATACCTATATACTTACCTTCACTATCTGCATTATGCATTATATATGATCTCTATTGAGGGCTGCTTGTTATTGGTAGCTATGGTATCAGTAAAATTGTTCAAAATAATATTCTTTTTGCTCTACTAGTATATCATTTGCTCCGTGTGTGGCACTAGTGTCGCCTCTTATCTTTTTTCTTGCATCTTGTTATTTGGTTTTTTATTCTTTACAACTGTAAATTATATATATGGTTCTTTCAATAAAATTGTTATATTTTAGCTCATTGTGTCCATTTCTCTTTTGGGTTACTATATTAGATATTATGGCGGAGCTTTCATCTCCGGTGCCCTGTTTATAGGTTTACCACATCTATAGAGGACCCTCAATACCCTTAAATTATAAGAATTAATTTGTTCAACCCCCAGAGTTCAAAACCAGTACAGGCTCCATAATATATCAAAATAGACCTTAAACAGGCCCTACATAGATATAATACAGATTTTAGACCCAAACAACTACAGACCAGTCTTCAATCTCCCCTTCATCTTTAACCTCTCAGAGCGCCTGATCTACTCCCGCCTTACCCGTTACCTCTCCACTCATTTCCTTCTACACCCTTCACAGTCCAGTTTCCGCCCCCTACATTCGACAGAAACTTCATAGAATCATAGAATGTTAGAGTTGGAAGGGACCTCCTGGGTCATCTGGTCCAACCCCCTGCTCAAAGCAGGATTCACTAAATCATCCCAGACAGATGTCTGTCCAGCCTCTGTTTGAAGACTTCCATTGAAGGAGAACTCACCACCTCTCGTGGCAGCCTGTTCCACTCATTGATCACCCTAACTGTCAAAAAGTTTTTTCTAATATCTAGTGTCTCCTCCCATTCAGTTTCATCCCATTGCTTCTAGTCTTTCCTTGTGCAAATGAGAATAAAGACACTTCCTGCCGCCTTCAACTCAAAAATATTTCACGGATCCGTAAATTCCTAAACCAAGAATCTGCAAAAACTCTAGTCCATGCCCTCATCATCTCCCGCCTCGAGTACTGTAACCTCCTGCTCTGTGGCCTCCCCGCTAACACTCTCGCACCCCTCCAATCTATTCTAAACTCTGCTGCCCGACTAATCCACCTGTCCCCCCGCTATTCCCAGGCCTCTCCCCTCTGTCAATCCCTTCACTGGCTCCCCATTACCCAGATACTCCAGTACAAAAGCCTAACCATGACATACAAAGCCATCCACAACCTGTCTCCTCCATACATCTGTGATCTCGTCTCCCGGTACTTTCCTGCAAGCAACCTCCGATCCTCACAAGATCTCCTTCTCTACTCCCCTCTTATCTCCTCTTCCCACAGTAGCATACAAGATTTCTCTTGCGCATCACCCCTACTCTGGAATTCTCTACCACAACATATCAGACTCTCACCTACCATCGAAACCTTCAAAAAGAACCTGAAGACCTACCTCTTCCGGCAAACCTACAACCAGCAGTAACCACCGATCGACCAAATCACTGCACAATCAGCTCTATCCTCACCTACTGTATCCTCACCCATCCCTTGTAGATTGTGAGCCCTCGTGGGCAGGGTCCTTTCTCCTCCTGTACCAGTTGTTACTTGTATTGTTCAAGATTATTTTACCTGTTTTTATTATGTATACCCCTCCTCACATGCAAAGCGCCATGGAATAAATGGCGCTATAATAATAAATAATCTATAATATAACGCTGGGAGCGTCACTCTGTCCGAAGCCTTTATAGACTGCGCAGGCGCAAGCGCCGGCGCAGTCTGGACCTCACAGAGTGACGCTCCCGGGAGATCGCGGTATGCGTTCACACTGAACGCACACCGCGATCTCCAACAGAGAAGCAGGGACCGCCAGGAGGGTGAGTATCGGCCATATTCACCTGTCCTGCGTTCCACCGCTGAGCGCCGCCATCTTCCCGGTCTTCGGCCTGTGACCTTCAGTTCAGAGGGCGCGATGAAGTGCTTAATGCGCGCCAGCGCCGCCCTCTGACTGAACAGTCACAGCCAGGAGACCGGGAAGATGGCGGCGCGCAGCGCTGGAACAGGACAGACAGGTGAGTATAGTAAGTGCTGGGGGGGCCTGAGCTGGCGGCGATACCGGCACCTGACCCCCACAGCGCGCCGGTGTCCCCGCCTGCTCAGGCCCCCGGATGGGTGCAGCACATACCAGGATGGGGACGCAGGATGGTTGCAGCACATACCAGGATGGGGACGCAGGATGGAGACGCAGGATGGTTGCAGCACATACCAGGATGGGGACGCAGGATGGTTGCAGCACATACCAGGATGGGGACGCAGGATGGTTGCAGCACATACCAGGATGGGGACGCAGGATGGGGATGCAGGATGGTTGCAGCACATACCAGGATGGGGACGCAGGATGGTTGCAGCACATACCAGGATGGGGACTCAGGATGGGGACGCAGGATGGTTGCAGCACATACCAGGATGGGGACGCAGGATGGTTGCAGCACATACCAGGATGGGGACGCAGGATGGGGACGCAGGATGGTTGCAGCACATACCAGGATGGGGACGCAGGATGGTTGCAGCACATACCAGGATGGGGACGCAGGATGGTTGCAGCACATACCAGGATGGGGACGCAGAATGGTTGCAGCACATAACAGGATGGGGACGCAGGATGGGTGCAGCACATACCAGGATGGGGACGCAGGATGGGTGCAGCACATGACAGGATGGGGACGCAGGATGGGTGCAGCACATACCAGGATGGGGACGCAGGATGGGGACGCAGGATGGGTGCAGCACATACCAGGATGGGGACGCAGGATGGTTGCAGCACATACCAGGATGGGGACGCAGGATGGTTGCAGCACATACCAGGATGGGGACGCAGAATGGTTGCAGCACATAACAGGATGGGGACGCAGGATGGGTGCAGCACATACCAGGATGGGGACGCAGGATGGGTGCAGCACATGACAGGATGGGGACGCAGGATGGGTGCAGCACATACCAGGATGGGGACGCAGGATGGGGACGCAGGATGGGTGCAGCACATACCAGGATGGGGACGCAGGATGGGTGCAGCACATGACAGGATGGGGGCGCAGGATGGGTGCAGCACATGACAGGATGGGGCCGCAGGATGGGTGCAGCACATGACAGGATGGGGCCGCAGGATGGGTGCAGCACATGACAGGATGGGGACGCAGGATGGGTGCAGCACATGACAGGATGGGGATGCAGGATGGGGATGCAGGATGGGTGCAGCACATACCAGGATGGGGACGCAGGATGGGTGCAGCACATGACAGGATGGGGACGCAGGATGGGGACGCAGGATGGGTGCAGCACATGACAGGATGGGGACGCAGGATGGGTGCAGCACATGACAGGATGGGGACACAGGATGGGTGCAGCACATGACAGGATGGGGGCGCAGGATGGGTGCAGCACATGACAGGAGGTGGACGCAGGATGGGTGCAGCACATGACAGGATGGGGATGCAGGATGGGTGCAGCACATGACAGGATGGGGACACAGGATGGGTGCAGCACATGACAGGATGGGGGCGCAGGATGGGTGCAGCACATGACAGGATGGGGACGCAGGATGGGTGCAGCACATGACAGGATGGGGACGCAGGATGGGTGCAGCACATGACAGGATGGGGACGCAGGATGGGTGCAGCACATGACAGGATGGGGACGCAGGATGGGTGCAGCACATGACAGGATGGGGACGCAGGATGGAGCAGCACATGACAGGATGGGGACGCAGTATGGGTGCAGCACATGACAGGATGGGGACGCAGGATGGAGCAGCACATACCAGGATGGAGACCATATACCAATATAAATGCTCACCACCTGGGCGTAGAATGGGTTCAATAGCTAGTAATAATAATAAAGATGATCCTTCTACAATGTGACAGCCCTTGAGATATTTGTAGACAGCTATTAAGTCTCCTGTCACTCTTCTGTTTTGCAAGCTAAACATTCCTAAATCCTGTAAACGTTCCTCATTGGACATGTTTTTCCGACCAGTCACAATTCTGGTAGCTCTTCTCTGAACTTGCTCCAGTTTGTTGATGTCTTTTTTAAAATGTGGTGCCCAAAACTGGACACAGTATTCCAGATGTCACCAAAGAGTAGAGGGTAATAGTGACTACACGTGATCTAGACTGTATGCTTCTGTTAATACATCCCAGAATTGTATTCACCTTTTTTGCTGCTGTATCACACTGTTGACTCATATTCAGTGTGTGATCTATTAGTATACCCGAATCTTTTTCACATGGAATCTTTTTCACATGTGCTGTTGCTTAGCCCTATTCCTCCCATTCTGTATATGTTTTTTTTCTTTTTTTATTGCCCAGATGTACTGTAGTACTTTGAATTTTTCCCTGTTAATCATTCTGTTAGTTGCTGCCCACTGCTCCAGTTTATTTATGTATTTTTGAATCCTTGCGCTCTCTTCTCAAGTATTAACTATCCCTCCTAGCTTTGTGTCATCAGCGATTTAATCAGTTTACCCTCAATTCCTTCATGTAAATCATTGATAGAGATTTTGAACAATACAGGGCCCAGGACAGAGCCCTGTGGTACCCCACTTGAGACATTCTTCCAACTGGATGTGCAGCCATTTACAACCACTCTTTGGGTCTGATCACTAAGCCAGTTATGAATTCACGTAACGGTTGCCTTGTAAGTTCCATACTTAGGCATTTTTTAAATAAGGATTGTGTGAGATACTTTGTCAAATGCTTTACTGAAGTTAAGATATACTAAATCTACAGCATTTCCCTGATCCACCCAGTCAGTGATTCTGTCATAGAAGGAAATTAAGTTAGTCTGACATGACGTATTAGTTACAAACCCATGTGGACTCTGGTTAATCCCTTCATTCTTATCCAGGTACTTACATACATGTTGTTTAATAATTTGTTCAAAGATCTTTCCTGGTATAGATGTCAGACTCACCGGCCTATAGTTCCCTGGGTCCACCTTCTTCCATTTTTAAAGATAGGAACAACATTTGCTCTTCTCCAGTCTTCTGGGACTTCTCCTGTTCTCCAAGAATTTTCAAAAATTATGGAGAGTGGCTCAAAAATTTCTTCTGCTATCTCTTTCAGTACTCTGGGGTGTAATTCGTCTTGACCCGGAGACTTGAATTTAGGTTTTCTCACTATCTTTATGCTTATAGATATCCTGGATTCTTCTATTCCCTTAATAGGGCAGTGAAAATCAGTAGAAGTTAGATTTTCTTTCTGAGAGCAAACGGATGCAAAATAGGAATTTAAAAGTTCGGCCTTCTCAACATCCTTTCTTACCATTTCATAATTTCCATCCTGTAAAAATCCTATAGCATCTTTGACTTTTCTTTTACTTTTGACATATCCCCAACATACTTTTTTATTGCGTTTGGCGTCCCTTGCAAGCCTTAATTCATTGTCAGCTCTAGCACATCTGAAAGGTTCTGCAGACAGCATTATATTCTTCTTTAGATATGCCTCCCTCTTTCCATTTGATAAACATTTCTTTCTTCCTTTTCAGCATGTGTTTAAGTTCTGTGTTCATCCTTCCTGGTGTCCTTAAATGCTTTCTATTCTTCCCTCTTTTAACGATTGTGCTTTGACAAACTAATTTTTCAAGATTTCCCATCCTTCCTGGACATTTTAGTCCTTCAGGATATCCAGCCATTGGATCCATCCAATTCTCTTTCTGAGTCCCTTCAAATCTGCCTTTCTGAAAACTAACCTTGATGTCTGAGCCTTCACAGGTCTTCCTCCTCTAGTTTTCCAAAATTCTAAAATAGAATGGTTGTTACCTCCTAGGGTCCCAGCCACTCTTACCTCCTCAACCATTTCCTCCCTGTTTATAAGGTTTAGATCCAAAGTAGCAGATTCCCATGTTTTCTCACCTACCTTTTGGATAATGAAGTTGTCAGCAAGAGAGGATAAGAATTTGCTTGACCTGTTAGTTTTGCCTGAGAGAGAATCCCAACAAATATGTGGATAGTTGAAATCTCCCATGACCACTATGTCATATTTTTTGGAGAACTTGGCCATTTGATACATAAAGGGTTCATCCATATCTTCAGCTTGCACAGGCGGACTGTAGTAAATGCCTACAATTGTGTCCTTTCCATTGTTCTCTCCTTGTAATCTTACCCAGTTTCCACAGAACTCCCAGTCTCTGAAGCTTCAATCTCTGTGCAGATATACGCTTTTCTAACATACAATGCGACACCTCCTCCTCGTTTATCAAGTCTGTTTCTTGCAAATAAGGCTACGTTCACATTAGCGTTGTGCGCCGCTGCGTCGGCGACGCAACGCACGCAAGAACGCACCAAAACGCACGCAAAAACGCTGCGTTTTGCGACGCATGCATCGTTTTTTGTCGAAATTTGTACGCAAGAAAAATGCAACTTGTTGCGTTTTCTTGGTCCGACGCTTGCGGCAAAAAAGACGCATGCGTCGCACAACGCAACAAACAAAAACGCATGCGTCCCCCATGTTAAATATAGGGGCGCATGACGCATGCGTCGCCGCTGCGTCGCCCGCCTCAAACCCGACGCAAACTAGCATAACGCTAGTGTGAACGTAGCCTAAATTGTATCCTTCTAGCCTTGTATTCTAAACGTGTATCGTCCCACCAAGTTTCAGTGATTCCAATGACATCATATTTCTTTTCCTGCGTTAGTAGTTTCAATTCTCCTTGTTTGTTGCCTATGCTTTGTGCATTCGTGTAGAAACCTTTTAGTTTGTGATTGGTTTTTCTTTCTCCAATATTTTTATTATTTAGATTTTTTGTTTTTGTTCTTCCCTTCCACTTCTAATAGCAGAGTTCTTAATAGTATTTGTCATATGTATAGCTTTGTCTGGCCTTTTGCTTCCCTTCCCACTTTGTTCTAGTTTAAAGCTCTCCTGATGAGTGTACTTGGAGCGCCCCCAGACGCAGGGCCGCGGGTTACTCGGTACCGGTCCTCTCTGGCTCAGTTCTGGGGTTGTCACGGTGGCTGGACCCGGTCCGTGACCCTGCTAACGGGCGTCCAATGAAAGGTGATACGAGTCTGTCAAGGTTTTGTGACGCCACCTGTGGTATTCAGTCAGGGTGACCGACGCTGCTTAGGGCCCACTGGGGTGATGTGATGGCAGCTAGATGGTAAACCTTCCCACAGGTGAAGTATGTCCCCAGGGCTTCCCAGTAAGGTGGATGGTGGTGGTGTGAGGTGCAGACAATAACGAGGACACAGGGTTGCAGTCTCTTTACCTCTTTACTGGTGACTTCAGGATCCTCAATCCAGAGCACAGTTAACAGGGCTGTCTGAAACCGGCCAGTCCGAAGGCACATCCAGAGTTCCCTTTGCAGGTGGAAATCGTTGCCTACCACTAGCGCCTGTGTGTTGTAGTGCTTCCCTGCTGAGCATTCGGGATAGTCCTCACAACTTCTATTCTCGTTCATTCCAGTTCTTTCTAGTTCTTTCTATTCTCCATCCCCCAGGTATGTTATGGCTAGGACGCACCCGTTTGACGGGTAGGCTCGGAGCTCTTCCGGGACCCTAGAGATGCCCCTCTCCACGCGTTGCCCCCTATGTCTGCTTAGGTGATGTAAGGTAGACAGCCAACCTATAATTAACTGTCCTGCGGTATTTGAAGTAAATCCAAAAGTTCTAATGGCTAGCACTCAACTGGGGTAGAGGTGACGGTGCTAGTGAAGGGAACCAAAAGTTCCAAAGTCACTGTATATATAAAGATCACTGCACACGTTCAAAAGGAAGATATGCTTACAAGTGAAAGTTTATTTATAGTGGATTGAAGACAAAGCGACTGGTAAGTTTGACGTTTCGGCTAACACATAGCCTTGGTCACAACGTCGCTGCAAAAATACAAAGAACAACTATTTACAATTCGGTATTAATAACAGACGAAAACATGTTCTGTACACTATATACAAGGTAACTAAATAGAAGCTTCGTGTGGTAATCATGTACAGAGTAATAACTCTGTGGGATAATGTAGCGAGATGCACTGAAATTGAGATGCTTCATTACCAAGGGGTGTATAAAAAACAAGAAAAGCGAAAAAAGGGGGGGTTGTATGTTAACATGTGCGTACAAGGATGCGCGTACATAAAATAGTGCATGCAATTTGAGTTAATAGGTGTCTAGAAGTTGGTCCATAGGGCAGAAGATAGTCTATATGGTTCTGTAATGTGAGTGGATAGTGTTGGTTCCTTAACAAAATCACGAGGTAAAACAGAGTGGCCCACCTAATAAGCAGAGTTTGTCTCAATTCAGGGTAGTGCAAGTACTGCCGCAAGGTTGCGTCCTGGTAGGGATGGAGGTTAAATAATAGATATAAGTGTGATAGTTCACTGTGAATCTGTTGTGGTATATGAGAATATATGAAAATATATGAAAAGAGAGCATGGACCTACCCTATTGTATTCGTAGGTACCCATATATTTTGGGCTAAGCAGAGTCTCTTGGGAAAGTAGATAAATACCCAGGTCGTGTGCCAGAAACCTGTTGAAAGGTATAATGATAAGGATACGGCCTACTAATAAGGTGCTGCTCTAGCTTAAGGATAAAAAACGGCACCTGACCTATGGGTATGTATAAGCAGCAGAAGAGCTTCTCTATGTGGTACGTTATGAAGTCCAAGAGAAAGTAGCGCTCTATAGGGAAAGATGTCCGTGTACGTAGCACTAACTGAGAATAAAGGTTATGTGGCATTAGATACAGGGAAAAAGAAGTAATACGGGAATACTTATCTGGTGGGTTAGACATACGTCCAAGAATAGTGTGACGGAGTTCAACTGACACAGCCGTGTCAGGAGTAGGAGTGGGAGCGGGTGCTCTAAATGGTGAACCGGTTTGGATAGAGCTGCGTCCGGCGTAATGCGGTATTAGTGACACCGCTGCGTCCAGGAGGGTGGTAGCGCTGGCGTTCTGGTTCCCAGGATAGGTGCCGTGCTGACACTCCCGTGTCTAAGCTGTAGCCTGCGTGGTAGGGAAGTGAGCCCTGTTCCTGGTGAGCGCTCAGATGTAGAGCGCTGTTGAGGCATGTGACCGGAAGTGCCGTGGACGCCGGCGCGTGCGCACATAGGTCGATAGGACGGAAAAAAGTTCCATCCTGCAGAGGGAGCAACGCCTGCGCAGTAGGGTTGTGGACAGCGGAGTTTGCGTAGGTCAGATAACATGTACCCTATTATGTGTGCCTACGTGGTAAGCGTAGACACTACGTAGTGTGTGTATTCACAAACGTCCTGTGAGCTGGAGGAGGAGTAAAGAGTATGAAAGACGGTACTAAGTACATCAGTATGTGGGGAGGCATATGTACTGGGAGATAGAGATGGTGGTGGAACTGATATATATGTATTACTCAGCATCCGACAATCTGGTGTCTCAGGAGTTACAAAGTAATAATGTTTAACCCAATATATATGCCATAAACTGAACGACATTGATAAGTATAATGTGTTAGGAATTGCAAAAAAACCGCAAATAACCCAAAGTAAATGTAATGATAATACATAACATTAATGAGTAGGAGTCCAAACCATAGAAGCAAAAACAATTGTAAAAGGAAACTTAGAGTAGAAATTAGAGAATTAGAAGGAAACTTAGACAAAATCTGCACTATGGTGGGGGATCTTACCAACTCCACAAGGTAGATTGCCGGGTGGTTGCATGCGACTATTCAATGGGTCTAGGGGGAAAAAATGCATTACGTTAGCCAGTCAATTTCACGATTAAGGCCTCTCGGACTGAGTGTGTCCAACGTATAGATCCAGTACGTTTCACGTTGTTTCAGTAGCTGGATATGATTACCACCTCGTCTCGGTCTACGGACTTTTTCGAGAACCTGGAAACGTAGTTGGGATATGTTGTGTCTGGCCTCCTTAAAATGTGCCGGTAAGGGCAACCAGGTTTTTTCACATCTAATTGTAGATTTGTGGCTTGTGATTCGATCCCTGATTGCCTGAATAGTTTCGCCAACATATAGTAGGCCACACGGACATTTGATAATGTATACAACATAATTTGAATCACAGGTATGGTAATCTCTGATAGGGTATGATTTCCCCGTGCGAGGATGAACTACTTCACTCCCTTTAATGATGTTTGAGCAACATGTGCAATTCAGGCATGGAAAAGTGCCCCTTCTTGTCTGTCCACTAAGTGTGCGAGTCACGATTTGTTTTGAAGATCCAACGTCGGCCCTAACCAGTCTGTCCTTTATGTTTGGTGGTCTGCGTAAGCACATCAGGGGTGGATTTTTGAAGACTCCTATTCTGGGGTATGCTTTAGAAAGAAGGGGCCATTGTTTGTGGATTAAATTGTGAACTCTCTGCATGGATGGATGATGGCCGTGGACGAAGGGTAACCTGGATGGTTTTGGCAAAGCAGTGGATGTGGGGCCTGTTTCAGATAAAACTTTCGTCATCTCAGAATTGAGGAGTGCGCATGGGTATTCTCGGTCCTCAAATTTTTTGGACATTTCGTGTAGTCTGCATTGTCTAACGGTGGGGTTCGACACGATTCTGGAAACTCTTTTAAATTGAGATCGGGGAAGACTATTTCTGGTAGACTTGGGGTGACAACTATTGTAGAGTAGAAGGTTATTCCGGTCGGTAGGTTTGGTATAGATGTCAGTGGTAAGAGAACCATTAACGTCCTTGCATACTTTGGTGTCCAAAAATGTGATGGCTTCCGTGTGGTGTGAGATGGAGAATTTGAGCTCTGGTCGGATTTCATTTATAGTGCTATAAAAAGCGGTTAGGGAAGTGTGGTCGCCTTGCCAGATACAAAAAATGTCGTCTATGTAACGATACCATAGAAGAGCATACTGTTGGAAAAGTGTATCGGGATATATAAAATCTCTTTCAAAACGATCCATATATAGATTTGCATATGCGGGCGCTACATTTGAACCCATAGCCTGAATTGCACATGTTGCTCAAACATCATTAAAGGGAGTGAAGTAGTTCATCCTCGCACGGGGAAATCATACCCTATCAGAGATTACCATACCTGTGATTCAAATTATGTTGTATACATTATCAAATGTCCGTGTGGCCTACTATATGTTGGCGAAACTATTCAGGCAATCAGGGATCGAATCACAAGCCACAAATCTACAATTAGATGTGAAAAAACCTGGTTGCCCTTACCGGCACATTTTAAGGAGGCCAGACACAACATATCCCAACTACGTTTCCAGGTTCTCGAAAAAGTCCGTAGACCGAGACGAGGTGGTAATCATATCCAGCTACTGAAACAACGTGAAACGTACTGGATCTATACGTTGGACACACTCAGTCCGAGAGGCCTTAATCGTGAAATTGACTGGCTAACGTAATGCATTTTTTCCCCCTAGACCCATTGAATAGTCGCATGCAACCACTCGGCAATCTACCTTGTGGAGTTGGTAAGATCCCCCACCATAGTGCAGATTTTGTCTAAGTTTCCTTCTAATTCTCTAATTTCTACTCTAAGTTTCCTTTTACAATTGTTTTTGCTTCTATGGTTTGGACTCCTACTCATTAATGTTATGTATTATCATTACATTTACTTTGGGTTATTTGCGGTTTTTTTGCAATTCCTAACACATTATACTTATCAATGTCGTTCAGTTTATGGCATATATATTGGGTTAAACATTGTTACTTTGTAACTCCTGAGACACCAGATTGTCGGATGCTGAGTAATACATATATATCAGTTCCACCACCATCTCTATCTCCCAGTACATATGCCTCCCCACATACTGATGTACTTAGTACCGTCTTTCATACTCTTTACTCCTCCTCCAGCTCACAGGACGTTTGTGAATACACACACTACGTAGTGTCTACGCTTACCACGTAGGCACACATAATAGGGTACATGTTATCTGACCTACGCAAACTCCGCTGTCCACAACCCTACTGCGCAGGCGTTGCTCCCTCTGCAGGATGGAACTTTTTTTCCGTCCTATCGACCTATGTGCGCACGCGCCGGCGTCCACGGCACTTCCGGTCACATGCCTCAACAGCGCTCTACATCTGAGCGCTCACCAGGAACAGGGCTCACTTCCCTACCACGCAGGCTACAGCTTAGACATGGGAGTGTCAGCACGGCACCTATTCTGGGAACCAGAACGCCAGCGCTACCACCCTCCTGGACGCAGCGGTGTCACTAATACCGCATTACGCCGGACGCAGCTCTATCCAAACCGGTTCACCATTTAGAGCACCCGCTCCCACTCCTACTCCTGACACGGCTGTGTCAGTTGAACTCCGTCACACTATTCTTGGACGTATGTCTAACCCACCAGATAAGTATTCCCGTATTACTTCTTTTTCCCTGTATCTAATGCCACATATCCTTTATTCTCAGTTAGTGCTACGTACACGGACATCTTTCCCTATAGAGCGCTACTTTCTCTTGGACTTCATAACGTACCACATAGAGAAGCTCTTCTGCTGCTTATACATACCCATAGGTCAGGTGCCGTTTTTTATCCTTAAGCTAGAGCAGCACCTTATTAGTAGGTCGTATCCTTATCATTATACCTTTCAACAGGTTTCTGGCACACGACCTGGGTATTTATCTACTTTCCCAAGAGACTCTGCTTAGCCCAAAATATATGGGTACCTACGAATACAATAGGGTAGGTCCATGCTCTATTTTCATATATTTTCATATATTCTCATATACCACAACAGATTCACAGTGAACTATCACACTTATATCTATTATTTAACCTCCATCCCTACCAGGACGCAACCTTGCGGCAGTACTTGCACTACCCTGAATTGAGACAAACTCTGCTTATTAGGTGGGCCACTCTGTTTTACCTCGTGATTTTGTTAAGGAACCAACACTATCCACTCACATTACAGAACCATATAGACTATCTTCTGCCCTATGGACCAACTTCTAGACACCTATTAACTCAAATTGCATGCACTATTTTATGTACGCGCATCCTTGTACGCACATGTTAACATACAACCCCCCCCTTTTTTCGCTTTTCTTGTTTTTTATACACCCCTTGGTAATGAAGCATCTCAATTTCAGTGCATCTCGCTACATTATCCCACAGAGTTATTACTCTGTACATGATTACCACACGAAGCTTCTATTTAGTTACCTTGTATATAGTGTACAGAACATGTTTTCGTCTGTTATTAATACCGAATTGTAAATAGTTGTTCTTTGTATTTTTGCAGCGACGTTGTGACCAAGGCTATGTGTTAGCCGAAACGTCAAACTTACCAGTCGCTTTGTCTTCAATCCACTATAAATAAACTTTCACTTGTAAGCATATCTTCCTTTTGAACGTGTGCAGTGATCTTTATATATACAGGTATTTGAAGTAAGGCATAAAGTCAGTTACTTCCTCAGTGTTTCGGGCACCGGCTACGCGCCTCAGTAGGATGTTGCCGTTCTCCAGGCACGACTCCTACTGGCTCTCCTTTGTGCTTGATCGCGTTTCTCCCTGTCCACAATATCCTTCGCTTCGTGTCTCTTTCTTAGGATACCGCCGCGGGTAGTGCAGGCGCGGTTCCATAACGTTCTGTTCTTGTCGCTAGGTACCTGCCAGGTTCCCACGCCTGGCAGGGACCCCCATGAATCTTCCCCCTGCAACACCCCCTGCCACGGGATGTTGCCTGAATCCAACCCAGTCAGCTTCTGATCTAACTTCCTATCCAACCCCAAGTTTTACCAGTGTGAGGAGTGGCCTAATAAATAAAACCTTTTGCTCTCCCTAGTGGCCGGAGTGTGAAGTGTAATGTGTACTGGTGATACCTGGTCAGATGAACTCCTTTAATGCCATCAGACGTACCATCACTCCCCTTAGTGGCAAAGCGACACTACTGCAACGACCAGGTCTCTGGGGCGCTGCATACTCATCAAGGTGACCAACGACCTTCTGACAGAAAAATGTAATGGTGACCACTCTCTGCAGCTTTTGACACTGTTGACCACCCTCTCCTATTCTCTAGGCTCCAGTCACTAAGCATTAAGGACACTGCTTTCTGCTGGTTCTCTTCCTATCTTTCTGACCGCTCCTTCAGTGTTCTGTTCACTGGCTCCACTTCATCTCCTCTTCCTCTCACTGTTGGGGTACCTCAAGGCTCAGTCTTTGGTTCCCTTCTCTTCTCCCTCTACATGGCCCCAATTGGACAGACCATCAGCAGATTTGGCTTTCAGCACCATCTTTATGATGATGACACACAACTATACACATCATCCTCTGACATTAACCCCGCTGTACTACAGAATGCCAGTGTCTGTATGTCCACAGTCCCTAACATCATGTCCCCTCTCTATCTGAAACTCAACCTCTCCAAAACTGAGCTTGTTCTGTTCCTGCCAACTACTAACCTCCCTAAATCTGGCAGTTCCCTCTCCGTGGGTGGCACCATAATAACACCCCAGCAGCAGGCACGCTGTCTTGGTGTTATGCTTGACTCCGATCTCTCCTTCGGATCCCATATACAATCTCTTGCCCGCTGTTGCCGCTTACACCTAAAGAACATGTCTAGAATCTGCTCTTTCCTCACCATGGAAACAACAAAAATCCTCACTGTCGCCTAGATCCACTCCCACCTGGACTACTGCAATGCTCTATTAATTGGCCTCTGGAATGCCAGGGCCATGGGGTACTCGGCCCCGGGTACGGGACATAAAGGGGGTGTCACAGTGGCGGCGACCTGGTCCATGGCCCTGGGCGCCCATTTTAAAGGAAATGTCCTTAAAGGGGTTTTGAATAAAGTTTGTGTTCGTGACGCCACCTGTGGTATTTAGTCAGTGAGAACAGACGCTGCTTAAAGGGGTCCTCTGGGGTGATGTTATGGCAGCTAAGATGGTATAACTTTCCATTCGTTACACACAATTTGCATAGTTTTAGGCGCTCCCTCAAAACACATTTATTCAGCGCGGCCTATCACGTTCACTAATCAAAGTAATTTTATGTGTGTGTGTAGCCCATTCACTACTTTCATTTATCCCCCACCCCCAGAAGATGGCTGGACCATCATTGTAAATACATCATTGTAAATACACACCTGTATTTTGTATCTCCCCCACCTCATTGTAGATTGTAAGCTCTCACGAGCAGGATCATCTTATTTTGCTTTAATTATTGTATTGTTAACGTTGTTACTTATGACTGTTGTTTTTGAAACTGTTAAACTGTAAAGTGCAGCGGAATATGTTGGCGCTATATAAAGATTATTATTATTTTCCACCAACATAGAAGAGGATTCTTTACTGTTAGGGCAGTGAGAATATGGAATTCCTTGCCTGAGGAGGTGGTGATTAGGGTTGAGCGAAACGGATCGTTCATTTTCAAAAGTCGCCGACTTTTGGCAAAGTCGGGTTTCATGAAACCCGACCCCTGTGTGGGGTCGGCCATGCGGTACGCGACTTTCGCGCCAAAGTCGCGTTTCAATGACGCTAAAAGCGCCATTTCTCAGCCAATGAAGGTGGACGCAGAGTGTGGGCAGCGTGATGACATAGGTCCTGGTCCCCACCATCTTAGAGAAGGGCATTGCAGTGATTGGCTTGCTGTCTGCGGCGTCACAGGGGCTATAAAGAGGCATTCCCGCCGACCACCATCTTCAGTGACGTATCTAGGGGGGGGGGCAGCCGGGGCATTTGCCCCGGGCGCAGCTGGCAGGGGGGCGCAGTCGGGCCACCTAACGCGGCGGTCCGCAGTGTCTCCCCCAGCAGCTGCATTCTGCCGCCCCCCGGACTGGGAGTCAGCTGTTCTCTGTGCCGACTGTCAAGCTGACAGCCGGCACAGAGAAGCTGCAGCGCGCCGGCTCCCAGTATTCAATTGTACACGTATCTTAGACACGAGTACAATTGAAGATCTGACTGCAGGGCAGCGTCTAAACTGGAGTTGATTTCTTGAGGGGGAGGAGTCGATTGCAGGAAGCTGCTGGTGGAGAAGAGAATCCGGAAATGAGGAGCTGCAGCATGGAGCCGTGCGAAGAGAGGACCAAGGGGCTGCAGCATGGAGCCATGTGAGGAGAGGAGCTGCACCATGGTGGACCCAGGGTACAAGGGAATGAGGATGCATTTGGAATAGGGGCTGATGAGACGCTGTGTGGGGAATGGGGAGATGATGAGACGCTGTGTGGGAAATGGGGGCTGATGAGATGCTGTGTGGGGAATAGGGGGATGATGAGGAGCTGTCTGGGGAATAGGGGCTGATGAGACCCTGTGTGGGAAATGGGGAGATGATGAGATGCTGTGTGGGAAATGGGGGCTGATGAGACGCTGTGTGGGGAATTGGGAGATGATGAGATGCTGTGTGGGGAATGGGGAGATGATGAGATGCTGTGTGGGGAATGGGGAGATGATGAGATGCTGTGTGGGGAATGGGGAGATGATGAGACCCTGTGTGGGGAATGGGGAGATGATGAGATGCTGTGTGGGGAATGGGGAGATGATGAGACCCTGTGTGGGGAATGGGGAGATGATGAGATGCTGTGTGGGGAATGGGGAGATGATGAGATGCTGTGTGGGGAATGGGGAGATGATGAGATGCTGTGTGGGGAATGGGGAGATGATGAGACCCTGTGTGGGGAATGGGGAGATGATGAGATGCTGTGTGGGGAATGGGGAGATGATGAGACCCTGTGTGGGGAATGGGGAGATGATGAGATGCTGTGTGGGGAATGGGGAGATGATGAGACCCTGTGTGGGGAATGGGGAGATGATGAGATGCTGTGTGGGGAATGGGGAGATGATGAGATGCTGTGTGGGGAATGGGGAGATGATGAGATGCTGTGTGGGGAATGGGGAGATGATGAGACCCTGTGTGGGGAATGGGGAGATGATGAGATGCTGTGTGGGGAATGGGGAGATGATGAGATGCTGTGTGGGGAATGGGGAGATGATGAGACCCTGTGTGGGGAATAGGGGGATGATGAGGAGCTGTGTGGGGAATGGGGGGAATGATGAGGAGTTGTGTGGGGAATGGGGGATTTATTGTGTGGGGGAGATTTGGAGAGGAGATGGGGGGATTTAAGGACACAAAATGAAGAGCAAAGGGGGAGATGGGGGGCATATATGAGGAAACAGTACAGGGGAATGGGTTGGCATGTATGAGGAAACAGTATTGGGGAACGAGGGCAGACTTCTGAGTTCTCACAGTGCGCACTGCACACTGTCAGAATTCTCTCATGCTGGCGATTTACATACATGCGGTCACGTGCTGACTAGACATGTGTGGCCTCACTCAATGAAAATTAACTGAGCGAGGTCAGACACGTCTAGTCGGAATGTGGCCAGAAGTATACAAATCACATACTTGTGCTGACATGACTGTCCACAGGCAAGGGAGAATCCTAAAAATGTGCAGCACATTAGTTGTGAGAATTCAGAAGCCTGCGATGTCAGGATTCAGCTCTGCAGGTTCCAGTAGTCGTCACATGAACACTTCTCTCATATGCGACTTTCATACTTACGGTCCTGTGACAACGAGCTTCTCTTCTGCTTCTCCGTTTTTCACTGAACATTGAGAGCATTAGGGAGAGGAGCTCGTCGGTACATGACTAAGTGTGAAAATCGCATATGTCCTGGGGGGGGGGGGGGGAGGGCGCCAAAATTAATTCTTGCCCCGGGTGCCAGAAGCCCTAGATACACCTCTGACCATCTTACTGCTGCTGATCTGAGCCTAGGGAGAGGTTGCTGCCGCTTTGTCAGAAGGAGGGATAGCGTTAGGCAGGGTCCATTAACCACCAAACCGCTTGTGCTGTAGCGATTTCCACTGTCCAACACCACCTTTTGTTTGCAGGGACAGTGGAAGCTACATTTTTTTTCCTCAGCGCTGTAGCTCATTGGGCTGCCCTAGAAGGCTCCCTGATAGCTGCATTGCTGTGTGTACGCCGCTGTGCAAACCAACTGCTTTTTTCAAAGCACAAATCCTGTTGTTCCTTCCTTTCTGCACAGCTATCTTTTTTTTTGTCCACACCTTTTATTTAATTTGTGCATCAGTCCACTCTTTATTGCTGCCTGCCATACCTGGCTGAGATTACAGCAGGGAGATAGTAATTGTAGGACAGTCCCTTTTTTTTTTTTTAATTCTCCCTAAAAAAATAAGTTGTGGGAGATTAAGTTTGGCATTTCTGCTAGAGTGCCATCCCTGTGTGTGCCATCTCTCTCACATAGTGGGCCATAGAAAGCCTTTTTATTTTTCTGTTTTTTTTTTTGGAGTTTATAAATTCTCCCTGAAAAAAAAAACAGTGGGAGATTAATATTGGCCTTTGGGCTTGTGTGCCAGTCCTGAGTGTGCCATCTCTCTCTCAAATAGTGGGCAACAGAAAGCCTATTTATTTTATTTCTTTTAAATTTGGTTTCTAAATTCTCCCTGAAAAAAAAACAAAAAACCGTGGGAGATTAATATTGGCCTTTCTGCTTGTGTGCCAGTCCTGACTCCTGGGTGTGCCATCTCTCTCTCTCAAATAGTGGGCCATAGAAAGCCTATTTTTTTTTTATTTGGTTTCTAAATTCTCCCTGAAAAAATCTAAAAAAAATCAGTGGGAGATTAATATTGGGCTTTCTGCTTGTGTGCCACTCCTGACTCCTGGGTGTGCCATCTCTCTCTCTCTCTCAAATAGTGGGCCATAGAAAGCCTATTTTTTTTATTTGGTTTCTAAATTCTCCCTGGAAAAATAAAAAAAAATCAGTGGGAGATTAACCCCTTCCCGACCTGTGACACAGCGTATGCGTCATGAAAGTCGGTGCCAATCCGACCTGTGACGCATATGCTGTGTCACAGAAAGATCGCGTCCCTGCAGGCCGGGTGAAAGGGTTAACTCCCATTTCACCCGATCTGCAGGGACAGGGGGAGTGGTAGTTTAGCCCAGGGGGGGTGGCTTCACCCCCTCGTGGCTACGATCGCTCTGATTGGCTGTTGAAAGTGAAACTGCCAATCAGAGCGATTTGTAATATTTCACCTAAAAAAATGGTGAAATATTACAATCCAGCCATGGCCGATGCTGCAATATCATCGGCCATGGCTGGAAATACTAATGTGCCCCCACCCCACCCCACCGATCGCCCCCCCAGCCCCCCGATCTGTGGCCCGCTCCCCTCCGTCCTGTGCTCCGCTCCCCCGTCCTCCTGTCCGCTCCCCCCGTGCTCCAATCACACCCCCCGCGCTCCAATCAAACCCCCCCGCACTCCGATCCCCCCCCGTGCTCCGAACCACCCCCCCTGCACACCGATCCACCCCCCCTGCACACCGATCCACCCGCCCGCACACCGATCCACCCGCCCGCACACCGATCACTCTCCCCCATGCTCCGATCCCTCCCCCCCCGTGCTCCGACGCCCCCCCCTGCCCTGATATCCCCCCCCTGTGCCCTGATCTCCCCCCCTTATACTTACCGATCCTGGCGGGGTCCGTCGTCTTCTTCCCCGAGCGCCGCCATGTTCCAAAATGGCGGGCGCATGCGCAGTGCGCCCGCCGAATCTGCCGGCCGGCAGATTCGTTCCAATGTGAATTTTGATCACTGTGATATAATCTATCACAGTGGTCAAAATAAAAAAACAGTAAATGACCCCCCCCATTTGTCCCCCATAGATAGGGACAATAATAAAATAAAGAATTTTTTTTTTTTCACTAAGGTTGGAGTTAGGGGTAGGGTTAGGGGTAGGGTTAGGGGTAGGGTTAGGGGTAGGGGTAGGGCTAGGGGTAGGGGTAGGGTTAGGGGTAGGGTTAGGGGTAGGGTTAGGGGTAGGGTTAGGGTTTCGGTATGTGCACACGTATTCTGGTCCTCTGCGGATTTTTCCGCAGCGGATTTGATAAATCCGCAGTGCTAAACCGCTGCGGATTTATGGCAGATTTACCGCGGTTTTTCTGCGCATTTCACTGCGGTTTTACAACTGCGATTTTCTATTGGAGCAGTTGTAAAACCGCTGTGGAATCCGCAGAAAGAAGTGACATGCTGCGGAATGTAAACCGCTGCGTTTCCGTGCAGTTTTTCCGCAGCATGTGTACAGCGATTTTTGTTTCCCATAGGTTTACATTGAAATGTAAACTCATGGGAAACTGCTGCGGATCCGCAGCGTTTTCCGCAGCGTGTGCACATACCTTTAGAATTAGGCTATGTGCACACGGTGCGGATTTGGCTGCGGATCCGCAGCGGATTGGCCGCTGCGGATCCGCAGCAGTGTTCCATCAGGTTTACAGTACCATGTAAACCTATGGAAAACCAAATCCGCTGTGCCCATGGTGCGGAAAATACCGCACGGAAACGCTGCGTTGTATTTTCCGCAGCATGTCAATTCTTTGTGCGGATTCCGCAGCGTTTTACACCTATTCCTCAATAGGAATCCGCAGGTGAAATCCGCAGTAAATCCGCAGGTAAAACGCAGTGCCTTTTACCCGCGGATTTTTCAAAAATGGTGCGGAAAAATCTCACACGAATCCGCAACGTGGGTACATAGCCTTAGGGTTAGGGTTGGGTTGGAATTAGGGTTGTGGTTAGGGTTAGGGGTGTGTTGGGGTTAGGGTTGTGGTTAGGGGTGTGATTAGGGTTACGGCTACAGTTGGGATAAGGGTTAGGGGTGTGTTGGCGTTAGAATTGAGGGGTTTCCACTGTTTAGGCACATCAGGGGGTCTCCAAACGCAACATGGCGCCACCATTGATTCCAGCCAATCTTTTATTCAAAAAGTCAAATGGTGCTCCTTCCCTTCCGAGCCCCGACGTGTGCCCAAACAGTGGTTTACCCCCACATATGGGGTATCAGTGTACTCAGGACAAACTGGGCAACAATTACTGGGGTCCAATTTCTCCTGTTACCCTTGAGAAAATAAAAAATTGCTTGCTAAAACATCATTTTTGAGGAAAGTAAAATGATTTTTTATTTTCACGGCTCTGCGTTGTAAACGTCTGTGAAGCACTTGGGGGTTCAAAGTGCTCACCACATATCTAGATAAGTTCCTTGGGGGGTCTAGTTTCCAAAATGGGGTCACTTGTGGGGGGTTTCTACTGTTTAGGCACACCAGGGGCTCTGCAAACGCAACGTGACGCCCGCAGACCATTCCATCAAAGTCTGCATTTCAAAACGTCACTACTTGACTTCCGAGCCCCGACATGTGCCCAAACAGTGGTTTACCCCCACATATGGGGTATCAGCGTACTCAGGACAAACTGGGCAACAATTACTGGGGTCCAATTTCTCCTGTTACCCTTGAGAAAATAAAAAATTGCTTGCTAAAACATCATTTTTGAGGAAAGAAAAATGATTTTTTATTTTCACGGCTCTGCGTTGTAAACGTCTGTGAAGCACTTGGGGGTTCAAAGTGCTCACCACATATCTAGATAAGTTCCTTGGGGGGTCTAGTTTCCAAAATGGGGTCACTTGTGGGGGGTTTCTACTGTTTAGGCACACCAGGGGCTCTGCAAACGCAACGTGACGCCCGCAGACCATTCCATCAAAGTCTGCATTTCAAAAGTCACTACTTCCCTTCTGAGCCCCGACGTGTGCCCAAACAGTGGTTTACCCCCACATATGGGGTATCAGCGTACTCAGGAGAAACTGGACAACAACTTTTGGGGTCCAATTTCTCCTGTAACCCTTGGGAAAATAAAAAATTCTGGGCTAAAAAATTATTTTTGAGGAAAGAAAACGTATTTATTATTTTCACTGCTCTGTGTTATAAACTTCTGTGAAGCACTTGGGGGTTCAAAGTGCTCACCTCACATCTAGATAAGTTCCTTTCGGGGTCTAGTTTCTAAAATGGGGTCACTTGTGGGGGGTTTCTACTGTTTAGCCACATCAGGGGCTCTGCAAACGCAACGTAACGCCCGCAGAGCATTCCATCAAAGTCTGCATTTCAAAATGTCACTACTTGACTTCCGAGCCCCGACATGTGCCCAAACTGTGGTTTACCCCCACATATGGGGTATCAGCGTACTCAGGAGAAACTGTACAACAACTTTTGGGGTCAAATTTCTCCTTTTACCCTTGGGAAAATAATAAATTGCAGGCTAAAAAATCATTTTAGAGAAAATAAAATTTTTATTTTATTTTCATGGCTCTGCGTTATAAACTTCTGTGAAGCACTTGGAAGTTCAAAGTCCTCACCACACATCTAGATTAGTTCCTTTGGGGGTCTAGTTTCCAAAATGGGGTCATATGTGGGGGATCTCCAATGTTTAGGCACACAGGGGCTCTCCAAACGTGACATGGTGTCCGCTAATGATTGGAGCTAATTTTCCATTTAAAAAGCCAATTGGCGTGCCTTCCCTTCCGAGCCCTGCCGTGCGCCCAAACAGTGGTTTACCCCCACATATGGGGTATCAGCGTACTCAGGACAAACTGGACAACAACATTTGCGGTCCAATTTCTCCTATTACCCTTGGCAAAATAGGAAATTCCAGGCTAAAAATCATTTTTGAGGAAAGAAAAATTATTTTTTATTTTCATGGCTCTGCATTATAAACTTCTGTGAAGCACCTGGGGGTTTAAAGTGCTCAATATGCATCTAGATAAGTTCCTTGGGGGGTCTAGTTTCCAAAATGGGGTCACTTGTGGGGGAGCTCCAATGCATAGGCACACAGGGGCTCTCTAAACGCGACATGGTGTCCGCTAACAATTGGAGCTAATTTTCCATTCAAAAAGTCAAATGGCGCGCCTTCCCTTCCGAGCCCTGCCGTGTGCCCAAACAGTGGTTTACCCCCACATATGGGGTATCAGCGTACTCAGGACAAACTGGACAACAACATTTGCGGTCCAATTTCTCCTATTACCCTTGGCAAAATAGGAAATTCCAGGCTAAAAATCATTTTTGAGGAAAGAAAAATTATTTTTTATTTTCATGGCTCTGCATTATAAACTTCTGTGAAGCACCTGGGGGTTTAAAGTGCTCAATATGCATCTAGATAAGTTCCTTGGGGGGTCTAGTTTCCAAAATGGGGTCACTTGTGGGGGAGCTCCAATGCATAGGCACACAGGGGCTCTCTAAACGCGACATGGTGTCCGCTAACAATTGGAGCTAATTTTCCATTCAAAAAGTCAAATGGCGCGCCTTCCCTTCCGAGCCCTGCCGTGTGCCCAAACAGTGGTTTACCCCCACATATGAGGTATCGGCGTACTCGGGAGAAATTGCCCAACAAATTTTAGGATTCATTTTATCCTATTGCCCATGTGAAAATGAAAACTGAGGCGAAAAGAATTTTTTTGTGAAAAAAAAAGTACTTTTTCATTTTTACAGATCAATTTGTGAAGCACCTGAGGGTTTAAAGTGCTCAATATGCATCTAGATAAGTTCCTTGGGGGGTCTAGTTTCCAAAATGGGGTCATTTGTGGGGGAGCTCCAATGTTTAGGCACACGGGGGCTCTCCAAACACGACATGGTGTCCGCTAACGATGGAGATAATTTTTCATTCAAAAAGTCAAATGGCGCTCCTTCCCTTCCGAACCTTACCATGTGCCCAAACAGTGGTTTACCCCCACATGTGAGGTATCGGTGTACTCATGAGAAATTGCCCAACAAATTTTAGGATCCATTTTATCCTGTTGCCCATGTGAAAATGAAAAAAATTGAGGCTAAAAGAATTTTTTTGTGAAAAAAAAGTACTTTTTCATTTTTACGGATCAATTTGTGACGCCCCCGGGGGTTCAAAGTTCTCACTATGCATCTAGATAAGTTCCTTGGGGCGTCTAGTTTCCAAAATGGGGTCACGTGTGGGGGAGCTCCAATTTTTAGGCACACGGGGGCTCTCCAAACGTGACATGGTGTCCGCTAAAGAGTGGAGCCAATTTTTCATTCAAAAAATCAAATGGCGCTCCTTCCCTTCCAAGCCCTGCCGTGCGCCCAAACAGTGGTTTACCCCCACATATGAGGTATCAGCGTACTCAGGACAAATTGCACAACAACTTTCGTGGTTCAGTTTCTCCTTGTACCATTGGGAAAATAAAAAAAATGTTGCTAAAAGATAATTTTTGTGACTAAAAAGTTAAATGTTCATTTTTTCCTTCCATGTTGCTTCTGCTACTGTGAAGCACCTGAAGGGTTAAAAAACTTCTTGAATGTGGTTTTGAGCACCTTGAGGGGTGCATTTTTTAGAATGGTGTCACTTTTGGGTATTTTCAGCCATATAGACCCCTCAAACTGACTTCAAATGTGAGGTGGTCCCTAAAAAAAATGGTTTTGTAAATTTCGTTGTAAAAATGAGAAATCGCTGGTCAAATTTTAACTCTTATAACTTCCTAGCAAAAAAAAATTTTGTTTCCAAAATTGTGCTGGTGTAAAGTAGACATGTGGGAAATGTTATTTATTAACTATTTTGTGTCACATAACTCTCTGGTTTAACAGAATAAAAATTCAAAATGTGAAAATTGCGAAATTTTCAAAATTTTCGCCAAATTTCCGTTTTTATCACAAATAAACGCAGAATTTATTGACCTAAATTTACCACTAACATGAAGCCCAATATGTCACGAAAAAACAATCTCAGAACCGCTAGGATCCGTTGAAGCGTTCCTGAGTTATTACCTCATAAAGGGACACTGGTCAGAATTGCAAAAAACGGCCAGGTCATTAAGGTCAAAATAGGCTGGGTCATGAAGGGGTTAATATTGGCCTTTCAGCTTGTGTGCCAGTCCTGACTCCTGGGTGTGCCATCTCTCTCTCTCAAATAGTGGGCCATAGAAAGCCTATTTTTTTTTATTTGGTTTCTATATTCCCCCTGAAAAAATTAAAAAAAAAATCAGTGGGAGATTAATATTGGCCTTTCAGCTTGTGTACCAGTCCTGACTCCTGGGTGTGCCATCTCTCTCTCTCTCAAATAATGGGCCATAGAAAGCCTATTTTTTTTTTATTTGGTTTCTAAATTCTCCCTGAAAAAAATCAATTATTTTTATTTGGTTTCTAAATTCTCCCTGAAAAAATAAAAAAAAAAATCAGCGGGAGATTATTATTGGCCTTTCTGCTTGTGTGCCAGTCTTGACTCCTGGGTGTGCCATCTCTCTCTCTCAAATAGTGGGCCATAGAAAGCCTATTTTTTTTTTAATTTGTTTTCTAAATTCTCACTGAAAAAAAAAAAAAAAAAAAAGTGGGAGATTAATATTGACATTTGTGCTTGAGTGACAGTCCTGCGTGTGTGGCATCTCTCTCATTTGGTGCCACCGAAAACAGAGTGTGTAACATTGTGCCTGATTTTCCTTGTGGTCTCACCCACCTGTAAAGGGATATCTAAATCATACTGAAGTTATAGCTCACCGTGTAAGTTGTTTGACAGCAACAAATACCGTTACTTTGGTTACATTTTTAAAACAATGAGGAAGTCTGGTGGAAGAGGTCGTGGCCGTGGGCGTTCATTGTCAGCTGGTAATGATGGTAGTGGTAGTGGAGCATCAGGTGGCCGTGGGAAAAAAAATATTGCACCTAAGTCTGGAGCTGTGGAGCCAGGTTCGTTGTCTGGCTACAGAAGGCCTCGAACGCTCCCTTTTCTGGGAGTAGGAAAACCGCTTTTAAAGCCGGAGCAGCAAGAGCAAGTTTTGGCTTATCTTGCTGACTCAGCCTCTAGCTCTTTTGCCTCCTCTTTTGAAACTGGTAAATGAAAAAGCAGCGCGTCGTTAGTGGATGTTCACGGTCAGGGACAAGTCACTTCCTTGTCCTCTTCAGCAAAAACAACAACAGAGAAGGATGCAGCAGGCGACACAACGGGTTACTCCATGGAGCTCTTTACACATACAGTCCCTGGCTTAGAAAGTGAAACAGTTAACAGGCCATGCCCATTACAAGTTGAATCTGACATGGAGTGCACTGATGCACAGCCACAGCCAGACTACTATGCTGGTCCTTTGACTCAGACCACAACATTGCCCTCGCAGGGTACTGATCCAGAAATCAGACCCTGATGAGACTATGTTGCGCCGTCACGAACGCTATACCACCGACTTACACGGTGACACAGACGAAGTTGCACACGAGCTAGAAGAGGAGGTTATAGACAACATCCAATTGATCAGAGCAAAGTCATCTGTCAAAAATGTTCAACTACCTTAAGCAGAGGTCAGAATCTGAAAAGTCTCAATACAAGTTGCATGCATAGACATTTAACCACCATGCATTTGCAAGCCTGGACTCACTACCAAACGTCCCTTAAGGTTGTAGCACCCTCGGCCAATGAAGCTAGTCAGCAACGCTACATCCCTGCCGTCACTGTAAGGCCACCATTTTCCGCACCACCTGCAGTATCTGTGCAGGTTTCTTTGCCAACCCAAAGCAGTCAGGGTCAGGGAATCACCAGTTTCATAGTAGGAAACACTGCATCTAGGGCACCGGCGGAAACAATACCGTCTCCAACCGTCTCTCAGTCTGCCATGTCCACCGGCACACCCGCTAGTTCCACGATCTCCAGCTCTCCAGTCCAGCTCACCCTACATGAGACTCTGGTTAGAAAAAGGAAGTACTTATCCTCGCATCCGCGTACACAGGGTTTGAACGCCCACATAGCTAGACTAATCTCGTTAGAGATGATGCCCTACCGGTTAGTTGAAAGCGAAGCTTTCAAAGCCCTGATGGACTATGCTGAACAACGCTACGAGCTACCCAGTCGACACTTCTTTTCGAGAAAAGCCATCCCAGCCCTCCACCAGCATGTTAAAGAGCGCATCGTCCATGCACTCAGGCAATCTGTGAGTACAAAGGTGCACCTGACAACAGATGCATGGACCAGTAGGCATGGCCAGGGACGTTACGTGTCCATCACGGCACACTGGGTGAATGTGGTGGATGCAGGGTCCACAGGGGACATCAATTTCGGGACTGTTCTGCCTAGCCCACGGTCTAGGAAACAGTTGGTTGTAGGTGTTCGCACCCCCTCCTCCTCCTCCTCGTCCTTCTGCAGAAGCGAGAGCTCGTCCACAGACCGCAGTCGCACAACCACTCCATCCGCAGCTGCCACTGTTGCACACCAGTTGTCCCATTATGGGCCAGCTATTGACAAGCGTCAGCAGGCTGTATTGGCTATGAAGTGTTTGGGCGACAACAGACACACCGCGGAAGTTCTGTCCGAGTTCTTGCAGAAAGAAACGCAGTCGTGGCTGGGCACAGTAGATCTTGAGGCAGGCAAGGTAGTGAGTGATAACGGAAGGAATTTCATGGCTGCCATCTCCCTTTCCCAACTGAAACACATTCCTTGCCTGGCTCACACCTTAAACCTGGTGGTGCAGTGCTTCCTGAAAAGTTATCCGGGGTTATCCGACCTGCTCCTCAAAGTGCGCGGACTTTGCTCACATATCCGCCGTTCGCCCGTACACTCCAGCCGTATGCAGACCTATCAGCGGTCTTTGAACCTTCCCCAGCATCGCCTAATCATAGACGTTGCAACAAGGTGGAACTCAACACTGCACATGCTTCAAAGACTGTGCGAACAGAGGCGGGCTGTTATGTTTTTGTGGGAGGATACACATACACGGCAGGCAGTAGGATGGCAGACATGGAGTTGTCAGGTGTGCAGTGGTCGAAGATACAAGACATGTGTCAAGTCCTTCAGTGTTTTGAGGAATGCACACAGCTGGTTAGTGCAGACAACGCCATAATAAGCATGAGCATCCCCCTAATGCGTCTGCTGATGCAAAGTTTGACGCACATAAAGGAGCAGGCATCTGCAGCCGAGGAAGAGGAAAGCCTTGATGACAGTCAGCCATTGTCTGGTCAGGGCAGTGTACAGGACGAGGTAGCGGGCGAACAGGAGGAGGAGGACGAGGAGGATGATGGGGATGAGTATTTTTTTAATGAGGAAGCTTCTCCGGGACCACTGGAAATTGGTGGCGTGGCAAGGCCGGGTTCTGGTTTTTTGAGGGACACAAGTGACATAGATTTGCCTGAAACTGCCCCTCAACCAAGCACAACCGCAGATTTGACAACTGGAACTTTGGCACACATGGCGGATTATGTCTTACGTATCCTCAAAAGGGACACATGCATTACGAAAATGATGAACGATGACGATTACTGGTTGGCCTGCCTCCTTGATCCTCGCTATAAAGGCAAATTGCAAAATATGCCACATGAGAACTTGGAACTAATATTAGCAACCAAACAATCAACTCTTGTTGACCGTTTGCTTCAGGAATTCCCAGCACACAGCACCCGTGACCGTTCTCACACGAGCTGCAGGGGGCAGCAGACCAGAAGTGTTAGAGGTGCAGAAATCAGAAGTGGCGTTGGACAGAGGGGTTTTCTGACCAGGTTGTGGAGTGATTTTGCTATGACCGCAGACAGGACAGGTACTGCTGCATCAATTCAAAGTGACAGGAGACAACATTTGTCCAGTATGGTTACTAACTATTTTTCATCCCTTATCGATGTTCTACCTCAACCGTCATTCCCATTTGCTTACTGGGCATCCAAATTAGACACCTGGCCAGAATTGGCAGAATATGCATTGCAGGAGCTTGCTTGCCCGGCAGCTAGTGTCCTATCAGAAAGAGTATTCAGTGCTGCAGGTTCAATATTAACCGAAAAAAGGACTCGTCTGGCTACCCAAAATGTTGATGATCTAACCTTCATTAAAATGAACTACAACTGGATTTCGAATTCTTTTGCCCCACCTTGCCCGGCCGACACCTAGCTTTCCTATGAAAAGGTATTGCCTGTGGACTACTCTGAATGACTTTACCAATCTCGTAATTTGCAGCAGCTCATTGTCCAGCATACGACATGTTTACACCTCCCTAAATGGCCAAACTCCCCACACGGGGCCGTGGTATCGCCACTTGGCGCAAGCACCCGTGAGAGTGCTGTTTGTCTGTAGAGGTGGATGTGCCCGCTTTTGGTCGACGGAACTGCCACTCGGTCCCTCGTAGTACAATAAAGTGTCTCTGGCGGTGGTGGTGCGCACCCAACGTCAGACACACTGTTGTAACATGAAGGGCCCTGGGCCTGTACCGCCGGCCACAAGAGAGTTCCCCCACCCCCAGCTCAAACATTGCTCTACCACTTGCACAATTATCTCTCACAGTTCCACCAATGTTTAGTCTATGCGCTGACATCCTTAAATTCCTGCCACTGACAATACCATTGTGTTGACATGTATGATGGTACTTAACATAGTCAGGGGCAGTGTCCTATATTTACCCAAGTAAATACTTTGCGCCAAATTACTAGGTCTGAAACTACGCAGAGGAGCCCACCCCTGTACCTAATGATTGCACCCTTTTGTGTTTTCGTTTTGTTGTAATGCGAGACATTAACATGTATTTATTGTTTGGGACTACTAACTGGCAGACACTCATTACAATCGGCCTCCGCTGACAACACCAATGCTGCCTGTGTACCCCTGCAAGAGAATTCAAAGTGTCTACAGCCTAGTTTTGTTATGTTAGGCCTACTACGCCTGTCTGCAGTCCCTCCTTCCAATACTCCTCCACTGACCACACCACTGCTGCCCGTGGACCCCTGGAACCTATTTTTAATTGCATAGAGCATCCTTTTTTTAATAGTAGGCGTACAAAGTCTGTCTGTGGTCCACTATTGAAATTGTCCTCCACTGGCCAGAGCAATGCTGCCTGTGTACCCCTGTAACCTTTTTTAAACTGCATTGAGCCACATTTTTGGTTTAAGGCCTACTACCTGTGTCTGTCTGCGCCACCTAATACAGCTGTCCTCCTTTGAAAAAAGCTGAGCGTCAATAGTCTTGTTTTCAGCCTCTAGGAATTTGAAAACTGCATTGGGGCTACTAATTCGGTAGGGCCTACTAACGGTGTCTGCCGCTCCAAGGTGTTCCCCAGGTTTCCTCTCCATTGCTTCGATCTTCCGACTCTCGTTTAGTAGTTGTTGAAAACTACACTGCATTAGGCCTACAAATTGGGTATGGGGTGTAGAGACGGTGTGTTCCACTCCAAGGTGTTCCCCAGGTTTCCTCTCCATTGCTTCGATCTTCCGACTCTCGTTTAGTAGTTATTGAAAACTACACTGCATTAGGCCTACAAATTGGGTATGGGGTGTAGAGACGGTGTGTTCCACTCCAAGGTGTTCCCCAGGTTTCGTCTACATTGCTTCGATCTTCCGACTCTCGTTTAGTAGTTGTTGAAAACTACACTGCATTAGGCCTACAAATTGGGTATGGGGTGTAGAGACGGTGTGTTCCACTCCAAGGTGTTCCCCAGGTTTCCTCTCCATTGCTTCGATCTTCCGACTCTCGTTTAGTAGTTATTGAAAACTACACTGCATTAGGCCTACAAATTGGGTATGGGGTGTAGAGACGGTGTGTTCCACTCCAAGGTGTTCCCCAGGTTTCGTCTACATTGCTTCGATCTTCCGACTCTCGTTTAGTAGTTGTTGAAAACTACACTGCATTAGGCCTACAAATTGGGTATGGGGTGTAGAGACGGTGTGTTCCACTCCAAGGTGCTCCCCAGGTTTCCTCTCCATTGCTTCGATCTTCCGACTCTCGTTTAGTAGTTGTTGAAAACTACACTGCATTAGGCCTACAAATTGGGTATGGGGTGTAGAGACGGTGTGTTCCACTCCAAGGTGTTCCCCAGGTTTCCTCTCCATTGCTTCGATCTTCCGACTCTCGTTTAGTAGTTGTTGAAAACAACACTGCATTAGGCTGTGCCGCCGGTTTACTACTGTTGCCAATTTTGAACTGCATTTAGAATACTTACTGATTTGGGCCTACTCTCTGTGTCAGCCTCTCATTCCAGTTGTCCTCCACTGAACAAAGCAATGCCCCCTGATTAGTCCTGTTACCAATTTTGAACTGCATTTAGCCCACTTTATTCTTTGGGCCCATATCTGTTTCCCCCTCATCCTGCCCATTGCCCAGCCGGTGATAGATGAGTCTGCTGGTACATTGACCCATAACGCAACATTTCCCGTGCACGCTACACTGCAAGATTGTGACCCTGCTGAAAGTCAGGTCCCCCTTCCCGCATACCATACCACATTACACGGGGACAAAGAGGAAGGTGCAGATGAAGGTGCAGGTTCTTTCATCAGGTGGGGGGAGGAATACTCGTTGGCGACGTCACTGGCACAGGGCCTCTCATAGTACGCAAAAGTGTTGCTGCCGGTGGGAGGCGCCCCCGCCGTGCAAACACACCGCTGTACTTTGAGGGGCCCTGTGCCAGTGCCAATGCAAAACGAGTGGGCTCCCCCTGCTTGCTCAGGATCACAGCACTTGCAAAGTTGAAATACTTACCTCTCCCTGCTCCACTGCCGTGACGTGGTCCAGATGTCCTTGGCCCACTAATTGCTTGAACCAGCCCTACCCCCCACAACTTTAGCCAAATGACCCCCAATTTCAAATGCCTTACAATTATTATAAGCTAAATTACGATTGACAAGCTTCAGTAGCAAGAATGGATGTTTTTGCCAATACAATGGGCTCTGTACATGTTTTCCTGGCCTCTACTCACTGCCGACTATGCTCCCCCATTGACTTGCATTAGGTTTCGTGTTTCGGTTGATCCCCGACTTTTCGCGATAATCGGCCGATTCCACTCGACTCGACTTTTGAGATAGTCGGGTTTCGCGAAACCCGGCTCGACTCTAAAAAGGTCAAGGTCGCTAAACTCTAGTGGTGATGGCTAACTCAGGCGACGGGTTCAAGAGAGGCCTGGATGTATTCCTGGAGCATAACAATATTGTATCTTACAGTTATTGGGTTCTTTAGAAGGAAGTAGATCTGGGGATATATTCTGATGGAATATAGGTTGAACTGTACGGATAAATGTCTTTTTTTGGCATTGCTAACTATGTTACGGTCAGCAGTGATGAACGTGCTAAGTCTCATGCAGCTCTGGGAGAGTGGGTGCGCTAAGCTAGTAGGGACTCCCCATCCTCAGCCCGGGAGGAGCCCAAGTCTGGAAGTTGGTCGGCGAGGCAGCACTCACCCATATTCATCTGGCTGCTCAACAGGCCTTTCCTGAGCTCCCATGCAGTGACACCTTGCGCTGCCCTCACCCTGGGTCAATTATCCTGCAGGCAAGGCTGGCGTTTTTTTAGTAATGTAATGTAACTAATGTATAGTATAGTGTTCTAGGTACTAAAGCTGCTGTGTAAATATTGTAAAGGTAATGTCTATTGATAGTAACATGCACTCAGCAAAGTAGGGAAAGAATAGGGTAAGCACAGGATAACGTATAGGTTAATGCTTAGGTTAGTAGATAGTACTGTAGATACATTAGAGCGAGATACAGTTAAATGTTTGGAACTAACCCAGATTGGCAGGGTCTAGGGCAAAGAGAAAATGGAAGAACAACTTCCTGAATTAGGAAGTTAGTGAGAGAGTTAGTTAAAGTGTTCTTTGGAGGTAAGGTGAAGTTCAAGGTGCAGTGGGCTGGAAGCTCTGTGTGGACAAAATGTTCTGGTGGTTTGAAGTCCTACAAAATTCCTTGAGGGCATTCCTTGACGGCTCAATAGAGTTGCTATGGAGAGAACCTGAACCCCCTTCATACAGAGGAAGATGGACATAGAAGTGCGTGAGGGAAATGTAGCAGATCACAGTAATTCTGCAGTGCCTGATGGGGAATCCTTAGGGCCTGCAGTATTTGTAAAGTAGGGATAGTGATACAGAAAGCTGAATGTAAGAAAATGATGGAAATGTACTGTGTGAACGAAGCAAATGGTGAAGTGTGTTGTGCCCGATGTTGCATATTAAAGACTGATGTACTTGAACTGTCCAGTAAAGTTGAACTTTTTAAAACGAACCAGGTGTCCCCTGATGCATTTTCGGCCGTTCCTGAAACCGAAGACGTGGAGACAGCAAAGGGCTCCGGCCTGAAAGTGAGTGTTATGCATCTTGCACAACACATATGGACTGGGACAGAATTTGTTTGTAAATTACCAGGGCTCTATGGAGCAGCAGCTCGTCCAAGGCTACCATCCTGGGCACCATACAAAATGGTGTAGTCAGCAGGATGAAATCATGCATCAAGGAAACTTGAAAGATGTGGAGAAGATTTGGGAGAAAACTGAGATGGCATACCTTGGGGGACCCAAGATGCTGGACAATGACATGAAAAGCTGATTCTTTCTTGAACACTTGGAGAACAAAAAAGTGCAAAACCAATCCGGCTTGGGGAGTGGCCTTTTGGAGAGGCCATCCTGTGGTGAACGGTGTCCTTCCCTGATGGACGTGGCAGAAGAAAAATAAATCCTGCCTGTTGCGGCGAGTCAGGAGCCATATCCCAAGGCAGAGGCGGCTGTGTCACTGTACGAGGGCTTATGGCAGAGCGGAAAGTCTGAAGTGTTTGACAGGCAAGTACCTCACAGCTCCCCAAAGAGACATCAGTCGTCATTTACGTGTTCCAGGGCAGTATAAAGCATGGTGACCAGAAGTGAATAATCTGCCTTGTAATGTCCCAGTTGTGCTTGTTATAATGAGAAAGATTGGAACTGTTCTGCGTTCCTGTGGGCAGAAGACCCAGCAGTGATCGGGAACCCCCGGTCTTGGCCAAAACAGACAAAGGTTTTGTATTTTTCCCTGATTTGTTTTGTGCACATTTTCACATCCACTTGCTTGATTAAGAGACTATAAACTGTGGAATCCCTATTAAAAAAAGAATTAAAATAAAAAATAGTTATATACTCACCTTCCGGAGCCCCCGGATCCAGCCGAGGCATTTACCGATACTCCTCGCGACGCTCCGGTCCCAAGAGTACGTCATCATCTCGCAAGACCGCAATGCATGGATCGGTCACCGGAACGTCGGGAGGAGCGGGAAAGGCATCGGCTAGATCCGGGGGCCCACGGAAGGTGAGTATATAATGATTTTCTACTTTTTTTAAATTATTTTTAATATTAGATCTTTTTACTATTAATGCCGCATAGGCAGCATCAATAGTAAAAAGTTGGTCACACAGGGTTAATAGCAGCGTTAACGGACTATGTTACACTGCAGCATAACGTGGTCTGTTAACGCTGCTATTAACCCTGTGTGAGCGCTGACTGGGGGGGAGTATGGACTGCGGGCACTGACTGCAGGGAGTAAGGAGCGGCCATTTTGCTGCCGGACTGTGCCCGTTGCTGATTGGTCGTGGCAAAAAGGCCACGACCAATCAGCGAATTGGGATTTCCGTGACAGAAAGAAAGACAAACAGAAGGACAGACAGAAAGACGGCAGTGGACCTTAGACAATTATATGGTAGATTATGGCCACCTCGGTGGAACTATTTATTCCTGAATATAAAATATGTAATAGCTCTAACTTAATTCTAACATATTCCTTTAAATGCTGTTAAATAATAGTGCTTTGGGTCTATATAATAACAGTAGAGGTGAGAGTAAAGTCTGAGCAATGTAGGCTGCAGCTACAGACTGCTGCGCAGGCGCAGTAATGTACTATAAGTATGCCACCTGTTGTGAATTCTGTGGCTGAATTCACTCCTGTGGTCACAAGTGGTACTGCAGCTTCTGAGCTTCCTCCCTCAGGTGTTCTGGTGAGCTCGTTAACTGCTTCATTACTTAACTCCGCCTGATGCTGCTATCCTTGCTCCTTGTCAATGTTTCAGTGTTGGATCTGAGCTTCTCCTGATTGTTCCTGTGACCTGCTGCTCTGTATAGCTAAGTGCTTTTTGCTTTTTTGTTGCTTTTTTTCTGTCCAGCTTGTCTTTTGTTTTGCTGGAAGCTCTGAGACGCAAAGGGTGTACCGCCGTGCCGTTAGTTCGGCACGGTGGGTTTTTTTTTTGCCCCCTTTGCGTGGTTTTGCTTTAGGGTTTTTTGTAGACTGCAAAGTTCGCTTTACTGTCCTCGCTCTGTCCTAGAATATCGGGCCCCACTTTGCTGAATCTATTTCATCCCTACGTTTTGTCTTTTCATCTTACTCACAGTCATTATATGTGGGGGGCTGCCTTTTCCTTTGGGGAATTTCTCTGGGGCAAGTCAGGCCTATTTTTCTATCTTCAGGCTAGCTAGTTTCTTAGGCTGTGCCGAGTTGCCTAGGTAGTTGTTAGGCGCAATCCACAGCCGCTTTTAGTTGTGTTTAGGATAGGATCAGGTGTGCAGTCTACAGAGTTTCCACGTCTCAGAGCTCGTTCTTGTATTTTTGGGTATTTGTCAGATCACTGTGTGCGCTCTGATCGCTAAGCACACTGTGTTTCTGGATTGCCTTCATAACACCTGTCATTAGCAAACATAACAGCCACCTTAAACATGGTGCAAATAAGTCCCCTTTCTTCTCTTATGCGCATGGGTGGGTGAATTCCGCCTCACCCGCATGTCTATGGGCTGTTTAGCTAGTAACAGGAGGATGATGTGCTGAGACATGTGAAACACCCCAGGTAACCGGTTGTTACAGTGATGTTTCCTTCCTTTCGGGGAGGGTGATGTCATGCCTGGAGGCAAGGAGGATTCCCGTTAACAGGTAAGACACCAACCAACATGCAACACATTCTGAATCCAGTCCAGAAGTGGGAGCTCTGAACAAGGATTCAGGGGAGCTTCCCCAGAGATAAATAGATTCTGGTCTGGAGGAGGAGATAGGGAATTGGAGTTGGGAGTTGGAGGAGAGAGGAGTGTGAGCAGAGAATGGGGCTGTGCAGCCACATGTGGTGCTGCAGCTCCGGGACAGAAGAGAACCAGATGGTTTGCATTGATGGCAAGTGTAAGAGGGGAGAAGCAAAGGAGAACAAAGAAGCTGGAGGGGAACTGTGACCGGGCACCCTCTGAGCTGAACCGCATGAACCGGGCCCTGGGAGCCCGAGGCTGTGTAGTACTTCACATCCCACAGCAGAACCGCAGGGCAGAAGACTTTATGTAGTCTGTCCGCACCCACAGGTGCAGCAGTACACAGAGCCTGGGTCGTGATAGAGACCCTGTAAAAAGGCTTGCATTGCCTACCATACAGATACTGTCCCAGGACAGGAGAGAGAGGACCTTGTAAGGGAGCCACAGGCAGCAAGGACCTCGTAATAGAGCACGAGAAGGAAGGCTTACAAACCTCACCTGGGAGAGGGATCCACCATTGCCTCCAGGCCGACCGGACCAGAAACTAAAGCAAGAGGATTAGGCCATGAAGAGGGGATCACCAAAGGCAAAGATATAGCGTAAAATTGACACAGCTTTATTTAATTAAACATACAAAAAACATGCACATAAAAACATTTAAAAATGTCCACACATACGACGTACCAATTGTTCATTAGAAGCCCGAAATAGGGCTAACAACCTGAGCAAGACTCCAAAAAATATATGTACATGTGTACACAATTGTCAAACGCCTATATGGACAGCATATCAAATGTATATAACCCCATATTCATAATCTAATAATATCTAAAATAATAATAATATAAACAATATCTGTGAATGAGCCCTAGTAAACAGGGGATATCACAGCCAAAAAATACTATTGTTGCGACAATGTGCTCACCTGTAACCTAATACAACCTGGGTTATGCTGATACAGTCCCAGCATTAAGCAATATGATGGACCTTAAAAAGGCACAATATAAGTAGAGTGAATGAACTGAATTATACTGACACCATTTTATGCTGCCTGCCGACTGTGGTACAAAAAAATACAACAAAAACCCATTCAAATGGCAATCATTGTACACTATACAAAGATATAAAGATTAATATGGGCTGAGTATTAGACCCCAGGATAGGCATATATGGGCTAGAAGCGCAGCCCTAAATGGCCACCCATGTCCAATACACTGAAGTGGCACAATTGGGTTACAAATTCCATAAGAAGTAAAGCAAAGGAAGAGCGGATGCCCACCAGAGTGGCCGAATTGAGTTAGAAATTCCATAAGGAGTAAAGCAAAGTAAGAGTGGATGCCCAACACGTGTTGCCACTTGCAGTGGCTTCGCCGACATTGGACGCGGGTGGCCATTTAGGTCTGCACTTCTAGCCCATTTATATCTTTCCTGGGGTATAATACTCAGCCCATATTAATATCTTTGCATAGTGCACAATGATTGCCATCTGAATGGGTCTTTGTTGTATATTTTTGGACCGCAGTCGGCAGGCAGCATAAAATGGTGTTAGTATAATTCAGTTCATTCACTCTACACGGGAAGGGCAGCATCCAAAAAGGAAAACCACCTATGCCAAAACATGGTATCCATCCACAGACAGCTGTTTCAGGGTAGTCCTTTTTACAGCTGTCTGTGGATGGATACCATGCTTTGGCATAGGTGGTTTTCCTTTTTGGATGCTGCCCTTCCCGTGGTTGTTCCTTCCCGGTGAAAGACCTGGCTATTTCTTGCTTGCGTTGAGAAACACGTGATGGTGTCTCCGCGGCTTTTCTACATGCATTTGCATATTTCCCATAAGGGATGGGAGCAGTGTTCTGGATCACTGCGTTGAGAAACACGTGATGGTGTCTCCGCGGTGTTGGATGTTTTGATCTCCCCAGGGTCATTCATCCTTATGTTTATAGTCCTTTTACTAGGCACTACTCCTAATAGCTAGTTTCCTACTCCACACTGATGAGGGGCAAATACCCTGAAACAGCTGTCTGTGGATGGATACCATGTTTTGGCATAGGTGGTTTTCCTTTTTGGATGCTGCCCTTCCCGTGGTTGTTCCTTCCCGGTGAAAGACCTGGCTATTTATTGCTTGCGTTGAGAAACACGTGATGGTGTCTCCGCGGATTTTCTACATGCACCAAGTGGACTGACATGAATCATGGCTCCAACACGAGAGATGCCAATTGAAACAATGGAGAGGATTATCAAACTCTTAAAAGAGGGTAAATCATCACGCAATGTTGCAAAAGATGTTGGTTGTTCACAGTCAGCTGTTTCTAAAATCTGTACCAAATACAAATAACATGGGAAGGTTGTTAAAGGCAAACATACTGGTAGACCAAGGAAGACATCAAAGCGTCAAGACCGGAAACTTAAACCAAAATGTCTCCAAAACAGGAAATGCACATCAAACAAATGAGAAACAAATGGGTGGAAACTGGAGCCAACGTCTGTGACCGAACTGTAAGAAACCACCTAAAGGAAATGGGATTTACATACAGAAAAGCTAAACGAAAGCCATCATTAACACCTAAACAGAAAAAAACAAGGTTACAATGGGCTAAGGAAAAGCAATCGTGGACTGTGGATGACTGAAAGAAAGTCATATTTAGTGATTAATCACGAATCTGCATTGGGCAAGGTGATGATGCTGGAACTTTTGTTTGGTGCCGTTCCAATAAGATTTATAAAGTTGACTGCCTGAAGAGAACATGCAAATTTCCACAGTCATTGATGATATGGGGATGATGTCAGGTAAAGGCACTGGGGAGATGGCTGTCACTACATCTTCAATAAATGCACAAGTTTATGTTGATATTTTGGACACTTTTCTTATCCCATCAATTGAAAGGATGTTTGGGGATGTTGAAATCATTTTTCAAGATAGTAACATAGTAACATAGTAACATAGTAACATAGTTAGTAAGGCCGAAAAAAGACATTTGTCCATCCAGTTCAGCCTATATTCCATCATAATAAATCCCCAGATCTACGTCCTTCTACAGAACCTAATAATTGTATGATACAATATTGTTCTGCTCCAGGATGATAATGCATCCTGCCACAGAGCAAAAACTGTGCAAACATTCCTTGAAAAAAGACACATAAGGTCAATGTCATGGCCTGAAAATAGTCCAGATCTCAATCCAATTGAAAATCTTTGGTAGAAGTTGAAGAAAATGGTCCATGACAAGGCTCCAACCTGCAAAGCTGATCTGGCAACAGCAGTCAGAGAAAGTTGGAGCCAGATTGATGAAGAGTACTGTTTGACACTCATTAAGTCCATGACTCAGAGACTGCAAGCAGTTATAGAAGCCAGAGGTGGTGCAACAAAATACTAGTGATATATGAAAAAAGGAGGACATAGAGTATACCAAACATACAAACTTTATTATAATCAAAAACAGATTTACATATATAAAAATGGATATAGTAAGTCAAGTACTGGTGATTAATACCCAGGTGTGATAATTAGACCAATGGCTCCCACTCTAAACCGGAACACTAGGCATTTGTCCCTACAAATAGTATCACTGCATGTGGGTGTAATCAAATATTACTAGAAGGCAATCCTCAGAACACTGTTCCCAGAGTTTCAGCCACCCACTGCTCATATATTTCTGGCGTAAAGAAACAAATATCCTAAACGTGTGACATAAATATATAAAGGTGAGTAATTACCCATGTCCAGTGAAGATGAGAGCCTCGGTCACCCCAACGCGCGTTTCGCGTGCTATTTATAGCCTCGCTTCCTCAGGGGGCGTGGCTTAATCCCGATCTTAGTGCCGTCTAAATACTATGCCGTTCCGGTCACCTGACCGTACGGCATCCAATCAGTGCAAAGTTAAAGTGCGCATGCGTTATAGTAGCGTACCTTTGTCATGGTAACGCTGCTTATGTGTAAACATAAGATCTTCCAATGTGTACGTGCTGTGTTGATCTAATAGCGCCGGTGAGTACCATATGCCTCACAGTGATCCCGACCGCGCAGAGGAGTCCCCGCCCACCCCGGTCACGTGAGTGGGCTGGCGCCTAGCCCACATCACGCTCCCAAAGAGAGCAGGAACCGCCGCTACACAGAGGGAGACACCGCAAGACACACAGCACTGCTTCTTCTTGATGTCATCATAGGATGCTCTGTCAGGAGCTTGGAGAGTGTTGGATCAGTCATGAGTACATTCCAGTGTTTTTGGAGACAGTTCCTCATTGTGGTCCATTCCCCATTATATGTGGATATGAACCGAACCACATTGTCCTGTTCAGGCTTCTGTATCTGTTTCAATTATGCACTATTTTAATATGTATGGATTAATATTGTTCAAGGCATTTATTCAAGAGCACGTTAGTGTAACTGTTATATGTAATATGTATAACTTTTAGAGATGGGTATATCCATCTAATTATCACGGTAATTAAAAGCACAAGGCACTTTTTCTCACTACTGTAAATTATTATAGCGCACAGTTATGGTCATAGTTGGAGTGAGCAAATGGATGCTGTGTGTCTTGCGGTGTCTCCCTCTATGTAGCGGCGGTTCCTGCTCTCTTTGGGAGCGTGATGTGGGCTAGGCGCCAGCCCACTCACATGACCGGGGTGGGCGGGGACTCCTCTGCGCGGTCGGGATCACTGTGAGGCATATGGTACTCACCGGCGCTATTAGATCAACACAGCACGTACACATTGGAAGATCTTATGTTTACACATAAGCAGCGTTACCATGACAAAGGTACGCTACTATAACGCATGCGCATTTTAACTTTGCACTGATTGGATGCCGTACGGTCAGGTGACCGGAACGGCATAGTATTTAGACGGCACTAAGATCGGGATTAAGCCACGCCCCCTGAGGAAGCGAGGCTATAAATAGCACGCGAAATGCGCGTTGGGGTGACCGAGGCTCTCATCTTCACTGGACATGGGTAATTACTCACCTTTATATATTTATGTCACACGTTTAGGATATTTGTTTCTTTACGCCAGAAATATATGAGCAGTGGGTGGCTGAAACTCTGGGAACAGTGTTCTGAGGAATGCCTTCTAGTAATATTTGATTACACCCACATGCAGTGATACTATTTGTAGGGAACAAATGCCTAGTGTTCCGGTTTAGAGTGGGAGCCATTGGTCTAATTATCACACCTGGGTATTAATCACCAGTACTTGACTTACTATATCCATTTTTATATATGTAAATCTGTTTTTGATTATAATAAAGTTTGTATGTTTGGTATACTCTATGTCCTCCTTTTTTCATATATTTGTAATATGAGTGGTTCCAGATAAATGGATATTTACATTCCACTGGTATCTTTCTAATGAAATACTAGTGATGTTTTGGAGTGGGTTTTTTTTGTTTGTTTTTCATGATTCCATAATTTTTTCCTCAGAATTGAGTGATTCCATAATTTTTTCCCTATGCTTGGTTAAAAAAAAGTATCAATTATTAACTACCACATTTTTTGTTCTTGATTTCTTTTAGTGTTTCATAAAGCCAGAAAGTTGCCATTTGAAATGACTTTAGCTTTGTGCCATGTCTGTAATCTGCTTTTTTGCTAGAAAATTAACAACTGAATGAACATCCTCCAAGGCTGGTGATTAAATATTTTTTGCCAGGGGTTGTAGAAGCCACAGGCAGCAAGGGACTACATCAAAACCCTGGTAGGAATGCTTCTAACTCCACCTGGTAAATGGGACTCTGAACTTGCTTCCAAGCCGGCCGGACCCTGCCTGTATCTGTGATCTGGTGCCCTGGACTGTGGATGCCTGAAGTCTCCAGTAAACCAGGTAAAGAGACTGCAAACCTGTGTCCTCCGTTTCATTACACACTACCCCCCATCACCAGCTACACACCGGGAGCCAACTTCACCTGTTGGAAGTTATACCATCTAGCAGCCATAACATCACCCCAGAGTACCCCCTTAAGCAACGTCGGTCCCCACTGACCAAATACCACAGGTGGCGTCACGAGCATGAACCTTATTCCAAACCCCTTTAAGGACATTCTTTTTTACTTCGGCGCCCAGGGCCACGGGCCCTTTCAGTACCGGACCTGGTACCGAGTACTCCACGGCCCTGGCGGCAACTCAAAAAGACTGCAACCCTGTGTCCTCCATTTATTTTCGGAACCACACCATCCCTGCCAAACACATCGGGAGCCCTAAGGACTCAGCTTCACCTGTGGGAAGCCATACCATCCCTGCTGCCATAAAACCACCCCAGAGGACCCTTTTAAGCAGCGTCGGTCACCCCTGACTGAGTACCACAGGTGGCGTTACAAACTTTTATTATTTCACAAATCCCATTAAAGTCCTTTCCCTTTTACTTGGGTTCCAAGGGCCACGGACCGGGTCGCCGCCGCGACACATCCCCTTGTAGTATCGGACCCAGTACCGAGTACCCCCACGGCCCTTGCGGGCGTTCCACATGTGCCATAGCAATTCATGGACGCCCAGATTAGAGTGTATGACTATCTGGACATGGAATATAGCAATGGACACCTGGGTGAGTCATTCCGGTAATAATGTAACACACTTGCACCAAACAATTAAATGTGTCAATTTCACTTCTGATGGAACCAACTATTGTCACTTAGCACTTTATGCCACAGGCACGTTAAACTGATGTATGAATGCTGTACATTATGCACAGATGATGAAATAATGTTTTATGATGTATTTTTTATGACTAATGTATTAATTGAATCCTGTTTAACTACTCCTACAGTGTGTATATATATATATATATATATATATATATATATATATATATATATACACTGTAGGAGTAGTTAAACAGGATTCAATTAATACATATATATATATACACTGTAGGAGTAGTTAAACAGGATTCAATTAATACATTAGTCACATATATATTAGTATATATATTGTAGGGATTTCACTCACTCAGGTGCGACGGCTGAGACTCAGGAGGCACGTTCCTTGAAAAGTTCACAGGGTTTATTGCATCATAAACCACATGGCAAAATAACAGAAAGGAAATAGCCTTTGGCTCAGGAAAAGAAAAAACAAGTGTCCAGTCCTTCCGGCTCAGTCCTGGAGCCTTGACACACTCAGGAGGGTTCCACCTCCACACATCTCTGCTGTGTAAAGCATTAGCCAGTCTTATATAGAGCTAACCACACCCAGTAACCCATCACATGATTAGCCATGTGGTCTGACATCACCACAGGTCCTGAAACACATATATATACAAGGTTATGTGCAAGAAAGAAATACTCCGGGCTACATTACAGCAACAAGGCACTTATGTGGCACATACCTCCCGTCGACTACACACCCTTTAGCCATGCTACATACCTCCCCCCTCTGCCTAAAGCCGTGGGGCTTGGCACTTTCTCCCACTAAACAAGGGATTCTTGATAGGGCATCCGCATTACCGTGCAGCTTTCCGGCCCTATGTTCCACATGGAAACTGAAGTCCTGCAGGGCTAAGAACCAACGGGTGACTCTAGCATTTCTACCCTTCGTTTCCCTCATCCACCTAAGTGGGGCATGGTCGGATATCTGTCTAAATTTGCGTCCCAGCAGATAGTACTGTAATGTGTCCACTGCCCATTTTATGGCCAAGCACTCCTTCTCAATGACTGAGTAGTTCTTTTCAGACGAGGACAGCTTCCTACTCAGATAGAGAACAGGATGCTCCTCCCCATGTAGTTCTTGGGAAAGGACTGCTCCCACCCCAACATCTGAGGCATCTGTCTGAAGAATAAACTCTTTCTTGAAGTTTGGGGCCATCAGAACGGGTTGCTTACACAAAGCCTCTTTCATTTCTTGGAAGGCTGACTCTGTTTCTTCGGACCACTTAACCATTACGGATTTTGTCCCTTTTAGCAGGTCAGTCAGAGGCGCAGCCATCATGGCGAAGTTTGGGATGAACCTCCTGTAATATCCTACGATTCCCAGGAAGGCTTTAACTTGCTTCTCGGAAACTGGTTTTGGCCACGTTTGAATTGCCTCCACTTTACTGATTTGGGGTTTTATTTCTCCATGACCCACTATGTATCCAAGGTACTTAGCTTCTTCTTTACCCAAGGCACACTTCTTTGGGTTTATTGTAAATCCGGCCTCTCTTATAGCATCAAACACCGCTTGGACTTTCTCCAGATGACTCTCCCAGTCCGGGCTAAAGATGATGATATCATCTAGGTACGCAGCAGCGTAGGCCTTATGGGGTGCAAGGACTCTATCCATAGCCCTCTGGAAGGTCGCCGGAGCTCCCTGTAGGCCAAACGGCATCCGGACATACTGGAAGCATCCATCAGGTGTCGAAAAGGCCGTCTTCTCCTTGGCTTCCTGTGCCATGGGGATCTGCCAATACCCCTTTGTCAAATCCAAGGTGGATATATATCTGGTGTGCCCAAGCCTTTCGATGAGCTCATCAACGCGGGGCATGGGATAGGCGTCAAACTTGGAGACCTCATTCAACTTCCGATAGTCGTTGCAAAACCTCCACTCTCCATCAGGTTTTGGGACCAGGACAATTGGGCTCGACCAACCGCTGTTGGATTCCTCAATGACTCCAAGCCTCAACATACGCTCCACTTCCTTGGAAATAACTTCTCGACGAGCCTCAGGAATACGATAAGGTTTCACATTCACCCGCACATGTGGCTCTGTTAGGACCTCGTGCTCTATGACCTTCGTGTATCCTGGCAATTCTGAAAACAGGTCCCTGTTTTTCTGGAGTAACTCCCGGCACTGCTGTTTCTGGGTCTTCGATAGCGTCTCTGCTATAGTAACCGCTCCAGCCTCACCTTCTGGGTTGCTTAACAATGACGGAGTTACTGTCGGCTTTCTATCTTGCCATGGCTTGATGAGGTTGACATGGTAAACTTGGAATGGTTTCCGTTTTCCTGGTTGGTGAATTTTATAATTTACCTCACCAAGTTTCTCGACAACCTCATATGGCCCATGCCATTTGGCCAAGAACTTGCTTTCCACCGTTGGAACTAACACAAGAACTCGGTCTCCCGGATTGAACTGCCTCACTCTTGCAGACCGGTTGTAGACCCTGGCCTGAGCTTCTTGTGCTTGGAGAAGGTGTTCTTTCACGATAGGCATCACCTTTGCAATCCTCTGCTGCATCAGGGCCACATGCTCAATGACGCTTCTGTGGGGCGTGACTTCGGCTTCCCAGGTTTCCTTGGCTATATCCAGGAGTCCTCGTGGATGTCGGCCATATAGAAGCTCAAACGGTGAGAACCCTGTGGAGGCCTGTGGAACTTCACGAATGGAAAACATCAAATAGGGTAAGAGACAATCCCAGTCTCTACCATCTTTCTCTATAGCTTTTCTCAGCATGCTCTTCAGTGTCTTGTTAAATCTCTCGACAAGGCCATCTGACTGGGGATGGTACACCAAGGTCCTCAACTGGGAGATTTTCAGGGCTTTGCATAACTCCCTCATCACCTTGCTCATGAAAGGTGTCCCCTGGTCAGTCAGGATCTCCTTCGGCAGACCTGTCCGGGAAAAGACATGGACCAACTCGCGGGCTATACTCTTCGAGGAAGAATTTCTCAAGGGAATTGCCTCAGGATAGCGTGTGGCATAGTCCAGGATGACTAATATATACTGATGGCCCCGCGCTGATTTAACTAAGGGACCGACCAAGTCCATGGCAATTCTCTCGAACGGTACCTCAATAATGGGCAGTGGCACAAGGGGGTTCCGGAAATGTGGAGTAGGAGCAGTTAGATGACATGTAGGGCAGGACCTGCAATAGTTCACTATTTCCCGGTGACACCCAGGCCAATAGAACCTCTGCACAACCCGTTCCTGCATTTTTTTCCACCCCTAGGTGTCCACCCAAGATGTGTGAATGGGCCATGTCCAACACTTTCCGTCTATACAGACCCGGCACTACCAACTGCTCTACCAACTCCTCCCTTATTTTCGTGACCCGGTACAACAACTCCCCACTCATCAGAAAATGGGGAAATCTTGTGTCTGCCCCCGGCTCCTGTACCACCCCATCAATAACTGTGACATTATTAAAGGCTTCCCTCAGAGTGGGGTCCCTATGTTGGGCAGTCCCAAAATTTTCACCGGTAACCTCTAACTCCAGAATGTCAGATGTAGGGGATACTTCCTCCTCATCCCCAACCAGAACACAAAAAGGAAACCTGTCTGCCTCTGGGTGTGGCGACACCCTTCCAGGGGTCACTGGTTCCCTGCTAGGGAGCTCAGAACCTTTTTATCCCACAAATCCCAAAACAAACAGAAATCCCGGCCAATAATTATAGGGTGCAACAAGTCCTGAACGACGCCGACTATGTGGGACTCAGTGCCACATGCCGTTTCAATGTCCACCCTGGCCATAGGGTAGTCCTTTGCATCACCATGTATGCACCGCACTCCGACCTTCTTTCCCGGGAGCAGGTGGAGAGGAAAAGAGGCCCTCACCAGGGTCACTAGGCTCCCCGAGTCTAACAGTGCCGTTACTGCTCGACCGTTCACCTTTACGGGACACGCTTGAGGTCCCTCGTTGGGCGGAGAGTTCACACTGCAGGCTGGATACGCATAGTATGAACAACGGCGTCCCATGCTGCAGTCCATCTGCTCAGTGGTCTGGGAACAACGGGCAGCTATATGTCCTGGCCCGTGGCACTTCCAACAAACAATATCACCCGTAGGGACCTTGGGCACCACCTCCCCCACCCTTTGTGACCTTGGACGCACCACCCCTTTTTGGGACTCAGCTCCCTTCTGGGACCCCCAGTACGGCATGGGCTGCCTCCCAAAGGAGCCTTCCAACCCTTGGTATCTCTCAACCAGTCCGATCAGCTCGTCGGCATTCTGGGGATCACCCTGGGCAACCCAAGACTGTATAGGCCTCGGGAGGGAATGGACAAACCGATCAATCATCACCCGTTCTACCATCTGTGCAGGTGTAGATGACTCTGGCTGCAGCCATTTCTGGACCAGGTGCAACAGATCAAACATTTGGGAACGAGGTGGTTTGTCCCGGTGATAGGCCCAGCAGTGAACTCGCTGTGCCCTGACAGTCAGTGTCACCCCCAAACGTGCGAGAATCTCAACTTTCAATTTGTGATACTTTTTGGCATCCTGCAAGGTCAAATCATAGTACGCCTTCTGGGGTTCTCCCGTCAGGTATGGCGCCAGTACCTCTGCCCACTGCTCTGGCGGAAGTTTTTCCCTCTCAGCGACCCTCTCAAACATCATCAGGAAGGCCTCAACATCATCCCCGGGAGTCATTTTCTGCAATGCGCGTCTTACCGTCTTCCGGACGTGGATGTCATCAGCCAGACCTGGGGTTGGGGCGCTCGCCTTGCCCTGGATGGCGGTTGCCAGAAGCTGCATCTGCTGCTGATGCTCCTGCTGGCTCTGCCGTTGCTCCTGCTGGCTCTGTTGTATCTGCTGCTGGCTCTGTTGTATCTGCTGCTGGCTCTGTTGTATCTGCTGCATCAACAGCCTGTTGGTCTCTTGCTGCCTTTGCTCCTGCTGTGACTGCATCTGGACCAAGTGTTTCAGCAGGTCCTCCATTTTCTCTGTCAATGCTTGCTGGCTTGCAACAGACTTGACCCAGGACATTCAAAATAGACTTACGTCTCTGCTGGGAACGCTGACCGCACGTCTACCACCAATTGTAGGGATTTCACTCACTCAGGTGCGACGGCTGAGACTCAGGAGGCACGTTCCTTGAAAAGTTCACAGGGTTTATTGCATCATAAACCACATGGCAAAATAACAGAAAGGAAATAGCCTTTGGCTCAGGAAAAGAAAAAACAAGTGTCCAGTCCTTCCGGCTCAGTCCTGGAGCCTTGACACACTCAGGAGGGTTCCACCTCCACACATCTCTGCTGTGTAAAGCATTAGCCAGTCTTATATAGAGCTAACCACACCCAGTAACCCATCACATGATTAGCCATGTGGTCTGACATCACCACAGGTCCTGAAACACATATATATACAAGGTTATGTGCAAGAAAGAAATACTCCGGGCTACATTACAGCAACAAGGCACTTATGTGGCACATACCTCCCGTCGACTACACACCCTTTAGCCATGCTACAATATATATATATATATATATATATACTACTGTAACCTCCTGCTCTTTGGCCTCCTCTCGAACACTCTCACATCCCTCCAATCTATTCTAAACTCTGCTGTCCGACTAATGCACCTGTCCCCCCGCTATTCCCCGGCCTCTCCCCTCTGTCAATCCCTTCACTGGCTCCCCATTGCCCAGAGACTACAGTACAAAACCCTAACCATGACATACAAAGCCACCCACAACCTGTCTCCTCCATACATCTGTGACCTCGTCTCCCGGTACTTGCCTGCATGCAACCTCCGATCCTCACAAGATCTCCTTCTCTATTCCCCTCTTATCTCCTCTTCCCACAATCGCATACAAGATTTCTCTCGCGCATCACCCCTACTCTGGAACTATCTACCACAACATATCAGACTCTCGCCTACCATCGAAACCTTCAAAAAGAACCTGAAGACCCACCTCTTCTGACAAGCCTATAACCTGCAGTAACCACCGATCGACCAAACCGCTGCATGACCAGCTCTACCCTCGCCTACTGTATTCTCACACATCTCTTATATTCTAGGTTCTTCAATGTAGCCACCTTTTGGTTTGATGACTGCTTTGCACAGTCTTGGCATTCTCTTGATGAGATTCAAGAGGTAGTCACTGGGAATGGTCTTCCAACAATCTTTGAAGGAGTTCCCAGAGATGCTTAGCACTTGTTGGCCCTTTCGCCTTCACTCTGTGGTCCAGCTAACCCCAAACCATCTCGATTGGGTTCAGGTCTGGTGACCACCCCATTACGCTCCTTCTTGGACCAATAGCCCTTATACAGGTCCTTCTCAAAAAATTAGCATATAGTGTTAAATTTCATTATTTACCATAATGTAATGATTACAATTAAACTTTCATATATTATAGATTCATTATCCACCAACTGAAGTTTGTCAGGTCTTTTATTGTTTTAATACTGATGATTTTGGCATACAACTCCTGATAACCCAAAAAACCTGTTATCAGTTTTGATGCCTTCAGTGTGAATGTACAATTTTCATAGTCATGAAATAACAGAAAAATCTTTAAATGAGAAGGTGTGTTCAAACTTTCGGTCTGTACTGTATATATGTTTACACATGTTTTTCACTGCTTGTTTCCAGTACATGTGTCTTTATTTTTCATGGATCCCAAAAGTGCCCATTATAAGCTACGTGCTACTTACATGTCATTGTTTTTACACAGACCATGTGTCCAATGAAAACACAGAGGCACGTCCGTTTTTTTCCCAGTAGTACAGATAAGGGTCTATGGGTCAGTGAAAAACACGTACAGCACATGGATGGCATCAGTGTGCTGTCCATGTTTAACACCTTCACCCCGAAGGCTGTTTTCACCTTCCTGACCTGGCCAATTTTTACAATTCTGACCACTGTCAATTTATGAGGTCATAACTCTGGAACGTTTCAATGGATCCTGGTGATCGTGAGACTGTTTTCTCATGACATATTGTACTTTATGACAGCGGTAAAATTTCTTTGATATGACTTGCGTTTAATTGTGAAAAAAATGGAAATTTGGCAAAAATTTTGAAAATTTAGGAATTTTCAAACTTTTAGTTGTTATGCCCTTAAATTAGAGAGTCATATTACACAAAATACTTAATAAATAACATTTCCCACATGTCTACTTTACATCAGCACAATTTTGGAAAGATATTTTTTTTGTTGGGAAGTTATATAAGGGTTAAAAGCTGACCAGCGATTTCTCATTTTTACAACAAAATTTACAAAACCATTTTATCTGCATTCAAACAAAGCTTGACAGGTGCATAAGTATGTGCACCCCACCAGAAAAGTGACATTAATATTTAGTAGATCCTTCTTTTGCAAAAATAACAGCCTCTAGTCGCTTCCTGTAGCTTTTAATGAGTTCCTGGATCCTGGATGAAGGTATTTTTGACCATTCCTCTTTGCAAAACAATTCCAGTTCAGTTAAGTTTGATGGTCGCCGAGCATGGACAGCCCTCTTCAAATGATCCCACAGATGTTCAATGATATTCAGGTCTGGGGGCTGGGATGGCCATTCCAGAACAGTGTAATTGTTCATCTGCATGAATGCCTGAGTAGATTTGGAGCGATATTTTGGATCATTGTCTTGCTGAAAGATCCATCCTCTTCGTAACTTCAACTTTGTCACTGATTCATGAACATTATTGTCAAGAATCTGCTGATACTGAGAGGAATCTATGTGTCCCTAAACTTTAACAAGATTCCCGGTGCCAGCATTGGCCACACAGCCCCAAAGCATGATGGAACCTCCACCAAATTTTACTGTGGGTAGCAAGTGTTTTTCTTGGAATGTTGTGTTTTTTGCCCGCTATGCATAACACCTTTTTGTATGACTAAACAACTCAATCTTGGTTTCATCAGTCCACAGAACCTTCTTCCAAAAAGAAATTGGCTTCTCCAAATGTGCTTTTGCATACCTCAGCCAACTGTTTGTAGCGTGCTTGCAGAAACGGCTTCTTTCGCATCACTCTCCCATACAGCTTCTCCTTGTGCAAAGTGCGTTGTATAGTTGACCGATGCACAGTGACACCATCTGCAGCAAGTTGATGCTGCAGCTCTCTGGAGGTGGTCTGAGGCCTAGAAACGTATGAGGTTGTTAGTGGAAGGAATGCGGCAAAAAAAATGCATTACGGTGTATGTGAACGCATGCGACCGCAAGCACATGAGTTTGCTTGCGTTTGTGAACGCATGCGTTGCACCACAGGAAAACATGTCTGGACACTAATTAGCCACCCCCCACATACAAAGTGATAAAGGGAGGGAGTGGACATTTGCAGGTCACTACTCAGCAGACAGAGAAGCTTTCCAGACGCAGCAGAGCAGACACAGGAAGGAATCTACACTCTGAAAAATGTGAGTATATTCTAGCCAATGTGTTTATTTTCTATTTTCTGTCTCTGTGTCCTAACTAGATGGTGGCCCGATTCTAACCTATCGGGTATTCTAGGATATGCATGTCCACGTCGTATATTGCCCAGTCACGTAGTATTTTGCCCAGTCACGTATTATAATGCTCCATGCAGTTATGGCCTTTATCAGCAAGGTGGGATTTCCGAGACAGACAGACAATTAGACCCATAGACAACACAATGGTGGCACATGACATCAGTGGAGGACAATGATGATTCCAGAATTCGCGGCAGACTGTGCCCATCTCTGATTGGTCGAGGCCGGCTGACCTCGACCAATCAGAGACTGTGCCCATCGCTGATTGGTCGAGGCCTGGCGGCCTCGACCAGTCAGCGACGCGGGATTTCCAGGACAGACAATTAAACCCTTAGACAATTATATATATAGATTTCTGCCATTTCTTTCTGCATGCATCAGAATGTCATCTTCTTCTGAGGAGGAGCAAGGACCTGGGCCTGCACAAGCCGAACATGTCAGTGAAGTGAGTACTCACCACCTCAGATTGGTAAGTATTCACTGTCACATCTAAATATCTGACAGTTTTTTTTCCCTTTTTTTAGAGCACTTCTTCCACTGCGGCAGAGGCTGAGCAGGAGCTGCTGGTTCACGGTCGGTTGGCAAGGCGGCAGCGTGTACGTATACGTGGCTGACTGTTTATTGTATCCTCACTTTACTATTCTTGAATCTTCATTTCTTTACTTTCCTCTTTTTTTACATTTTTCTTCTGAACTCCTTTTTTTTTATTGACTTTCAATATTCATGCCATTTCTATGCCTCTGTTTTCTTTCTTTTCCTTATGTTAATGTCTCCAACATTAATGTCTTTATTTATTTTTTAGGTTCCAGAACGGGATGAGGACCTCATTAAAAATGACCTCCTTATCTCCCTGGTCCATGAGCGAGTCCCGTTGTGGAACACTCGGGTTCCGCAGCACTTGGACAACGTGATGATCCGGCGGCTATGGAATGAGGTGGCCAAAGCGATGTGGGATGGCTGGGACAACGCCCCGACTCGGGTCCGAAATGCATTTTGTAAGTATTGCAATGCAGTGTGATGCAGCAGAGACCTTGGCCGGGATCAAACAACTGTGTGTGATGAGAGAAACTCTCAGGAGTTTCTCTCATCACACACAGTTGTGTGAGCACGGCCAAAAGTCCATTGTCTAACCAATATTTTTTGTTTTTTCAACAGTGCTCAAAGTCAAAACACATTGGCGTTCGATGAAGGACCGCTTCAACAAGGACCTTCGTAAAGAGAGCCGTGTTCCTAGTGGTTCAGAAGCAAGGATCCAAAAATATAAATACCACCGCATTCTGGCATTTTTGAGACCAGTTCTTGCCCAGAGAACGTAAGTATTTTTTCGGTGTATTAGGTTGTGTTGTATTGCCATAATCTGTATGTTTCTATTCCACAGGAGTTGGCATTTTGTAAATGTTTGGTATTAATTTTTTTTTCTTTTTTCACAGCACATGGAGCAGCACTCTTGACCCTGGTTCTGGAGCGGTCCTTCATCAGACAGCCATGGACCTGTCCCAGCCATCCAGCAGAGCTGCAGCAAGTGGGCCTGCCACACTAACTGGAGACCAGGAAGCTGGTCCATAATAATAATAATCTTTATTTTTTATATAGCGCTAACATATTCCGCAGCGCTTTACAATTTGCACACATCATCGCTGTCCCCAATGGAGCTCACAATCTAGAATCCCTATCAGTATGTCTTTGGGATGTGGGAGGAAACCGGAGTGCCCGGAGGAAACCCACGCAAACACGGAGAGAACATACAAACTCTTTGCAGATGTTGTCCTGGGTGGGATTCGAACCCAGGACCCCAGCGCTGCAAGGCTGCAGTGCTATCCACTGAGCCACCGTGCTGCTCTATCAGGTGTTCCCCTTTCCCAGTCCTCTGCCTCTGCCCCTTTTTTGGGGGCTCTTCCCAGCAGCGGCAGAGGGACTCAGACAGGTCACTCATGCCCGAGTTTTTGCACTTGAGCTCGGTTTTTCACGATGCACTCAAGGTGATGGGTGACCGCCTGGATACTGCCATTATCCATATGAATACACGTATCCAGGAGGTCACCAAAAGCCTTGAGCAAGTAAAAGGCAACCTCCAGAGGCCAGCACATAATTTTTTTAATCAAATTGAAAAGGGCATGTCGGAACACCTGACTCCTGATCTCCAGCTTAGTGTCATGCAGGCCTGCAATGCTGCTTACGTGCGGGCTATGCAGCAGAGTCTGTATTTTCAGCAGACAGTGGCGGCATATCCACCTGTACCTACACTGTCACGCTTGACCTCAATGCCGACCTCTGCTGCATTTTACTGCACGGCCACCTCCATGCCAAGCACTGCCGGACACCACTACAGCACCACCACCATGCTGAGTGCTGTTGGACAGCTGACTGCCACCACCATGACAACTGCTGCTCCTGCTTGGACCTCCTCCACTGCCATCACCATGCAGCAGCGTCAACAGGAGCAGCCGGACCCTGGCATGGCCTTCCCCACCACCACAACCATGCAGCAGCAGCGGCACACGGACCCTGGAATGACCTTCCCCACCACCACAACCATGAAGCAGCAGCTGCACATGGACCCTGACATGGCCTTCCCCACCACCACAACCATGTAGCGGCACACTGACCGTGACAGGTCACCCACCATGGCCAGGCCGCTAGAAATGAGCCCAACGAGGCTTCCCATACTGCAGTGCCGATCCCAAAAAGGGAAAGGCAAAAAGAAACAGAAGACTATTGCTATCCCTCCCTCTCACCTCCCAATATGTCTGTAATGTCTGGTTTGTCTCACCCTTCCAGTGTGTCTCTGCCCTCTCATTCGTCGAGCCCATCCCCGAACTGCCAGACCCCAGTAATTTAATTGCCCCTTCTCCTGCCACCCCGGCATCATCCACAGTGAGTAAAGCTTCACAGCTACATACCCCCTGTTTCCGGCACTCTACCCCAAGCAGGCGCAGTTAATTTTTTTTTGGTGTAAAAATAAATAATAATGTTTTTTGCCCCCCAAATTTTTTGGTTAATTATGTATTTCGCTGCTGGCAACACACACTGTACGCCAAATAAAACCCAGCACCGCACACTTTAATTTTTTGCCACCTCATAGTTCCAGTAGTTAGCAAGTACAACACTGCAGCTTTGTGTGTGTTTGGTATAGAGATATGAGGTAGCCAAAAAAAATTATACTTGTATTTTCTCCATAATCTCTTACTTCTGCTTACTCTGTGACTAGTGTTGCAGACTGAAGAGAAAATGGCGGCAATACAAAGCAGAACTATACTCAACAGGTCATGTGTCCAAAAACTTATTAGTTAGGACACGTGACCTGGTGAGTAGAGTATTGCCTTGTATAAGCTCCATTTTCTCTACTGTGTATGTAATCTAATTCACACAAAGTGAAAAGACGATGGAGGTCATATCTATACTCACCTGGACATGTGTCAGAAATAGTGAATTCATGAGGCTTTTATATGTGCATCATGAATTCATTATTTCTGACACCTGACGTGATGAGTATAGATCTGTTTTGTATTAAACAACCATCATCTCTTCAGTCTGTGTCCAATAGATACTGCAGAACAGAATCAGGACGCAATGACGTCAACAACCTTACCATTAACAACCTAAGTGGTTTGTAGAGGAAATACATGGGAGACACGGTCAAGTGTTGTGAGTTCCGTTCTGGAGCTCCTTCCTGTGGTTGCTAATGGTATGTTTGCGAGTTCTGCCCTTGGGCTCCCTCTGGTGGTTTCGAGTGGAACTGCTGCTCCGTTAGGTAGGTGTAGCAGCTGCCTTCACTAATCGCCTTGCTTGGGTTTGTTATTTAAACCTGCTCTGGGCTTTAGTCCATGCCTGCTGTCAATGTTCTTGGTTGGATTTGATTCTTCCCTTTGATTTCTCATATGCCCAGTCCTTGTCTGCAAAAGATAAGTTTTGCTAGTTTGTTTGTCCATTTGTTTGGACTCTATTGCTTTGCATTTTGTCTCTTTTGTCCAGCTTGTCACTATGTCTTATTTAGGCTAGCTGGAAGCTCTGGGAAAGCAGAGTTGCCCCTCCACACCGTGAGTCGGTGTGGAGTTCATTTTTGTAAACTCTGCGTGGATTTTGTAGTTTTTAATACTGACCGCACAGTATCCTTTGCTCTCTGTCTATCTAGTTTAGTATTGGCCTCCCCTTTGCTGAATTCTAATTTCATTTCTGTGTTCATCATTTCCCTCTCCTTTCACAGTCAATATTTGTGGGGGGCTATCTTTCCTTTTGGGGGTTTCTCTGAGGCAAGATAGCTTTCTATTTCCTTCTTTAGGGGTAGTTATATCTTAGGCTGTGACGAGGTGTCTTGGGAGTGTCAGGAACATCCCAAGGCTATTTCTAGTTGTGTTGTTAGGATTAGGGACTGCGGTCAGTAGAGATACCACCTTCTCAGAGCTCGTTCCATGTTGCGTTTTAGCCACCAGGTCATTTCAGTGTGGCCTCTTAACCACCAGGTCGTAACAGTACAGCAGGCCAAGAATGAATTGAATGCGTCTCAAAAGAAGGAAAAAAAAAGAGTTCTGAACCATTTTTTTTTCTGTGCTCTGTTCTGCCTTTTTTTTCCTCTTGATATCTGGGTGGTGCTGGATATATGCTCTGGTATGGAGGTTCAGGGTTTGTTTTCTCGTGTGGATCAACTTGCTGCAAGAGTCCAGAGTATCCAAGATTATATTGTTCAGACTCCGGCTCTAGAGCCAAGAATTCCTACTCCTGATTTGTTTTTTGGGGACAGATCCAAGTTTTTAAACTTTAAAAATAGCTGCAAATTGTTTTTTGCTTTGAAACCCCGTTCTTCTGGTGATCCCATTCAGCAAGTGAAAATCATCATATATAGTATTTACTGCGTGGTGATCCTCAAGACTGGGCATTTGCTCTTGAAACAGGGAATCCGGCATTATTGAATGTAGATGCATTTTTTCAGGCGCTCGGATTGTTGTATGACGAACCTCACTCTGTAGAGCATGCTGAGAAAACACTGTTGGCCTTATGTCAGGGTCAGGAAGCGGCAGAGTTATATTGCCAGAAATTTAGAAAATGGTCTGTGCTCACTAAATGGAATGAAGAGGCGCTGGCTGCTATTTTCAGAAAAGGTCTTTCTGAAACCCTTAAAAATGTAAAGGTGGGCTTTCCTGCGCCTGCCGGTTTGAGCGAGTCTATGTCTCTAGCCATTCAGATTGATCGGCGCTTGCGTGAGCGCAAGGCGGTGCACCATATGGCAGTGTCCTCTGAGCGAAGTCCTGAGCCTATGCAATGTGATAGGATTTTGACTAGGGCAGAAAGGCAGAAATTCAGACGTCAAAATGGCCTGTGTTTTTACTGTGGTGATTCAGCTCATGCTATTTCTGATTGCCCTAAGCGTACTAGGAGGGTCTCTAGGTCTGTTACCATTAGTACTGTGCAGCCTAAATTTCTCTTGTCTGTTACCCTGATTTGCTCTTTGTCGTCCTTTTCTGTTATGGCATTTGTGGATTCTGGCGCTGCCCTGAACTTAATGGACTTAGAGTTTGCCAGGCGCTGTGGTTTTTCCTTGGAACCTTTGCAGAGTCCTATTCCCTTAAGGGGGATTGATGCTACGCCATTGGCCAAGAATAAACCTCAGTACTGGACACAGTTAACCATGTGCATGGCTCCAGCACATCAGGAAAATATTCGTTTTTTGGTGTTGCATAATTTGCATGATGTTGTTGTGCTGGGTTTTCCATGGTTACAGGAACATAATCCAGTGCTGGATTGGAGATCTATGTCTGTCACTGGTTGGGGTTGTCAGGGGATACATAGTGATATTCCTTTGATGTCCATTTCCTCGTCCCCTTCTTCTGAAGTTCCTGAGTTTTTGTCGGATTTCCAGGATGTATTTGATGAGCCCAAGTCCAGTTCCCTGCCTCCTCATAGGGACTGCGATTGTGCCATTAATTTGATTCCTGGCTGTAAGTTCCCTAAGGGCCGACTTTTCAATCTGTCTGTGCCAGAGCATGCCGCTATGCGGAGTTATGTAAAGGAGTCCTTGGAGAAAGGGCATATTTGCCCGTCTTCATCACCGTTGGGAGCGGGATTTTTTTTGTTGCCAAGAAGGATGGCTCCTTGAGACCCTGTATAGATTATCGCCTTCTCAATAAGATCACTGTCAAATTCCAGTATCCGTTGCCTTTGCTTTCTGATTTGTTTGCTCGGATTAAGGGTGCTAGTTGGTTTACTAAAATCGACCTCCGAGGGGCGTATAATCTTGTGCGTATTAAACAAGGTGATGAATGGAAAACAGCATTTAATACGCCTGAAGGCCATTTTGAATATCTTGTGATGCCATTCGGGCTCTCTAATGCTCCATCGGTATTTCAGTCCTTTATGCATGATATCTTCCGGAATTATCTGGATAAATTTAGGATTGTGTATTTGGATGATATTTTGGTTTTCTCCGATGATTGGGAGTCTCATGTGAAGCAGGTTAGGATGGTGTTTCAGGTCCTTCGTTCTAATGCGTTGTTTGTGAAGGGGTCTAAGTGCCTCTTTGGAGTTCAGAGGGTTTCTTTTTTGGGTTTCATTTTTTCTCCCTCGGCTATTGAAAAGGACCCTGTTAAAGTCCAGGCCATTCATGATTGGACTCAACCTACATCTGTAAAGAGCCTTCAGAAATTTTTGGGCTTTGCCAATTTTTATCGTCGCTTTATTGCTAATTTTTCTAGTGTGGTGAAGCCTCTGACCGATTTGATGAGGAAGGGCGCTGATGTGGTGAATTGGTCCTCTGCGGCTGTTGAGGCCTTTAAGGAGCTTAAACGTCGTTTTACTTCTGCCCCTGTGTTGCGTCAGCCAGATGTTTCTCTCCCTTTTCAGGTTGAGGTTGATGCTTCTGAGATTGGGGCAGGGGCCGTTTTGTCTCAGAGAAATTCTGATGGTTCTTTGATGAAACCATGTGCCTTCTTCTCCAGAAAATTTTCGTCTTCTGAGCGTAATTATGATGTCGGCAATCGGGAGTTGTTGGCTATGAAGTGGGCATTTGAGGAGTGGCGACATTGGCTTGAGGGAGCCAAGCATCGCGTGGTGGTCTTGACTGATCACAAGAATCTGATTTACCTCGAGTCTGCTAAGCGGTTGAATCCTAGACAGGCTCGGTGGTCTTTGTTTTTCTCACGTTTTGATTTTGTGGTCTCGTATATTCCTGGATCTAAGAATGTGAAGGCTGATGCCCTTTCTAGGAGTTTTTTGCCTGATTCTCTGGGAGTTCTTGAGCCGGCTGGGATCCTCAAGGAGGGGGTGATTCTTTCTGCCATCTCCCCTGATTTATGGCGGGTACTTCAGGAGTTTCAGGCTGATAAACCTGACCGCTGTCCTGTGGGGAAATTGTTTGTTCCTGATAGATGGACTAGTAGGGTAATTTCTGAGGTTCATGGTTCGGTGTTGGCTGGTCACCCTGGGATTTTCGGTACCAGAGATTTGGTGGCTAGGTCCTTTTGGTGGCCTTCCTTGTCGCGGGATGTGCGTTCGTTTGTGCAGTCCTGTGGGACCTGTGCTCGGGCTAAGCCTTGCTGCTCCCGTGCCAGCGGGTTGCTTTTGCCTTTGCCTATTCCTGAGAGGCCATGGACACATATTCCCATGGATTTTATTTCTGATCTTCCTGTTTCTCAGAAGATGTCTGTCATCTGGGTGGTTTGTGACCGGTTTTCTAAGATGGTCCATTTGGTGCCGTTGCCTAAGTTGCCTTCCTCTTCTGATTTGGTTCCATTATTTTTTCAGCATGTGGTTCGTTTGCATGGTATTCCGGAGAATATTGTGTCTGACAGAGGTTCCCAGTTCGTTTCTAGGTTTTGGCGGTCCTTTTGTGCTAGGCTGGGCATTGATTTGTCTTTTTCTTCTGCATTCCATCCTCAGACAAATGGCCAAATGGAGCGAACCAATCAGACCTTGGAAACCTATTTGAGATGCTTCGTGGCTGCTGATCAGGATGATTGGGTGACCTTTTTGCCGTTGGCCGAGTTTGCCCTCAATAATCGGGCTAGTTCGGCTACCTTGGTTTCGCCTTTTTTTTGTAACTTTGGTTTTCATCCTCGTTTTTCTTCAGGGCAGCTTGAGCCTTCTGACTGTCCTGGTGTGGATTCCGTGGTGGACAGGTTGCAGCAAATTTGGACTCATGTGGTGGACAATTTGACGTTGTCTCAGGAGAAGGCTCAGCGTTTTGCTAACCGTCGTCGGTGTGTTGGTCCCCGGCTTCGTGTTGGGGATTTGGTCTGGTTGTCTTCTCGTCATGTTCCTATGAAGGTTTCTTCCCCTAAGTTCAAGCCTCGCTTTATTGGGCCTTATAAGATTTCTGAAATTATCAATCCAGTGTCTTTTCGTTTGGCCCTTCCAGCTTCCTTTTCCATTCATAATGTGTTCCATAGATCCTTGTTGCGGAGATATGTGGTACCTATGGTTCCCTCTGTTGATCCTCCTGCTCCGGTGTTGGTTGAGGGGGAATTGGAATATGTGGTAGAGAAGATTTTGGATTCTCATTTTTCGAGGCGGAAGCTTCAGTATCTGGTCAAGTGGAAGGGTTATGGCCAGGAGGATAATTCTTGGGTTGTTGCCTCCGATGTTCATGCTCCCGATTTGGTTCATGCTTTCCATTTGGCTCGTCCTGATCGGCCTGGGAGCTCTGGTGAGGGTTCGGTGACCCCTCCTCAAGGGGGGGGGTACTGTTGTGAGTTCCGTTCTGGAGCCCCCTCCTGTGGTTGCTAATGGTATGTTTGCGAGTTCTGCCCTTGGGCTCCCTCTGCTGGTTTCGAGTGGAACTGCTGCTCCGTTAGGTAGCTGTAGCAGCTGCCTTCACTAATCGCCTTGCCTGGGTTTGTTATTTAAACCTGCTCTGGGCTTTAGTCCATGCCTGCTGTCAATGTTCTTGGTTGGATTTGATTCTTCCCTTGGATTTCTCATATGCCCAGTCCTTGTCTGCAAAAGATAAGTTTTGCTAGTTTGTTTGTCCATTTGTTTGGACTCTATTGCTTTGCATTTTGTCTCTTTTGTCCAGCTTGTCACTACGTCTTATTTAGGCTAGCTGGAAGCTCTGGGAAAGCAGATTTGCCCCTCCACACCGTTAGTCGGTGTGGAGTTCATTTTTGTAAACTCTGCGTGGATTTTGTAGTTTTTAATACTGACCGCACAGTATCCTTTGCTCTCTGTCTATCTAGTTTAGTATTGGCCTCCCCATTGCTGAATTCTAATTTCATTTCTGTGTTCGTCATTTCCCTCTCCTTTCACAGTCAATATTTGTGGTTGGCTATCTTTTGGGGGTTTCTCTGAGGCAAGATAGCTTTCTATTTACTTCTTTAGGGGTAGTTATATCTTAGGCTGTGACGAGGTGTCTAGGGAGTGTCAGGAACATCCCACGGCTATTTCTAGTTGTGTTGTTAGGATTAGGGACTGCGGTCAGTAGAGATACCACCTTCTCAGAGCTCGTTCCATGTTGCATTTTAGCCACCAGGTCATTTCAGTGTGGCCTCTTAACCACCAGGTCATAACAGTCAAGATAACAAAACACGTAGTTTATTAACAACATATAATAGTAACATTTAAAACATAACTGGTACATACCCAAACCCAACAGGACATTTTACACAATATTGTCCTGCCATGCCACACGTCCAATATCAGAATCAAAAAAGGCAGCAAATTGGTCCCGCATGTGGCCAACTTCAGCAGTTGACTGCAGCGGGTGATGCTGGTAATCTGGCAATGGGTTTGCAACTGGTTCATCCAGTTCAATGTTGGGTCGCTCCTTAGCCATTATGTAATTGTGGAGAACCACACAGGCTTTGATTACCTCATCGACTGTCTCCATTTTTAGATTAATGGCTGTTGCAAGAATGCGCCATTTTGAGACTAGAATCCCAAAGGTACACTCTACTGTTCTTCAGGCTCTGGTCAGTCTATAGTTAAAGATCCTTTAAGTGTGGTTCAATCTCGACTGGAATATGGCTTCAGTAGGTTTTCACATATCTGAAAGGCCTCATCTTCAACCATAACACATGGCATCGGTGGGCCTTCAGTGTTGGGGAGAGGTCGTGGCCGTGGAAAATTAAAATTTTTGCCATACACATTGCGGCCCATATCCGAGTTCTTGAAAGTCTGGGAATCGTTGCCACGGCCAAAAGCTCCAATGTCCATGGCGAGGAAGCGACAGTCCGCATCTGTTATTGCCATGAGCACAACAGAAAAATATTTTTGGAGTTGAAGTACTCTGATCCTGTTCTGGCTGGTTTGATAATGCGTATGTGCTTTCCATCCACCACACCCAAACAGTTGGGGAAATCACACACACTCCAGAATTTCTCTGCAATTCCCATCCACATGTCCTCGGTGGGTAGGGGTATAAATTCATCTCGGAGAACGTTCCACAAAGCCCGGCAGGTGTCCACAACTATTCCTGACAGGGTGGAAATTCCAAGCCGGTATTCCAAGTGGAGGGATGATAAGCTCTCTCCGGTTGCCAGAAATCTGTAATAAACTAAATAATTTCTATTTATGGTGTTGTTCTGCTAAAGACATAAAGGAAAATACAAAGAATACATGTCAGACCAACAATAATTATGACTGCCATTTGTTTAGAATTGTTACCTACCTTAATATAACCAGCAGAACTTCCTCTACTGGAATCATTCTACGGAGCTGGGTGTCCTGTCTCCGGATGGCTCCTTGGACACGACCAAACAAATCACAAAAAGAGTCTTGCGACATCCTTGTATATTCCGGGAATTTGTCCAGGTTGGCATTAGGCTCGCCATATAGCGTGTGATAGGCTCCACGGCTCTCATGGAGTTCGATAATGGGGTGTCACCAAAAACGTCTACGCCGTGTCCTTCTCCGTCTTTTGCAATTTCTGTGTTGCTCCCAAGCAAACGCACAGGCAAGAAACAGCGTGATGCTTAAATCCAGGTTGAAATAAAAGCTATCCATGCTATCCATGCGAACATCCATCATGACACAGGATACAATATCACACTGTAAAGATTTCAGCAGTCCCAGGGTCTATCTATAGATATACCATAATACACACCCTATGTAGTCCCATTGGCGGTGTCTGGTTATCTAGATTTTTCTCCTGTAAAATTTTCCACCATGCGCACAAAAAGCGCAAACGCATGAAAAAACGCATGGAAAAGCGTGAAAATGCTGCGTTTTATATACCGCATTGTTATGACCTGGTGGTTAGGACAATAATGGACCTGGTGGTTAAGAGCACACGGAATGACCTGATAGATGCTAATAATACAGGACGAGCTCTGAGACGTGGGAACTCTGCTGACCGCAATCCCTAATCCTATCACACACACTAGAAATAGCCGTGGATTGCTCCTAACGCTCCCTATGCAACTCGTCACAGCCTAAGGAACTAGCTAGACCTGAAGATAGAAAAATAAGCCTACCTTGCCTCAGAGAAATTCCCCAAAGGAAAAGGCAACCCCCCACATATAATGACTGTGAGTAAAGATGAAAATTACAAACACAGAGATGAAATAGATTTAGCAAAGTGAGGCCCGACTTACTGAACAGACTGAGGATAGGAAAGGTAACTTTGCGGACAGCACAAAAAACTACAAAAGACCACGCAGAGGGCGCAAAAGACCCTCCGCACCGACTCATGGTGCGGAGGCGCTCCCTCTGCGTCCCAGAGCTTCCAGCAAGCAAGACAAAAATCAAAATAGCAAGCTGGACAGAAAAATAGCAAACAAAGAAAAACAAACAGGAACTTAGCTTCTGATGGGAAGACAGGTCCCAAGAACGATCCAGGAGAGAACTAGACCAATACTGGAACATTGACAGGTGGCATGGAGCAATGATCCAAGTGGAGTTAAATAGAGCAGCCAGCTAACGAATTAACCTCGTCACCCGTGGAAGGAAACTCAGAAGCCGCAGCCCCACTCACAACCACCAGAGGAAGCCCATGGACAGAACCAGCCGAAGTACCATTCATGACCACAGGAGGGAGCTTGACAACAGAATTCACAACACCGCATGCGTTCCCGCATGCATCTAAAAAATGCTGCATTTGTACATGTTTCTATGCGTTTTTTCCTGCGGTTGCGGATTAAATGCTGCAAATTCTAACGCAAATGTGAAACTAGCCTTATTATCATACTGCCGAACAAAAAGTGGAATAACACGCAATCAAAAAGACGGATATAAATAAACATGGTACCGCTGAAAATGTCATCTTGTCCTGCAAAAAACGAGTTGCCATACAGCATCATCAGCAAAAAAATAAAATAAGTTATAGTCCTCAGATTAAAGCAATGCAAAAATAATTATTTTTTATATAAAATAGATTTTATCGTATAAAAGCGCCAACACATAAAAAAATGATATACAGGTCCTTCTCAAAAAATTAGCATATAGTGTTAAATTTCATTATTTACCATAATGTAATGATTACAATTAAACTTTCATATATTATAGATTCATTATCCACCAACTGAAATTTGTCAGGTCTTTTATTGTTTTAATACTGATGATTTTGGCACACAACTCCTGATAACCCAAAAAACCTGTCTCAATAAATTAGCATATCAAGAAAAGGTTCTCTAAACGACCTATTACCCTAATCTTCTGAATCAACTAATTAACTCTAAACACATGCAAAAGATACCTGAGGCTTTTATAAACTCCCTGCCTGGTTCATTACTCAAAACCCCCATCATGGGTAAGACTAGCGACCTGACAGATGTCAAGAAGGCCATCATTGACACCCTCAAGCAAGAGGGTAAGACCCAGAAAGAAATTTCTCAACAAATAGGCTGTTCCCAGAGTGCTGTATCAAGGCACCTCAATGGTAAGTCTGTTGGAAGGAAACAATGTGGCAGAAAACGCTGTACAACGAGAAGAGGAGACCGGACCCTGAGGAAGATTGTGGAGAAGGACCGATTCCAGACCTTGGGGAACCTGAGGAAGCAGTGGACTGAGTCTGGTGTGGAAACATCCAGAGCCACCGTGCACAGGCGTGTGCAGGAAATGGGCTACAGGTACCGCATTCCCCAGGTAAAGCCACTTTTGAACCATAAACAGCGGCAGAGGCACCTGACCTGGGCTACAGAGAAGCAGCACTGGACTGTTGCTAAGTGGTCCCAAGTACTTTTTTCTGATGAAAGCAAATTTTGCATGTCATTCGGAAATCAAGGTGCCAGAGTCTGGAGGAAGACTGGGCAGAAGGAAATGCCAAAATGCCTGAAGTCCAGTGTCAAGTACCCACAGTCAGTGATGGTGTGGGGTGCCATGTCAGCTGCTGGTGTTGGTCCACTGTGTTTCATCAAGGGCAGGGTCAATGCAGCTAGCTATCAGGAGATTTTGGAGCACTTCATGCTTCCATCGGCTGAAATGCTTTATGGAGATGAAGATTTCATTTTTCAGCACGACCTGGCACCTGCTCACAGTGCCAAAACCACTCTGGTAAATGGTTTACTGACCATGGTATTACTGTGCTCAATTGGCCTGCCAACTCTCCTGACCTGAACCCCATAGAGAATCTGTGGGATATTGTGAAGAGAAAGTTGAGAGACGCAAGACCCAACACTCTGGATGAGCTTAAGGCCGCTATTGAAGCATCCTGGGCCTCCATAACATCTCAGCAGTGTCACAGGCTGATTGCCTCCATGCCACGCCGCATTGAAGCAGTCATTTCTGCCAAAGGATTCCCGACCAAGTATTGAGTGCATAACTGAACATTATTATTTGTTGGTTTTTTTGTTTGTTATTAAAAAACACTTTTATTTGATTGGATGGGTGAAATATGCTAATTTATTGAGACAGGTTTTTTGGGTTATCAGGAGTTGTATGCCAAAATCATCAGTATTAAAACAATAAAAGACCTGACAAATTTCAGTTGGTGGATAATGAATCTATAATATATGAAAGTTTAATTGTAATCATTACATTATGGTAAATAATGAAATTTAACACTATATGCTAATTTTTTGAGAAGGACCTGTAAATGAGGTATTGCTGTAATCGTACTGACTCGAAAAATAAAACTGCTTTATCAATTTTATCAAACGTGGAACGGTATAAACGCCCCCCCAAAAGAAATTCACGAATTGCTGGTTTTTGCTCATTCTGCCTCACAAAAATCGAAATAAAAAGCGATAAAAAATTTGCGTGCCCGAAAATGGTACTAATAAAAATGTCAACTCATCCCGCAAAAAAAAAAACTCACATGACTCTGTGGACCAAAATATGGAAAAATTATAGCTCTCAAAATGTGGAGAAGCAAAAACTATTTTTTGCAATAAAAAGCATCTTTTAATGTGTGACAGCTGACAATCATAAAAATCCGCTAAAAAACCCGCTATAAAAATAAATCAAACCCCCCTTCATCACCCCCTTAGTTAGGGAAATATAAAATTTAAAAAATGTTTTTATTTCCATTTTCTCGTTAAGGTTAGGGTTGGGGCTAAAGTTAGGGTTATGGCTACAGTTAGGGGTGGGGCTACAGTTAGGATTGGGGCTACAGTTAGGGTTGGGGCTAAAGTTAGGGTTGGGGCTAAAGTTAGGGTTTGGATTGTATTTACGGTTGGGATTAGGGTTACAGGTGTGTCAGGGTTAGGGGTGTGGTTAGGGTTATGGTTGGGATTAGGGTTAGGGGTGTCTTGGAGTTAGGGGTGTGCTTAGGTTTAGGATTAGGGGCATGTTGGGGTTAGGGGTATGGCTAGGGTTGGAATTAGGGTTAGGGGTGTGTCGGGGTTAGGGTTTCAGTTAGAATTGGGGATTTCCACTGTTTAGGCACACCAGTGGCTCTCCAAATGCGACATGGCATCCTATCTCAGTTACAGCCAATTCTGCGTTGAAAAAGTAAAAGAGTGCTCCTTCCCTTCCGAGCGCCCAACGGTGGTTCCCCCCAGGGGTGGATTATCAGAGGGTCAATATGGGCGGTAGCCCAGGGCCCAGTGGTCTGGGGGGGCCCTGGGCTACCGCACAGATTGACCCTCCACTAATTGTCTGAATGCCCGCCGGCATTTGTGTGCCCCCGGACCCGGTGGGCAGAGAGAGGGGGCCCGCATTGGTTGGGAGGTGCGTGTATCAGCCGGTCAGCTGAGAGCTCCGAGTCCCTGCACCAGGCCTGCACAGCAGCACACCACATAATGGCTGCTCTGTGCACAGGACCTGTGATGAGGTCACAGGATGGGAGGAGTCAGGGGTCACATGATCGGGAGGAGGACCTCCGTGTACAGGACTTTGCTGGTTGCCATGGCGCCGCAGGAAGGTAAGGCAGCATATGTGTGAGGTCAGGAGGTGTTTACAGGGTGGATGTAGCAGAGCCGTGTGTGTACGAGGTGTATGGATCAGAGCAGTGTGTGAAAGGTCTATGGAGCGGAGTCGTGTGTGTACGATGTGTACGGAGCCGTGTGCATGAGGTGTACGGAGCGCAGCCGCGTGTGTACGAGGTGTACGGAGCAGAGCAGCGTGTGTATGAGGTGTACGGAGTGGAGTCGTGTGTACGAGGTGTACGGAGCACAGCCGCGTGTGTACGAGGTGTACGGAGCCCAGCCGCGTGTGTACGAGGTGTACGGAGCCCAGCCGCGTGTGTACGGAGCGGAGCCGTGTGTACGGAGCACTGCCGCGTGTGTACGAGGTGTACGGAGCGGAGCCATGTGTACGATGTGTACGGAGCACTGCCGCGTGTGTACGAGGTGTTCGGAGCGGAGCAGCATGTGAAAGGTGTACGGAGTGGAGTCGTGTGTACAAGGTGTACGGAGCGCAGCCGCGTGTGTACGAGGTGTACGGAGCGGAGCCGTGCGTACGATGTGTACGGAGCACTGCCGCGTGTGTATGAGGTGTACGGAGCGGAGCAGCATGTGAAAGGTGTACGGAGTGGAGTCGTGTGTACGAGGTGTACGGAGCACAGCCGCGTGTGTATGAGGTGTATGGAGCACAGCCGCGTGTGTATGAGGTGTACGGAGCGCAGCCGCGTGTGTACGAGGTGTACGGAGCGGAGTCGTGTGTAAGAGGTGTACGGAGCACAGCCGCGTGTGTACGAGGTGTACGGAGCGGAGTCGTGTGTAAGAGGTGTACGGAGCCATGTGTACAAGGTGTACGGAGCACAGCCGCATGTGTACAAGGTGTACGGAGCGGAGTCGTGTGTAAGAGGTGTACGGAGCCATGTGTACAAGGTGTACGGAGCACAGCCGCATGTGTACAAGGTGTACGGAGCAGAGTCGTGTGTAAGAGGTGTACGGAGCCATGTGTACGAGGTGTACGGAGCACAGCCGCGTGTGTACGAGGTGTACGGAGCGTTGTCGTGTGTACGAGGTGTACGGAGCACTGCCGCGTGTGTACGAGGTGTACGGAGCACAGCCGCGTGTGTATGAGGTGTAAGGAGCACAGCCACGTGTGTATGAGGTGTACGGAGTAGTGCCGTTTGTGTACAACATGTATGGAGAGGAGCCGTATGTGTATGAGGTGTACGCAGCGGAGCTGTGTGTGTGCAAGGTATGCGGAGCAGTGTGTGCAATGTGTATGGAGCGGAGCGGTGTGTGTATGAGGTGTACGGAGTAGTGCCGTGTGTGCGAGATGTATGGAGCGGAGCCGTGTGTGTATGAGGTGTATGGAGCGGAGCCGTGTATGAGGTGTATGGAGCAGAGCCGTGTTTGTATGAGGTGTATGGAGCAGAGCCGTGTATGAGGTGTATGGAGCGGAGCTGAATGTGTACGGAGCGGAGCCGTGTGTGTATGAGATGTATGGAGTGGAGCCGTGTGTACGGAGCGGAGCCGTGTATGCAAAGTTTACGGAGCGCAGCCGCGTGTGTAGGAGTAGCTATGTGTGGCCATTATCATGTGCGGCCAATATACAGTAAGGAGCATCATGTGTGGCCATTATACAGTATGGAGCATCATGTGCGGTCATTATACAGTATTATTGAGCATCATGTGCGGTCATTATACAGTATGGAGAATCATGTGTGGCCATTATACAGTATGGAGCATCATGTGCGGTCATTATACAGTATGGAGCATCATGTGCGGTCATTATACAGTATGGAGAATCATGTGTGGCCATTATACAGTATGGAGCATCATGTGTGGCCATTATACAGTATGGAGCATCATGTGCGGTCATTATACAGTATGGAGCATCATGTGCGGTCATTATACAGTATGGAGAATCATGTGCGGTCATTATACACTATGGAGCATCATGTGTGGTCATTATACAGTATGGAGCATCATGTGCGGTCATTATACAGTATGGAGCATCATGTGCGGTCATTATACAGTATGGAGCATGATGTGCAGTCATTATACAGTATGGAGCATCATGTGCGGCTATTATACAGTATGGAACATCATGTGCGGTCATTATACAGTATGGAGCCTCATGTGCGGTCATTATAAAGTATGGAGCCTCATGTGCGGTCATTATACAGTATGGAGCATCATGTGCGGCTATTATACAGTATGGAACATCATGTGCGGTCATTATACAGTATGGAGCATCATGTGTGGCGATTATACAGTATGGAGCATCATGTGCGGTCATTATACAGTATGGAGCATCATGTGCGGCTATTATACAGTATGGAGCATCATGTGTGGCCATTATACAGTATGGAGCCTCATGTGCGGTCATTATACAGTATGGAGCATCATGTGTGGCCATTATACAGTATGGAGCATCATGTGCTGTCATTATACAGTATGGAGCATCATGTGCTGTCATTATACAGTATGGAGCATCATGTGCAGTCATTATACAGTATGGAGCATCATGTGCTGTCATACAGTATGGAGCATCATGTGCAGTCATTATACAGTATGGAGCATCATGTGCGGCTATTATACAGTATGGAGCATCATATGCGGTCATTATACAGTATGGAGCATCATGTGTGGCCATTATACTACAACATTATACTACAACCTGCAGTAACCACCGATCGACCAAACCGCTGCACGGCCAGCTCTACCCTACCTACTGTATCCTCACCCATCCCTTGTAGATTGTGAGCCCTCGCGGGCAGGGTCCTCTCTCCTCCTGTACCAGTTGTGACTTGTATTGTTCAAGATTATTGTACTTGTTTATTATGTATACCCCTGCTCACATGTAAAGCGCCATGGAATAAATGGCGCTATAATAATAAATAATAATAATAATAATTATGGAGCATCATGTGCGGTCATTATACAATATGGAGCATCATGTGTGGTCATTATACAGTATAGAGCATCATGTGCGGTCATTATACAGTATGGAGCATCATGTGTGGCCATTATACAGTATGGAGCATCATGTGTGGCCATTATACAGTATTGAGCATCATGTGCGGTCATTATACAGTATGGAGCATCATGTGCAGTCACTATACAGTATGGAGCATCATGTGTGGCCATTATACAGTATTGAGCATCATGTGGGGTCATTATACAGTATTGAGCATCATGTGGGGCCATTATACAGTATTGAGCATCATGTGGGGTCATTATACAGTATTGAGCATCATGTGGGGCCATTATACAGTATTGAGCATCATGTGGGGTCATTATACAGTATTGAGCATCATGTGGGGCACTTATACAGTATTGAGCATCACGTGGGGTCATTATACAGTATTGAGCATCATGTGGGGCCATTATACAGTATGGAGCATCATGTGTGGCCATTATACAGTATGGAGCATCATGTGTGGCCATTATACAGTATTGAGCATCATGTGGGGTCATTATACAGTATTGAGCATCATGTGGGGCCATTATACAGTATTGCGCATCATGTGGGGTCATTATACAGTATTGAGCATCATGTGTGGCCATTATACAGTATTGAGCATCATGTGGGGTCATTATACAGTATTGAGCATCATGTGGGGCCATTATACAGCATTGAGCATCACATGGGGTCATTATACAGTATTGAGCATCATGTGGGGCCATTATACAGTATGGAGCATCATGTGTGGCCATTATACAGTATTGAGCATCATGTGGGGTCATTATACAGTATTGAGCATCATGTGGGGGCATTATACAGTATTGAGCATCATGTGGGGTCATTATACAGTATTGAGCATCATGTGTGGCCATTATACAGTATTGAGCATCATGTGGGGTCATTATACAGTATTGAGCATCAAGTGGGGCCATTATACAGTATTGAGCATCACGTGGGGTCATTATACAGTATTGAGCATCACGTGGGGCCATTATACAGTATGGAGCATCATGTGTGGCCATTATACAGTATGGAGCATCATGTGTGGCCATTATACAGTATTGAGCATCATGTGGGGTCATTATACAGTATTGAACATCATGTGTGGCCATTATACAGTATTGAGCATCATGTGGTCATGTGGGGTCGTTATACAGTATGGAGCACTGTGTGGCCATTATACAGTTTCGAGCACTGTGTGGCCATATTTTTTTTTTATAATTATTCTTTATGAACAGTGTGATCAGCAGTGCTAAATGGGTGTGGTTGAGACATGGATATGGGTGTGACTAGTGAATGGGTGTGGTCAGAGGTGTGTCCTAAAATTTGCTGCGGCGCGCAACGCAAACTTTGTCCCTCTTTCCCAACTTCAAAAGTTGGGAGGTATGGTAATATGTGGTCTGGAAATGGTGCGGTGGTATTTGTCCCTTGTATGTGCTATTATTCGATCACTGTGGTTGTAATTTGTGGTCTGGTCATGGTGCGGTGGTATTTGTTCCTTGTATGTGATATTATTGGTCAAGATATACCTAAATTGTATTGCAGATTTTAACAAATATTTCCTAGGTTACAGTAGAGTAGGGCCCGGCCCTTTTTCTGGAATAATCTGGTTCGGGTATATCATGACCCCCGTCACGTGACGCCCGTCACATGACCCCCGTCACATGACCCCCGTCACATGACCGGGGGGGGGCCCACAGTGTGTGAACAGCCCGGGGCCCTGGCTACCCTTAATCCACCCCTGGTTCCCCCTCACATGAGGTATCAGCGTACTCAGGACAAATTGGACAACAACTTTTGGGGTCCAATTTCTCCTGTTACCCTTGGGAAAATACAAAACTGGAGGCTAAAAAATAATTTTTGTGGAAAAAAAATAATTTTTATTTTCACAGCTCTACGTTATAAACTGTAGTGAAACACTTAGGAGTTCAAAGTGCTCACCACCCATCTAGATAAGTTCCTTAGGAAGTTTACTTTCCAAAATGGTGTCACTTGTGGGGGGTTTCAATGTTTAGGCACATCAGGGGCTCTACATTATAAACCTCTGTGAAGCATTTGGTGGGTCAAAGTGCTCACCACACATCTAGATAAGTTCCTTAGGGGGTCTACTTTCCAAAATGGTTTCATTTGTTGGGGGTTTCAATGTTTCGGCACATCAGGGGCTCTCCAAACGCAACATGGCGTCCCATTTCAATTCCAGTCAATTTTGCATTGAAAAGTCATATGGCGCTCCTTCCCTTCAGGGCTCTGCCATGCCCCCAAACATTGATTTACCCCCACATATAGGGTATCGGCATACATCGGAACAACTTGTACAACAACTTTTGGGGTCCAATTTCTCCTGTTACCCTTGGTAAAATAAAACAAATTGGAGCTAAAATTAATTTTTTGTGAAAAAAAGTTAAATGTTCTTTTTTTTTTAAACATTCCAAAAATTCCTGTGAAATACCTGAAGGGTTAATAAACTTCTTGAATGTGGTTTTGAGCACCTTGAGGGGTGCAGTTCTTAGAATGGTGTCACACTTGGGTATTTTCTATCATATAGACCCCTCAAAGTGACTTCAAATGTGACGTGGTCCCTAAAAAAATGGTGTTTGTAAAAATTAGAAATTGCTTGTCAACTTTTAAAGGGACACTGTCACCTGAATTTGGAGGGAACAATCTTCAGCCACGGAGGCGGGGTTTTTGGGTTTTTGATTCACCCTTTCCTTACCCGCTGGCTGCATGCTGGCTGCAATATTGGATTGAAATTCATTCTCTATCCTCCATAGTACACGCCTGCGCAAGGCAATCTTGCCTTGTGCAGGCATGTACTACGGAGGACAGAGAATGAACTTCAATCCAATATTGCAGCCAGCATGCAGCCAGCGGGTAAGGAAAGGGTGAATCAAAAACCCAAAAACCCCGCCTCCATGGCTGAAGATTGTTCCCTCCAAATTCAGGTGACAGTGTCCCTTTAACCCTTATAACTCCCTAACCAAAAAAATAATTTTGGTTCCAAAATTGTGCTGATGTAAAGTAGACATGTGGAAAATGTTACTTATTATGTTAAAATGTTACTTATAATGTTAAGTATTTTGTGTAACATAACTCTGTGATTTAACTCATTTTCTACCAATGTCTTTTTTTGGGGACGCCTAATCTTTAGCTTCTAGCAACTAAGATTTTATAATTTTAATAACTAGGTCCAATTTTTTGTGTTGTGTTTGTAAAATGTATGTTTTCAAAATAGGAAATCATCTCATTGTCATTTTTAATTGAATATTGGGACGCCCTTTTCTGAAAAATCCGTACTTGTAAAAATTTTAATTTGGCAAGTATTGTGGTGTCTATTGTGGTGTATAGTGTGGTGTCTTTATTTACTCACATATAATCTTCATGGCCGGGGGTGCAGGGGTACAGAGTGTGGCAGGGCTGACGACGGCCGTTTCGCACCTACCTGACCCATAGAAGCGCCAGGTAGGCGCGAAACGGCCGTCGTCAGCCCTGCCACACTCTGTACCACAGCACCCCCAGCCGTGAAGATTATATGTGAGTAAATAAAGACACCTGTTTATGAAGATCGGTGAGTGCTGCCTTCTTTTTCCTCTGCATTTTTGGATTCATCGGCTTGTGTTTTCGGCAATAGCACCCGACATCTGCTGGCTTTACTCCTTACTACTAGTGGACGGACACAGCTCATACACACAATGGTGGTGCGGTCAGCTGTTACTTCTATTTTCGGTCATCAATTTATTGACACATGGCGCCTGCTACACCCAGCAGTCAGGGATTTCTCCTTCTTCTATAACTCTCATGATATCTCTATGAGAATTGGTTACTTTTTATTAAAACATCAAGATATTACTATAGTTCAAAGGGCCAATATTGACGACATCTTCTTGTGGGATCATGAGCTTGTTAGTGTCTCCATTTCCCTACCTGTCTTTAGAGTCAAGCAATGCCACTGGTTATTGAGTCATGAAGTCAGAGTCAGACTTACAGAAGTCTCTTGACACATGCTTTGCTGTTAACTCTATAGAGGAAACATACTTGTATTGTGTGGGAGGCAAATAAGTGCGTTATGAGGGGGGGTTCTTATTAAGCATGGGGCTCTTATAAAATGTGAACGCACTCAGTAGATTGTTTATCTGCTTGAGCAGATTGGCAAAAATCACATAAAACATTCCCTTCAGAAGTCATTAGTTAGGGCAATTTGAGTACAGGAATCTAACACTTATGTCCCCTTTATTATGGACCAGTCATGACGACACAAACAACTAATAACTGACATTGCTGATATGTTTAAAAAATTGCTACTCCTCTCTGTACGCTGTGGATTCAACTAATCCAGTAAAACAAAGAGAGCACTTTAAGTCTCGCATCCAAATTTTCATAGTTACACTCAGGCTTGGACTGGTACACAGGAGAACAGGAGAATCCTCCGGTGGGCCCCTGTGCAAGAGTGGGTCACCACCCTCTTATGTGAGCCGTACTTGTCAAAATATGCTTAAAACCCAGACAAAAGCAACATCTATTCATTTAACTATCCGCTCAGTTTATTGTTATATAAATTTGTGATCGAGGATAATGTCACATTTGCATGCCAAAAGACATCCTGATGGACTTAAGGGACACCGTTCATACCCAAGGTAATGATGCCTCTTCCATAGGGCCATGGACCGGATCCTAGCTTCTCACAAAAAGTATACCGCTGCTTATATTGAAAACATGGTCATCTTCAGCCCAGATTAGGGAAGTCACCTGCAGAAGGTCAAGGCAGCACTGAATGCACTGGGGAAAGCAGGGTTTACCATAAACCCAAAGAAGTGCTCTCTGGGGAAAGAAGAGGCAAGATACTTGGGCTACATAGTCGGAAGGGGCGAAATAAATCCACAAATAGATAAGGTGGAAGCAATCCAAAAGTGTCCACAGCAGGTCTCCAAAAAGCAGGTTAGGGCGTTTCTGGGAATTGTGGGATACCATAGGCCATTTATCCCAAATGTCGCCATGAAATCTGCATCCCCAACTGATCTTCTCAAGGGCACAAAGATGTCGATGGCCAAATGGTCCTATGAAGCTGAGATGGCGTTCCAGAAGTTGGAACTCTGCCTATGCAAACAGCAGGTCTGGTCGCACCAGACTTCACTAAGGAGTTCGTGCTCCATACGGATGCCTCCGAGGTCTTTTTGGGAGGTGTGTTGGTCCAGGAAATAGATGAACACAGACATCCAGTCCTATACCTGAGTAGGAAACTTTCCTCCTGTAAAAAGAACTATGCCATCATAGCGAAAAAGTTCTTGGCCATCAAGTGGGCAATCGACAGCCTGAGATACTACCTGTTAAGAAGGAAGTTCAGGATAGTATCAGAACATGCGCCCCAGAGAAAATTTTGGCCTCAACACTCCAAATTACCTTGTTCCAGAAGTTTTGAGACTTGTCTCTGTGCTGTTTTGCGTATTGTAGGTGAAATACTTTGTGGCATTTGTGCAGTAATGGCTTTCTACTGGTGACTCGACCATGCAGCCCATTTTTCTTCAAGTGCCTCTTTATTGCGCATCTTGAAACAGCCACTCCGATAGTTTTCAGAGAGTCCAGTATTTCAGCTGATGTTATTTGAATCCCAAACAATTGTCCTGACATTTGTGGATGAAATTTTTGTTGGTCTACCTGACCGTGATTTTGTTTTTACAGAGCCTCTGATTTTCCATTTGTTAATTACAGTTTGAACGCTGCTGGCTGGCATTATCAATTCCTTTGATATCTTTTTGTATCCCTTTCCTGTTTTATACAGTTCAACTACCTTTTCACGTAGATCCATTGACAACTCTTTTGCTTTCCCCATGACTCCATTCATGACAATCCAGAAACATCAGTGGTTGGATGAAAGATGGAAGAGTGTCTGGATCCCAGAAAGTCACTCAGCTTTTATGCACACTCACTGATTTCAATCAAACAGGTCACAGGTGAGGATGTTACCTTTAGTAGCCATTCAAACCCATCTGTGTCAACTTCTGTGCATGTTATCAGGCCCAAATCACCTGGGTATGTGATCTTTTGATCAGGGTCATTTGGATGTTTTGGGTAGTTTGACAATAAATGGGTTCACCCAACCACTAACCAAAAGTGGAGAAAAAGTTTTAGTGTTATCATTCATATTCTCTGAAAAAAGGCCAAGAAAGCAAAAATTTTGCTGGGAAATGTAAAGTTTTGAGCACAACTGTATGTTTAGCTGAGTCTAATGGCTTCAGTGATTTAAAAACCCAAAAGTTTTTCCTTCAGTACACTAAGTGTTGCAAGGAGTGAACAGCCAATTTGTTTAAAGGGCTGGTTTTTTTTGTGGACAACCATAGAGTGGGTGGCAGGTTGTTAACCTTATCTCCATCCCAGGGTGTGGCCTGGGTTTAAGTACCTGGCCTCCAGGGCCAGGGGGGTTCAGTGTCAGGAGAGGCTAGAAAAACCTGAACCGTGGACATTGTTAGCCCTGAACTGGCTGATCCCAGCAAGCATAAGGACTACCATTTTGTTTTGATTTGCTGTTTTTTGCCAAGATGTCTAAGTTTACTATTTCCATCAGCGTGGTTTATGCTGCACCTAATATTCTTAACGAGACAGTGTTCCTGTGTCTACCTCGGTGTACTACTGAGTGAGCTGATATACCACAGCATGTATTATGTTGCTTACATAGTGCTATGCTCTCCAACTTTGATTATCATGTATCTTACTGCTTAAAAATATTTTTCAACTGTATAGTGGGGGAAATAAGTATTTGATCCCTTACTGATTTTGTAAGTTTGCCCACTGTCAAAGACATGAAGAGTTTATAACTTTAAGGGTACTTTAATTTTAACATTGAGAGAGGTGTGGTATTTCCTGATTAAGGGGGCATGAGACCCCTGAAACGCGTTGAATAAATCCACTGTAAATCAACTATACTCTCCTGAAATTCATCTTAGCGGCAGCGTAGAATTTTAACTACAAATCTCCCTTTGAGGACATTATTTTCTCTTGTCGGTAAAGACCTGTGGAGCTGCAGCAGCCACTATCTATATACTCTAATCTCATCCTACCCAGGTGAGCAAATTTGGTGTATATTCTCCTCTGTGTAACCTTGATAAGACCCTATTGCGCTCTTTGTCTCCCCATTGTTTTGCAACATTGAGAGATAGAATATCAAAAATTAAATCCAGATAATCACATTCTTTAAATTATACACATTTATTTGCATTTTGCAGTGAGAAACAAGTATTTGATCCCCTACCAACCATTAAGAGTTCTGGCTCCTACAGACCAGTTAGACGCTAATAATCAACTCGTTACCTGCATTAAAGACAGCTGTCTTACATAGTCACCTTTTATAAAAGACTCCTGTCCACAGGCTCAATTAATCAGTCATATTTTGACCTCTACAACATGGGCAAGACCAAAGAGCTTTATAAGGATGTCAGGGGCAAGGTTATAGACCTGTACAAAGCTGGAATGGGCTACAAAACCATAAGTAAGATGCTGGGTGAGAAGGAGAGAACTCTTGGTGCAATAGTAAGAAAATGGAAGAAATACAAAATGACTGTCAATCGACATCGATCTGGGGCACCATGCAAATTCTCACATCGTGGGGTATCCTTTATTATGAGGAAGGTGAGAGATCTACCTGAAACTACATGGGGGAAACTTGTTAATGATCTTAAGGCAGCTACGACCACAGTCACCAAGAAAACCATTGGTAACACATTACGCCATAAAAGTTTAAAACCTTGAAGTGCCCGCAAGGTCCCCCTGCTCAAGAAGCCCATGTGCAGGCCTATCTGAAGTTTGCCAATAAACACCTGGATGATTTTAAGAGTGATTGGGAGCAGGTGCTGTGGTCAGATGAGACAAAAGTTGAGCTCTTTGGCATTAAATAAACTCACTGTGTTTGGAGGAAGAAAAATGCTGTCTATGACCCAAAGAACACCGTCCCCACTGTCAAGCATAAAGGTAGAAACATTATGTTTTGGGGGTGTTTCTCTGATAAGGGCACAGGACTACACTGCATCAATGGGAGAATGTATGGAGCAATGTACAGTAAAATCCTGAGTGACAACCTCCTTCCCTCGCCAGGACATTAAAAATTGGTCATGGCTCGGTCTTCCAGCAAGACAATGACCCAAAACATACAGCCAAGGTAATAAAGGAGTGGCTCAAAAAGAAGCACATTAAGGTCATGGAGTGGCCTAGCCAGTCTCCAGACTTTAATCCCATAGAAAACTTATGGATAAAGTTGAAGCTCTAGTTGCCAAGTGACAGCCTTAAAATCTTAATGATTTAGAGGTGGTCTGCAAAGAGAAGTGGACCAAAATTCCTCCTGACATGTGTGCAAGCCTCATCATCAACTTCAAAAGAAGTCTGACTGCTGTGCTTGAAAACAAGGGTTTTGCCACCAGGTATTTAAGGTATCGTCACATTTAGCGATGCTGCAGCGATCTAGACAACGATCCCGATCGCTGCAGCGTCGCTGTGTGGTCGCTGGAGAGCTGTCACACAGACAGCTCTCCAGCGACCAACTATGCGAAGTCCCCTGGTAACCAGGGTAAACATCGGGTTACTAAGCGCAGGGCCGAGCTTAGTAACCCGATGTTTACCCGGGTTACCAGCGTAAATGTAAAAAAAAAAACACTACATAATTACATTCCGGTGTCTGTCCCCCGGCTCTGTGCTCCCCTGCACTGACTGTGAGTGCCAGCAGAAAGCACAGCGGTGACGTCACCACTGTGCTCTGCTTTCCTGCCGGCGCTTACACAGTGCAGAGAAGCAGAGCGCCGGAGGACAGACACCGGAATGTAAGTATGTAGTGTTTTTTTTTTTTACGTTTACGCTGGTAACCAGGGTAAACATCAGGTTACTAAGCGCGGCTCTGCGCTTAGTAACCCGATGTTTACCCTGGTTACCAGTGAAGACATCGCTGAATCGGCGTCACACACGCCGATTCAGCGATGTCTGCGGGAGTCCAGCGACAAAATAAAGTTCTGGACTTTCTGCTCCGACCAACGATGGCACAGCAGGATCCTGATCGCTGCTGCCTGTCAAACTCAACGATATCGCTATCCAGGACGCTGCAACGTCACGGATCGCTAGCGATATCGTTCAGTGTGACGGTACCTTTAGTCTTGTTTGCCAGAGAGATCAAATACTTATTTCTTACTGCAAAATACAAATACATTTATATAACAATGTGATTTTCTGGATTTTATTTTTGGTATTCCCTCTCTCAATGTTAAACCTACCCTTAAAATTATAGACTGTTCATGTCTTTGTCAGTGGGCAAACTTACAAAATCAGCAAAGGATCAAATACTTGTTTCCCCCACTATATCTTATAAAAGTTATTTTTTACCAAGTATACTGATGCCTTGCCCTTGCTTTATATAGTTTTTTTCCAAAAATGTTCTATGTATATTTACCTTGTGCCCATGATATTCATATAGGTTTATAAGAGATATAATTAGTCAAGCTATTAATTATATCACATAAAGTTGTCAAGCCTTATCCTGTGTATCAAAATACAGATGCTTATGTATAGAAACTATAACCTTTTTCTCCTAATAAAGTGCATGGCGTTTTTATTCAAATGGACTTCTACATTTCATTGTCTGTAGGCAAGTAAAGACAACAAGACATTTTTTTCTCACTAGAAAATAGAACTTACAAAAATTACTTACAATGCTTAGCAGAATGTCATCAGGAACATTACGATCTATCGTACAACGTGCAAAGACTGCTGAATGACTGAATATAACTGGTGCTTCAGATATTGCGAGAACTTCCCGAGATGTGCTAAATGAGGTATGAGACAGATCAATAATCATACCTATCCTGTTCATTTCTTTTACCACTTCCTAAAAGATAAAAAAAGAGAACTTTTGTTACCATAATATATAGGGATAGTGTCATCTGTACAGCAGACAAAACTGTTGAGAGAAATATAAAAAATAGCCCGAGGCGCTGCATTTAAAGGGAACCTGTCACCCCTCTCAGGCGTTTGTAACTAAAAGAGCAACCTTGTGCAGCACAAATGCTGCATTCTGACAAGGTGGCTCTTTTAGTTATGATGCCTGCACACGCTGAAACAATAATGCAGCAAGAAGAGGCGCCCGGCGCACACAGGTCCGGAGTGACGTCTGTGCTGCATCTGATTAGGAGGGAAAGACCCGCCTCCGGGAACATTTAACGGTATGAGGGGGCACATTTTATAAACGTTTATTTCAGCGTATGCAGGCATCATAACTAAAAAAGCCACCTTGTCAGAATGCAGCATTTGTGCTGCACAAGGTGGCTCTTTTAGTTACAAACGCCTGAGGGGGGGTGAAAGGTTCCCTTTAATCTCGGATCTTTGCTGCAAATAAAAAGACAATACCACCCTTTTTGTCCAGTTTTAGATTAATGTATATAAAAGATTTATATTTGCGCTAAAAGACCCGATATTGCAAAAGTACCCAAAAAGTATAAAACTCATTTGTATACTTTTGGATACTTTTGCAATATCCGGTCTTTTAGCGCAAATATAAAACTGTTGAGAGAGTTTATGTACCATAACTAAATCTCATTGATTTAAAGCTGGGAAACTTTGTAACACAAGCGTTTTCTTCTTACTGTCGCTGTTTGGGTGGTCTCTAGAGATGAGCGAACCTTTCAAGGTTCAGTTCAATTTGCTGAATGTTTAAACGTTCACTGAACCATTCACCGAATATACCTGAACATTATTAGAGTCAATAGGAGGCTAAACCAAATGACCAAACGTACTGCATAAACAACACTTTAAGGGGTGACAAAAAGCTTCCCAAAAAGCTAAAATTAGGGGCAGACACCATGAAATGTTGCAGCAATTGACCCACAGTAGAAATTTGCAAATGGCACAGCAGCAGCCAGCCTTCGGCCATGCATGAGGTATCAAGGTCAGGCCCAGCATATTCAGCTTGGAATTGAAGTTTCAATGAGGAACTGGTTATTAAGGGAATGGTGTAAGCCTCTTTAGTTGGGAGCTCTGATACCTCATGCAACACCTCCAATTTTTTTTCCAGTCACACTCAGATGGCACAAACATCTGTTTCTGGGAGCCCTATTTACAAAGGTAACCCACCAGATTGAGACCCAACTTGAAGTCTCCACATTTCAAAAGATTATTGTCACACATCACTAAAGTGACATCAATTTCCACAGAGTAGAAATATTATAATAGGCCTCTGACACATGTGCCTTGAGGATGAGAACATTACACACTCCGGATGAGGTTCCTACCTTGACAAGTGCTGTGCCCACATAACCTTTTGGTACCCTATATCGGTTTACCCTCTTCTCTCCTCCTATTATAGATTTCATTTACAGGCCATTTACAAGATGGGACATGGTGTCTTTGTTAGCATCACGCTGGAGTTCTGCTCTGACAGGCAGGGTCTCCGGCTTGTCACTTCACTCACCAGTGCTGCGGTCAGTTCTTCCCTTCCCCATGCTCTGCATGCTTCCAGCCAGTCCTATAGCCATGTCCTTAGGGCATGAGCGCATGCACTTCCGCCCTCTTAAGGCGCATGCACTTGCTATTTCCTCCCCAGCCAATAGCTGTGGGACATTATGTATATATTCCTTCTTCCCCACTGGGGAGGTGCCTGAGCAACCTTCCTGTTTTGCAGTCTAAGTTGTGTAAGGTTGCCTGCTGCACTCTGCTGCGAACTCTGTCTGCTGCATTCTAATACAAACTCTGCCAGCTGCTTCCTCCAGTCTGTCCTCTGGGTCCAACTGCTGAGCGTCCATTGATCTGCTCTGGAGTGGCACCTGACTTTCATTGGAAGCCAAGTCTAACCTCATCATCAGAGGCTCTAGTGAACAGTCAGGTGTAGACTTCACAGAGTGGACAGGAAACTGAGGTGAGTGCATTTGCTGCTGATTGGTAAATATTCACTGTCACTATTTTAAACATGTGGCAAAATAGTTATTTTTATTTTTACAGAACCCTTCCAGTGCAGATGAGCAGGAGCAGCAGGCTCTGGCCCAAGCTCCGGTGGCAAGACGGCGTGTAAATATTCTTGACTGTTTTTATTTTTGATGGTTGTTGGTACTCTTGCCTTTTTTAATTTATTCTTGACTGTTTTTGGGACGCTTGACTCACTGCCGTATTCCTCCTGCAATAATCGCATCGCACTGCATGGACTGGCCTGCACCTCTCCTGACCAAAGAATGACAGCATCATGGATTACTATGCAGTAGTGATGAGCGAGTGTACTCGTTGCTTGGGTTTTCCCGAGCATGGTCGGGTGACCTCCGAGTATTTGTTAGTGTTCAGAGATTTAGTTTTCATCGCAGCAGCTGAATGATTTACAGCTAGTAGCCAGCCTGAGTACATGTGGGGGTTGCCTGGTTACTAGGGAATCCCCAAATGTAATCAGGCTGTCTACTAGCTGTACATCATTCAGCTGAGGTTATGAAAACTAAATCTCCGAACACTAACAAATACTCGGAGACGACAGCCAGTACGAGTTTTACAATGCGATTCCCGCAAGAGAAATATGGCAGTGTGTCTCTGCCCTAGTGTTTTATCTTTCTAACATTTTTTTTTTGCCATTTCTAGGTCCCACAACATGAGGAGGACTTTATTGACAACGACTTCCTCATCACCCTGGTGCAGGAGTGAGTTGCATTGTGGGACACGACACCTGTGAGCAGCAGCACTCGGACGCTGTGGTGATTCGGCGGCTGTGGAATGTGGTGGCCCAAGCGCTGATGGATGACTGGGACAATGCCACATCACGTGTCAGAAAGGCTTTTCATAAGTATTGCAGTGTGGTCTGATGCGGCCGTGAACCTGAAGGCGAGTTTGTCTCATCACACACGGTTGTGGGATCCCTGTCTAGTCAAAACCCGTTGGTGTTCGATGAAGGATCGCTTCATCAAGGACCTGAGACAGGAGATCCAAGTTCGCAATGGTGCTGCAGCAAGGATCAGGAAATACAAATACCACCTAGTGCTAGATTTCCTGAGGCCTGTCCTTGGTCAGAGAATGTAAGTATTTTTGCGTTGTCTTCCATTGTGTTGTATTCCCTAATCTGAATTTTTTTATTCCACAGGAGTTGGCGCTTTTACAATTGTCATTTTTTGGTAGTAATGTTTTTCTTTTCTTTTCACAGAACCTATAGCAGCACCCTCGAACCTGGATCTTCCTCTGGATCAGCCCCTCATTGAACTGCCACGGACCAGTCCTAGACATCCACCAGCGTAGCAGCAAGTGGGTCGGCATCACAGGCTGGAGAACAGGCAGCTGGTCCTTCAGGTGTTCCCCTGTCCAAGTCCTCTGCCTCTTTTTTTTTTTTGGGGGGGGCTCTTCCCGCCAACAGCAGGAGACCTCGGACAGGTCACTCATGCCCGAGTTTATTCACTTGAGCTCGATCTTCCAGAATGGCTTAAAGGCACTGGGAGATAGAATGAAAAGTGGTCTGACCCATATTAAACACTTTTCCAGGATGTCATACAGCGCCTTAGCCGTCTGGAAGCCGACCTCCAGAGACCAGCACACCTTTTTTTAACAAAATAGAACAGGGCATGTCAGAACACCTTACGCCTGAACTCCAGCTCAACGTGATGCAGGCCTGCAACGCTTCTTATATTCAGGCTATGCAGCAGACTCGGTACTACCACCAGGCACAGGTGGTATTTTCACCTGTGCCACAAATTACACAGTTAATCTCTATACCGCGTTCTGCTGCATACCACTGTACAGCCACCACCATGCCCAGTCCTGCTGCACACCACTACACCGCCACCACCATGCCGGGTGCTGCTGAAAGCCACTCCACCACCACCACCAACATGCCGAGTCCTGCTCCTGTACAGCCGTCCACCTCCACCACCATGCTCGGTCCGGATCCTGTATGGCCGTCAACTTCCGCCAACAGGCCGGGTCCAGACCCTGCACGGCCGTCCACCGCCACCACCAGGCCAGGTCCAGATCCTGCACGGCTGTCCACTGCCACCACCAGGCCGGGTCAACAATCTGCATGCCCTGCTGAACAATCCACTCCCACCCTCCCAAGGAGAAACAAAAAAAGGAGGATCTCACAAAAAAGTGGACATAAATTAAAACAAACTAAAGCCAGCAGAAGTGTCGTGCTACCTCCACCCTCACATCCCAATGTGTCTTTGTTGTCCAGTTTTTCTCTCCCTTCCAATATGTCTCTCCCATCCCATGCTTCCACTCCAAATGTGTCTACTTCCATCCTTGACCTCCCAGACCCAAGTTTAGTTACACCTTCCCCTGGAATCCCTGGAACATTTCCCCCTCAGTTCGTAAAAGTTAATTTTTTTTTTGCAAATAAATTTGTGTTTACCCCAATCACTGCTTGATCTTTGCCTCTTTCATCGCCAGCAACACACGCCATGCACCGTCAACACACATGTCGCCATATACACACACTGTTTTTGCCACCTCATATCTCACAACATACATCTCCTCTATTTTATTTGTTTTACCAGCAGCATTGTTTCTTGTGTGTGTAATTGAGCTATGAGGTGTCAAAAAGACAAAGAGGATTGAAAATCCTACAAAAAATAAATATATTAATACAGCTAAAAAGGTCAGGGATCAACAATGATCACCTGCCCAGGTGTCAGCACTAGTGCACTCAGGATGCAGTGTTTCCTGCATCCTGAGTGCACTAGTTCTGACACATGGGCAGGTGAGTAAAGATATGAGGTGGATTAGCTCCATCATCTTTTCAGTCTGCAGTAATAAAAGAAATAGAGAAATCCAGACTGAAGAGATGATGGAGCTAATCCAATGTAACCTACCATAGCACTGGCCTCAGAGAGAAGAGGTGTAGTGTAAAGCATGGGTTACATAATCTAATTTGGTTATAATCCAATCCCTGTCTCATGCAATCTGCATGGTACAGCGAGTGAACTATATAATAACTGTAGTTGTGAACCGGTGATCACCTTATTAACCTCTAATAATTATTATTCTAATAGAGAGGACACTTGGAACAGATGTTTAACTACAGTTGTTTTATTGTCAGCAAACACTAAAGAAAATGTAAATAATTACAGGTACATAACATTGCACGACCTTACAAGAACACTAAACCATGTCATCTTGCCAGGACAGACCTCCACTCTCAGAAACAAAGTAGGACGCAAATGTATCCCTCATTTGGGCAACTTCAACTGCTGTCCTGAAAGGGTGATGATGGTAGTTCAATGATGGGTCGCTCTTTACCCATTATATAGTTGTGCAGAACCACACACGCCTTGACCACCTAATCGAATGTCTCAATCTTTAGATTAATGGCTGTCCCTAAAATGTGCCATTTTGAGACAAGGATACCAAAGGCACACTCAACAGTTCTTCTTGCCCTGGTCAGTCTGTAATTAAAAATCCTTTTTGTGTGGTTCAAGTCCCGACTGTTTTCAAGAGGTTTCCACACATCTGAAAGGCCTCATCCCCAACCACAACAAATGTCATTGGTGGGCCTTGAGTGTTGGGAAGAGGTTGTGGCAAGGGGAAATTAAAATGATTCCCATACAACCTTTGGCTCATGTCCGAGTTTTTAAATGTCTGTGAGTCATTACCACGGCCAAAAGACCCAATGTCCACAACGACAAACCTACAGTCCGCTGCTGCAATCGCCATGAGCACTGTGGAAAAATAGTTTTTTATAATTAAAGTACTCGGATCCAGTTCCAGCCGGTTTGGTAATCCTGATATGTTTTCCGTCCACTGCTCCCAAACAGTTGGGGAAATCACAAACTTAAAAAAATTGGTGTGGAGTTGCTGCCAGATTTCCGTGGTGGGTAAGGGGATAAATTCCTCATGGAGAACATCTCACAAAGCCCGGCAGGTGTCTGAGATAATCCCAGAGAGTGTGGAAATTCCTATCTGGAAATGGAGAGATGATAGGCTCTCTCTGGCAGCCAGGAATCTGCCGAAAAGATAAAGAAAAATATAAATCAGAACAATAATTTTTATGACTTGGGGTTTTGAAAAAAAGAGAAGGAAAGAAAGAAAAAAAAAGAGAACATAGCTTTTAGAACAATAATATTTTGGACAGTGTTTTAGCAAAAGAAAAAAGGGAAAATATTAAGTACATTGCAGAACAATAATAATTATGACAGGCGTTAATGTTTAAATATTACGTACCTTAGTGTCACCAGCAGACGTTCCTCAGGAATTTCTGTACAGAGCTGGGTGTCCTGCCTCCTGATGGCTCCTTGTACACGGTCCAGCAAATCCATATAGGATTCCGCCAACCCCTGATCTCTACCCTCTTTAGGGATGACCACCACCACCACCTCTCTCATGGACAACGGTACCATCCCGTGATACCTCCTCAAAAACTACCTTCAGGATAGGTCCTACTATCTCTACCAATTGTTTATAAATCTCACCTGGGAGACCGTCTGCCACTGGGACCTTATTATTTGCCATAGACATAAAAGCTAATTCAATCTCTTCTTGTGTTATCGGCTCTTCCAATATCCTCTTGTCACTCTCTTTAATACTAGGGAGTCCCGCTGCCTCAAGAACCCCTTCTATGTCCCCGGATGAATCCCTTGAGCCAGAAGAATATAACTGCTTATAGAAGCGTCTAAACTCCCCCAAAATATCCTCTGTACCCCCTACCTAAATTCCTTCATCATTCTTTAATTTATATACATAATAATAATGATAATTTTATTTATATAGCGCCAACATATTCCCCAGTGCTTTACAAATTATAGAGGGGACTTGTACAGACAATAGACATTACAGCATAACAGAAATCACAGTTCAAAATAGATACCAAGAGGAATGAGGGCCCTGCTCGCAGGCTTGCAAACTATGAGGAAAAGGGGAGACACGAGAGGTGGATGGTAACAATTGCTTTAGTTAGTCGGACCAGCCATAGTGTAAGGCTCAGGTGTTCATGTAAAGCTGTATGAACCAGTTAACTGCCTAAGTATGTAGCAGTATAGACACAGAGGGCTACTAACGGCATAAAGTTTATGAGAACATGATGCGAGGAACCCAATGTTACCGCTACTGCTGCGGCTGCTCGCCGCAGGCTGTGTGCTGGGGCCGGGCGTCTCCGTACCTCTTCTCCGGCTAGGGTCCCAGCTCGTGCTGCGGCGCGCTCTCGCCGCTCCGCTCCAGTCTCTGCAGCGGCGCGCTCTCGCCGCTCTGCTCCTGTCTCTGCAGCGGCGCGTCCCCGGCGTTCCACTTCCGGGTCCGGGCGTCTCGCTGACTCCGCCTCCTCTCCGGAGTTCTCTGCTGCTGGAGGCTTGCTGACCCTGCGCAGGCGCTCTGGGTTCCACAATAGACACAGGCACATCACACCTGATACCATTCCTCTGGGTTCAAGGTCAGTGTAGCCTCAACCAATCCCTACCCTTGTCTTTGCTATATTAGGCGTCCTCCTCTGTGCCTCATTGCCTGTTTGTCATAGCATTGTCTGTGCTTCTGGCCCCTGTGGTGCTCGTGTTTGGTTCGCCAGTTCGCTGTCTCTTGTTGGACTTCGCTCCTCTCCGTATTTGTCCCTTGCTCTTAACCCTTCCTTTTGTTTTTGTTCCACAGTCTCCAGAGTCTTCTCCTGGTTCTTACTCCTGCCAGTGTTCCTTCAGTGCCTTTTCGTTTCTACCTGGAGCCGTCCCTCTCGGTACTTCCACTGTGGGTAAGTGACCTCTGGGCCTGCTCCTTACGGTCCCTGTATAGGGGTCGGTTCATCCCAAGGTCCGCTCGCTCAGGGGTAGGGCTGCCCACGGTCCAGAGGGTCCACTCTCAGTTCTAGTTGAGTTCGTTATAGTACAAACAGGCCATGGACCCCACTAGTACACCCTTCTCGGCCCAGAAAGAGTTGGCCCTTTTGCGCGATAACCAGCAGCGCATTATGGCTTTTATGAAGACCATGGAGTCACGCTTAACCTCCCTGCAAACTGCTGATCCTGTGAACGTCGCTCAGCTAGCTAACCTACAGCAGGAATTATCTCTACAGCGGGATACTCTAACCCGTATGTTGAGTCATATGGCATCTATTGATGATCGCCTATTCAGCTTACAGTCGGCTCCTGTTGCCCCCGCTCTGGATTCCACTCCAGTCCCAACTTCTCATCCTCCTCCTCGTCTGGGTAAACCTCCCCGGTATTCTGGCGATCCCAAACTCTGCAGAGGGTTTTTGAATCAATGCCGTCTCCATTTCGAGCTTCTACCTCAGCAGTATCCTACTGAACGAGCCAGAGTAGCGTTTATTGTCTCTCATTTGGAGGGGGAGGCTTTAGCCTGGATCAATCCCTTGTGGGAACGGGATGATCCCTTAGTCTCCCATTTAGGAGATTTCCTTGAGACCTTCCGCAAGGTTTTTCACGAGCCCGGACGTTTAGCCTCTACTACTGAGTCTCTGTTTAATTTACGTCAGGGTTCTTTATCTGTGGGACAGTATGCCATCCGCTTCCGTACCCTGGCGTCGGAGCTCGGATGGAATAACGAGGCTCTAGTGGGTGCGTTTTGGCGGGGTTTGTCCAGCCGTATTAAGGACGAACTCGCTGGACGAGATACTCCAACCACCCTGGAGGATCTTATCTCTCTCGCTACGCGTATAGACCTTCGCTTTCAGGAACGTTCTCGAGAATCCGCTTGTGTCAGAAGGTCTAATGTCTCTGCTCCTCTCCGTCGGTCCAGTAGCCCTCGAGTTCCCGCCGCAGCTTCTTCTTCCGCTACTTCTCCTGAACCCATGCAAGTGGATTGAGTTAAGTTGGCGGAGCAACGTCGCAAGGAGAGGCGTACCCAAGGCCTCTGCTTTTATTGTGGGAGTGCCGCTCACTTGCTTCGTAGCTGTCCGGAGAGACCGGAAAACTTCCCTGCCTAGGACAGGTAAGAGAGGCTTCCCTAGGTGTTCCAGCTTCCTCTCAACCTTTAACCCTTTCTGTTTTACTTATTTCAGATCTAGGTCGCTTTTCTGAGACTGCGTATGTGGATTCGGGCGTGGCAGGTAATTTTATCAGTCTTGACGCGGTTCGGAGGCTTCGCATTCCAGTCTACTCTCTGGACTCTCCTCGTTTAATTGCTTTGGTGGATGGGAGGCCCTTACGGGAGGCCGTCTCATTGATTACTGAGGAGGTGGAGATACAAATCGGGGCTCTTCACCACGAGAAAATTGCCTTCTACGTTCTCCCGAACCTGTCTCACACGTTATTGTTTGGACTGCCATGGCTTCGAGTGCATGAACCGACCCTTAATTGGCGTACCGGAGATGTCCTACGGTGGGGGTCTACTTGTCATTCACGTTGTCTACAGTCAGTTCGCCCAGTTCTGCCGTCTCGGTCTGCCTGTGTTCCTGAGGGGTTACCTGCTCCTTACTGGTCCTACGCAGATGTCTTTGACAAGAGAGAGGCGGAGGGTCTTCCCCCACACCGGCCTTATGACTGCCCGATTGATCTCCTTCCCGGTTGTTCTCCACCCAGAGGAAGAATCTACCCTTTGTCGGCTGCTGAGACCCAGTCTATGTCGGAATACATTAAGGAGAATCTGGCTAAAGGGTTTATCCGAAAATCTTCTTCCCCTGCCGGAGCAGGTTGTTTCTTTGTGAAAAAGAAAGACGGTTCTTTACGTCCCTGTATTGATTACCGAGGATTGAACAATATTACGGTCAAGAACAGGTACCCTCTACCTCTCATTCCCGAGCTCTTCGACCGTCTCCGTGGTGCCCGTATCTTCACCAAGCTTGATCTTCGAGGCGCTTACAACCTTGTTCGTATTCGCGCCGGTGACGAATGGAAGACCGCTTTTAACACTCGAGACGGCCACTACGAATATTTGGTAATGCCTTTTGGGCTTTGCAACGCCCCCGCGGTTTTTCAAGAGTTCGTCAACGATATTTTCAGAGATCTTCTTAACTCGTGTGTTGTGGTGTATTTGGATGACATTCTTGTTTTCTCCACTGATCTTCCGTCTCATCGTAGAAGTGTTCGCAAGGTCTTGCTGCGTTTGAGAGAGAACCACCTGTTTGCCAAATACGAGAAATGTCTGTTTGAACAGACCTCCTTGCCGTTTTTGGGATACATCATTTCGGATTCTGGTCTTAGGATGGATCCTGAGAAAGTGAGTGCCATACTCAAATGGCCGCGACCCTGTGGAGTAAAAGCCATCCAACGATTCATTGGGTTTGCCAATTACTATAGACAATTCATTCCGAACTTCTCGTCTATGATCCAACCCCTTACTATTCTCACCCGGATAAGTTCCAGCTCTAAGGGATGGACTCCTGAAGCTGAAGTCTCCTTTGAATCTCTTAAGAAGTCTTTTTCCTCCGCCCCAGTCTTGCATCATCCAGAGGTTAATAAACCCTTCATCTTGGAGGTAGACGCGTCCTCTACTGGAGCTGGAGCTGTTCTCTCACAAAAGTCTTCTGAAGGGCGAGTGGTTCCCTGCGGTTTTTACTCTAAGAGTTTTTCTAACTCCGAACGAAACTATACCATTGGTGATCGTGAGTTATTAGCCATCAAGTTGGCCTTGGAAGAGTGGAGGTATCTGCTGGAGGGGTCTGTACATCCATTCGTTATCTACTCCGATCATAAGAACCTTGCGTCTCTACAAACCGCGCAAAGACTAAATCCTCGTCAAGCCAGATGGTCTCTATTTTTTGCCCGTTTTGAATTTGAGTTACGCTTTCGGCCCGGCAACAAGAATCTTAAGACTGATGCACTGTCCAGGTCCTTTCAGCCGCCGGATGCGGAGGAGCCGCCAGCATACATTATAGACCCATCCAAGATCATGACTGTGGCTCCGCTACAGATGCTTTCTCCGCCACCAGGTAAAACCCTCGTCTCGGACTGCAGCAGGTTGAGAGTGTTATCTTGGGGTCATTCCTCCAAACTGGCAGGACATGCGGGTTATAAGAAGACTTTCCTCCTCATCTCACGGTATTATTGGTGGCCTACTCTACGCCAAGATGTCAAAGAATTCGTCGCATCTTGTCCTTCTCGTGCTAGGAACAAAGTGCCCCGACAATTACCTTTCGGCAACCTTCTTCCTCTACCGATTCCATCTATACCCTGGCAGCATATAGCTATGGATTTCATTACCGATCTACCAAGTTCCTCAGGTTGTACCGTCATTCTTGTCGTAGTTGACCGGTTCTCCAAGATGGCTCACTTCATTTCACTTCCCGGTTTACCCTCCGCTCCTGAGTTGGCAAAAATATTTATCCAGAACATTTTCAGACTCCATGGCTTTCCTCTTCATATCGTCTCCGACAGAGGAGCACAATTCACATCTCGATTCTGGAGAGCTCTGTGCAAACTCCTTAAAGTTTCTCTAGACTTTTCCTCCGCCTACCATCCTCAAACGAACGGTCAAGCTGAGCGGACTAACCAGACTTTAGCCGCCTATCTGCGACACTTCACCAATGCTCATCATAGTGATTGGGTCGATCTGCTTCCTTGGGCGGAGTTTACTTTCAATAACCACTCCAGTGAAGCCTCTGCGAAGACTCCTTTCTTTGTAGTGTTTGGTCAACATCCTGGCTTGCCCCTACCGGTCTCCTCTGTCTCCGGAGTTCCAGCGGCAGACTCTTCAGCTCGCAACTTCTCTACAATCTGGGGTGAGGTTAAGAAGTCGCTCGAGAGAGCTTCCTTATTAATGAAGAGACAAGTAGACAAGAGACGCTTGGATTCACCTCCTTTTGTACCCGGTGACAAGGTCTGGCTTTCTTCTAAATACATCAGACTCAAGATCCCCTCCTATAAGCTTGGTCCTCGCTACATTGGTCCTTTTGAGATTCTGCGTCGAGTTAACGAAGTCGCTTACAAGCTGAAGTTACCTGCCTCGCTCCGTATTCCCAATACTTTTCATGTCTCTCTTCTCAAACCAGTTATCTTTAACCGCTTCCATTCTCCATCTAGTTCTTCCTCGCAGCCAGTCTGTGCAGATAATATTTTCGTTGTGAAGGATATCCTTGCAGTTAAGAAAATTCGTGGAAAGGATTTTTTTTTGGTTGATTGGAAGGGTTTTGGTCCTGAGGAGAGATCTTGGGAGCCCTCTGAAAACATTAATGCTCCTCGTATTCTTAACAAATTTTTTGCCCGTTTACGTAGAGGGGGTTGTAAGGAGGGGGGTACTGTTACCGCTACTGCTGCGGCTGCTCGCCGCAGGCTGTGTGCTGGGGCCGGGCGTCTCCGTACCTCTTCTCCGGCTAGGGTCCCTGCTCGTGCTGCGGCGCGCTCTCGCCGCTCCGCTCCTGTCTCTGCAGCAGCGCGCTCTCGCCGCTCCGCTCCTGTCTCTGCAGCAGCGCGCTCTCGCCGCTCTGCTCCTGTCTCTGCAGCGGCGCGTCCCCGGCGTTCCACTTCCGGGTCCTGGCTTCTCGCTGACTCCGCCTCCTCTCCGGAGTTCTCTGCTGCTGGAGGCTTGCTGACCCTGCGCAGGCGCTCTGGGTTCCACAATAGACGCAGGCGCATCACACCTGATACCATTCCTCTGGGTTCAAGGTCAGTGTAAATACCCAAAAGAAAATATTTACTAACCACAAATACCCAGACAATTTTTTAGAAATTCAATAAATTTTATTATAAAAAAGACATAGCACAATTAATAACATTTTTATTAAAATATATCCATATATTAGAATATGTATAATCTCAAATAGAGACAAAATATGTATGCATGTGCAATATAGATCAGCATGTGGGGGGGCTAGGGCGTACTATACCTGATCGGCAAAAAATAAAAAATAAATTAAATAATGCCACGGCTCAAGAAAAAAACAACCATTCACATTGAAATGTAGAAGTACTGTATATATGTAATATCAAATGAGTAATATTTCATGTGATGGTATAAATAAATAATAAATAAATTTAAATAATTATGGATGAAGAATAAAAAAATAAAAAAATAATAAAAATTATCCAATTACAATTATGCGCATATCAATATATAATGAGTCTGTATTTGATATATGGTTGATGAAATAACAAAACATATAAAAAAATATAAAAATGAATAAATAAACCAGTGATATTGTAAGTGATTTACGTGATATATAAGAAAATATGTGTTGCAAATTATATAATTAAAAAATGGTGTGTACAAAAATAAGTGTCAAAAAATATATGTGTCAATTAATAAAGAAAAATTAATAAAAAATAAAAACGTGAAATATTAGTGTTTAATATCTGTATATATATTATATATTGCAGTGATAAATTTGATTAAATGAACAATATACATATAATCAATATTGAAATATGGACAGATATATATGGACTATATCAATCATCAACCATACATCAAAAACCAACAAGTGTGACAGGCGGTTTTAATTCTACTTTGACGTGAGTGTCACAATGGACATGCACACAAGTATCCAAAGCGATAAGTATTGAATAATGCCCAGAGAAAATTTTTTTTTTTAAAAAAATGAATAGAAATAATAATAAACCGTGGATACTGACCATGAATGCGCGCCTCAGCTCCCCCACACACCACTCCAACGCACGTTTCGCAACCGCTTCGTCAGGGAGTGGTGTGTGTAGGGTGCGACCGCATTATATAGTGTGCTCACAGCTGCAAACCATTCCATAATCCGGGACGCCATAATTACATGGCGCCGAGACAAGGCACACGTCCGCTTCCATCACCGAAACCGGAGACCGGAAGTACGTCACCGAGTGCGACCGTACAGTCACAGTCGGCGACGCACCAAGTCACCAGCATCAGGACGGAGCGCACGCATGCGCAGCTCGGCGCTCGACGTACCCGCAGCCATGTTAGTATAGGGAACAACTCCGGGCACAGTAAACAGTAATATTGACTGCAAAACCTATTAATACCCCACCTAGCTAAAATATTCATTCATAATAAACGCATTGTGCCATAGGAAAATACAAAAAGATGACAATATAACATAAATGATATATGAAATAAATAAATAATAACAAATCACTAGTACAAACACTTCTTTATATATATATATATATACAAAATTGATCCACTATTCTGTAAGATAGAAAATATTTAAAAACACAAACAAAGAAAAATCACATGAATAATTGTGTAAATTAAAAAATAATATAAAATATTTAAGCACTTGTATTTATGCATATAGTATTTTATTGTAAAAAATGCATATGAAATGTTAAATAAAAAAATTAAAAATATAAAAAATAAAAAATAATAATTGGAGACAAAAAAGAAAAAAATATATATATAAGAAATGAATAAAAAAAGGAGGGAACAAAAAATCAGAAAAATAATTTTGTAATTCTGTATTATTTATTTCAGCCCAGGACAACCTAGATAATCCTGTATTTATTGTAAATTAATGACCCAGAGATGACACTAAAAAGATATATCAATTATAATAAAAACCTGTAAATAAATGTTGTATTAATGCGATAAAAAGCAAAAATTAACCCTACAAACATAGGAAGAACACAGGAGATATTAACAATTTATTGAAAATAAAGATAAAAATAAAAAAATAAAAAAATAAAAATGAAAAATGGGAAAAGGATTTTTATTTGTATTATGACAAAAAATAATAATAATGAAAAAATAATAATAAAAGGAGAAATAAAAGGAGAAATAATTAAAAAATATATATATATAAAATATGATAATAAACAATAATAAAAGAATAAATAAACATTTGAATAATATAATTACTAAATAAATTAAATGATAATAAATGGAAAAACAATCAATAGTGTAAATGAATAAGTAGAAAAGGCCGGAGAAGAAAGACCCCACCAAAAGATATATAGATGGATACTGAGAACAACTCCACTATCCCTAGAAACCCATAAGGGCAATAGTATATATAACAACAATACAATATTGTTGATACTAAAGGGATCCAAACAAGAGATCATCAGAAAATTTAATCCAACTAAAAAATAGTGCGCTCCGTCCTGATGCTGGTGACTTGGTGCGTCGCCGACTGTGACTGTACGGTCGCACTCGGTGACGTACTTCCGGTCTCCGGTTTCGGTGATGGAAGCGGACGTGTGCCTTGTCTCGGCGCCATGTAATTATGGCGTCCCGGATTATGGAATGGTTTGCAGCTGTGAGCACACTATATAATGCGGTCGCACCCTACACACACCACTCCCTGACGAAGCGGTTGCGAAACGTGCGTTGGAGTGGTGTGTGGGGGAGCTGAGGCGCGCATTCCTGGTCGGTATCCACGTTTTATTATTATTTCTATTCATTTTTTTAAAAAAAATTTTTTCTCTGGGCATTATTCAATACTTATCGCTTTGGATACTTGTGTGCATGTCCATTGTGACACTCACGTCAAAGTAGAATTAAAACCGCCTGTCACACTTGTTGGTTTTTGATGTATGGTTGATGATTGATATAGTCCATATATATCTGTCCATATTTCAATATTGATTATATGTATATTGTTCATTTAATCAAATTTATCACTGCAATATATAATATATATACAGATATTAAACACTAATATTTCACGTTTTTATTTTTTATTAATTTTTCTTTATTAATTGACACATATATTTTTTGACACTTATTTTTGTACACAACATTTTTTAATTATATAATTTGCAACACATATTTTCTTATACAGTGGGGCAAAAAAGTATTTAGTCAGTCAGCAATAGTGCAAGTTCCACCACTTAAAAAGATGAGAGGCGTCTGTAATTTACATCATAGGTAGACCTCAACTATGGGAGACAAACTGAGAAAAAAAAATCCAGAAAATCACATTGTCTGTTTTTTTAACATTTTATTTGCATATTATGGTGGAAAATAAGTATTTGGTCAGAAACAAACAATCAAGATTTCTGGTTCTCACAGACCTGTAACTTCTTCTTTAAGAGTCTACTCTTTCCTCCACTCATTACCTGTAGTAATGGCACCTGTTTAAACTTGTTATCAGTATAAAAAGACACCTGTGCACACCCTCAAACAGTCTGACTCCAAACTCCACTATGGTGAAGACCAAAGAGCTGTCAAAGCACACCAGAAACAAAATTGTAGCCCTGCACCAGGCTGGGAAGACTGAATCTGCAATAGCCAACCAGCTTGGAGTGAAGAAATCAACAGTGGGAACAATAATTAGAAAATGGAAGACATACAAGACCACTGATAATCTCCCTCGATCTGGGGCTCCACGCAAAATCCCACCCCGTGGGGTCAGAATGATCACAAGAACGGTGAGCAAAAATCCCAGAACCACGCAGGGGGACCTAGTGAATGAACTGCAGAGAGCTGGGACCAATGTAACAAGGCATACCATAAGTAACACACTACGCCACCATGGACTCAGATCCTGCAGTGCCAGACGTGTCCCACTGCTTAAGCCAGTACATGTCCGGGCCCGTCTGAAGTTTGCTAGAGAGCATTTGGATGATCCAGAGGAGTTTTGGGAGAATGTCCTATGGTCTGATGAAACCAAACTGGAACTGTTTGGTAGAAACACAACTTGTCGTGTTTGGAGGAAAAAGAATACTGAGTTGCATCCATCAAACACCATACCTACTGTAAAGCATGGTGGTGGAAACATCATGCTTTGGGGCTGTTTCTCTGCAAAGGGGCCAGGACGACTGATCCAGGTACATGAAAGAATGAATGGGGCCATGTATCGTGAGATTTTGAGTGCAAACCTCCTTCCATCAGCAAGGGCATTGAAGATGAAACGTGGCTGGGTCTTTCAACATGACAATGATCCAAAGCACACCGCCAGGGCAACGAAGGAGTGGCTTCGTAAGAAGCATTTCAAGGTCCTGGAGTGGCCTAGCCAGTCTCCAGATCTCAACCCTATAGAAAACCTTTGGAGGGAGTTGAATGTCCGTGTTGCCAAGCGAAAAGCCAAAAACATCACTGCTCTAGAGGAGATCTGCATGGAGGAATGGGCCAACATACCAACAACAGTGTGTGGCAACCTTGTGAAGACTTACAGAAAACGTTTGACCTCTGTCATTGCCAACAAAGGATATATTACAAAGTATTGAGATGAAATTTTGTTTCTGACCAAATACTTATTTTCCACCATAATATGCAAATAAAATGTTAAAAAAACAGACAATGTGATTTTCTGGATTTTTTTTTCTCAGTTTGTCTCCCATAGTTGAGGTCTACCTATGATGTAAATTACAGACGCCTCTCATCTTTTTAAGTGGTGGAACTTGCACTATTGCTGACTGACTAAATACTTTTTTGCCCCACTGTATATCACGTAAATCACTTACAATATCACTGGTTTATTTATTCATTTTTATATTTTTTTATATGTTTTGTTATTTCATCAACCATATATCAAATACAGACTCATTATATATTGATATGCGCATAATTGTAATTGGATAATTTTTATTATTTTTTTATTTTTTTATTCTTCATCCATAATTATTTAAATTTATTTATTATTTATTTATACCATCACATGAAATATTACTCATTTGATATTACATATATACAGTACTTCTACATTTCAATGTGAATGGTTGTTTTTTTCTTGAGCCGTGGCATTATTTAATTTATTTTTTATTTTTTGCCGATCAGGTATAGTACGCCCTAGCCCCCCCACATGCTGATCTATATTGCACATGCATACATATTTTGTCTCTATTTGAGATTATACATATTCTAATATATGGATATATTTTAATAAAAATGTTATTGATTGTGCTATGTCTTTTTTATAATAAAATTTATTGAATTTCTAAAAAATTGTCTTGGTATTTGTGGTTAGTAAATATTTTCTTTTGGGTATTTACTTATTGTGGAATATTTGCTCCTTTGGATATTTTTCAATATTATTTGGTATTTCTTTTCTATATAGGATTTCAAGGTCAGTGTAGCCTCAACCAATCCCTACCCTTGTCTTTGCTATATTAGGCGTCCTCCTCTGTGCCTCATTGCCTGTTTGTCATAGCATTGTCTGTGCTTCTGGCCCCTGTGGTGCTCGTGTTTGGTTCGCCAGTTCGCTGTCTCTTGTTGGACTTCGCTCCTCTCCGTATTTGTCCCTTGCTCTTGTTTTTTGTACTCTTAACCCTTCCTTTTGTTTTTGTTCCACAGTCTCCAGAGTCTTCTCCTGGTTCTTACTCCTGCCAGTGTTCCTTCAGTGCCTTTTCGTTTCTACCTGGAGCCGTCCCTCTCGGTACTTCCACTGTGGGTAAGTGACCTCTGGGCCTGCTCCTTACGGTCCCTGTATAGGGGTCGGTTCATCCCAAGGTCCGCTCGCTCAGGGGTAGGGCTGCCCACGGTCCAGAGGGTCCACTCTCAGTTCTAGTTGAGTTCGTTATACCCAATTATATTTTGTTTTTTGTTTTTTTTGAATTGGCCACACAGGCATCGTTAGGTTAATGCGTTGAAGCGGTAGGCCAATCTGAACAAATGAGTTTTTAGGGCACGCTTAAAACTGTGGGGATTGGGGATTAATCATAATAACCTAGGTAGTGCAATCCAAAGAATCGGCGCAGCATGTGTAAAGTCTTGGAGAAGGGAGTGGGAGGTTCTTATTATTGAGGATACTAACCTGAGGTCATTAGCGGAGCGGAGGGCACGGGTAGGGTGGTAGACTGAGACCAGAGAGGAGATATAGGATGGTGATGAGACATGGAGTGCTTTGTGGATGAGGGTAGTAGTTTTGTACTGGATTCTTGAGTGGATGGGTAACCAGTGTAATGACTGGCACAAGGTAGAGGCATCGGTGTAACGGTTGGTGAGGAATATGATCCTGGTTGCAGCATTCAGGACAGATTGGAGTGGGGAGAGTTTGATAAGAGGGAGGTCGATTAGTAGAGAGTTACAATAGTCCAGACGAGAATGAATACGTGAAACAGTAAGAGTTTTTGCAGAGTTGAAAGTAAGAAAAGGGTGAATTCTAGAAATGTTTTTGAGATGCAGATAAGAAGAGCGAGCCAGTGATCGGATGTGGGGGGGCGAATGAAAGCTCGGAATCAAGTATGACCCCAAGGCAGCGGGAATGTTGGTTTGGAGTAATGGTGGAACCACACACGGAGATGGCAATGTCAGGCAAAGGTAGGTTGATAGAGGGAGAAAACACGAGGAGTTCAGTTTTTGACAGGTTCAGTTTCAGATAGAGGGAGGACATGATGTTAGAGACAGCGGTAAGACAATCACTGGTGTTTACTAAAAAGGTTGGCGTGATAACAGGAGAAGACGTGTATAATTGGGTGTCGTCAGCATAGAGATGGTACTGGAAACCAAATCTACTGATTGTTTGTCCAATAGGGGCAGTATACAAAGAGAAGAGGAGGGGGCCTAAGGACTGATCCTTGAGGAACCCCAACAGTAAGGGGAAGGTGATAGGAGGAGGAACCAGCAAAAGATACAGTGAAGGAGCAGTCAGAGAGATAGGAGGAGAACCAGGAGAGAACGGTGTCCTTGAGGCCGATGGAGTGGAGCATAGTGAGGAGGAGCTGATGATCCACAGTGTCGAATGCTGCGGAGAGATCCAAGAGAATTAGCATGGAGTAGTGACCATTAGATTTAGCTGTAAGTAGGTCATTAGAGACTTTAGTGAGGGCAGTTTCAGTAGAGTGTAAAGAGCGGAAACCAGATTGAAGAGGGTCTAGAAGAGAGTTATCTGAGAGATAGCGGGTAAGACGGGAGTGGACCAGGCGTTCGAGGAGTTTAGAGATGAAGGGAAGATTAGAGACAGGTATTAGCAGCACAGTTTTGATCGAGGGATGTTTTTTTAAGTAAAGGATGTATGATGGCATGCTTAAATGAGGATGGAAAAATACCGGAAGTGAGAGAAAGGTTGAATATTTTTGTTAGGTGAGAGGTGACAGCCGGGGAAAGGGACTGGACGAGACGTGATGGAATGGGGTCACTGGTGCAAGTGGTTGGGTGAGAAGATGCAAGGAGCCTGATTACTTCTTCTGTAACTGGTTCAAAGTCAGAGAGTGAGCTAGATGCAGTGGGGGAGGGAGGACAGTGCATGGTATGAAGAGATTGGGAGATGATTTCCTGTCGAATGTGGTCAATTTTTTCTTTGACGTAATTGGCCAGATTGTCAGCATGGAGATCTGTGGTTGGGGCCTGCACTCTTGGGTTGAGTAGGGACTGGAAAGTGTCAAAGAGACATTTAGGGTTATTGGACAGCGAGGTGATCAGGGTGTTGAAATAGGTTTGTTTGGAGAGGTGAAGGGCAGAGATGTATGTTTTTAGCATTAACTTATAATGGATGAAATCTTCGGGTAGATTAGATTTTCTCCACAGACGTTCAGCGCACCTGGAGCACCACTGCAGGAAACGTGTTTGCAGCGTGTGCCATGGTTGTCTGTTGTGAATTCTGTGGCAGAGTTCACTCCTGTGGTCACGAGTGGTACTTCGGCTGATTCTCTCTGGGAGCTTCCGTTTGTGGAGGAAAGTGGTACTGCAGCTTCTGAGTTTCCTCCCTCAGGTGATCTGGTGAGGTCGTTAGCTGCTTCTCTACTTAACTCCACCTGATGCTTTGATCCATGCTTCCTGTCAATGTTCCAGTGTTGGACTTGTGTTTCTCTGGATCATTCCTGTGGCCTGCTGCTCTGCATAGCTAAGTGCTTCTTTGCTATTTGTTGCTATTTTTTCTGTCCAGCTTGTCTATTTGTTTTGCTGGAAGCTCTGGGACGCAAAGGGTGTACCTCCGTGCCGTTAGTTCGGTACGGAGGGTCTTTTTGCCCCCTTTGCGTGGTTTTCTTTAGGGTTTTGTGTAGACCGCAAAGTTATCTTTCCTATCCTCGTTCTGTCTAGAATATCGGGCCTCACTTTGCTGAATCTATTTCATCCCTACGTTTGTCTTTTCATCTTACTCACAGTCATTATATGTGGGGGGCTGCCTTTTCCTTTGGGGTATTTCTCTGAGGCAAGGTAGGCTTATTTTTCTATCTTCAGGCTAGTTAGTTTCTCAGGCTGTGCCGAGTTGCATAGGGAGCGTTAGGCGCAATCCACAGCTGCCTCTAGTTGTGTTTGGAGAGGATCAGGAATTGCGGTCTACAGAGTTTCCACGTCTCAGAGCTCGTTCTATTATTTTGGGTTATTGTCAGATCACTGTATGTGCTCTGATCGCTATGTACATTGTGTTACTGAATTGCCTATCATAACAGTACAGGAAGCCAAAAGTACTAATGATTCTCAATAGAGGGAAAAAAGAAGTTCTGAGACCATTTTTTTTCCTTTGCACTGTGATTTGTCTTTTTTTTCCCCTAGACATTTGGGTGGTTCAGGATACAGGTGTTATAATGGACATTAAAGGTCTGTCTTCATGTGTAGATCAGCTCACGGCAAGAGTTCAAGATATTAAAAATTTTGTGGTTCAGAATTCTTTGTTAGAACCGAGAATTCCTATTCCAGATTTGTTTTTTGGAGATAGAACTAAATTTCTGAGTTTCAAGAATAATTGTAAACTGTTTCTGGCTTTGAAACCTCGCTCCTCTGGTGACCCAGCGCAACAGGTTAGGATCGTCATTTCTTTTTTGCGTGGCGACCCGCAGGACTGGGCATTTTCTCTTGCGTCAGGAGATCCTGCATTGAGTGATATCGATGCATTTTTCCTGGCGCTTGGATTGCTGTACGATGAGCCTAATTCAGTAGATCAGGCAGAAAAAAATTTGCTGGCTCTTTGTCAGGCTCAGGATGAGATAGAGCTATATTGCCAGAAATTTAGAAAATGGTCCGTGCTCACTCAATGGAATGAATCTGCGTTTGCAGCCATTTTCAGAAAGGGTCTCTCTGAAGCCATTAAGGATGTCATGGTGGGATTTCCTATGCCCGTTGGTTTGAATGAGTCTATGTCTTTGGCCATTCAGATCGGTCGACGCTTGCGTGAGCGTAAATCTGTGTACCATTTGGCGGTATTACCTGAGATTAAACCTGAGCCTATGCAGTGCGATAGGACTATGACCAGAGTTGAACGGCAAGAACACAGACGTCTGAATGGGCTGTGTTTCTACTGTGGTGATTCCACTCATGCTATCTCTGATTGTCCTAAGCGCACTAAGCGGTTCGCTAGGTCTGCCGCCATTGGTACTGTACAGTCAAAATTTCTTCTGTCCGTTACCTTGATATGCTCCTTGTCGTCGTATTCTGTCATGGCATTTGTGGATTCAGGCGCTGCCCTGAATTTGATGGACTTGGATTATGCTAAACGTTGTGGGTTTTTATTGGAGCCCTTGCAGTGTCCTATTCCATTGAGAGGAATTGATGCTACACCTTTGGCCAAGAATAAGCCTCAATACTGGACCCAGCTGACCATGTGCATGGCTCCTGCACATCAGGAGGTTATTCGCTTTCTGGTGTTGCATAATCTGCATGATGTGGTCGTGTTTGGGTTGCCATGGCTACAAGCCCATAATCCGGTATTGGATTGGAATTCCATGTTGGTGTCCAGCTGGGGTTGTCAGGGGGTACATGGTGATGTTCCATTTCTGTCAATTTCGTCATCCACCCCTTCTGAGGTTCCAGAGTTCTTGTCTGATTACCGGGATGTATTTGATGAGCCCAAGTCCGATGCCCTGCCTCCGCATAGGGATTGTGATTGTGCTATCAATTTGATTCCTGGTAGTAAATACCCAAAAGGTCGACTGTTTAATTTATCCGTGCCTGAGCACACCGCTATGCGCAGTTATGTGAAGGAATCCCTGGAGAAGGGGCATATTCGCCCGTCATCGTCGCCATTAGGAGCAGGGTTCTTTTTTGTAGCCAAGAAGGATGGTTCGCTGAGACCGTGTATAGATTACCGCCTTCTTAATAAGATCACTGTTAAATTTCAGTACCCCTTGCCATTGTTATCTGATTTGTTTGCTCGGATTAAGGGGGCTAGTTGGTTCACTAAGATAGATCTTCGTGGTGCGTATAATCTGGTGAGAATCAGGCAAGGCGATGAATGGAAAACTGCATTTAATACGCCCGAGGGTCATTTTGAGTATCTAGTGATGCCGTTCGGACTTGCCAATGCTCCATCAGTGTTTCAATCCTTTATGCATGACATCTTCCGTGAGTACCTGGATAAATTCCTGATTGTGTACTTGGATGACATTTTGATCTTCTCGGATGATTGGGAGTCTCATGTGAAGCAGGTCAGAACGGTTTTTCAGGTCCTGCGTGCTAATTCTTTGTTTGTGAAGGGATCAAAGTGTCTCTTTGGTGTGCAGAAGGTTTCATTTTTGGGGTTCATCTTTTCCCCTTCTACTATCGAGATGGATCCGGTTAAGGTCCAAGCCATCCATGATTGGACTCAGCCGACATCTCTGAAAAGTCTGCAAAAGTTCCTGGGCTTTGCTAATTTTTATCGTCGCTTCATCTGCAATTTTTCTAGTATTGCCAAACCATTGACCGATTTGACCAAGAAGGGTGCTGATTTGGTCAATTGGTCTTCTGCTGCTGTGGAAGCTTTTCAAGAGTTGAAGCGTCGTTTTTCTTCTGCCCCTGTGTTGTGTCAACCAGATGTTTCTCTTCCGTTCCAGGTCGAGGTTGATGCTTCTGAGATTGGAGCAGGGGCTGTTTTGTCACAGAGAGGTTCTGGTTGCTCAGTGATGAAACCATGCGCTTTCTTTTCCAGGAAGTTTTCGCCTGCTGAGCGAAATTATGATGTGGGCAACCGAGAGTTGCTGGCCATGAAGTGGGCATTCGAGGAGTGGCGTCATTGGCTTGAAGGAGCTAAGCATCGCGTGGTGGTATTGACTGATCATAAGAACTTGACTTATCTCGAGTCTGCCAAGCGCTTGAATCCTAGACAAGCTCGTTGGTCGTTGCTTTTTGCCCGTTTTGACTTTGTGATTTCGTACCTTCCGGGCTCTAAAAATGTGAAGGCGGATGCTCTGTCTAGGAGTTTTGTGCCCGACTCTCCGGGTTTATCTGAGCCGGCGGGTATCCTCAAGGAAGGAGTAATTGTGTCTGCCATCTCCCCTGATTTGCGGCGGGTGCTGCAAAAATTTCAGGCTAATAAACCTGATCGTTGCCCAGCGGAGAAACTGTTTGTCCCTGATAGGTGGACGAATAGAGTTATCTCTGAACTTCATTGTTCGGTGTTGGCTGGTCATCCTGGAATCTTTGGTACCAGAGAGTTAGTGGCTAGATCCTTTTGGTGGCCCTCTCTGTCGCGGGATGTGCGTACTTTTGTGCAGTCCTGTGGGATTTGTGCTCGGGCTAAGCCCTGCTGTTCTCGTGCCAGTGGGTTGCTTTTGCCCTTGCCGGTCCCGAAGAGGCCTTGGACACATATCTCTATGGATTTTATTTCTGACCTTCCCGTTTCTCAAAAGATGTCAGTCATTTGGGTGGTCTGTGATCGCTTTTCTAAGATGGTCCATCTGGTACCCTTGTCTAAATTGCCTTCCTCCTCTGATTTGGTGCCTTTGTTCTTCCAGCATGTGGTTCGTTTGCATGGCATTCCAGAGAATATTGTTTCTGACAGAGGTTCCCAGTTTGTTTCGAGGTTTTGGCGAGCCTTTTGTGGTAGGATGGGCATTGACTTATCTTTTTCCTCGGCTTTCCATCCTCAGACTAATGGCCAGACCGAACGAACCAATCAGACCTTGGAAACATATCTGAGATGCTTTGTTTCTGCTAATCAGGATGACTGGGTGTCCTTTTTGCCTTTGGCTGAGTTCGCCCTTAATAATCGGGCTAGCTCGGCTACCTTGGTTTCGCCGTTTTTCTGCAATTCTGGGTTCCATCCTCGTTTCTCTTCAGGACAGGTTGAGTCTTCGGACTGTCCTGGTGTGGATACTGTGGTGGACAGGTTGCAGCAGATTTGGACTCAGGTAGTGGACAATTTGACCTTGTCCCAGGAGAAGGCTCAACTTTTCGCTAATCGCAGACGCCGTGTGGGTCCCCGACTTCGTGTTGGGGATCTGGTTTGGTTATCTTCTCGTCATATTCCTATGAAGGTTTCCTCTCCTAAAGATTAAACCTCGTTTTATTGGTCCGTATAGGATTTCTGAGGTTCTTAATCCTGTGTCTTTTCGTCTGACCCTTCCAGATTCTTTTTCCATACATAACGTATTCCATAGGTCATTGTTGCGGAGATACGTGGCACCTATGGTCCCATCTGTTGAGCCTCCTGCCCCGGTTTTGGTGGAGGGGGAATTGGAGTATATTGTGGAGAAGATTTTGGATTCTCGTGTTTCAAGACGGAAACTCCAGTATCTGGTTAAATGGAAGGGTTATGCTCAGGAAGATAATTCCTGGGTTTTTGCCTCTGATGTCCATGCTCCCGATCTTGTTCGTGCCTTTCATGTGGCTCATCCTGGTCGGCCTGGGGGCTCTGGTGAGGGTTCTGTGACCCCTCCTCAAGGGGGGGTGTTGTGAATTTGCTTTTTGGCTCCCTCTAGTGGTTACTAGTTTTTTGACTCTGGTTTTTCTGTCTTTCCTTTTATCCGCACCTGGGTCGTTAGTTAGGGGCGTTGCTTTATAAGCTCCCTGGACACTCAGTTCTATGCCTGGCAACGTAGTTATCAGAGCTAATCTGCTGTGCTCTTGTCTACTGATCCTGGTCCGGTTTTTCAGCTAAGTCATTTACTTTGCTTTTTGCTATTTGTTTTTGGTTTTGTATTTTTGTCCAGCTTGTTCCTAATCTGTATCCTGACTTTTGCTGGAAGCTCTAGGGCGCTGGTGTTCTCCCCCCGGACCGTTAGACGGTTCGGGGGTTCTTGAATTTCCAGTGTGGATTTTTGATAGGGTTTTTTGTTGACCATATAAGTTACCTTTCTATATTCTGCTATTAGTTAGCGGGCCTTTCTGTGCTAAACCTGGTTCATTTCTGTGTTTGTCATTTCCTCTTACCTCACCGTTATTATTTGTGGGGGGCTTCTATCCTGCTTTGGGGTCCCTTTCTCTGGAGGCAAGAGAGGTCTTTGTTTTCCTCTACTAGGGGTATTTAGATTCTCCGGCTGGCGCGAGTCATCTAGGATCAACGTAGGTATGACCCCCGGCTACTTCTAGTGTTGGCGTTAGGAGTAGATATATGGTCAACCCAGTTACCACTGCCCTATGAGCTGGATTTTTGTATCTTGCAGACTTCCACGTTCCTCTGAGACCCTCGCCATTGGGGTCATAACAGTTTGCCAGGCCTATATTAAATGTTTAATGCATTGCAAAAGAGGGATTATAAGAAAGAAGATTCTGAGTTTTTTTTTTTCTCCTCTCTCATTTTTTTTTTTTTTTTTTCTTCATCCCCTTTACCTCAGAGTGGCTTATGCTTGCTGCAGACATGAATGTCCAGACCTTGATTACAAGTGTGGACCAGCTGGCTACTCGTGTGCAGGGCTTACAAGATTATGTTATCAGAAGTCCTGGGTCAGAACCTAAGATACCGATTCCTGAACTGTTTTCCGGAGACAGGTTTAAGTTTAGGAATTTCAAGAATAATTGTAAATTGTTTTTGTCCCTGAGACCCTGTTCATCTGGAGACTCCGCTCAGCAAGTAAAAATTGTTATTTCGTTCTTACGGGGTGACCCTCAAGATTGGGCTTTTTCGCTGGCGCCAGGAGATCCGGCATTGGCTGATATTGATGCGTTTTTTCTGGCGCTCGGTTTACTTTATGAGGAACCCAATCTTGAGATTCAGGCAGAAAAGGCCCTGCTGGCTATGTCTCAGGGGCAGGACGAGGCTGAAGTGTATTGCCAAAAATTTCGGAAATGGTCCGTGCTGACACATTGGAACGACTGTGCACTGGCCGCTAATTTTAGAAATGGTCTTTCTGATGCCATTAAAGATGTTATGGTGGGTTTTCCCATTCCCACAGGTCTGAATGATGCTATGGCACTGGCTATTCAAATTGACCGGCGATTGCGGGAGCGCAAGACCGCAAATTCCCTCATGGTGTTGTCTGAACAGACACCTAATTCGGTGCAATGTGATAGAAAAACCGCAAATTCCCTCATGGTGTTGTCTGAACAGACACCTGATTTAATGCAATGTGATAGAATCCTGACCAGAAATGAGCGGAAAATTCATAGACGCCGGAATGGCTTGTGCTACTACTGTGGTGATTCTACACATGTTATCTCAGCATGCTCTAAACGTATAGCTAAGGTTGTTGGTCCGGTCACCGCTGGAAATTTGCAACCTAAATTTATTCTGTCTGTAACTTTGATTTGCTCACTGTCGTCTTATCCTGTCATGGCGTTTGTAGATTCAGGTGCTGCCCTGAGTCTTATGGATCTGTCATTTGCTAAGCGCTGTGGTTTTACTCTTGAACCATTAGAAAATCCTATTCCTCTTAGGGGTATTGATGCTACGCCATTGGCAGCAAATAAACCGCAGTATTGGACACAGGTTACCATGTGCATGACTCCTGAACACCGCGAGGTGATACGTTTTCTTGTTTTACATAAAATGCATGATTTGGTTGTTTTAGGGCTGCCATGGTTACAGACCCATAATCCCGTCCTGGACTGGAAGGCTATGTCAGTTTCTAGTTGGGGCTGTCGTGGTATTCATGGGGATATCCTGCCTGTGTCTATTGCTTCTTCTACGCCTTCGGAAGTTCCGGAGTATTTGTCTGATTATCAGGATGTCTTTAGCGAGTCCAGGTCCAGTGCATTGCCTCCTCATAGGGACTGTGACTGTGCTATAGATTTGATTCCAGGCAGTAAATTTCCTAAGGGAAGACTCTTTAATCTGTCGGTACCTGAACATACCGCTATGCGTTCGTATATCAAGGAGTCTTTGGAGAAAGGACATATTCGTCCGTCTTCTTCCCCTCTTGGTGCAGGATTCTTTTTTGTGGCTAAAAAGGACGGATCTTTGAGGCCTTGTATTGATTATCGGCTTTTAAATAAGATCACTGTCAAATTTCAGTATCCTCTGCCGCTGTTGTCTGACTTGTTTGCCCGAATTAAAGGTGCCAAGTGGTTCACCAAGATAGACCTTCGTGGTGCGTACAACCTTGTGCGCATTAAGCAAGGTGATGAATGGAAAACCGCATTCAATACGCCCGAAGGTCATTTTGAGTACTTGGTGATGCCTTTTGGGCTCTCCAATGCGCCTTCAGTTTTTCAGTCCTTTATGCATGACATTTTCCGGAAGTATCTGGATAAATTTTTGATCGTTTATCTGGATGATATTTTGGTTTTTTCTGATGATTGGGACTCGCATGTGGAGCAGGTCAGGTTGGTCTTTAAAATTTTGCGTGAAAATTCTTTGTTTGTCAAAGGCTCAAAGTGTCTCTTTGGTGTACAGAAGGTTCCCTTTTTGGGGTTTATTTTTTCCCCTTCTGCTGTGGAGATGGACCCGGTCAAGGTCCGAGCTATTCTTGATTGGACTCAGCCCTCGTCAGTTAAGAGTCTTCAGAAGTTCTTGGGTTTCGCTAACTTCTACCGTCGTTTTATCGCTAATTTTTCTAGCGTTGTGAAACCTTTGACGGATATGACCAAGAAGGGCTCCGATGTAGCTAACTGGGCTCCTGCTGCCGTGGAGGCTTTCCAGGAGTTGAAACGCCGGTTTACTTCGGCGCCTGTTTTGTGCCAGCCCGATGTCTCACTTCCCTTTCAGGTTGAGGTGGATGCTTCGGAGATTGGAGCAGGGGCCGTTTTGTCGCAGAGAGGCCCTGGTTGCTCTGTTATGAAACCTTGTGCCTTTTTCTCTAGGAAGTTTTCGCCTGCCGAGCGAAATTATGATGTGGGCAATCGGGAGTTGTTGGCCATGAAGTGGGCATTTGAGGAGTGGCGTCATTGGCTCGAGGGTGCTAAGCATCGTGTGGTGGTCTTGACTGATCACAAAAATCTGATGTATCTCGAGTCTGCTAAACGCCTTAATCCGAGACAGGCCCGCTGGTCATTGTTTTTCTCCCGCTTTGATTTTGTTGTCTCGTATTTACCAGGTTCAAAGAATGTGAAGGCCGATGCTCTTTCTAGGAGCTTTGTGCCTGATGCTCCTGGAGTCGCTGATCCTGTTGGTATTCTTAAGGATGGAGTTATCTTATCAGCTATTTCTCCGGATCTGCGACGTGTGTTGCAGAGATTTCAAGCTGATAGGCCTGAGTCTTGTCCACCTGACAGACTGTTTGTTCCGGATAAGTGGACCAGCAGAGTCATTTCCGAGGTTCATTCCTCGGTGTTGGCAGGTCACCCGGGAATTTTTGGCACCAGAGATCTGGTGGCCAGGTCCTTTTGGTGGCCTTCTTTGTCAAGGGATGTGCGGTCATTTGTGCAGTCCTGTGGGACTTGTGCTAGAGCTAAGCCTTGCTGTTCTCGTGCCAGCGGGTTGCTCTTGCCCTTGCCTGTCCCGAAGAGACCTTGGACACATATCTCCATGGATTTCATTTCTGATCTTCCGCTATCTCAGGGCATGTCTGTTATCTGGGTGATATGTGATCGCTTCTCCAAGATGGTCCATTTGGTTCCTTTGCCTAAGCTGCCTTCCTCTTCCGATCTGGTTCCTGTGTTTTTCCAGAACGTGGTTCGTTTGCACGGCATCCCTGAGAATATTGTGTCAGATAGAGGATCCCAGTTCGTTTCCAGGTTCTGGCGATCCTTTTGTAGTAGGATGGGCATTGATTTGTCGTTTTCCTCTGCTTTCCATCCTCAGACTAATGGACAGACGGAGCGAACCAATCAGACTTTGGAGGCTTATTTGAGGTGTTTTGTCTCTGCTGATCAGGACGATTGGGTGACATTCTTGCCGTTGGCTGAGTTTGCCCTTAATAATCGGGCTAGTTCCGCCACCTTGGTTTCGCCTTTTTTCTGCAACACTGGTTTCCATCCTCGCTTTTCTTCAGGTCATGTGGAGTCTTCTGACTGTCCTGGGGTGGATTCTGTGGTGGATAGGTTGCAGCGGATCTGGAATCATGTGGTGGACAACTTGAAGTTGTCACAGGAGAGGGCTCAGCGCTTTGCCAACCGCCGCCGCGGTGTGGGTCCCCGACTACGCGTTGGGGATTTGGTATGGCTTTCTTCCCGCTTTGTTCCTATGAAGGTCTCCTCTCCCAAATTTAAACCTCGTTTTATTGGTCCTTACAAGATATTGGAAATCCTTAATCCTGTATCTTTTCGTCTGGATCTTCCTGTGTCGTTTGCTATTCACAATGTATTTCATAGGTCCTTGTTGCGGCGGTACGTTGTGCCTGTAGTTCCTTCTGCTGAGCCTCCTGCTCCGGTGTTGGTTGAGGGCGAGTTGGAGTACGTGGTGGAGAAGATCTTGGATTCTCGCCTCTCCAGGCGAAGACTTCAGTACCTGGTCAAGTGGAAGGGCTATGGTCAGGAGGATAATTCCTGGGTGGTCGCCTCTGATGTTCATGCGGCCGATTTAGTTCGTGCCTTTCATGCCGCTCATCCTGATCGCCCTGGTGGTCGTGGTGAGGGTTCGGTGACCCCTCACTAAGGGGGGGGTACTGTTGTGAATTTGCTTTTTGGCTCCCTCTAGTGGTTACTAGTTTTTTGACTCTGGTTTTTCTGTCTTTCCTTTTATCCGCACCTGGGTCGTTAGTTAGGGGCGTTGCTTTATAAGCTCCCTGGACACTCAGTTCTATGCCTGGCAACGTAGTTATCAGAGCTAATCTGCTGTGCTCTTGTCTACTGATCCTGGTCCGGTTTTTCAGCTAAGTCATTTACTTTGCTTTTTGCTATTTGTTTTTGGTTTTGTATTTTTGTCCAGCTTGTTCCTAATCTGTATCCTGACTTTTGCTGGAAGCTCTAGGGCGCTGGTGTTCTCCCCCCGGACCGTTAGACGGTTCGGGGGTTCTTGAATTTCCAGTGTGGATTTTTGATAGGGTTTTTTGTTGACCATATAAGTTACCTTTCTATATTCTGCTATTAGTTAGCGGGCCTTTCTGTGCTAAACCTGGTTCATTTCTGTGTTTGTCATTTCCTCTTACCTCACCGTTATTATTTGTGGGGGGCTTCTATCCTGCTTTGGGGTCCCTTTCTCTGGAGGCAAGAGAGGTCTTTGTTTTCCTCTACTAGGGGTATTTAGATTCTCCGGCTGGCGCGAGTCATCTAGGATCAACGTAGGTATGACCCCCGGCTACTTCTAGTGTTGGCGTTAGGAGTAGATATATGGTCAACCCAGTTACCACTGCCCTATGAGCTGGATTTTTGTATCTTGCAGACTTCCACGTTCCTCTGAGACCCTCGCCATTGGGGTCATAACAGGGGGGGTACTGTTGTGAATTCTGTGGCAGAGTTCACTCCTGTGGTCACGAGTGGTACTTCGGTTGATTCTCTCTGGGAGCTTCCGTTTGTGGAGGAAAGTGGTACTGCAGCTTCTGAGTTTCCTCCCTCAGGTGATCTGGTGAGGTTGTTAGCTGCTTCTCTACTTAACTCCACCTGATGCTTTGATCCATGCTTCCTGTCAATGTTCCAGTGTTGGACTTGTGTTTCTCTGGATCATTCCTGTGGCCTGCTGCTCTGCATAGCTAAGTGCTTCTTTGCTATTTGTTGCTATTTTTTCTGTCCAGCTTGTCTATTTGTTTTGCTGGAAGCTCTGGGACGCAAAGGGTGTACCTCCGTGAAGTTAGTTCGGTACGGAGGGTCTTTTTGCCCCCTTTGCGTGGTTTTCTTTAGGGTTTTGTGTAGACCGCAAAGTTATCTTTCCTATCCTCGTTCTGTCTAGAATATCGGGCCTCACTTTGCTGAATCTATTTCATCCCTACGTTTGTCTTTTCATCTTACTCACAGTCATTATATGTGGGGGGCTGCCTTTTCCTTTGGGGTATTTCTCTGAGGCAAGGTAGGCTTATTTTTCTATCTTCAGGCTAGTTAGTTTCTCAGGCTGTGCCGAGTTGCATAGGGAGCGTTAGGCGCAATCCACAGCTGCCTCTAGTTGTGTTTGGAGAGGATCAGGAATTGCGGTCTACAGAGTTTCCACGTCTCAGAGCTCGTTCTATTATTTTGGGTTATTGTCAGATCACTGTATGTGCTCTGATCGCTATGTACATTGTGTTACTGAATTGCCTATCATAACAGTTGTCGCCGTCTGTGCTGAGTTGTTTTATTTATAGGAGGAGCAGCTTCATCCAGGGCACTTTGCAGGGTTTCATTGTAATGCTTCAGAGCAGAATCAGGACATGAGATGGAGTAGATTGGGGCCAATGAGGATGGCAAGTTCTTCATAAGTTTCTGGGTGTTCATGGCCTGTATGTTTCTATAAGTGTGGAAAGTGGGGATGTTGAAATCACCCATGATGAGGGTGGGGGTGTCACAGGAGAGAAAGTGTGGAAGCCAGGTGGCAAAGTGATCCAGGAACTGATGAGAGGGGCCAGGAGGATAATACACCACCGCCACTCACATGGAAAAGGGGATGTAGAGTCTGACAGCATGGACCTCAAAGGAAGGGAAGACAAGTGAGGGTACTTGGGGGATAACTTGGAAGGTACATTTGGGTGAAAGGAGCAGACCAACGCCTGTTGTGAATTCCGCTCTTGGGCTCCCTCCGGTGGTTGAAAGTGTCACTTTTGTGAGTTCTGCTCTTGGGCTCCCTCTTGTGGCTTCTAGTGGTATGGCTGCTCCTTGGAGTTAGCTGTCATCAGCTGCCTTCACTTATCATCTCTTCTGCTCGGCTATTTAAGTCTGGCTCTATCTTCAGCCAGTGCCACTTGTAAATGGTTCCTGGTTGGATTCACATCACATCATTTGGAGTTCCCTGTTATCCTGACCAGTTCAACTAAGCTAAGTTTTTGCTTGCCCTTTTCTGTCCATAGATTGTGGACTTATCCATTCTGTGCTTTCTATGTTTGTCCAGCTTATCAGTGTGAATTAATTCTGTCTTGCTGGAAGCTCTGGGAGGCAGATTTGCCCTCCACACCTTTAGTCAGGTGTGGAGATTTTTTGTAAACTCTGCGTGGATTTTTGTAGTGTTTTATACTGACCGCACAGTATTCCATCCTGTCCTATCTATTTAGTTATACTGGCCTCCTGTGCTCATCCTGGTTTCATTCTGTGTATGTCTTTTCCCTCTCCACTCACAGTCATTATTTGTGGGGGGGCTAATCTATCCTTTGGGGATTTTCTCTGAGGCAAGATAGCTTTCCTGCTTCTATCTTTAGGGGTAGTTAGCTCTTAGGCTGTGACAAGATGCCTAGGGAGAGTTAGGAGCATTCCACGGCTACTTCTAGTGTTGTGTTGAGCTTAGGGACTGCGGTCAGTACAGTTACCACTTCCTTCAGAGCTCGTTCCATGTTGCTCCTAGACCACCGTATCATAACAAATGCCTCCACCTGCTCTGTTGTCCGATCTTGGGGTATGAGAGAAATGTAGTCCACCATATGAAAGAGCAGCAGCAGTGGTGGTGTCTGACTGCTGGATCCAGGTTTCAGTAAGGGCCAAGAGATTAAGAGAATTAGAAAGGAAGAAGTCATGGATGAAGGAGAGTTTATTACACACAGAACGAGAATTCCAAAGGGCACAATTGAAAAAGACAGAAGGCATGCATGGAATATTAATAAGGTTAGAGGGGTTTCTGAGTGTAGCAGTTGGGAGGTTTGACTGGCTATAACATGGGGGAACGAGAATTCCAAAGGGCACAATTGAAAAAGACAGAAGGCATGCATGGAATATTAATAAGGTTAGAGGGGTTTCTGAGTGTAGCAGTTGGGAGGTTTGACTGGCTATAACATGGGAAGATGGAGTTGGGAGAGATGTCTCCAGCGACTAGGAGAAGGAGGATAGAAAGAGTGAGTGTCAGGCTGCTGCAGTGCAGTACAGCGCAACCTCCACAAGGGGGTTTATAGAAAAATAGGGAGCACCACAGCTGGGCAAACGTAATATTATGCTAATAGTAGATCTATAAAGGAGTGCAGCACCATGCATAGCCAAAAGGACATAATAAACCAACCAAGAAAAGCAGACACGCAAACGGAGCGCACACCCAGAAAAATGAAAGCTGAGTAGCAACAAATTACAAAAAGTTTATTGAAAACAGAGACACATACACTAGAATAAAAGCATGTTAAAATATAACAACCACACCCCTGGTCCCATGGTAAATACTCATGAAAGACAGCCCAAAATACAAATAGTAATATATCTACTATACAACCCAACAATAATGGCAAACAAAAAATACCTATATATGAAAATCAATAATTAGACAGCATATAAGGGAGACCTGTAAAGTGGGGAATAAAACCCCCTAAGCCCTATAAAAATGTGGCTCAATAATTCAATAATACAGATATAATAGTACAAACCTATAAAAGAGCACAGAGGGTCTGGGCGTCCTCAGATACCCCCACTATGAATGAGTAGCGCTGCTATGGAAGACGAGCCTGTGACTATCAAGGGACCATAATAGGAAAAAAAAAAAAAGGGGGGGGGGGATAATACCAGCAAAAGATAAATTAAACCAAAGGAAAAATATAAATATAAAGCAAGGTCGTCAGGTGGGACAAAGATATAACCCTGGCTATAGAAAAGTGCCCACAAAGGTCAGGATATGTGGCACAATGGTAGGAAGAATACAAGGTATGAGTATAAATCACCCAATCAGGTCATCCGGTCTGCGGTCTGGGCTGTCAGCTGTCAGAAGTCAGGAGTAAACGAAGATGATCCCGGGATCCAGAAAGATAGAGCTGCGCTCAGCAGCGATACGCGTGGGGCCTCCCCACACTTTCTGGATCCCGGGATCATCTTCCTTTACTCCTGACTTCTGACAAAAAGAACTCCGGCACACAAAAAAACAGTTCCAAATGAATAACAAAGTTAATTATTTCTCAGTAGGGTGGAGCGGCTTTTAGTTTTTTAGGGTCGAGTCGGGTTTCGCAAAACCCGACTATCTCAAAAGTCGAGTCGAGTGGAATCGGCCGATTATCGCGAAAAGTCGGGGATCGACCGAAACACGAAACCCAATGCAAGTCAATGGGGGAGCATAGTCGGCAGTGAGTGGAGGCCAGGAAAACATGTACAGTGCCCATTTTAATGGCAAAAACATACATTCTTGTTACTGAAGCTTGTCAATCTTAATTTACCTTATAATAATAGTAAGGCATTGGAAATTGGGGGTCATTTGGCTAAAGTTGTGGGGGGTAGGGCTGGTTCAAGTATTTAGTGGGCCCAGGAAATCTGGACCACGTCACGGCAGTGGAGCAGGGAAAGGTAAGTATTTCAACTTTGCAAGTGCTGTGATCCTGAGCAAGCAGGGGGGGCCCACTCGTTGGCATTGGCACTGGCACAGGGCCCCTCAAAGTACGGCGGTGTGTTTGCACGGCGGGGGCGCCTCCCACCGGCAGTGACACTTTTGCGTGCTATGAGGGGCCCTGTGCCAGTGACGTCGCCAACGAGTATTCCTCCCCCCACCTGATGAAGGAACCTGCACTTTCATCTGCACCTTCCTCTTTGTCCCCGTGTAAGGTGGTATGGTATGCGGGAAGGGGAACCTGACTTTCAGCAGGGTCACAATCTTGCTGTGTAGCGTGCACGGGGAATGTTGCGTTATGGGTCAATGTACCAGCAGACTCATCTATCACTGGCTGGGCAATGGGCAGGATGAGGAGGAAACACAGATATAGGCCCAAAGAATAAAGTGGGCTAAATGCAGTTCAAAATTGGTAACAGGACTAACCAGGGGGCATTGCTTTGTTCAGTGGAGTACAACTGTAATGAGAGGCTGACACAGTGAGTAGGCCCAAATCAGTAAGTAGGCTAAATGCAGTTCAAAATTGGTAACAGAAGTAAACAGGCGGCAGTGGTTTGTTCAGTGGAGGAGAACATCAAGGAGCGGCAGACACCGATAGTAGGCCCCAGCCCAACTAGTAGGCCAAATGCAGTCTAACATTAACCCCTTTCTGCCAGCTGACGGAATAGTACGTCAGCTGGCAGATCCCTTGCTTTGAGGTGGGCTCCGGCGGTGAGCCCACCTCAAAGCCGCAACATGTCAGCTGTTTTGTACAGCTGACATGTGCGCGCAATGAGTGCGAGCGGAATCGCGATCCGCCCGCACCCATTAACTAGTTAAATGCCGCCGTCAAGCGCTGACAGCGGCATTTAACTAGCGCTCCCGGCCGCGCGGCCGGAGATGCTCGCACTGCTGACCCCCATCACATGATCAGGGGTCAGCAGTGCATTGCCATAACAACCAGAGGTCTCCTTGAGACCTCTATGGTTGTTGATGGCCAATTGCTTTGAGCGCCACCCTGTGGTCGGTGTTCAAAGCAACCCTGCATTTCTGCTACATAGAGGTGATCTGTACTTCACCTCTATGTAGCAGAGGCGATCGAGTTGTGCATGCTTCTAGCCTCCTATGGAGGCTATTGAAGCATGCCAAAATTTAAAAAAAAAAGTGATTAAAAATGTAAAAGTTCAAATCACCCCCCTTTCGCCCCAATCAAAATAAAACAATTAAAAAAAAAATCAAACCTACACATATTTGGTATCGCCGCGTTCAGAATCGCCCGATCTATCAATAAAAGCAAAGGATTAACCTGAACGCTAAATGGCGTAGCGAGAAAAAAAAACAAAACGCCAAAATTACATTTTTTTGGTCACCGCGACATTGCATTCAAATGCAATAACGGGCGATCAAAAGAACGTATCTACAGCAAAACGGTATCATTAAAAATGCCAGCTCGGCACGCAAAAAATAAGCCCTCACCTGACCCCAGATCACGAAAATTGGAGACGCTACGGGTATCGGAAAATCGTACAATTTTTTTTTTTTTTTTTTAAGCAAACTTTGGAATTTTTTTCACCACTTAGATAAAAAATAACCTAAACTTGTTAGGTTTCTATGAACTCGTAATGACCTGGAGAATCATAATGGCAGGTCAGTTTTAGCATTTGGTGAACCTAGCAAAAAAGCCAAACAAAAAACAAGTGTGAGATTGCACTTTTTTTGCAATTTCATCACACTTGGAATTTTTTTCCCGTTTTCTGTTACATGGCATGGTAAAACCAATGTTATCGTTCAAAAATACATCTCGTCCTGCAAAAAATAAGCCCTCACATGGCCATATTGACGGAAAAATAAAAAAGTTATGGCTCTGGGAAGGAGGGGAGCAAAAAAATAAAATGAAAAAGCGGAAAAAGCTCCGGGGGTGAAGGGGTTAACAACTACTTAACGAGAGCCTGAAAATGGAATTTCAGGACAGGAAACCAGGAGAACAGCAAGGAGCGGCAGACACTGTTAGTAGGCCCCAACCCAACTAGTAGGCCAAATGCAGTTGTTCCATTTAATAACTATTTAACAAGAGCCTGAAGATAGAAGCTCAGGAAAGACAACCAGGAGAACACCTTGGAGCGGCAGACACTTTTAGTAGGCCCCAACCAAACTAGTAGCCCCACTGCAGTTTTAAAATTCCGATAGGCTGAAAACCTGATAATTGCAGGTCATTTTTTCAAAGAGGACAGCTGTATTGAGTGGCGCAGCCAGACACTGCAAGTAGGCCTTACATCACAAAGTTGGCTCGACGCAGGTTTAACCCCTTAGCGACCGCCGATACGCCATTTAACGGCGGCCGCTAAGGGTACTTAAACCACAGCGCCGTTAATTAACGGCGCTGTGGAAAAAGTCCATAGCGCCCCCCAGAGGCCGATTTTCTCCTGGGTCTCGGCTGCCGAGGGTAGCCGAGACCCCAGAGAACATGATTCGGGGGGTTTTTAACCCACCCCGCATTTGCGATCGCCGGTAATTAACCGTTTACCGGCGATCGCAAAAAAAAAAAGCGATCTCTTTTTAATTTCTCTGTCCTCCGATGTGATCGCACATCGGAGGACAGAGAAAAGGGGTCCCAGGAGGCCCCCCAATACTCACCTAGCTCCCCCGATGCTCCTCGTGTCTCCCGGTGGGCGCCGCCATCTTCAAAATGGCGGGCGCATGCGCAGTGCGCCCGCCGGCCGGCATCGGGAGAATCTTTGGGGTCTCGGCTGCCAGGGGTAGCCGAGACCCCAAAGAGCATGATCGGGGTCGGTATTACCGACCCCTGTTTTGCGATCGCCGGTAATTAACTGTTTACCGGCGACCGCAAAAAAAAAAAAAGTAAAGTGTAATTCTCTGTCCTCTGATGTGATCGCACATCAGAGGACAGAGAAATAGGGGGATTCGGGGACCCTAGCATACTCACCTAGGTCCCTGGATCCTCTTGCTGCTCCTCCTGGCCGCCGGCAGCAGAACATGGCGGACGCATGCCCAGTGCGCCCGCCATCTGTCTCCATCTGCCGGCCGGCAGGAGAACAGCAGTTGGGGCTAAAATTAGGGGTAGGGTTAGGGGTAGGGTTAGGGTTAGGGGTAGGGTTAGGTTAGGGGTAGGGTTAGGGGTAGGGTTAGGGGTAGGGTTAGGTTAGGGTTAGGGGTAGGTTAGGGTTAGGGGTAGGGTTAGGGTTAGGTTAGGGGTAGGGTTAGGGGTAGGGTTAGGTTAGGGTTAGGGGTAGGGTTAGGGGTAGGGTTAGGGGTAGGGTTAGGGTTAGGTTAGGGTTAGGTTAGGGGTAGGGTTAGGGTTAGGTTAGGGGTAGGGTTAGGTTAGGGGTAGGGTTAGGTTAGGGTTAGGGGTAGGGTTAGGGGTAGGGTTAGTGTTAGGTTAGGGTTAGGTTAGGGGTAGGGTTAGGGGTAGGGTTAGGGGTAGGGTTAGGTTAGGGGTAGGGTTAGGTTAGGGGTAGGGCTAGGGTTGGGGCTAAATTTAGGGTTAGGGTTGGGGCTAAATTTAGGGTTAGGGTTGGGGTTAAACTTAGGGTTAGGCTTCTTTCACACTTACGTCGGTACGGGGCCGTCGCAATGCGTCGGCCCGACATCCCGACGCACGTTGTGAAAATTGTGCACAACGTGGGCAGCAGCTGTAGTTTTTCAACACATCCGCTGCCCAATCTATGTCCTGGGGAGGAGGGGGCGGAGTTACGGCCACGCATGCGCGGTCAGAAATGGCGGATGCGACGTACAAAAAAACGTTTCATTGAACGTTTTTTTGTGCCGACGCTCCGCCAAAACACAACTGATCCAGTGCACGACGGACGCGACGTGTGGCCATCCGTCACGATCCGTCGGCAATACAAGTCTATGGGCAAAAAACGCATCCTGCGGGCACATTTGCAGGATCCGTTTCTTGTCCAAAACGACGGATTGCGACGGAATGCCAAACGACGCAAGTGTGAAAGTAGCCCTAGGGCTAGGGTTAGGGTTGGGGCTAAAGTTAGGGCTAGGGTTGGGGCTAAAGTTAGGGTTAGAGCTGGGATTAGGGTTAGGGTTTGGATTAGGGTTCGTATTAGGGTTAGGGTTGGCATTAGGGTTACGCTTGGGATTAGGGTTAGGTTTGGGATTAGGGTTAAGGTTAGGGTTGTGATTAGGGGTGTATTGGGATTAGGGTTAGGTTTGAGGTTAGGGTTGAGATTAGGATTAGGGGTGTGTTGGATTTAGGGTTTTGATTAGGGTTATGGTTAGGGTTGACATTAGGGTTGTTTTGGGGTAAGGGTTGTGATTATGGTTAGGGTTAGTGATTAGGATTATGGATGAGGTTGGGATTAGGGTTAGGGGTGTGTTGGGGTTAGGGTTGGAGCTAGAATTGGGGGGTTTCCACTGTTTAGGTACATCAGGGGGTCTCCAAACACGACAGCCAATTTTGCGCTCAAAAAGTCAAATGGTGCTCCCTCCCTTCTGAGCTCTGCCGTGCGCCCAAACAGTGGGTTACCCCCACATATGGGGCATCAGCGTACTCGGGATAAATTGGACAACAACTTCTGGGGTCCAATTTCTCTTGTTACCCTTGTGAAAATAAAAACTTGGGGGCTACAAAATCTTTTTTGTGAAAAAAAAAATATTTTTTATTTTCACGACTCTGCATTCTAAACTTCTGTGAAGCACTTGGGCATTCAAAGTTCTCACCACACATCTAGATAAGTTCCCTGGGGGGTCTAGTTTCCAAAATGGGGTCACTTGTGGGGGGTTACTACAGTTTAGGTACATCAGGGGCTCTGCAATCGCAACATAATGCCCACAGACCATTCTATCAAAGTCTGCATTCCAAAAAGGCGCTCCTTCCCTTCCGAGCTCTGCCGTGCGCCCAAACAGTGGTTTACCGCCACATATGGCGCATCAGCGTACTCGGGATAAATTGGACAACAACCATTGCAGTCCAATTTCTCCTGTTACCCTTGTGAAAATAAAAACTTGGGGGTTACAATATCTTTTTTGTGGGAAAAAAAAATATTTTTTATTTTCACGACTCTGCATTCTAAACTTCTGTGAAGCACTTGGGCATTCAAAGTTCTCACCACACATCTAGATAAGTTCCTTGGGGGGTCTAGTTTCCAAAATGGGGTCACTCGTGGAGGGTTTCTACTGGTTAGGTACATCAGGGGCTCTGCAAACGCAACATAATATCCGCAGACCATTCTATCAAAGTCTGCATTCCAAAACGGCGCTCCTTCCTTCCGAGCTCTGCCGTGCGCCCAAACAGTGGTTTACCCCCACATATGGGGTACCAGCATACTCAGGACAAATTGGACAACAACTTTTGGGGTCCAGTTTCTCTTGTTACCCTTGTGAAAATAAAAATTTGGTGGCTAAAAAATCTTTTTTGTGGAAAAAAAAAATATTTTTTATTTTCACGGCTCTGCATTATAAACTTCTGTGAAGCACTTGGGCATTCAAGGTTCTCACCACACATCTAGATAAGTTCCATGGGGGGTCTAGTTTCCAAAATGGGGTCACTTGTGGGGGATTTCTACTGTTTAGGCACATTAGGGGCTCTCCAAACGCGACATGGCGTCCGATCTCAATTCCAGCCAATTCTACATTGAAAAAGTAAAACGGCACTCCTTCTCTTCCAAGCTCTGCGGTGCGCCCTAACAGTTGTTTACCCCCACATATTGGGTATCAGTGTACTCAGGAGAAATTGCACAACAACTTTTGTGGTCTAATTTCTCCTGTTACCCTTGTGAAAATAAGAATTTGTGGGCAAAAAATCATTTTTGTGTAAACAAAAGCGATTTTTTATTTTCACGGCTCTACGTTATAAACTTCTGTGAAGCACTTGGGGGTTCAAAGTGCTCACCACACATCTAGATAAGTTCCTTAAGGGGTCTAGTTTCCAAAATGGTGTCACTTGTGGGGAGTTTCCACTGTTTAGGTACATCAGGGGCTCTCTAAATGTGACATGGTGTCCGATCTCAATTCCAGCCAATTCTGCATTGAAAAAGTCAAACGGCGCTCCTTCACTTCTAAGTTCTGCGGTGCGCCCTAACAGTGGTTTACCCCCACATATGGGGTATTGGCGTATTCAGGAGAAATTGCATAACAAAATTTATGGTTACATTTCTGTTTTTACACTTGTGAAAATAAAAAAAATGGTTCTGAATTAAGATGTTTGCAAAAAAAAGTTAAATGTTCATTTTTTCCTTCCACATTGTTTCAGTTCCTGTGAAGCACGTAAAGGGTTAATAAACTTCTTGAATGTGGTTTTGAGAACCTTGAGGGGTGTAGTTTTTAGAATGGTGTCACACTTCATTATTTTCTATCATATAGACCCCTCAAAATGACTTCAAATGTGATGTGGTCCCTAAAAAAAAATGGTGTTGTAAAAATGAGAAATTGCTGGTCAAATTTTAACCTTTATAACTCCCTAACAAAAAAAAATTTTGTTTCCAAAATTGTGCTGATGTAAAGTAGACATGTGGGAAATGTTATTTATTAACTATTTTTTATGACATATCTCTCTGATTTAAGGGCATAAAAATACAAAGTTTGAAAACTGCAAAATTTTAAAAATTTTCTCCATATTTCCGTTTTTTTCATAAATAATCGCAAGTAATATCGAAGAAATGTTACCACTAACATGAAGTACAATATGTCACGAAAAAACATTCTCAGAATCAGCGGGATCCGTTGAAGCGTTCCAGAATTATAACCTCATAAAGTGACAGTGGTCAGAATTGCAAAAATTGGCCTGGTCATTAAGTACCAAATTGGCTCTGTCACTAAGGGGTTAAAAAAGGTTACATGGGTACACGGTCTTCGTTGGTGTGCTCAGTGGAGGACAATTGGAAGGAGGGACCGCAGAAAGACTTAGTAGGCCTAAAATAACAAAATAGGCTCTATGCAGCTTCGATTATGTGGCAACCTGGAGAACACCTTGGAGCGGGAGACACCGTCTCTACAAGCAGACCCAACTTGTAGGCCTAATGCAGTGTTGTTTCAACAACTACTTAACGAGAGCTAGAAGATAGAAGCTATGGAGTGGCAACCTGGAGAACACCATGGAGAGGCAACCTGGAGAACACCTTGGAGCGGCAGACACCGTCTCTACAACCCAGACCCAACTTGTAGGCCTAATGCAGTGTTGTTTCAACAACTACTTAACAAGAGCATGAAGATTGAAGCTATGGAGAGGCAACCTGGAGAACACCTTGCAGTGGGAGACACCGTCTCTACAACCCAGACCTGTTATGACCTGGTGGTCAGGACAATAATGGACCTGGTGGTTAAGAGCACACGGAATGACCTGATAGTTACTGATAATAAAGGACGAGCTCTGGGACGTGGGAACTCTGCTGACCGCAATCCCTAATCCTATCAAACACACTAGAAGTAGCCGTGGATTGCTCCTAACGCTCCCTATGCAACTCGGCACAGTCTAAGGAACTAGCTAGCCCTGAAGATAGAAAAATAAAGCCTACCTTGCCTCAGAGAAATTCCCCAAAGGAAAAGGCAACCCCCCACATATAATAACTGTGAGTAAAGATGAAAATACAAACACAGGGATGAAATGGATTTAGCAAAGTGAGGCCCGACTTACTGAACAGACCGAGGATAGGAAAGGTTGCTTTGCGGTCAGCACAAAAACCTACAAAAAGACCACGCAGAGGGCGCAAAAAGACCCTCCGCACCGACTCACGGTGCGGAGGCGCTCCCTCTGCGTCCCAGGGCTTCCAGCAAGCAAGACAACAATAAAAATAGCAAGCTGGACAGAAAAATAGCAAACCAAAGAAATACAAGCAGGAACTTAGCTTCTGCTGGGAAGACAGGTCACAAGAACGATCCAGGAGTGAACTAGACCAATACTGGAACATTGACAGGTGGCATGGAGCAAAGATCTAAGTGGAGTTAAATAGAGCAGCCAGCTAACGAATTAACCTCGTCACCTGTGGAAGGAAACTCAGAAACACCTACCAGAGGAAGTCCATGGACAGAACCAGCCGAAGTACCATTCATGACCACAGGAGGGAGCCCGACAACAGAATTCACAACACAGACCCAACTTGTAGGCCTAATGCAGTGTTGTTTCAACAACTACTTAACAAGAGCTTCAAGATAGAAGCGAAGGAGAGGCAACAGAGAGAACACCTTGGAGCGGAAGACTCAGTATGTAGACCACAACTAAACTTGTGGCCCCAATGCAGTTTTATAATTCTGATAAGCTGAAAATCCGCCATTTTTTTTTAGAGGAGGACAGCTGTATTAAATGTCGCAGACAGACACTGCTAGTAAGCCTTACACCACAAAGTAGGCTCACTGCAGGATGACAAAAAGTTACATGGGTACACGGTCGGCATTGGTGTGCTCAGCGGAGGACAAATGGAAGGAGGGACCGCAGACAGACTTAGTAGGCCTAAAATAAAAAAAATGAGGCTCAAGGCAGTTTCAATTATCTTGCAGGGGTACACAGGCAGCATTGTTGTGTTCAGCGGAGGACAATTGGAAGGAGGGACCGCAGACAGACTTAGTAGGCCTAAAATAAAAAAATTAGGCTCAAAGCAGTTTGAATTATCTTGCAGAGGTACACAGGCAGCATTGGTGTGGTCAGCGGAGGACGATTGGAAGGAGTGTCTGACACAGTATTCCCAAAAAATAAATAGATGTTAATGTCTCGCAAAACAACAAAACCAAAAAACAAAAGGGTGGCATACTTAGGTACAGGGGTGGGCTCCTCTGCTGAGTTTCAAACATAGTAATTTGGCGCTAAGTATTTACTGGTGTCAATATAGGACACTGACCCTGACTATTTTAACTAGCATCATATATGTCAACAAATTGGTATTGTCAGTGCCAGGCATTGAAGAATGTCAGCGCATAGACTAAACATTGGTGGAGCTGTGAGAGATAATTTTGCAAGTGGTAGAGCACTGTTTGAGCTGGGGGGGGTGTTATGACCTGGAGGTCAGGACAATAATGGACCTGGTGGTTAAGAGCACACGGAATGACCTGATAGTTACTGATAATAAAGGACGAGCTCTGGGACGTGGGAACTCTGCTGACCGCAATCCCTAATCCTATCAAACACACTAGAAATAGCCGTGGATTGCGCCTAACGCTCCCTATGCAACTCGGCACAGCCTAAGAAACTAGCTAGCCCTGAAGATAGAAAAATAAAGCCTACCTTGCCTCAGAGAAATTCCCCAAAGGAAAAGGCAGCCCCCCACATATAATGACTGTGAGTAAAGATGAAAATACAAACACAGAGATGAAATAGATTTAGCAGAGTGAGGCCCGACTTACTGAACAGACCGAGGATAGGAAAGGTTACTTTGCGGTCAGCACAAAAACCTACAAAAAGACCACGCAGAGGGCGCAAAAAGACCCTCGGCACCGACTCACGGTGCGGAAGCGCTCCCTCTGCGTCCCAGAGCTTCCAGCAAGCAAGAGAACAATAAAAATAGCAAGCTGGACAGAAAAAATAGCAAACAAAAGAAATACAAGCTGGAACTTAGCTTCTGCTGGGAAGACAGGTCACAAGAACGATCCAGGGGTAAACTAGACCAATACTGGAACATTGACAGGTGGCATGGAGCAAAGATCTAAGTGGAGTTAAATAGAGCAGTCAGCTAACGAATTAACCTCGTCACCTGCGGAAGGAAACTCAGAAACACCCACCAGAGGAAGTCCATGGACAGAACCAGCCGAAGTACCATTCATGACCACAGGAGGGAGCCCGACAACAGAATTCACAACAGGGGGGGAACTCTCTTGTGGCCGGCGGTACAGGCCCAGGGCCCCTCATGTTACAACGGTGTGTCTGACGTTGGGTGCGCACCACCACCGCCAGAGACACTTTATTGTACTATGAGGGACCCAGTTGCAGTGCTGTCGACCAAAAGCGGGCACACCCACCTCTTCAGACAAACGGCACTCTCACGGGTGCTTGCGCCAAGTGGCGCGACCACGGCCCCGTGGGGGGAGTTAGCCCATTTAGGGAGGTGTAAACATGTATGCTGGACAAACAGCTGCTGCAAATTAAGAGATTGGAACAGTCAGTAAGACGAGTCCACAAGCAAGACCTTTTTATAGGAAAGCTAGGTGTCAGCCGGGAAAGGTGGGGCAAAATAATTCGAAATCCATGAGTGGTTCATTTTAATGAAGGTTAGATCATCAACATTTTGGGTAACCAGACGAGTCCTTTTTTTGGTCAATATTGAACCAGCAGCACTGAATACTCTTTCTGATAGCACACTAGCTGCTGGGCAAGCAAGCTCCTGCAATGCATATTCTGCCAATTCAGGCCAGGTGTCTATTTTGGATGCCCAGTAATCAAATGGGAATGACAGTTGAGGGAGAACATCGATAAGGGATGAAAAATAGTTAGTAACCATACTGGACAAATGTTGTCTCCTGTCACTTTGAATTGATGCTGCAGTACCTGTCCTGTCTGCGGTCATTGCGAAATCACTCCACAACCTGATCAGAAAACCCCTCTGTCCAACGCCACTTCTGATTTGTGCAACTCTAACACCTCTGCCCTATTGCCCCCTGCAGCTCGTGTGAGAACCATCACCGGCGCTGTGTGCTGGGAATGTCTGAATCAAACGGTCTACAAGAGTTGCTTGTTTGGTTGCTAATATTTCTTCGAGGTTCTCATGTGGCATGATATTTTGCAATTTGCCTTTATAGCGAGGATCAAGGAGGCAGGCCAACCAGTAATCGTCATCGGTCATCATTTTAATAATGCGTGGGTCCCTTTTGAGGATACGTAAGGCATAATCCGCCATGTGGGCCAAAGTTCCAGTTGTCAAATCTGCGGTTGTGCTGGGTTGAGGGGCAGTTTCAGGCAAATCTATGTCACTTGTCTCCCTAAAAAACCCTGAACCCAGCCTTGCAATGCCACCAGTTGCTATTGGCCCCGGAGAAGCTTCCTCATACAAAAAATACTCATCCCCATCATCCCCCTCGTCCTCCTCCTCTTCGCCCGCTACCTCGTCCTGTAGACTGCCCTGACCAGACAATGGCTGACTGTCATCAAGGCTTCCCTCTTCCTCGGCTGCAGACGCCTGCTCCTTTATGTGCGCCAAACTTTGCATCAGCAGATGCATTAGGTGGATGCTCATGCTTATTATGGCGTTGTCTGCACTAACCAGCCGTGTGCATTCCTCAAAACACTGAAGGACTTGACACAGGTCTTGTACCTTCGACCACTGCACACCTGACAACTCCATGTCTGCCATCCAACTGCCTGCCCGTGTATGTGTATCCTCCCACAAATACATAACAGCACGCCTCTGTTTGCACAGTCTCTGAAGCATGTGCAGTGTGGAGTTCCACCTTGTTGCAACGTCGATGATTAGGCGATGCTGGGGAAGGTTCAAAGACCGCTGATGGTTCTGCATACGGCTGGAGTGCACGGGCGAACGGCGGATATGCGAGCAAAGTCTGCGCACTTGGAGGAGCAGGTCGGGTAACCCCTGATAACTTTTCAGGAAGCACTGCACCACCAGGTTTACGGTGTGAGCCAGGCAAGGAATGTGTTTCAGTTGTGAAAGGGCTATGGCAGCTATAAAATTCCTTCCATTATCACTCACTACCTTGCCTGCCTCAAGATGTACAGTGCCCAGCCATGACTGAGTTTCTTTCTGCAAGAACTCAGACAGAACTTCCGCGGTGTGTCTGTTGTCGCCCAAACACTTCATTGCCAATACAGCCTGCTGACGCTTGCCACTAGGTGTCCCATAATGGGACACCTCGTGTGCAACAGTGGCAGCTGCGGATGGAGTGCTCGTGTGACTGCGGTCTGTGGACGAGCTCTTGCTTCTGCAGGAGGACGAGGAGGAGGAGGAGGGGGGGCGAACGCCTACAGCCAAATGTTTCCTAGACCATGGGCTAGGCAGAACTGTCCCAATATTGCTGTCCCCTGTGGACCCTGCATCCACCACATTAACCCAGTGAGCCGTGATGGGCACGTAATGTCCCTGGCCATGCCTACTGGTCCATGCATCTGTTGTCAGGTGCACCTTTGTACTCACGGATTGCCTGAGTGCATGGACGATGCGGTCTTTTACATGCTGGTGGAGGGCTGGCATGGCTTTTCTCAAAAAGAAGTGTCGACTGGGTAGCTCGTAGCATGGTTCTGCGTAGTCCATCAGGGCATTGAAAGCTTCGCTTTCAACTAACCTGTAGGGCATCATCTCTAATGAGATTAGTCTAGCAATGTGGGCGTTCAAACCCTGTGTACGCGGATGTGAGGATGAGTACTTCCTTTTCCTAACGAGAATCTCATGTAGGGTGAGCTGGACTGGAGAGCTGCAGATCGTGGAACTAGCGGGGGTGCCGGTGGACATGGCAGACTGAGAGAGGGTTGGAGATGGTATTCTTGCTGGTGCCCTACATGCAGTGTTTCCTACTACGAAACTGGTGATTCCCTGACTGCTTTGGCCTGGCGATGAAATCTGCACATTTGCTGCAGGTGGTGCGGGAAATGGTGGGCTTACAGTGAGGGAAGGGATGTAGCGTTGCTGACTAGCTTCATTGGCCGAGGGTGCTACAACCTTAAGGGACGTTTGGTAGTGAGTCCAGGCTTGCAAATGCATGGTGGTTAAATATCTACGCATGCAACTTGTATTTAGACTTTTAAGATTCTGACCTCTGCTTAAGGTAGTTGAACATTTTTGACAGATGACTTTGCGCTGATCATTTGGATGTTGTTTAAAAAAATGCCAGACTGCACTCTTTCTACTATCGGATACCTTTTCAGGCATTGCAGACTGAGCTTCTTTAACCGGATGTCCACGCTGTCCAAAACTGGTTTTGCCACGCGTTTTTGGCCAGATACGGGCCTGGCTGATGGAACCTGTTGCGATGTTGATGCCTTCTGCGGCTCCTCCTCCTCCGCATCAGAGCTGCTGCCGCCTGCACCCTGTTCCCCCAATGGCTGCCAATCGGGGTCAACAACTGGGTCATCTATGACCTCCTCTTCTATCTCGTGTGCAACTTCGTCTGTGTCACCGTGTAAGCCGGTGGTATAGCGTTCGTGACGGGGCACCATAGTCTCATCAGGGTCTGATTCTGGATCAGTACACTGCGAGGGCAATGTTGTGGTCTGAGTCAAAGGAACAGCATAGTAATCTGGCTGTGGCTGTGCATCTGTGCACTCCATGTCCGATTCAACTTGTAATGGGCATGGCCTGTTAACTGTTTCACTTTCTAACCCAGGAACGGTATGTGTAAAGAGCTCCATGGAGTAACCCGTTGTGTCGCCTGACGCATCCTTCTCTGTTGTTCTTGGTGAAGAAGACAAGGAAGCGACTTGTCCCTGACCATGAACATCCACTAACGACGCGCTGCTTTTACATTTAGCAGTTTCAGAAGAGGAGGCGAAAGAGCTAGAGGCTGAGTCAGCAAGGAAAGCCAAAACTTGTTTTTGCTGCTCCGGCTTTAAAAGCTGTTTTCCTACTCCCAGAAAAGGGAGCGTTCGAGGCCTTATGTAGCCAGACGACGAACCTGGCTCAACAACTCGAGACTTAGGTGCTATATTGCTTTTCCCACGACCACCTGATGCTCCACCACCACTACCATCATTACCAGCTGGCAATGACCGCCCACGGCCACGACCTCTTCCACCAGACTTCCTCCTTGTTTGAAAAACGTAACCAAACTAACGGTATTTGTTACTGTAAAACCAGTTACAAGGTGAACTCAAACTTCTGTTGGATTTATATATCCCTTTATAGGTGGGTCAGACTGCAGGGAAAATCAGGCCCAATGTATAACAGTACACAGCTTCAGTGGCAGACAGATATGCCACTAACAGGAATGACGCTGATGCAGACACTAACAATTCAAATCTCCCCCTTTTTATTTTTTCGGGGAGAATATTGAAGAAATGTGGCCCACTCTCATACAGTATATGTTCTGTGGCACAAAATTTGAGACAGGTGGCACACACAGGAGTGGCACTGAAGCAGAAATGCCAATCTTAATCTCCCACTATTTTTTTTTCAAGGAGAATTTAAAAGAAATCTGACCCAGTATTACACACTAGGTTTAATGTGGCACACAATTTGAGACAGGTGGCACACACAGGAGTGGCACTGAAGCAGAAATGCCAATCTTAATCTCCAACTATTTTTTTTTTTCAGGGAGAATTTAAAAGAAATCTGACCCAGTATTACACACTAGGTTTAATGTGGCACACAATTTGAGACAGGTGGCACACACAGGAGTGGCTCTGAAGCAGAAATGCCAATCTTAATCTCCCACTATTTTTTTTTTCAGGGAGAATTTAAAAGAAATCTGGCCAAGTATTACACACTAGGTTTAATGTGGCACACAATTTGAGACAGGTGGCACACACAGGAGTGGCACTGAAGCAGAAATGCCAATCTTAATCTCCCACAATTTTTTTTTCAGGGAGAATTTAAAAGAAATCTGACCCAGTATTACACACTAGGTTTAATGTGGCACACAATTTGAGACAGGTGGCACACACAGGAATGGGACTGAAGCAAAAATGCCAATCTTAATCTCCCACTATTTTTTTTTCAGGGAGAATTTAAAAGAAATCTGGCCCAGTATTACACACTAGGTTTAATGTGGCACAAAATTTGAGACAGGTGGCACACACAGGGGAGTGGCACTGAAGCAGAAATGCCAATCTTAATCTCCCACTATTTTTTTTTTTCAGGGAGAATTTAAAAGAATTCTGACCCAGTATTGCACACTAGGTTTAATGTGGCACACAATTTGAGACAGGTGGCACCCACAGGAGTGGCAATGAAGCAGAAATGCCAATCTTAATCTCTCACTATTTTTTTTTTCAGGGAGAATTTAAAAGAAATCTGGCCCAGTATTGCACACTAGGTTTAATGTGGCACACAATTTGAGACAGGTGGCACACACAGGAGTGGCACTGAAGCAGAAATACCAATCTTAATCTCCCACTATTTTTTTTTTCAGGGAGAATTTAAAAGAAATCTGGCCCAGTATTACACAATAGGTTTAATGTGGCACACAATTTGAGACAGGTGGCACACACAGGGGAGTGGCACTGAAGCAGAAATGCCAATCTTAATCTCCCACTATTTTTTTTTTTCAGGGAGAATTTAAAAGAATTCTGACCCAGTATTGCACACTAGGTTTAATGTGGCACACAATTTGAGACAGGTGGCACCCACAGGAGTGGCAATGAAGCAGAAATGCCAATCTTAATCTCTCACTATTTTTTTTTTCAGGGAGAATTTAAAAGAAATCTGGCCCAGTATTGCACACTAGGTTTAATGTGGCACACAATTTGAGACAGGTGGCACACACAGGAGTGGCACTGAAGCAGAAATACCAATCTTAATCTCCCACTATTTTTTTTTTCAGGGAGAATTTAAAAGAAATCTGGCCCAGTATTACACAATAGGTTTAATGTGGCACACAATTTGAGACAGGTGGCACACACAGGAGTGGCACTGAAGCAGAAATGCCAATCTTAATCTCCCACTATTTTTTTTTTCAGGGAGAATTTAAAAGACATCTGGCTTAGTATTACACACTAGGTTTAATGTGGCACACAATTTGAGCAGGTGGCACACACAGGAGTGGCACTGAAGCAGAAATGCCAATTTTAATCTCCCACAATTTTTTTTTTCAGGGAGAATTTAAAAGAAATCTGACCCAGTATTACACACTAGGTTTATTGTGGCACACAATTTGAGACAGGTGCCACACACAAGACTGCCACTGATACAGATTTGCCAATTTTAATCTGAACTCTTTTCTTCTTCAGGGAGACTAGTGAATAAATCTGGGCCACTGTATTAGAGTATATTTTCTGTGGCAGAAAGTGGCTTGAAGAGATATAACGAAACACAAAAAAAAGGGACTGTCCTACAATTACTATCTTCCTGCAGTAATCTCAGCAATGTATGGCAGGCAGCAATAACAAGGAGTGGACTGCTGCACAAAAAAAGTCAACAGTGTGGACAAACAAACAAGATAGCTGTCCAGAAAGGAAGGAGCAACAGGACTTGTGCTTTGAAAAAAGCAGTTGGTTTGCACAGCGGTGTACAAACAGCAATGCAGCTATCTGGGAGCCTTCTAGGGCAGCCCAATGAGCTACAGCACTGAGGAAAAAAAATGTAGCCTCCACTGTCCCTGCAAACAAAAGGTGGTGTTGGACAGTGGAAATCGCTACAGCACAAGCGGTTTGGGGGTTAATGGACCCTGCCTAACGCTATCCCTGCTTCTGACAAAGCGGCAGCAACCTCTCCCTATGCTCAGATCAGCAGCAGTAAGATGGCGGTCGGTGGGAACGCCCGTTTATAGCCCCTGTGACGCCACAGAAAGCAAGTCAATCACTGCAATGCCCTTCTCTAAGATGGTGGGGACTGAGACCTATGTCATCACGCTGCCCACACTCTGCGTCCACCTTCATTGGCTGAGAAATGGCGCTTTTCGCGTCATTGAAACGCGACTTTGGCGCGAAAGTCGCGTACCGCATGGCCGACCCCACACAGGGATCGGGTCGGGTTTCATGAAACCCGACTTTGCCAAAAGTCTGCGACTTATGAAAATGACCGACCCGTTTCGCTCAACCCTAATTCTCAGTTTTTTCTTTTTCAAATATCTCAAGATTACATTCTCCGCACAATGGAAATAAGATGAATATGCTAGGTAACATAGTAACATAGTAACATAGTAACATAGTTAGTAAGGCCGAAAAAAGACATTTGTCCATCCAGTTCAGCCTATATTCCATCATAATAAATCCCCAGATTTACGTCCTTCTACAGAACCTAATAATTGTATGATACAATATTGTTCTGCTCCAGGAAGACATCCAGGCCTCTCTTGAACCCCTCGACTGAGTTCGCCATCACCACCTCCTCAGGCAAGCAATTCCAGATTCTCACTGCCCTAACAGTAAAGAATCCTCTTCTATGTTGGTGGAAAAACCTTTTCTCCTCCAGACGCAAAGAATGCCCCCTTGTGCCCGTCACCTTCCTTGGTATAAACAGATCCTCAGCGAGATATTTGTATTGTCCCCTTATATACTTATACATGGTTATTAGATCGCCCCTCAGTCGTCTTTTTTCTAGACTAAATAATCCTAATTTCGCTAATCTATCTGGGTATTGTAGTTCTCCCATCCCCTTTATTAATTTTGTTGCCCTCCTTTGTACTCTCTCTAGTTCCATGATATCCTTCCTGAGCACCGGTGCCCAAAACTGGACACAGTACTCCATGTGCGGTCTAACTAGCGATTTGTACAGAGGCAGTATAATGCTCTCATCATGTGTATCCAGACCTCTTTTAATGCACCCCATGATCCTGTTTGCCTTGGCAGCTGCTGCCTGGCACTGGCTGCTCCAGGTAAGTTTATCATTAACTAGGATCCCCAAGTCCTTCTCCCTGTCAGATTTACCCAGTGGTTTCCCGTTCAGTGTGTAATGGTGATATTGATTCCTTCTTCCCATGTGTATAACCTTACATTTATCATTGTTAAACCTCATCTGCCACCTTTCAGCCCAAGTTTCCAACTTATCCAGATCCATCTGTAGCAGAATACTATCTTCTCTTGTATTAACTGCTTTACATAGTTTTGTATCATCTGCAAATATCGATATTTTACTGTGTAAACCTTCTACCAGATCATTAATGAATATGTTGAAGAGAACAGGTCCCAATACTGACCCCTGCGGTACCCCACTGGTCACAGCGACCCAGTTAGAGACTATACCATTTATAACCACCCTCTGCTTTCTATCACTAAGCCAGTTACTAACCCATTTACACACATTTTCCCCCAGACCAAGCATTCTCATTTTGTGTACCAACCTCTTGTGCGGCACGGTATCAAACGCTTTGGAAAAATCGAGATATACCACGTCCAATGACTCACCGTGGTCCAGCCTATAGCTTACCTCTTCATAGAAACTGATTAGATTGGTTTGACAGGAGCGATTTCTCATAAACCCATGCTGATATGGAGTTAAACAGTTATTCTCATTGAGATAATCCAGAATAACATCCCTCAGAAACCCTTCAAATATTTTACCAACAATAGAGGTTAGACTTACTGGCCTATAATTTCCAGGTTCACTTTTAGAGCCCTTTTTTAATATTGGCACCACATTTGCTATGCGCCAGTCCTGCGGAACAGACCCTGTCGCTATAGAGTCCCTAAAAATAAGAAATAATGGTTTATCTATTACATTACTTAGTTCTCTTAGTACTCGTGGGTGTATGCCATCCGGACCCGGAGATTTATCTATTTTAATCTTATTTAGCCGGTTTCGCACCTCTTCTTGGGTTAGATTGGTGACCCTTAATATAGGGTTTTCATTGTTTCTTGGGATTTCACCTAGCATTTCATTTTCCACCGTGAATACCGTGGAGAAGAAGGTGTTTAATATGTTAGCTTTTTCCTCGTCATCTACAACCATTCTTTCCTCACTATTTTTTAAGGGGCCTACATTTTCAGTTTTTATTCTTTTACTATTGATATAGTTGAAGAACAGTTTGGGATTAGTTTTACTCTCCTTAGCAATGTATTCCTGATGAATTAAATGAATTAAATGAATTAAATTCCAAATCAACGTTTCAGCTTCATGTGAGCCTTTATCAAGATATACCTGTATCTGCAATGATATAATAGTGCACACAAATTAATATTTAAATATATATATATATATATATATATATATATATATATATATATATATATATATATAGCTATAAAAATGGTAACAGCACAATGCTCACCGGTGGGTGCCAAGCCTCCTGGGTAAGACGATCCACTCATCCACCCAAATAATATGCCAAAAAGAAAAGAAGGCAGCACTCCAATTCTTGAAAAGGTGAAAAACTGTGAAGTTTATTCAGACCCACATCTTTCTCAAGGCTTGAGAAAGGCTCAGTGTGAGCCGAAACGTCGCACAGAGATGTGGGTCTGAATAAACTTCACAGTTTTTCACCTTTTCAAGAATTGGAGTGCTGCCTTCTTTTCTTTTTGGTATATATATATATATATATATATATATATATATATATATATAGAAGCAAAAAACATTAGTATTTTCCTGATTACTCTCACGTCGACGGTTGCGTCGTGTTGTGTCGGAACAAAAAAACGTTGCTTGCAACGGTTTTTTGTGCGTCGTGTCGGCCATTTCCGACCGCGCATGTGCGGCCGGAACTCCGTTCCCTCCTCCCCACAACTCACAATGGGGCAGCGGATGTGTTTTAAAACTGCATCCGCTGCCCCCGTTGTGCTGCGCTTTCACAGCATGCATCGGTACGTCGCCACGACGCATTGCGTCGTGCGTCGTACGACGCTAGTGTGAAAGTAGCCTTAAATGTATGGGCCAGCTATAATGTCAGGCTGCTGCAGTGCAGTACAGCGCATCCTCCACCAGGGGGAGCTTGGTAGGGAAGCCAGACTGCACACACAGAGCAACAGAACAGACGCCACCTAGTGGCGAGAGCAAGGTCAGGCCAGCTAAGTCAGAACATAAGACAGCACAACCATACAAACGGATTTAGACAGAATGGATAGTCAAAACGTAGCAAGGGATTAGTAAACCAGGATGGGCAAATACGGTACCATAGGGAAAAACTGAAACAGAGTCAAAAGCCAAGCCAGAAGATCAGAACCAGGGAGTCAAGCAGAATGACAGACAATAAAAGAGACACTGGGAAAGGGCAGGCAGGGGGAGATAACAGACACAGGACAAGTCAGGGTTCACAGTAGGACAAACCAAGGGCTTCCAGAGTCAGGTTCACACGCCAAAGACAGAGCTATAGCTGACACTGCCAGCAAGATTCATGGGAGCTAAATAGCAAACCTGAACCCAGAATGAGGCAGAGCAAAGTTAACCCTTGACATGATCAGTCCAGAAAAAAGGGCAGACACTAATAAACCCTGGAACGGATCATGACAGTGAGCAGATGGTTAAGTGATTTGTGAGAGCGTCTCTTGTGTTGAATGGTGGGACTGAATGGATCTGTGCTGTTGAGCAATGTGAACAGAGCATGAGTGCTATACATAGGAGAAGGAAGGACAGAGGGACCGATATGGATGGAGTGTAGAGAGTTAATGCAAGGGCGGTGAATGTGAGTGAATGCGGCAGCCAGGATATAGAATATACACTACATATATACCGTGTGCTGTGCCTTTGGGAGTCGTTGCAGCGACTGCAGCGTTGATAATTATTGTTCCTGCCTGAGTGGGAGTATTTATATCACCTCGCTGTAGCGTGCCCAAATGCCAGTACATAGCAGGCAGTCTTTCTGGCGACTAATTACCCTAGGTGCAGTACCAAATCTGACCTGAGGGTAAGGGGGCGCCAGAGAGCTGCAAGTTCAGGCGGAACTGTAAAGCGGGATATACATAAATCCCTGCAGTTCGTGGTATATTGAAGATCAGTGGGATAACTGAAACAAGCCCCTGCTGTAAACTAAGAGGTCAATAGCCTTGTGTGTGTTTTCATCACATTGTAGCAGTGGAGGGATAACTAAAATAAGCCCCCCTGCACATGTGATAGCCATCTGTTGGCCTAAAGTCACCCCGATCCGTGACGTAGGGGTGACGGTCACGGTGTGAATCGTGACATAAAAGATAAAGCGTATGTGGAATTGTATGTATATGGAATTTCCTGAAGAAGGGGTGTCACTGACCTTGAAACACGTTAAATAAACCACCGTCTAATTTCATCATCCTTTGGAACCTCATTAATAAGGCAGCGCGTATTTAACCCAAACCTCCTACAGAGTTTATCATGATATATGGCCGTTGAACAACTTGTGGATCTGCAGCAGCCGAAATCTCTACAGGCTCTCCATTCAACAAAATCAGATGAGCAATTATAAGAAAGCTTATCTGTAGGATAAGACCCTATTTTGCGCTTTGTGTCTCCACTTGTTGCCCAATAGTGATTATATCTATACATGAGAGAGACCCATGAGTCGCAGAATAGCAAGGGTAACACGCTCTATTCTCATTTCTCACTCTCCACAGGTCCACCATCCCAAGCTATTTTATATAATTCCCGAATGAAGTCAATTTCTTGATACCTTTACCCATTCCCTATTTATGTCTATCCCACCCCTCATCTTTAACATTTTTTTAAATCACCAATAACCAATAATGGTAATCCTCTACCCCGCTTAAACAATTCTAGCACCTCGTGAATCTTTTTCCCAGAGTACGGAGGTGGTATGTATATGGCTACTATACATATTGATTGCCCATAAATTTTACCGATTACAAAAATATACGGGCCTTCACTATCAATTTGGCTTTCAATTTCTTCGAAGGGCGTAGATGCTCCGATCAATAAAGAAACCCCCCTAACATATGAAGAATATGTAGAATGATATGCCTTCCCAATCCATCTTCTCTTCAACACCTCTACCTTCTCTGTAAGTAGATGTGCCTCCAGGAGGCAAAGTACATCTGATCCCTTCTTCCTAACATCTTCCATGATTGTCGGTCTCCGTGTTTGCTCTGACAATCCTCTTACATTCCAGCTAAGGATTTTAATTCTCCCATCTCCATCATAGGATCCTATATGTGCAAGTTCCAGACTTCTTAAAATACTATGCTGTTTCTTGCAGTTAACAAAACCCATCCCTAAACAATTAACCCCACCCCTCCCCTCTCGTATTTCTCCTCTCTTACCAGAGAGTGGGTGATACTACGTCTAGCTACGCTATAAACGTTAACTCTAAACTGCTATCTATCTATAGCATATAGCAGCTAGAAGAGTATAACCCATTAATAATAAAACATAACCTTTACTGATTACATTTAAAATGGACAAACAAAACACATATCAAAATAAAGTGCTCTCGCCGAAAACAGAGGCGTCTATTATACTTTACATGTTGGGGGTGTCCATAGTAGGGCTCACTTGGGGCTTGTCCTTGTGAGGACAGGAGTCACTGCTGGGGCACGACAGGGGTTTAGGGAAAAGGTCCCCATTTCCTCTACCTCACCCTACTACCGTGGACCCTCCTTAGGACCCTGCATAACCAATGTGGGGACCCTTTCGTCCATAATTGGTGAGATCAAACCAGTTTTTTATTACAGCACAGTTTTCGGCGAGAGCACTTTATTTTGATATGTGTTTTGTTTTGTTTGTCCATTTTAAATGTAATCAGTAAAGGTTATGTTTTATTATTATTGGGTTATACTCTTCTAGCTGCTATATACTACTTACCCTAAGAGTTGTGCAACAGCTTGGTGATCCTGAGCTGCAGCTGATTGTTTATCTATCTATAGCACCTCCATATTTCCTCCGCCTATACGTATGATCATTATTACGATTAGTCCCTCCATGGTCCATATCAACTAATATACAGGAATCAGAAGTCTCCATATAGTAACACTGTCTTCACTTTCTCATTCTCAGGAAACAACTCAGTATTCCTTTCTGCTCACTTCCCCCTGTTCTTGTCTGCCTTGAGCCTTTTGTTATTTAGGTCCAGCCACTTAGTGGCCTCTTCCGGTGTTGGGGAAAAGTGAACTGTTCCCAGGGCTACAACCCTGAGCGTTGCTGGGTACAAGGTAGAATAAATCAAATTAAGTCTCTCTCAATCTTTTCATTACCGCTTCATATTGCATTCTCTTCTTCTGCACCTCAGCTGAGTAATCAGGATAAATGGAATTTTTTTGGCCATTAATGCACCTATCATTAGCCATTCTTGCTTTTCTCAATATAATGTCTCTGTCTCTGTAGTTAAGGATCCTAGCCAGTATAGTACGGGGGAAGGGGGGGGGGGGATCCCAGCAGAAGGGGTCTCATGGGAACACGGTGCACACTCTCCACCGCAAATAGCTTAGTCAGGTTGTCAGCACCAATCTTAGTACGGAGCCATTCCTCAACAAACGCTATAGGATCAGTCCCTTCTGCCTTTTCTGGGATGCCCACTAATCTCACATTGTTCCATGGAGCGGTTTTCCAAATCAAATGTCACGCCGTAAGCGGCGTTAAAGGGGCAGGACGGCATACTGGGACCCGCACCTGTCTCTACCACTTTAATGGGGCCCTGGCTTTCCCTTATCTCGGGGGTACCTATGATGGTCAGGAGACCCGAGCTGCCAGCGTTTCCCTGTCTCCTGTGCAGGCCCTATCATTGCTCTCCTCTCCCCCCAAAGGAGGTGGTGTGCACCAGTGTAATAATATTACAAATAACAGGGTATACAGACAAGGTAACTAAAAGTCTCAAACTCACCAAATGCTCGCACAACCACAGAGGAAACACAGAGAAGGGAAGAGAAGGAATAAACTAGGAAGGAAAACAGGTTAAACATGCAACCAAAACAGCAGACACCAATCTCTGTAAATAAACCTCCAACACCAACACTACGCTCCTTCAACCTCCAAGCCAGGCAGTAGAACTGATCACTTACAATAGCTGAAGACAGGACTGGGTCTATATAGAGGATCAGATTACAAAATCCACTTCATCTGAGAGAGACCCAGCTCTCAGCAACTCAGTAATAAGGTTAACTCCTGCACTGCTGGCACAAAGCAGCCAGGTCAGAATACAGGTGAAGAGCTTCTGTTCACTGTGTGTGAACGAGGCCCAGAGCGCTGCGGTTCTCTTGAACCTCTCTGTCGCGGTAGCCCCGTGACATCATCATTTTTGTCAGCCAAAGTAGCACATCTCTGTAAGCATTGAGTGTGAGACTTCTGCATCTTAGAGAGCTGGTCCTCCAGCACACTCACTCTTTCCTCCACTGCTCCCACCCTGGAATCAACTTTATTCATGGCTACCTTCATACTGGTCATTTATTTTTTAACCCCATCAACCCTCTGTGTAAGGATTGTTAATGCAGTCTTACAGAATCTGACCAGGTCATATATGTCTTTCAATGTGGTCTCCCCTACTACAGGCTCCTCCATTGCTTCCTGCTCCACTCTTTCCTTTTCCCGCCATTCTTCCTTTCCCATTAACCCCTCATGTACCGTATCATCTTCCGAATCTTCTCCTTTCTCTTTTTACCTGGTCTCCTCCTCTCTCCTTTCATCCATTTCCTTTGCCGCTCCCTCCGTCCTCGCAAACTTCTCCAGTTTAGAATTGATTTAAAGCTTCCTTGCATAGGAAGCATTTGCAGCGTCGACCTTCTCTGCAGCCTCCCCACTCTCGGCGCCATCATCAGCTTAGCTCCCCGCTCCAGCTCTTGGGTCCTGCTGCCGTCTCCCCACCATTTCCGTGGCTCTCTGCTGCACCACACTTCGGGGCCTGAATCCGCGATCGTTTACTACCGGCACAAAACTTTACCGGCTCTTTGGAGGGACTTTAATCTGGATAATTGATGGATTTCAGCAGAGGAGCTCTGGAAGCCGTCCACTCACATCAAGTGCTAGGCCACGCCCCCAACTCTCCATGAACTCTCAACAGAGCAGATTAATCCCTGCACTACCAAAAGAAATTTTAATTGTTTAATAAGAAGGTGAAGTGCTTCTAACCAGTACAGGAGTAGGAGGATTCATACGCTGTGGTCTTCTGGCTCCTATCTGTCATGGTAAACCTGTGACAGGAGTATTGCGTGTATGACAGAACTGCAGGGAACTGTCATGATTCCAATGGCAGGGAATCACAAAAGGACAAGCACCAACAAGCTCTAGGGTGATGGAACCTGAGCTGACCGCGACCCTAAACCTGAACACACAAATAACAATAGCCGGGGAACGTGCCTACGTTGGTCCTAGACGTCTCGCACCAGCCGAAGATCTAACTTCCCCTATTAGAAGAAACACAGACCTCTCTTGCCTCCAGAGAAATACCCCACAGAAATAGCAGCCCCCGACATATAATGACGGTGAAATGAGAGGAAGGCACATACACAGTATGAAAACAGATTCAGCAAAATGAGGCCCGCTGAAACTAGATAGCAGAGGATACAAAAGTAAACTGCGCGGTCAGCAAAAAACCCTTCAAAAAACCATCCTGTAATTACTTGAACTCATGTTCCAACTCATGGAACATGAGGAGCAATTACAGCCCACTAGAGCAACCAGCAGCAAAGAAACAATTATATGCAAGCTGGACAAGACAAAAATAAAGCAAAACGTGGAACAAGAAAATCAAAAACTTAGCTTGTCCTGAAGATTACTGAAGCCAGAAGCTGAGGTAACAAAACACTCTGATAACCTTGATAGCCGGCGGGGAAATGACAAGAAAGCCCGGTTAAATAGGAAACTCCCAAATGCTAATAGAACAGGTGGACACCAGAGACAGCAGAACACAAATCACCCAGTACCATCAGTAACCACCAGAGGGAGCCCAAAAACAGAACTCACAACAGTACCCCACCTTGAGGAGGGGTCACCGAACCCTCACGAGAACCACCAGGGCGACCAGGATGAGCCCTATGAAAAGCGCGGACCAAATCATCAGCATGAACATCAGAGGCAACCACCCAAGAATTATCCTCCTGACCATAACCCTTCCACTTGACCAAATATTGGAGTTTCCGTCTGGAAACACGAGAATCCAAGATCTTCTCCACAACATACTCCAATTCTCCCTCCACCAGCACCGGAGCAGGAGGCTCAAGCGAAGGAACAACAGGTACCTCATACCTCCGCAACAACGACCGATGGAACACATTATGAATAGCAAACGATGCCGGGAGATCCAAACGAAACGACACAGGGTTAAGAATTTCCAAGATCCTATAAGGACCGATGAACCGAGGCTTGAACTTAGGAGAAGAGACCTTCATAGGAACAAAACGAGAAGACAACCACCCCAAGTCCCCAACACGAAGTCGAGGACCCACGCGGCGACGGCGATTAGCAAACTGCTGAGCCTTCTCCTGGGACAACTTCAAATTGTCCACCACATGACTCCAAATCCGATGCAACCCATCCACCACCATGTCCACTCCAGGACAATCAGAAGGCTCCACCTGACCAGAGGAAAAACGAGGATGAAACCCCGAATTACAAAAGAAAGGAGAAACCAAGGTAGCAGAACTAGCCCGATTATTAAGGGCAAACTCGGCCAGCGGCAAAAAGGTAACCCAGTCATCCTGATCAGCAGAAACAAAACACCTCAAATAAGTTTCCAAGGTCTGATTAGTTCGCTCCGTCTGGCCATTCGTCTGAGGGTGGAATGCAGACGAAAAGGACAAATCAATGCCCATCTTAGCACAGAACGTCCGCCAAAATCTAGACACAAACTGGGATCCCCTGTCAGAAACGATGTTCTCCGGAATCCCATGCAAACGAACCACGTTCTGGAAAAACAGAGGGACCAACTCAGAGGAGGAAGGCAACTTAGGCAAGGGTACAAGATGAACCATTTTAGAAAAGCGGTCACACACAACCCAGATGACGGACATTTTTTGAGAGACAGGGAGATCCGAAATAAAGTCCATGGAAATGTGCGTCCAAGGCCTCTTCGGGATAGGCAAAGGTGGCAACAATCCACTGGCTCGAGAACAGCAAGGCTTAGCCCGAGCACAAACCTCACAAGACTGCACAAAAGAACGCACATCCCTCGACAAGGAAGGCCACCAAAAAGACCTGGCCACCAAGTCTCTAGTACCAAATATTCCAGGATGACCTGCCAACGCAGAAGAATGGACCTCGGAGATGACTCTACTGGTCCAACTATCCGGAACAAACAGTCTCTCAGGCGGACAACGATCAGGTTTACCCACCTGAAACTCCTGCAAAGCACGTCGCAAGTCTGGGAAGACGGCCGACAAAATCATCCCATCCCTAAGGATACCAGTGGGCTCAGAATTTCCAGGGGAGTCAGGCACAAAACTCCTAGAAAGAGCATCCGCCTTCACATTCTTTGAACCTGGCAGGTATGAAACCACAAAATTGAAACGAGAGAAAAACAGTGACCAACGAGCCTGTCTAGGATTCAGACGCCTGGCAGACTCAAGGTAAATCAGATTTTTGTGATCAGTCAAGACCACCACACGATGTCTAGCACCCTCCAGCCAATGACGCCACTCCTCAAATGCCCACTTCATGGCCAAAAGTTCCCGATTACCCACATCATAATTCCGCTCAGTGGGCGAAAACTTCCTAGAAAAGAACGCACATGGCTTCATCACCGAGCAATCGGAGCCTCTCTGCGACAAAACCGCCCCCGCTCCAATCTCGGAAGCATCAACCTCAACCTGGAAAGGAAGCGAAACATCAGGCTGACGCAACACAGGAGCAGAAGAAAACCGGCGTTTAAGTTCCTGAAAGGCCTCCACAGCCGCAGGAGACCAATCAGCAACATCAGCACCCTTCTTAGTCAAATCCGTCAAAGGCTTAACAACACTAGAAAAATTAGTTATAAAACGACGATAGAAATTAGCAAAGCCCAAGAACTTCTGCAGACTCTTAAGAGATGCAGGCTGCGTCCAGTCACAAATAGCCCGAACCTTGACGGGATCCATCTCAATAGTAGAAGGGGAAAAAATATACCCCAAGAAAGAAATCTTCTGGACTCCAAAGAGACACTTTGAGCCCTTTACAAACAAGGAATTAGCCCGCAGGACCTGAAACACCTTCCTGACCTGCTGAACATGAGACTCCCAGTCATCAGAAAAAAACAAAATATCATCCAAATACACAATCATAAATGTATCCAGATATTCACGGAAAATATCGTGCATAAAGGACTGAAAGACTGAAGGAGCATTAGAAAGTCCGAAAGGCATTACCAAATACTCAAAATGGCCCTCAGGCGTATTAAATGCGGTTTTCCACTCATCACCTTGCTTTATTCGTATAAGATTATACGCACCCCGAAGATCAATCTTAGTGAACCATTTAGCCCCCTTAATGCGAGCAAACAAATCAGTCAACAAAGGCAAAGGATACTGATATTTTACGGTAATCTTATTCAAAAGACGATAATCTATACAAGGCCTCAAGGACCCATCTTTTTTGGCCACGAAAAAAAAACCTGCTCCCAAAGGGGACGAAGATGGACGGATATGTCCCTTTTCCAAGGACTCCTTAACATAATCCCGCATAGCAGTATGCTCTGGCACTGACAGATTGAACAAACGACCTTTAGGAAATTTACTACCAGGAATTAAATCTATAGCACAATCGCAATTCCTGTGAGGAGGAAGCGAACTGAGCTTAGGCTCCTCAAAAACATCCCGATAATCAGACAAAAATACAGGAACCTCAGAAGGAGTAGATGAAGCGATAGAAATCGGAGGTGCATCATCATGAACCCCCTGACATCCCCAGCTTAACACAGACATTGTTTTCCAGTCAAGGACTGGATTATGAGTTTGTAACCATGGCAGACCAAGTACTAGAACATCATGTAAATTATAAAATACCAGGAAGCGAATCACCTCCTGATGAACGGGAGTCATACGCATGGTCACTTGTGTCCAGTACTGAGGTTTATTCATAGCCAAAGGTGTAGAGTCAATTCCCTTCAAAGGAATAGGGACTTCCAGAGGCTCAAGACTAAACCCACATCGCTTGGCAAATGACCAATCCATAAGACTCAGGGCAGCGCCTGAATCTACATAGGCATCGACGGAAATGGATGATAATGAGCAAATCAGAGTCACAGACAGAATGAACTTAGACTGTAACGTACTAATGGCAAAAGACTTATCAACCTTTTTTGTGCGTTTAGAGCATGCTGATATAACATGAGCTGAATCACCACAATAAAAGCACAACCCATTTTTCCGCCTATAGTTTTGCCGTTCACTTCTAGACTGAACTCTATCACATTGCATTGTCTCAAGTGCCTGTTCAGAAGACACCGCCAAATGGTGCACAGGTTTGCGCTCCCGTAAACGCCGATCAATCTGAATAGCCATAGTCATAGACTCATTCAGACCCGTAGGCGCAGGGAACCCCACCATAACATCTTTAATGGCCTCAGAAAGGCCATCTCTGAACTTTGCAGCCAGGGCGCACTCATTCCACTGAGTAAGCACTGACCATTTCCGAAATTTTTGACAATATATTTCTGCTTCATCTTGCCCCTGAGAGAGAGCTAATAAAGCTTTTTCAGCCTGAATCTCCTGGTTAGGTTCCTCATAGAGCAAACCCAATGCCAGAAAAAACGCATCCACATTAAGCAACGCAGGATCCCCTGGTGCCAATGCAAATGCCCAATTTTGAGGGTCACCCCGCAGGAAAGATATAATAATCTTAACCTGCTGAGCAGGGTCTCCAGAAGAGCGAGATTTCAAAGAAAGGAACAGCTTGCAATTGTTCCTAAAATTCAGAAAACTAGATCTATCTCCAGCAAAGAACTCTGGAATAGGAATTCTAGGTTCAGACATAGGAGCATGTACAACAAAATCTTGTATATTTTGAACCTTAGCAGCAAGATTATTCAAGCTGGAAGCTAAACTCTGGACGTCCATGATAAACAGCTAAGGTCAGAGCCATTCAAGGATTAAAAGGAGGAAAAAAAAAAAAAAAAATCAGCCAGGCTGCAATTAAGGCTAGGCAGCAACCTCAGAGGAGAGAAAAAAAAACTTCCTCAGACTACTTTTCCTCCTACTTCAGCCCAAACATTTTGGCCGGCTATACTGTCATGATTCCAATGGCAGGGAATCACAAAAGGACAAGCACCAACGAGCTCTAGGGTGATGGAACCTGAGCTGACCGCGACCCTAAACCTGAACACACAAATAACAATAGCCGGGGAACGTGCCTACGTTGGTCCTAGACGTCTCGCACCAGCCGAAGATCTAACTTCCCCTATTAGAAGAAACACAGACCTCTCTTGCCTCCAGAGAAATACCCCACAGAAATAGCAGCCCCCGACATATAATGACGGTGAAATGAGAGGAAGGCACATACACAGTATGAAAACAGATTCAGCAAAATGAGGCCCGCTGAAACTAGATAGCAGAGGATACAAAAGTAAACTGCGCGGTCAGCAAAAAACCCTTCAAAAAACCATCCTGTAATTACTTGAACTCATGTTCCAACTCATGGAACATGAGGAGCAATTACAGCCCACTAGAGCAACCAGCAGCAAAGAAACAATTATATGCAAGCTGGACAAGACAAAAATAAAGCAAAACGTGGAACAAGAAAATCAAAAACTTAGCTTGTCCTGAAGATTACTGAAGCCAGAAGCTGAGGTAACAAAACACTCTGATAACCTTGATAGCCGGCGGGGAAATTACAAGAAAGCCCGGTTAAATAGGAAACTCCCAAATGCTAATAGAACAGGTGGATACCAGAGACAGCAGAACACAAATCACCCAGTACCATCAGTAACCACCAGAGGGAGCCCAAAAACAGAACTCACAACAGGGAACTATCTGTGTGGCCCTGTGTATTGAAATTACTGTGAGACTCTTTGTATCTGGAAGTCTTCAAAATCTGATGGCCATCTCTTAGGCATCATGCATTGTTACTGATGACCAGTCCTTAGGCGTCAGGCATTGCTACTGATGGCCAGTCTTTGGGCATCAGTCATTGCTACCACTGGTCAGCCCTTAGGCATCAGGCATTGTTACCACTAGTCAGCCCTTAGGCATCATGCATTGTTACTGATGGCCAGTGTTTGGGGGCATCAAGCATTGTTACTGATGGCCAGTTCTTAGGCATCAAGCATTGTTACTGATGGCCAGTCCTTAGGCATTGTTACTGATGGCCAGTCCTAAGGCATCAGGCATTGCTAATGAGGGCCAGTCCTTAGGCATCAGACATTGTTGCTGATGGCCAGTCCTTAGTCATCAGGCATTGTTGCTTATGACAGCCCTTAGTTGGCAGGCATTGTTACTGATGGCCAGTCCTTAGTTGGCAGGCATTGTTACCAATAGCCAGTCCTTGGGGGTTAGTCATTGCTACCGATGGCCAGTCCTTAGGTGTCAGGCATTGCTACTGATGACCAATCCTCAGGCATTGTTACTGATGGCCAGACCTTAGTTGTCAGGCATTGTTACTGATAGCCAGTCCTTAGGGGTTAGTCATTGTTACTGATGGCCTGTCCTTAGGTGTCAGGCATGGTTACTGGTGACCAATCCTTAGGCCCAGGCATTACTACTGATGGCCAGTCCTTAGGCATCAGGCATTGTTAATGATGGCCAGTCCTTAGGTGTCAGGCATTGTTACTGATGACCAATCTTCAGGCATTGTTACTGATGGGAAGTGTTGTGAATTCTGCTCTTGGGCTCCCTCCGGTGGTTGTTGATGATAATGCAGTTATTCCTGAGCAGCAGTCTTGGACAGGTGTTTCTGCTAATTGCAATTCGGACTAGGGTATTTAGCTGTGCAGGACTCATTAGTAGTAGTCAATGTTCCTTTGGAAGTGTTGGTCCTCTGCCTGGCCTCTCCTGCTTGCTGCCAATTCAGCTAAGATAAGTGTTTTCTTCATTTTTTAGACACACTGCTGTGTGTTTATTTTCTGTGCTTATCTTGTTTCTATTTTGTTCCTGCTAGACTGTGCCTGTTGTTTTTCTCAGTCTAGTTGGACTCGCTGGAGTCGCAGATATACTCTCCGCATCTTTAGTTAGGTGGTGGAGTTTTTGTATTTTTCTGCTGTGGATATTTTGTAGTGTTTTATGCTGACCGCATAGTATCCTGTACTATCCTTTCCTATCTAGGTAGAAGTGGCCTCCTTTGCTTATCCCTGTTTTCTGTCTGCGTGTGTCTTTTCCTCTCCTACTCACAGTCATTATTTGTGGGGGGCTACCTATCCTTTGGGGGTCTACTCTGAGGCAAGAGAGTTTTCCTATTTCCATCTTTAGGTATATTTAGTCCTTAGGCTGTGTCGAGGTGTTTAGGTCTGGTTAGGCACACCCCACGGCTACTTCTAGTTGCGGTGTTAGGATCAGGGGTTGCGGTCAGTAAAGTTACCACTGCTCCAGCAAAGGTCATTTCATGCTGCTCCAAGGCCACCTGATCATAACAGGGAAGCCCTTAGTCATCAGGCATTGTTGCTGATGGCCAGTCCTTAGGCATCAGGCATTGTTACTGATGGCCAGTTCTTAGGCATCGGGCATTGTTATTGATGAACAGTCCTTAGGGCATTGTTACTGATGAGCAGTCCTTACTCATCAGGCATTGTTACGGATGGCCAGTCCTTAGTCGTCAGGCATTGTTACTCATAGCCAGTTCTTAGGAGTCAGGCATTGTTGCTGATGGCAAGTCCTTAGGTGTCAGGCATTGCTACTGATGGGCAGTCCTTAAACATCACACATTGTTACTGATGGCCAGTCCTCAGGCGTCAGGCATTGTTACTTTGGCTGCTGTTAGTTTGTACATTTCTCAGCGGTTCTTCAAGGTAATTCAACATTGTTCTATTCACATTGATGGTGCAATGCTGTAATAGCTGCAGGAACCGCTGTATAGTCGACCAATAGACGGATCCCCACAGACATGATAATGGCCCATCCTAAGGATAAGCCATCAATTTGTGAAGATTGATCAACCCCTTTATATACATGATACGATTTGTGAGGACTGAAGTGCTAAGATGTTAATGGCCATAAGGAATCCATATTGGTAGCCTGCCTTTAAGGAACCTTTAAGATATTAGACAGTAACAGTTCAGCTTATTTTAGACTTGTATTTTATGACCGCATAGCTCCTGTCATGCCGTTCTGTCTGTATCTGGTTTTCAAAGAAAGCAGTAAAGCCGCACCCTATAATTATATAGTCTCTGTGGACATCGGGGCGCACGTCCTCACCTGGGGGTCCATCCCAGACAGAACATCCAAATCCAAACTGAAGAAAAGGACAGCGCCACACCGGATAGTGAAAAGCAGCTCACATATTTATTCTGCCTCCTGCGAGGCAGAATAAATATGTGAGCTGCTTTTCACTATCCGGTGTGACGCTGTCCTTTTCTTCAGTTTGGATTTGGATGTATCTGGTTTTCGGCATGACAATGCATGTCTTTGCTTTTACCCTTTGCTCCTTTCCCCCTAAATTGAGCTGGGATACTGTTGGCTGTTACCTGTATGGAGCCTTCTCAGTTCCTGCTTTGCTGCGTAGTCGTACATGGGTGGTTAGGTCTTTGCTCTGCTGCAGGACCATCCGTATGTGCAGTCCCTGGTTATCGCTGTAGAAGCTGTCCATGGGTTGTGAGGTCATTTGCAGCTGGTGCATGACTTTCCACGTGTGTCAGTACATGCAGTTGCAGCCTGGTGCCCTGAGCCTCCGTTCCTGCACTGATTGTGCTGTAATGGTTTCTGTTTGTGCTTAGGGCGTGCGCAGCCACACCTTCCCTGCTTTTATCAGTGTTAGGGTGTGTACTTGAAATGCTGCCCCTCAGCCAATTGATGAGGGGCAGCTCCTACATAAAGTTCCCCTGCCCTATGGGCGGGGCCTGAGCTTCTGATACGATCAGCTGCAGCCGCTGATGCGGTCCAGCCCATAGACGCCCACAAGACGACCGACCTCAGAAAACGTGGGGCGCACGTCCCCCGGGGAAAAAATATGGACCCTTTATACCGCAGAGGGGGACTCGGGCCTACCCAAACTAGGGGAGGGCAGAGACCGGGGTTCTGTGGCAGCTGAGCATGTGGACAAGGAAAGAGACACGTAGGACTTGATTACACCGCACAACTTCAGGTATAGAGAAAGTAAAGTATACTAAAGTAAAGTCACACAGTACATAAACAAAACATGACGATGTCAGGCTCCTGATTCCACACCTCCAGAAGGGTACCACCCAGTGGACCCCAAGGCACCAACGGATCACCAAGGCACACATAGGCGGGACATCAGGAAACAGGCAGGACATTAGGGTACACGAGGACATCAGGAAGCAGGCAAGACATCAGGATACAGACAGGACATCAGGACATCTGGACACAGGAAATACCTCATGACATCAGGACACAGGCAGGGCATCAGGACACAGGAATACTGAATAGACATCTGGGACACTGGAGTGGCAGCCCAGGTCATCAGCTGGGACACTGGCGTGGCAGCCCAGTTCATCAGGTAAATCAGGACATCGGACACAGGAAGGACATCAGGACATCGGGGAACACGAAGTCATCAGGATGCAGGCACGACATCAGGGTACAGACAGGACATCAGGACATCTGGACTCAGGGTCACCGGCAGACAGACAGGAGTAGTTCGGTTCTGGACATCCGACACGACCTACAGGCACCACCACAGTCATCAGGCTCCAAGCTCCAGACAGCGGTCAACAGGTTCCAGACTGTGGTCGTCAGGCTTCGGGCATAGGACCTAGGAAGGAACTCAAGCGTGATGGTGCAAGCACCGCTGTCCTGGACAGATGATGTGCTACTACTGGTGAAGTTTTTCCTGTGTAGTGTGCAATGTAAGTGCAATGTAAGAGTTAGGAACTTCCCAATTAGGGTCACCGTGTAGTGGTGAGATGGCTATTGCATTTTTAGATCAAAATTATGTTAACTACAGTAAGTACCTTATATTATTTTCATGCACTATGCTGTGTATTTATTTGCTGCAGGGTATTTAATCATTATGTTTCTGTCTTTCTTTTTGTCCATATGAACAATAGCTCTTGTCCCTGAGGCTACTGAAATGATACGTGTGGCATAATTAAGAATACATGCTGTGTCGTCACACCCTATAAGTCAGGTCTTCTACTTAGATTGTCAATTCAGTAGCTTTATGGGTTCAATAAAAATACACTTTTCTAAGGTACAATGGTTGTCAAAACAGATGTAACCTATATTGAAAACATTTTAGAAACCTTAAAAAGGTGTTTCGTCTGGGTTTTATTTGGATGGTCCACTTATTTCCTAACATTCTGCAGAATGTTAGCACTAATACATAGTAGTAGTCATATTTTATATTCATCATTGTTATCATTAAACCTCCAAACTTATCTTGCATGTTAGTATTTATAAAACATAAAAAAATATTTATAATACCTGAAAAATGGTTATGAAAGATGTGATTGTGGTGATCATTTTTGTGATTGTGCAGTATTCTAATCTTGTTACCTACAGATCTCAATGACCATGGGAGACATATGGACAAGTGTCATAATAGGAAGTTTGGCAAAGACAATAGCATTATGAAGATTGAAAATTTCTTACTTTCCCAAAATTTGTCAAGCTACTCGTTCCTTGGTAGAATGTATGGGCACCTCTACTAGATGTTTCTGCCCTGAAAATAGACAAAAATGTGAATATCAACATCAGTTTGTTTCACTTTATTTTTTTCCTTTCTTTTTTGCTACAGTTATTTACACTATCTCTGCACAGACATTCTTACTTGGTCTTTTTTTGATAAGTCCCTGGCTGTTTATTTTCTGAAAAGTCCTTTGCAACCTAGACACTGATTACAACGATGTATGACAATGCCTACCAAGTTTTATTGTATTAATCCAAATACTAATGTGACCTGAAGAAAGAAAAACTTAACCTAGAAATGAGTGCTAAAACGCGCGCTGGGGCTAGTTCCACTGCATGACCAGATACCGATTACAATGGGTGAGACGCTTTTTTGGTTACATATGGGGATAGGGGAAAATATGTGTAAGTGGGTTGAGAGCTGGCTTAGGGATAAGAAACAAAGGGTGGTTATTAATGGAACACACTCGGATTGGGTAGCGGTTAGCAGTGGGGGTACCACAGGGGTCAGTATTGGGCCCTCTTCTTTTTAACATATTAATTAATGACCTTGTATGGGGCATTCAGAGTAGAATTTCAATATTTCAGATGACACTAAACTCTTCAGGGTAATCAATACAGAGGAGGAAAATTTTATATTACAGGATGATTTATGTAAACTAGAAGCTTGGGCTGATAAATGGCAAATGAGCTGTAATGGGAATAAATGTAAGGTCATGCACTTGGGTAGAAGTAATAAGATGTATAATTATGTGCTTAATTCTAAAACTCTGGGCAAAACCGTCAATGAAAAAGACCTGGGTGTATGGGTGGATGACAAACTCATATTCAGTGGCCAGTGTCAGGCAGCTGCTACAAAGGCAAATAAAATAATGGGATGCATTAAAAGAGGCATAGATGCTCATGAGGAGAACATAATTTTACCTCTATACAAGTCACTAGTTCGACCACACTTAGAATACTGTGCACAGTTCTGGTCTCCGGCGTATAAGAAAGACATAGCTGAACTGGAGCGGGTGCAGAGAAGAGCGACCAAGGTTATTAGAGGACTGGGGGGTCTGCAATACCAAGATAGGTTATTACACTTGGGGCTATTTAGTTTGGAAAAACGAAGACTAAAGGGTGATCTTATTTTAATGTTTAAATATATGAGGGGACAGTACAAAGACCTTTCTGATGATCTTTTTAATAATCGAACTGAAACAGGGACAAGGGGGCATCCTCTACGTTTGGAGGAAAAAAGGTGAGACGTGGTTCTTTACTGTAAGAGCAGTGAGACTATGGAACTCTCTGCCATATGATGTTGTAATGAGTGATTCATTACTTAAATTTAAGAGGGGACTGGATACATTTCTGGAAAAGTATAATGTTACAGGGTATATATACTAGATTCCTTGATAGGGCGTTGATCCAGGGAACTAGTCTGATTGCCGTATGTGGAGTCGGGAAGGAATTTTTTTCCCCAATGTGGAGCTTATTATTTGTCACATGGTTTTTTTTTTGCCTTCCTCTGGATCAACATGTTAGGGCATGTTAGGTTAGGCTATGGGTTGAACTAGATGGACTTATAGTCTTCCTTCAACCTTAATAACTATGTAACTATGTAACTATATTCCTGCCATGGTCTGATTCCATTATGTAAACATCTTTGGGTTCTTCACGACATGTCATGGTGTAATTTTGAGATTATGTAGATAGTCCCTAGTTTCCTATACAAATAAGATTGGCCTTTTGGCCACATGTCATACTGTTTTAAAGAGTGTATGTTACTCTCACGTCTCTTATCCCATGCCTGATACGTTTATCTGTGGAGTTGTGCAATGGATTTTTTTTACACTGTGCCACTTTTCTATCGCCTTTCATATTAAATGTGAGTTAGAACAATATTTAGAATTGAGAGTCCTCAGTGGTTGATACCTTTTAATGGCTAAAAGATGGTAACAAATTGCAAGCTTTTGAGACTACACAGGTCTCTTCATCAGGCAAAGACTAAAAGAAATTCTGAAGAATCACATATTTATGCACAACATAGCATAGAAAATAAAATAGGAAAAACCATGGATAAGACAGGTGACATGAAGCAGAATTACCATGAGTGATAAACAGTTATGTCTATAAATATTGGGCCAGTTCTTAGATAAGGATTGTTTTATTGTTCTGTTGTGATGACCCCTCATAGTCTGAGGGGCAAGTTCCTTAGTTGAGGTAAAAAGACATAAATCCGTGTGACACATTCATTCCTGCAGTGAGACTGTCAAAGGTCGTCATCAGTTTATATTCCCAGACTCTTTTGTCTCTCTTAGACTTGAAGCTACCTTTTAACACAAGTAATTTCTTGTCCATAATGTTATGATTTCTATCCACTGGCTAACACCAAGATATATATCTTTCCTGTATCTAAATGTGAGTTATTCATTTTTGTAATAAAAACTGATATATTTTTTATATATTTGGACTTTGTACTCTATGTCTCTTATAGGTTGCAGGTTTAGCAGAGTGTCTGCTTTCTGGTCCAGTAACATATACAATGACACTATTCTGTTTCTTTAATTTTTCTCTTTTGGTTTGGTTGATATTGAATATAGGGATTAGGTTCCTGCTCGGTGATACGTGCGGAACCTATTTAGGGACGTCAGGCGAGACAGGGTGTTGTTAGATCTGCCTAGGGGTCTCCACTCCCCCCTTCCCTAGTTTTGGGCTCCCCCCTACCTTTCCCTATTGTTGTGCACCTTGCTTCTCCCTCATTTAGCATGGCATCCAAAGCACTGATTAGCTGTTCTCACTCACTATACAATGTACACAGAAAGGTGTGGTATGGGTTGGGTTATACACAGACTAAACAACCTAGCTCTGCTAGATCTGTAGCAGAGAAAACTGCTGTACCTAGTGTACTAAGTGATACATCACTGGAATAAGGGTCTGTCCTATATCATGCTGCTGTCAGATTACATAGCAAAACATGCTGACACATTCTCTTGTATGATCTGTATTGACAGACCAACCACATTTTTATGTGTACAGAACCATTGTTAATACAATTGTTCTGTGCACATAGGATATCATGCTATATGCAGCGCATCTGTTTACACACGACAATGCACTGCTGAGAATTATGATTTTTAAGCCTGCTCAAAAATCATCACACTTGGTGAACAAGTATTTTCCGTGTTCATCAGGTGATTGTTGGCCTATTTGTAAGGCTCAATAGTAAGGAATGTGCGTTTCGAAAAATTGTCATTCCTCAAGTAATGGCAAGAGTACATCAGCTTTTAGCTTTAGGGGCAGGTTTCACCTTCTTTGTTATTTACTACAAGCCATAACTAGTTATGGACGAGCACTAAAATGCTCGGGTGCTCGTTGCTCAGGTCAAGCAAATTGGAATGCTCAGGTGCTCGACCTGAGCAACAAGCCCAATATAAGTCTATAGGAAACTCAAGCATTTTTTCGGCGCCCCCCCGGCGGTCTGTAGAGGGACTAGAAATTGCTGAAATAAATGGGAACAGTGCTAAAATTACATGAGAACAGCATGGAGAAGACCCCTGGAAGCATTTCTGACTCCCAGGTCACTGCTGTGAACAATGTTGTCAGAGTCTTACACCACTTTTACAGACTCACAATAAAACATACAAAAACTAAACCAAAATGGATTTTCCTGGGAAAAATGTTAACCCCTTCATGACCCAGCCTATTTTGACCTTAATGACCTGGCCATTTTTTGCAATTCTGACCAGTGTCCCTTTATGAGGTAATAACTCAAAAACGCTTCAACGGATCCTAGCAGTTCTGAGATTTTTTTTGTGACATCTTGGGCTTCATGTTAGTGGTAAATTTAGGTCGATAATTTTTGCATTTATTTGTGAAAAAAATGGAAATTTAGCGAAAATTTTGAAAATTTTGCAATTTTAAAATTTTGAATTTTTATTCTGTTAAACCAGAGAGTTATGTGACACAAAATAGTTAACAAATAACATTAGCCACATGTATAGTTTACATTTTTTTGCTAGGATGTTATAAGGGTTAAAATTTGACCGGCGATTTCTCATTTTTACAACAAAATTTACAAAACCATTATTTTTAGGGACCACCTCACATTTGAAGTCAGTTTGAGGGGTCTATATGGCAGAAAATACCCAAAAGTGACACCATTCTAAAAACTGCACCCCTCAAGGTGCTCAAAACCACATTCAAGAAGTTTAGTAACCCTTCAGGTGCTTCACAGCAGTAGAAGCAACATGGAAGGAAAAAATGAACATTTAACTTTTTAGTCACACAAATCAATTTTTTTTATTTTCCCAAGGGTAAAAGGAGAAACTGGACCCCAAAAGTTATTGTACAATTTGTCCTGAGTACACCGATACCCCATATGTGGGGAGGAACCACTGTTTGGGCGCACGACAGGGCTCGGAAGGGAAGGAGCGCCATTTGACTTTTTCAATGAAAAATTGGCTCCAATCTTTAGCGGACACCATGTCGTGTTTGGAAAGCCCCTGTGTGCCTAAACATTGGAGCTCCCCCACAAGTGACCCCATTTTGGAAACTAGACTCCCCCAAGGAGCTTATCTAGATGCATAGTGAGCACTTTGAACCCCCAGGTGCTTCACAAATTGATCCGTAAAAATGAAAAAGTACTTTTTTTTCACAAAAAATAATTTCTTTTACCCTCTTTTTTTTTGGATTTTTATAAGGGCAACAGGATAAAATGGATCCTAAAATGTGTTGGGCAATTTCTCCTGAGTACACCGATACCTCACATGTGGGGGTAAACCACTGTTTGTGCACACGGCAAGGCTCGGAAGGGAAGGAGCGCCATTTGACTTTTTGAATGAAAAATTAGCTCTAATCGTTAGCGGACACCATGTCACGTTTGGAGAGCCCCTGTGTGCCTAAACATTGTAGTTCCCCCACAAGTGACCCCATTTTGGAAACTAAACCTCCCAAGGAACTAATCTAGATGTGCGGTGACCACTTTAAACCCCCAAGTGCTTCACAGAAGTTTAAAACGCAGAGCCGTGAAAATAAAAAATAATTTTTCTTTCCTCAAAAATTATTTTTTTGCCCGCAATTTTTTATTTTCACAAGAGTAACAGGAGAAATAGGACCCCAAAAGTTGTTGTCCAGGTTTTCCTGAGTACGCTGATACCCCATATGTGGGGGGAAACCACTGTTTGGGCACACGGGGCTCGGAAGGGAAGTAGTGACGTTTTGGAATGCAGACTTTAATAGAATGGTCTGCGGGCGACATGTTATGTTTGCAGAGCCCCTGATGTGCCTAAACAGTAGAAACCCCTCACAAGTGACCCCATTTTGGAAACTAGACCCCCCAAGGAGCTTATCTATATGTGTCGTGAGCACTTTGAACCCCCAAGTGCTTCACAGAATTTTATAACGCAGAGCCGTGAAAATAAAATATCATTCATAATTTTTTAGCCCTCATTTTTTAATTTAACATAGTAACATAGTAACATAGTTAGTAAGGCCGAAAAAAGACATTTGTCCATCCAGTTCAGCCTATACAAAAATATGAAAAAAATGGAATAAATGGAACCTCAGATTCCAAAATTAGTAATCTTTTCGGTGGATTGTGGTGTTGTTGACGATCAAATTAAGACGAGTAACTAAGTTAAAAGTTTTCTTTCTTTATTTCTCAAGGGTAACAGGAGAAATTAGACCCCCAAGGTTGTTGTGCAATTTTCCTGAGTACGCTTATGTCCCATATGTTTGGGTAAACCACTGTTTGGGCGCACATTGGGGCTCGGAAGGGAGGGAGCACCATTTGACTTTTTGAACTTCAAGATTGGCTGGAATCAATGGTGGCGCCATGTTGCGTTTTGAGACCCCAGATACACCTAAACAGTGGAAACCCCTCAATTCTAACTCCAACACTAACTCCAACACACCCCTAACCCTAATCCCAACTCTAGCCATAACCCTACTCACAAGCCTAACCCCAACACACCCATAACCACACCCATAACCCCAACACATCCCAAACCATACTCCCAACCCTAACCCTAATCCCAACCCTAACCACAACTCTAACCCCAACACACCCCTAACCCTAATCCCAACCCTAACCATAACCATAACCACAAGCCTAATCTTAACCCTATTTCCAACCTTAACCCTATTTCCAACCCTAACCCTAATTCCAACCCTAACTCTAATTCCAACCCTAACCCTAAGGCTATGTGCCCACGTTGCGGATTCGTGTGAGGATTTTTCCGCAACGTTCTTGAAAAATCCACAGGTAGAAGGCACTGCGTTTTACCTGCAGATTTACCGCGGATTTCCAATGTTTTTTTGCTGATTTCACCTGCAGATTCCTATTGAGAAACAGGTGTGAAACGTTGCGAAATCCACACAAAGAATTGACATGCTGCGGAAAATACAACGCAGCGTTTCTGCATGGTGTACATGGTACTGTAAACATGATGGAAAACTGCTCCGAATCTCGCAGCGGCCAATCCGCTGCGGATCCGCAGCCAAATTCATACCATGTGCCCATAGCCTAATTCTAACCCTAATTCTAACCCTAACCCTAGTTCTAACCCTAACCCTAGTTATCACCTTAGTTCTAACCCTAACTATAGTTCTAACCCAAATTCTAACCCTAACCCTAGTTCTAACCCTAATTCTAACTCTAGTTCTAACCCTAATCCTAGTTCTAACCCTAACCCTAGTTCTAACCCTAGTTCTAACCCTAACCCTAGTTCTAACCCTAACCATAGTTCTAACCTTAACCCTAGTTCTAACCCTAACCATAGTTCTAACCTTAACCCTAGTTCTAACCCTAACCCTGGTTCAAACCCTAACCCTAGTTTTAACCCTAACCCTAGTTTTAACCCTAACCCTAATTCTAACCCTAACCCTAGCTCTAACCCTAATTCTAACCCTAACCCTAGTTCTAACCCTAACCCTAGTTCTAACCCTAACCCCAGCTCTAACCCTAACCCTAACCCTAGTTCTAACCCTAACCCTAGTTCTAACCCTAACCCTAGTTCTAACCCAACCCTAGTTCTAACCCTAGTTCTAACCCTAGTTCTAACCCTAGTTCTAACTCTAACCCTAGTTCTAACCCTAACCCTAATTCTAACCCTAGTTCTAACCCTAACCCTAGTTCTAACTTTAACCCTAGTTCTAATCCTAACCCTAATTCTAACCCTAGTTCTAACCCTAACCCTAATTCTAACCCTAACCCTAGTTCTAACCCTAACCTTAGTTCTAACCCTAATTCTAACCCTAGTTCTGACCCTAACCCTAGTTCTAACCCTAACCCTAATTCTAACCCTAGTTCTAACCCTAACCCTAGTGGAAAAATAAAAGTAAATATATTTTCTTTATTTTATTATTGTCCCTATGGGGGTGATAAATGGGGGGTCATATACTATTTTTTTTATTTTGATCACTGTGATAGGTTTTATCACAGTGATCAAAATGTACCTGGAATGAATCTGCCGGACGGCAGATTCAAGGGCGCATGAGCAGTTTGGAAGATGATGGCACCCATGGAGAAGACAGACGGACAACGGGAGGGACACCGGAGCTCGGTAAGTATGGGGAGGTGGGATCGGAGCACGGGGGGAGTGGACAGGAGGACAGAGGGGAGCGGAGCACATTACAGGACAGGACGGAGGACTGGGGAGGAGATCGGTGGCTGTGGCAGGGGCAGATCAGGGTTTCCAGCCATGGCCGATGGTACTGCAGCATCTGCCATGGCTGGATTGTAATACTTCACCAATTTTTATTGGTGAAATATAACGATTGCTCTGATTGACTGTTTCACTTTCAACAGCCAATCAGAGCGATTGTAGCCATGGGGGGGGATGAAGCAAACCCCCTGGGCTGAAGTACCCCTCCCCCTGTCCCTGCAGTTCGGGTGAAATTACAGTTAACCCTTTCACCCGACCTGCAGGGACACGATCATTCTGTGACACAGCATATGCGTCACAGGTCGGATCGGCACCGACATTCATGACGCATACGCTGTGCCACAGGTCGGGAAGGGGTTAAGGAACATCCTTTCCAGGGTTATGACTTACATATAAAGCAAAATAAATAAACAAAATCAAAAATGCATCTCCACACCTTGGGCTATGTTCACACGTAGCGTTTTTGATGCGTTTTTAAACTTTAGCATTGCTTTCAACCAAGACAAATGCATTCACTGGGAAATGTCATTTTAACATTTTACAACCTTATTTGGCCATGTGGTGTATGATTCATTTAAGAAGGAGGGACTCTGAAAGTCACAAAGCCTTTTATAGGGCCATCTGGGCAGCTTAGGTCGCGGCAGCGCGCTTTCTCCAGTGCTTTATGCAGCCAGGATGTCCTGACCCAGAACCATCCTCCCGGCTTGGTGGTATGTACCGGGTATATCAGGCTGCTTCCTGCTAGAGGATGTGCCTCATTATTATGTTAGTGCCAGCCCTGGTGCCAGTCCTGGTGCTTGTTTGGGTACATCCTGTAACTCAGGTTTTAGTGTACTGCCCTGTGCACGCTCTGCTTAGTCCAGGTCCTAGTGTGCTTCCCAGTGCGTTTCTGCTATGTCCTTACCCAGCTCCGCTTATATTATCTTACAGTGCCTGCCTTCGCCTGGGTGTCCGGTGTTCTTTGGATTCAGTCCTGTCTCCTCAGTCTCTGGCCCTTGGATCCCATCTCTTCCCTCTTCCTGGATCCTGCTTTCCTGTCCTGTTTGCCCCTAGCCCTATCCTTGGTTCCTCGGTGTCCTCTGTCTGTTATTTGATCTACATTTTCTCCTCTGCCTCCTACAAGCCGTAATCTTGGTACCAGCCATCATGGTATTTAACCTCCCTGGGCATGCCCCTGATGCTCCCTGTATAGGGGTTGGTCTCACTAGGTCAGCTCACTCAGGGGTGAGTTGGTATCATGACCCAGAGGGTCCACTCTAGGAAGCTTGACAACTATTCTTAAAGCTCCAAAAGTCGGCCCTCACTATTCTAAGAGAGCCATCAGCTGGCTATGCTTTGTTGTTCCCATTATTAAACAGTGGGTCTCCTATACTGTTATTGCACATGCAGTAAGTGGTAGTGCTGCCAAAAATTTGGACCTACCCAATACCGCTTTGAAGAGACATACAGGAGGGCCTCCTGAAAACAATGTTCCCATTATTAGGAATTAGGTCTCCCATACTGTTTGCCTATGCAGTGAATGCAAGGCCTGCCCAAAATTTGGACGCACCATAATACCCCTTTGAAGAGACGTACAGCAGGGTCTCCTGAAAAAATGTTCCCGCTATTAGGAAGTGGTTCTCCCATACTGTTTGCCCATGCAGTAAATGCAAGGCCTGCCCAAAATTTAGACGTACCCCAATACCCCTTTGAAGAGATGTACAAGAGGGCCTCCTGAAAACAATGTTCCCATTATTAGGAAGTGGGTCTCACATACCGTTTGCCTATGCAGTGAATGCAAGAGCTGCCTAAAATTTGAACGCACCCCAATACCTCTTTGAAGAGACGTACAGGAGGGCCTCCTGAAAATAATGTTCCCATTATTTGGAAGTGGGTCTCCCATACTGATTGCCTATGCAGTGAATGCAAGAACTGCCCAAAATTTAGGCGCACCCCAATACCGCTTTGAAGAGACGTACAGTAGCGCCTCCTGAAAACAATGTTCCCATTATTAGGAAGTGGTTCTCCCGAAGTGGTTCTCCCATACTGTTTGCCTATGCAGTGAATGCAAGGCCTGCCCCAAATTTAGACCTACCCCAATACCCCTTTGAAGAGATGTACAAGAGGGCCTCCTGAAAACAATGTTCCCATTATTAGGAAGTGGGTCTCATATACTGTTTGCCTATGCAGTGAATGCAAGTCCTGCCCAAATTTAGACGCACCCCAATACCTCTTTGAAGAGACGTACAGGAGGGCCTCCTGAAAATAATGTTCCCATTATTTGGAAGTGGGTCTCCCATACTGATTGCCTATGCAGTGAATGCAAGAACTGCCCAAAATTTAGGCGCACCCCAATACCGCTTTAACGAGATGTACAGGAGGGCCTCATAAAAAAATTTCCCATTAGAAAGGAGTGGGTCTCCTAGACTTGTAATGCAAGATCTGCTAAAAATTTGGATGCACCATAATACCCCTTTGATGAGATGTACAGGAGGGCTTCATAAAAAAATGTTCCCATTAGAAAGAAGGGGGTCTCCTAGACTTGTAATGCCCATGCACTAAGTATATGGACTGAAAAACATTTACCCGTGGGGGATATACATTAACACACTGTCTAGCAAATTGTTTTTAAGGTCATCATAAACACCTTTTAAAAAAATTATGTTGGTGTTGCATCATGGACCATGGTCACCCTGGTGATATGGTGGTGGAGGATGAGAATGAGGAGAATGAGGAGGACAACAGCAAATAGCCAAAATCAGGAAGCGTATACCCATGTGTGGGTATGAAGAGATTCATGGGAATAGACCTCCCAAAAAAACACTGGTTTTGAGTTTATGTTACGCTGCTATCATTCGGTGGAGTTGGGAAGTCTGGCCCAATCCAGCCCTTGATCATTTATATAAGAGTCAGCCTGTCAGCATTTTCAGTTGACAGGTAGATGCGCTTATCAGTTATAATTCCACCAGTGGCACTAAAAAGCCTCTCTGAGAAAACGCTAGCGGCAGGGCAGGCCAGGATCTCCATGGTGTAGAGAGCCAGTTCATGCCATGTGTCCAGCTTGGATACCCAATAATTATAAGGCACAGAGGAATCACTGAGGACATTGGTACGGTCAGCAAGGTACTCCCTAAGCATCTTCCAAAACTTTGCACTCCTTGTGAGAGCACCCTGCACAATGGGAGGGTCTAAGAAAACTCTCCCAGAACTTTGACAGTGTTCCCCTGCTGGATTGGATTTGTGTCTCTCTCACCTGTACTCCTTGGTTGTCCAACGAACTGTGACCTCTGCCGTCAGCGTTTTCAGGTGGGAATTTTTTTAAATAAAAAATTGCACCATTTTAGTACACTTGTCTAAAGTTCTCCTTGTAGAAGATTCTCCTTTTAGTGTGGGTCTAGAAGTGTCACCAACCAGTAATGACTGTCACCCAAAATTTGGAGAATGTGGGGGTCATGGGAAAGGCAGCGTAACATAAACTCAGCCATGCGTGCCAGACTGCTAACCGGCAAGACTTGCGTGTCCTCACCAAGAGGATGACTGACCATGCTCTCCTCCCCCTTCTCCTCCTTCTCCCTGTCCTCAGGCCATCCATGCTGAACAGACAGTATGACTGTTGTGCAGGTAGTACAGTCTATAGCGCATGAAACTAGCTCCTCTTCTTCCTCCTCCTCTTCCTCATTGTCACCTAATCCACATTGGGATGAGATGAGGCTGGGCTGTGTGTAATTACCTTGGATGTTTCCTTGCTCCATCTCATCATGCTCCACCTGCAATGCATACTCTTTGATTGTGAGCAGAGAGCATTTCAGAACACAGAAAAGGGGGATGGTGACACTAATTATGGCGTCATCGCCGCTCATCATCTTGGTGGAGTCCTCAAAGTTTTGGAGGATGGTACATACAGTACAGACCGAAAGTTTGAACACACCTTCTAATTTAAAGATTTTTCTGTATTTTCATGACTATGAAAATTGTACATTCACACTGAAGGCATCAAAACTATGAATTAACACATGTGTAATTATATACTTAACAAAAAAGTGTGAAACAACTGAAAATATGTCTTATATTATAGGTTCTTCAAAGTAGCCACCTTTTGCTTTGATGACTGCTTTGCAAACCCTTGGCATTCTCTTGATGAGCTTCAAGAGGTAGTCACGAGAAATGGTCTTCCAACAATTTTGAAGGAGTTCCCAGAGATGCTTAGCACTTGTTGGCTCTTCTGCCTTCACTCTGTGGTCCAGCTCACCCCAAACCATCTTGATTGGGTTCAGGTATGGCGTAGCATCCCATCACTGTTCTACTTGGTCAAATAGCCCTTACACAGCCTGGAGGTGTGTTTGGGGTCATTGTCCTGTTGAAAAATAAATGATGGTCCAACTAAACGCAAACCGGATGGAATAGCATGCCACTGCCAGATGTTGTGGCAGCCATGCTGGTTCAGTATGTCTTCAATTTTGAATAAATACCCAACAGTGTCACCAGCAAAGCACCCCCACACCATCACACCTCCTCCTCTATGCTTCACGGTGGGAACCAGGCATGTAGAGTCCATCCGTTCACCTTTTCTGCGTCACACAAAGACACGGTGGGTGGAACCAAAGATAGCAAATTTGGACTCATCAGACCAAAGCACAGATTTCCACTGGTCTAATGTCCATTCCTTGTGTTCTTTAGCCCAAACAAGTCTCTTCTGCTTGTTGCCTGTCCTTAGCAGTGGTTTCCTAGCAGCTATTTTACCATGAAGGCCTGCTGCACACAGTCTCCTCTTAACAGTTGTTGTAGAGATGTGTCTGTGTCTGCTGCTAGAACTCTGTGTGGCATTGACTTGGTCTCTAATCTAAGCTGCTGTTAACCTGCGATTTCTGAGGCTGGTGACTCAGATAAATTTATCCTCAGAAGCAGAGATCTTCCTTTCCTGGGGCGGTCCTCATGTGAGCCAGTTTCTTTGTAGCGCTTGATGGTTCTTGCAACTGCACTTGAGGACACTTTCAAAGTTTTCCCAATTTTTTGGACTGACTAACCTTCATTTCTTAAAGTAATGATGGCCACTCGTATTTTTTTACTGAGCTGCTTTTTTCTTGCCATAATACAAATTCTAACGGTCTATTCAGTAGGACTATCAGCTGTGCATCCACCAGACTTCTGCTCAACACAACTGATGGTCCCAACACCATTTATAAGGCAATAAATCCCACTTATTAAACCTGACAGGGCACACCTGTGAAGTGAAAACCATTCCCGGTGACTACCTCTTGAAGCTCATCAAGAGAATGCCAAGGGTGTGCAAAGCAGTCATCAAAGCAAAAGGTGGCTACTTTGAAGAACCTAGAATATAAGACATAATTTCTGTTGTTTCACACTTTTTTGTTAAGTATATTATTCCACATGTGTTAATTCATAGTTTTGATACCTTCAGTGTGAATTTACAATTTTCATAGTCATGAAAATACAGAAAAATCTTTAAATGAGAAGGTGTGTCCAAACTTTTGGTCTGTACTGTATGTCTGATATCCATGTCCACTCCTGAGGTCTTATGTATGGAGTCTGAACTGAATACCTTGTTGGTGCAGATAGTCAACAACTGCCCTCTTCTGCTCACAAATCCTTTCCAACATCTGCAATGTAGAGTTCCAATGTGTGGGGATATTATACACCAGTCGGTGAGCCGGAAAGCTGCAAGTGCTGCTGAAGCACGGCAAGGGCGGTGGAAGCTGTAGCTGACTTTCTAAAATGGGCACACAGGTGGCGTACTTTAACAAGCAGATCCGGCAGCTCTGGGTAGGTTTTAAGAAACCGCTGAACCACGAGGTTAAGCACATTGGCCAGGCATGGTAAGTGTGTGAGCTCATCCTCAGAGCTGCCACCAGGTTCCGGGTATTGTCACACACAACCATGCCTGGCTGTAGGTTCAGCTGTGTCAGCCACAGATCTGCCTGCTCTTTCAGAGTTGTCCGCAACTCTTCAGCATTGTGCGATTTGTCACCTAAGCATATTAGCTTCAGGACAGCCTGTTGTGTTGTGAATTCTGCTCTTGGGTTCCCTCCAGTGGTTGTAGCTGGGAATGCAGTTGTCTCTGAGTCACAGTCCTGGCCAGGTGTATCTGCTAATTGCTGTTCTGACTGGGATATTTAAGTGTGCAGGATTCATTAGCCCTGGCCAGTTGTCAATGTTTCTTTGGAAGTATTGGATATCTGCCTGGCCTCACCTGCCTAGCTGCCAGTTCAGCAAAGAAAAGTGTTTATTTCTTTTTCTGAAGCACACTTGCTGTGTGCTTATTTTCAGTGCTGATCTTTTGTTTCTATTTGCTCCAGCTTTGACTGTGTCAGTTGCTTTTCTCAGTCTGGTTGGATTCTCTTGAGTTGCAGTTATACTCTCCACATCTTTAGTTAGGTGGTGGAGTTTTGTATTTTCTGCTGTGGATATTTTTGTAGTATTTTTATGCTGACCGCTTAGTATCCTGTCCTGTCCTTTTCTATTTAGCTAGAAGTGGCCTCCTTTGCTAAGCCTGTTTTCTGCCTGCATGTGTCTTTTCCTCTCCAACTCACAGTCATTATTTGTGGGGGGCTGCCTATCCTTTGGGGGTCTACTCTGAGGCAAGATAGTTTTCCTATTTCCATCTTTAGGGGTATTTAGTTCTCCGGCTGTGTCAAGGTGTCTAGGTTTTGTTAGGCACACCCCACGGCTACTTCTAGTTGCGGTGTTAAGATCAGGGTTTGCGGTCCGTATAGTTACCACCTACTCCAGAGAAAGTTTTCATGCTGCTCCAAGGCCACCTGATCATAACAGTACAACTGGCCAATAATGAGTTAAATGCATCTCAGAAGAAGGGAGGAAAGGTCTTGAGCCATTTTTTTTTCTTCAGTCTACTTTGTCTTCTCCTCCCTCTTAATCTCTGGGTGGCTGAAGAGCCTTGTGCTAGCATGAATGTTCAGGAATTAGCTTCTCGTGTAGACCAGCTTGCTGCTAGGGTACAGGGTATTTCTGATTATATTGTTCAGACTCCGGCTTTGGAACCGAAGATTCCTACTCCTGATTTGTTTTTTGGTGACAGGTCCAAATTTTTGAGTTTTAAAAACAACTGTAAACTGTTTTTTGCATTGAAACCTCGATCCTCCGGTGATTCCATTCAACAAGTTAAAATCATCATCTCCCTGCTGCGTGGTGATCCACAGGATTGGGCATTTTCCCTGGAATCTGGGGATCCTGCTTTGCTTAATGTAGACTCCTTCTTTCAGGCGTTAGGATTACTGTATGATGAACCTAATTCAGTGGATCAAGTGGAGAAGACCTTGTTGGCCCTGTCTCAGGGTCAAGAGGCGGCAGAATATTATTGTCAGAAATTCAGAAAATGGTCGGTGTTGACTAAATGGAATAATGATGCTTTGGCGGAAATTTTCAGAAAGGGTCTTTCTGAATCCGTTAAAGATGTTATGGTGGGGTTTCCCACACCCTCCAATCTGAGTGATTCTATGTCTCTGGCCATTCAGATTGACCGGCGCTTGCGGGAGCACAGAACTGTGCGCGCTATGGCGTTTTCCTCAGAGCAAGTTCCTGAGCCTATGAAGTGTGATAGGTGTCACGCACGCGCCCAGACTGGTTGGCGCGGGCATACGAGGGTGTGGCCCCACTGGACCACAGACCAAACTTCCCTGGAAGGGGCGTAACTAAGTAGCTTCCTAGGTGTTTGCTGGAGCCTCTGATGGTGAGGTCAGACTTGTGCAATAGGAAGCTACCAGGTGCCACTCCAGGGTAATGTCTGGCTGTGGCTGCTGATCCCACTAAAGAACGGAGCGGGCACACTGGCTGACAGGCGGGCACGGCTGGGACACAGGCAGGCAGACGGGTACAACAGAGACACTGGCGGGCAGGCGGACACGGCTGGCTCTCTGGTAGGCAGGCGGGTACGGCTGGAACCTAGGAAGAACCGGTAGGGACCGGTCTGCAGGCAGGTATGTGAAACAGGCAGGAACCCGTTCAGACAGGAGGACTAAGTAACAAGTAGAGAAAGACCGCAAGAGCGGATGCAGAGCGAAAGCACAAGAGATAGAACCAAGAACAGAAACGCAAGAGGCTGAGTACGAGTAGAAGGTGGAACGAAGAGAAGAGAAGGAGAAGGCAGAGCCAAGAGCGGAGACGCTGGAGACGGAGCCAAGAGCGGAGACGCTGGAGGCGGAGCCAAGAGCGGAGATGCTGGAGGCGGAGCCAAGAGCGGAGACGCTGGAGGCGGAGCCAAGAGCGGAGATGCTGGAGGCGGAGCCAAAAGCTGAGACGCTGGAGGCGGAGCCAAGAGCGGAGACGGAGCCAAGTGCAGAAACGCAGGAGGCGGAGCCAGGTAGAACCGCAAAGAGCGGAGCCAGGTAGAACCGCAAAGAGCGGAGCCACAGAGCAAAGCCACAGAGTGCGAAGCAAGGTCTGAGTGCAGAGCTGAGAGCAAAGCCACAGAGTGTAAAGCAAGGTCAGAGTGAAGAGCAAAGTTACAGAGAGCAGAGCTGAGGGAAAAGCTGAGAGACACAGAAGCACAGGTTGTGGTAGAACTGAGCAAAGTGAAGCAGAGCCACAGACAGTGGCGAACAGAGCAGAAAAGGCAAACCAAGACAGATATAAACAGACAGTGGAATAGGACTAGACTAAGACAGAGTCAGGAACGAGATAAGACACAGAGACAGACTCAAGCCAGGGTGTGATGCCCCTCTGGGTGGCAGACATAGGCCAGGGTACGAAGCCCCGCTGGGTGGCTATACAAGACAGAGACCAGGGTACTAAGCCCCACTGGGTGGCTACACAAGACACAGACCAGGGTACAACGCCCCCCCTGGGTGGCAGACAAGATAGAGTAACCGAGACAGGACCTGGCACCTCAGCAGCTAAGAACTGACTGAGGGAGTAAGTTGCACAGGCCCAGAGCACAGGGTGGAGCTGCACTATATACAGGAGGCCTCTTGGTAATTGGTCAGGAACTGATTAGACAGATGCACCTGATTCCTATAAGAACCAGAGAGTTTAGGCGCCGGCCCCCTATACACATAGCCATGAAGCATGCACAGAGCAGAGACACAGAACATGGAGCTGGCATGAAACAGAAACCACATCATGGCCTGGAGCAGTGGGTAAGATTGTGTGAGAGATGTGAGGCCATGCCGTGATGCCAGCAGAGTTGTTACAGTACCCCCCCCCCCCCTTTACGGCCCCTCTTCTTCAAGCCCGCCAGAATAACTTGTAGAAGATGGATAGGAGCACACATAGTCCAGGCCAACATGACATCTTCAGGGTAGAATAAGGCAGGCGGGTCACCAGGAATCTCATAAAACAAAGTTTATTGGTGCTCAACAGGGTTAGCTTCCACAATGAGCTGGACCACCTCCTTCAAGTAGACAGGTAACAGGGAATTGAATGCTGCTGTCTTAACATCTTCACCAGCCGGACACATGGAAACTGGAAGCCTTCTCATAGGATTCAACTTTTGCCCGACAGGTAGCAGAGATGTTCTTAGGTACGGAACACAAGAAAAGTCATTAGAGATGAGAGTGGAGAACAACAGCTCCACCGGGTCAGAGAAAAATTGAGGTGAACAAACTTCTGTTTTGAAATCTTCACCAGCCGGCCACAAGGACGCTGAAGGTATCCACATAGGAACCATCTTCTGCCCGTTATCCAGAAGAAATCGTCCAAACGGCGGGGATGTCCCTAGGAAAGGATTACAGGAATAGTCGTGGGAGATGTGTCGAGAGATAGTCATCGCTTCCCCATCTTCAGTGACGTTAGCACACCTTGACTCAATGACTAACTGTTTACTGGTATAGTCACTGGAGATGTGTTGAGACATCGTCACCATTTCCCCATCTTCGGTGACGTCAGCACATCTTGACTCGACGACTAGCAGACCAGCTGAAGAAGATGACACTGCTGAGAGTCTTTGATGCATGGGAACCAGACACTTCTCAAGACTGGGTAAGTTCAAACGAAGCACTTTACTGGAACTCTTGACCAGAGCGGGTGGTAGAGTCCTTGGCTCAGAATGACCCATGGGCATAACAGACAGCATATGGAAAACAAACTTCTTCGTGTATAAGGCTCCAACTTGGAGCTGTAGTTGTCCTAGCAGGACTAGACTGCTCTTTAGCAGGACTCGGCCATTATCAGGCAAAGCCCACACCGGGTTCTGGAGCTGTAGAACGGAGACCATACACTGACTCCGAATGATAGGCGGCTCAAACACACCAAAGCTCCCAGAAGGCAGAGAAACAGTCATTAACTTTGACGGAAAGGAAGTACTCTCGCCAGGGGCAGCCTCTCCTACTGGCCCAGGGTTTTGGAGTACAGGCCTCACAGGGCAAAGACCATCTGGATGTTCTTTACAACCACAGGGATACCGTATTTCAATCTCAGCACCAGATTCAGGCTGCAGATTTGCCAGACCCCTCTTATTAGACCTCTTGGATCTTGCTCGGGTGGCCGTTTTGGCGGGTTGTGGAACAGATGAGTCTTGGACGGTCATGGATGGAAGTGACGGTTTACCTACAGGTTTCTTTCGTCTGGACCGTCTCTGTGAGCTTGAAGGGGAAGACTTTTCAGGAGATGCAGTACTTGGCTTATCGAAGGCTTTACAGAAGGCCACCAGGAAGGCCGGCAGATTCGAGATGATGGGGTCCCCTGCTTCCTAAAGGGGGTCGCACCACATCAAAGCATCTCCTCTAAGGTAGGCCATTAAGAAACCTACTTTCAACCAGTCAGTGGGGAATTGGGTAGCATGCCACTTGAAATAACGCAAGCACCGCTCCAGGAACAAACGACATTGTTTTGGGTCCCCATAGTAGCATGGAGAATCTGCTGGCTTGGATTCGTCATTAGGAGCGCAGGCTTGAATTCGATCAAACAGCTCATTAGAGATGACAAAAGGGGATGGAGCAGTGAAGGACTGGCTTTCAGACTGGGTAAACATTTTCCTCGGAGGCCAATACTGGCAAGAAGAGAGTTCATCTTGCTCCGAGAGCGAAGGCACATGGGACTCAGTGGGGACCATGGCCTGTGCAAACTGTCATGCACGCGCCCAGACTGGTTGGCGCGGGCATACGGGGGTGTGGCCCCACTGGACCACAGACCAAACTTCCCTGGAAGGGGCGTAACTAAGTAGCTTCCTAGGTGTTCGCTGGAGCCTCTGATGGTGAGGTCAGACTTGTGCAATAGGAAGCTACCAGGTGCCACTCCAGGGTAATGTCTGGCTATGGCTGCTGATCCCACTAAAGAACGGAGCGGGCACACTGGCTGACAGGCGGGCACGGCTGGGACACAGGCAGGCAGACGGGTACAACAGAGACACTGGCGGGCAGGCGGACACAGCTGGCTCTCTGGTAGGCAGGCGGGTACGGCTGGAACCTAGGAAGAACCGGTAGGGACCGGTCTGCAGGCAGGTATGTGAAACAGGCAGGAACCCGTTCAGACAGGAGGACTAAGTAACAAGTAGAGAAAGACCGCAAGAGCGGATGCAGAGCGAAAGCACAAGAGATAGAACCAAGAACAGAAACGCAAGAGGCTGAGTACGAGTAGAAGGTGGAACGAAGAGAAGAGAAGGAGAAGGCAGAGCCAAGAGCGGAGACGCTGGAGACGGAGCCAAGAGCGCAGACGCTGGAGGCAGAGCCAAGAGCGGAGGCGCTGGAGGCGGAGCCAAGAGCGGAGACGCTGGAGGCGGAGCCAAGAGTGGAGATGCTGGAGGCGGAGCCAAGAGCGGAGACGCTGGAGGCGGAGCCAAGAGCGGAGATGCTGGAAGCGGAGCCAAGAGCGGAGATGCAGGAGGCGGAGCCAAGAGCGGAGACGGCGCCAAGTGCAGAAACGCAGGAGGTGGAGCCAGGTAGAACCGCAAAGAGCGGAGCCAGGTAGAACCGCAAAGAGCGGAGCCACAGAGCAAAGCCACAGAGTGCGAAGCAAGGTCTGAGTGCAGAGCTGAGAGCAAAGCCACAGAGTGTAAAGCAAGGTCAGAGTGCAGAGCAAAGTTACAGAGAGCAGAGCTGAGGGAAAAGCTGAGAGACACAGAAGCACAGGTTGTGGTAGAACTGAGCAAAGAGAAACAGAGCCACAGACAGTGGCGAACAGAGCAGAAAAGGCAAACCAAGACAGATATAAACAGACAGTGGAATAGGACTAGACTAAGACAGAGTCAGGAACGAGACAAGACACAGAGACATAGACACAAGCCAGGATATGATGCCCCTCTGGGTGGCAGACATAGGCCAGGGTACGAAGCCCCGCTGGGTGGCTATACAAGACAGAGACCAGGGTACTAAGCCCCACTGGGTGGCTACACAAGACACAGACCTGGGTACAACGCCCCCCTGGGTGGCAGACAAGAGAGAGTAACTGAGACAGGACCTGGCACCTCAGCAGCTAAGAACTGACTGAGGGAGTAAAGGCCCCTTCACATTAAGCGACGCTGCAGCGATACCGACAACGATCCGGATCACTGCAGCGTCGCTGTTTGGTCGCTGGAGAGCTGTCACACAGACAGCTCTCCAGCGACCAACGATGCCGGTAACCAGGGTAAACATCGGGTAACTAAGCGCAGGGCCGCGCTTAGTAACCCGATGTTTACCCTGGTTACCATCCTAAAAGTAAAAAAAACAAACACTACATACTTACCTACCGCTGTCTGTCCCCGGCGCTGTGCTCTGCACTCCTCCTGTACTGGCTGTGAGCACAGCGGCCGGAAAGCAGAGCGGTGACGTCACTGCTCTGCTTTCCGGCTGACCGACGCTCACAGCCAGTACAGGAGGATTGCAGAGCACAGCGCCGGGGACAGACAGCGTTAGGTAAGTATGTAGTGTTTGTTTTTTTTACTTTTAGGATGGTAACCAGGGTAAACATCGGGTTACTAAGCGCGGCCCTGCGCTTAGTAACCCGATGTTTACCCTGGTTACCAGTGAAGACATCGCTGGATCGGTGTCACACACGCCGATCCAGCGATGTCCACGGGAGATCCAGCGACCAAATAAAGTTCTGGACTTTGTTCGGCGACCAACGATGGCACAGCAGGGGCCTGATCGTTGGTCGCTGTCACACATAGCGATTTCCTTAACGATATCGTTGCAACGTCACCAAAAGCAACGATATCGTTAACGATACCGTTATGTGTGAAGGTACCTTAAGTTGCACAGGCCCAGAGGACATGGTGGAGCTGCACTATATACAGGAGGCCTCTTGGTAATTGGTCAGGAACTGATTAGACAGATGCACCTGATTCCTATAAGAACCAGAGAGTTCAGGCGCCGGCCCCCTATACACATAGCCATGAAGCATGCACAGAGCAGAGACACAGAACATGGAGCTGGCATGAAACAGAAACCACATCATGGCCTGGAGCAGTGGGTAAGATTGTGTGAGAGATGTGAGGCCATGCCGTGATGCCAGCAGAGTTGTTACAATAGGATTCTGTCTAAAACAGAACGACAAGGTTTCAGACGTCTCAATAGGTTGTGTTATTATTGTGGCGACGCTTCCCATGTCATTTTTGTCTGCCCTAAGCGGACAAAGAGGATCGCCAGTTCATTTACCATCAGTACTGTACAACCTAAATTTCTGTTATCTGTGTCCTTGATCTGTTCATTGTCATCATTTTCTGTCATGGCGTTTGTGGATTCAGGTGCTGCCTTGAACTTAATGGACTTTGACTTTGCTAGGCGTTGTGGTTTTCCCTTGCAGCCTTTGCAGAACCCTATTCCTTTAAGGGGCATTGATGCTACACCCTTGGCTAAAAATAAGCCCCAGTTTTGGACACAGGTGACCATGCGCATGGTGCCAGCCCATCAGGAAGATTGTCGATTTCTGGTGTTGCATAATTTGCATGATGCTATCGTGCTGGGCTTTCCGTGGTTGCAGGTACATAATCCTGTGTTGGATTGGAAGTCCATGTCTGTGACTAGTTGGGGTTGTCAGGGGATTCATAATGATGTTCCTCTGATGTCTATCGCCCCTTCTTCCTCTTCTGAAATTCCGGAGTTTTTGTCTGATTTTCAGGATGTATTCGATGAGCCCAAGTCCAGTTTCCTTCCACCGCACAGGGACTGCGATTGTGCTATTGACTTGATTCCAGGCTGTAAGTTTCCTAAGGGCCGACTTTTCAACCTGTCTGTACCTGAACATGCCGCCATGCGGAGCTATATTAAGGAGTCTTTGGAGAAAGGGCATATTCGGCCATCTTCTTCACCGTTGGGAGCGGGGTTCTTTTTTGTTGCTAAAAAAGATGGTTCCTTAAGACCCTGTATTGATTATCGCCTCTTGAATAAGATTACGGTCAAGTTTCAATACCCGTTACCTTTGCTTTCCGATCTGTTTGCTAGGATTAAGGGAGCTAGTTGGTTTACTAAGATTGACCTTCGGGGGGCGTATAATCTTGTTCGTATTAAGCAGGGTGATGAATGGAAAACTGCGTTTAACACGCCCGAAGGCCATTTTGAATACCTTGTGATGCCATTCGGACTCTCTAATGCTCCATCTGTTTTTCAGTCCTTCATGCATGATATCTTCCGGAATTTTCTTGATAAATTCTTGATTGTATATTTGGACGATATTTTGATTTTTTTCCGATGATTGGGAGTCTCATGTGCAGCAGGTCAGGATGGTATTTCAGATCCTTCGTGACAATGCCTTGTTTGTGAAAGGGTCTAAGTGTCTTTTTGGGGTGCAGGTGGTCTCCTTTTGGGCTTTATTTTTTCTCCCCCGTCTATAGAGATGGATCCGGTTAAGGTTCAGGCCATTCATGATTGGATTCAGCCCACATCCGTGAAGAGCCTTCAGAAATTTTTGGGTTTTGCTTATTTTTATCGCCGTTTCATTGCTAATTTTTCCAGCGTGGTTAAACTCTTGACTGATTTGGCGAAAAAGGGCGCTGATGTGGCGAATTGGTCCCCTGCGGCTGTCTCTGCCTTTCAGGAACTTAAACGTCGTTTTACTTCTGCTCCAGTGTTGCGTCAACCGGATGTTTCTCTTCCGTTTTAGGTTGAGGTTGACGTTTCTGAGATTGGGGCAGGGGCTGTTTTGTCTCAGAGGGATCCTGTTGGTTCCTTAATGAAACCGTGTGCCTTCTTTTCCCGTAAGTTTTCGCCTGCTGAACGCAATTATGATGTCGGCAATCGGGAGTTGTTGGCTATGAAGTGGGCGTTTGAGGAGTGGCGACATTGGCTTGAGGGTGCTAAGCACAGTATTGTGGTCTTGACCGATCATAAGAATCTGATTTACCTCGAGTCTGCCAAACGGTTGAATCCTAGACAGGCTCGATGGTCCTTGTTTTTTTCTCGTTTTGATTTCATGGTCTCGTACCTTCCGGGTTCTAAGAATATTAAGGCTGATGCCCTCTCTAGGAGTTTTTTGCCTGATTCTCCTGAGGTCTTGGAACCGGTCGGTATTATGAAAGAAGGGGTGGTCCTTTCTGCCATTTCTCCTGATTTACGACGGGTTCTTCAGGAATTTCAGGCTGACAAACCTGACCGTTGTCCTGTGGGGAAATTGTTTGTTCCTGACAGATGGACTAGTAGAGTGATTTCTGAGGTTCATTGTTCCGTGTTGGCTGGTCATCCTGGCATTTTTGGTACCAGAGACTTGGTTGGTAGGTCCTTTTGGTGGCCTTCTTTGTCACGTGATGTGCGTTCTTTTGTGCAGTCCTGTGGGACTTGTGCACGGGCCAAGCCTTGTTGCTCCCATGCTAGTGGGTTGCTTTTGCCTTTGCCGGTCCCTGAGAGGCCCTGGACGCATATTTCTATGGATTTTATTTCCGATCTTCCTGTTTCCCAGAGGATGTCGGTTATCTGGGTTGTTTGTGACCGATTCTCTAAGATGGTTCATTTGGTGCCTTTGCCTAAATTGCCCTCTTCTTCTGATTTGGTTCCGTTGTTTTTTCAGCATGTGGTCCGTTTGCATGGTATTCCGGAGAATATTGTGTCCAACAGAGGTTCCCAGTTTGTTTCTAGGTTTTGTCGGGCTTTTGTGCCAAGCTGGGCATTGATTTGTCTTTTTCTTCTGCATTTCATCCTCAGACAAACGGCCAGACCGAGCGAACTAATCAGACTTTGGAGACTTATTTGAGATGCTTTGTGTCTGCTGATCAGGATGATTGGGTGGCTTTTTTGCCATTGGCCGAGTTTGCCCTTAATAATCGGGCTAGTTCGGCTACTTTGGTTTCACCTTTCTTTTGTAATTTTGGTTTTCATCCTTGTTTTTCTTCTGGGCAGGTTGAGCCTTCTGACTGTCCTGGTGTGGATTCTGTGGTTGACAGGTTGCAGCAGATTTGGGCTCATGTGATGGACAATTTGGTGTTGTCTCAGGAGGAGGCTCAACGTTTTGCTAACCATCGTCGGTGTGTTGGTTCCCGGCTTCGGGTTGGGGATTTGGTTTGGTTGTCTTCCCGTCATGTTCCTATGAAGGTCTCTTCTCCTAAGTTTAAGCCTCGGTTTATTGGTCCTTATAGGATTTCTGAGATTATTAATCCGGTGTCTTTTCGACTGGCGCTTCCGGCCTCTTTTGCTATCCATAATGACTTCCATAGATCTTTGTTGCGGAAATATGTGGAGCCCGTGGTTCCCTCTGTTGATCCTCCGGCCCCTGTGTTGGTTGATGTGGAGTTGGAATATGTTGTTGAGAAGATTTTGGATTCTCGTTTTTCGAGGCGGAGGCTTCAGTACCTGGTCAAATGGAAGGGTTATGGCCAGGAGGATAATTCTTGGGTTTTTGCCTCTGATGTCCATGCTGCTGATTTGGTCCGTGCCTTTCATCTGGCTCATCCTGATCGTCCTGGAGGTCCTGGTGAGGGTTCGGTGACCCCTCCTCAAGGGGGGGGTACTGTTGTGAATTCTACTCTTGGGTTCCCTCCAGTGGTTGTAGCTGGGAATGCAGTTGTCTCCGAGTCACAGTCCTGGCCAGGTGTATCTGCTAATTGCTGTTCTGACTGGGATATTTAAGTGTGCAGGATTCATTAGCCCTGGCCAGTTGTCAATGTTTCTTTGGAAGTATTGGATCTCTGCCTGGCCTCACCTGCCTAGCTGCCAGTTCAGCAAAGATAAGTGTTTATTTCTTTTTCTGAAGCACACTTGCTGTGTGCTTATTTTCAGTGCTGATCTTTTGTTTCTATTTGCTCCAGCTTTGACTGTGTCAGTTGCTTTTCTCAGTCTGGTTGGATTCTCTTGAGTTGCAGTTATACTCTCCACATCTTTAGTTAGGTGGTGGAGTTTTGTATTTTCTGCTGTGGATATTTTTGTAGTATTTTTATGCTGACCGCTTAGTATCCTGTCCTGTCCTTTTCTATTTAGCTAGAAGTGGCCTCCTTTGCTAAGCCTGTTTTCTGCCTGCGTGTGTCTTTTCCTCTCCAACTCACAGTCATTATTTGTGGGGTCTGCCTATCCTTTGGGGGTCTACTCTGAGGCAAGATAGTTTTCCTATTTCTATCTTTAGGGGTATTTAGTTCTCCGGCTGTGTCGAGGTGTCTAGGTTTTGTTAGGCACACCCCTCGGCTACTTCTAGTGCGGTGTTAAGATCAGGGTTTGCAGTCCGTATAGTTACCACCTACTCCAGAGAAAGTTTTCATGCTGCTCCAAGGCCACTTGATCATATCACTGTTGTCGCTTGGCTGAGCAGTGCTTCCAGCTTGTGACTAATGTGATCATTTCAGAAATGGAGGCTGAAGAGGAGGAGGAGGTGCAGGAGCTGTAGACTGTGGGGTCAACCCTGAATGACATGGGGCCCGCAATCTTCGGTATCAGGAGGACGTGGTCCATCCCAAGGTCTGACTGGGTCCCTGCTTCCACTATTTTAACCCAGTGTGCCGTCAGCGAGATGAACCATCCCTGTCCACAAGCACTTGTCCACGTGTCCGTAGTTAGGTGGACATAACTGCAGTGTTGAGGGCACGGCTAATGTTGTGGAACATGTGCTTGAGTAATGCGGGGATGGCACACCGGGAGAAATAGTGGCAGCTTGGGAGCAAGTACCGAGGGTCAGCCGCTGCCATCAGGTTGCAGAATGCTTCCGTCTCTATGAACCTAAAAGGCAACATTTCAAGCGCAAGAAGTCGCGAAAAGTGTGTCTTTAGTAGTGTGGCCTGTGGGACGTTGGCTTGCGTTCAAAGGACTGGGGTATGAACAACTGAAGGCTGCGCTGGGACAAGGACGTGGACATGCTTGATGATGGTGCTAGTTGAGTGTGTGCAACGACAGGTGCAGGGCAAGAGGCATCTTCACATGCACTATGGACAGGGGATTGATTTGCATGCACAACAGTGGAAGAAGCAGTGGTGTCACCCACAGACACTAATCCTGGACCCTGGCATTCAGCCCAGAAAGGGTGCTTTGTTTCCATGTACCTGATCATGTTGGTGGTGGTCAGGCTGATAGTTTTGTTACCCCTGCTGATGCTGGTATGGCAGGTGGTACAAATGGTCTTTTTTGGGGTTATCGGCAGAGTCTTTAAAAACAACCAGAATCGGGAACACCTAACAGTTGGACTGGCAACTTCTGTCGAGCTTGTGGTACGGGGAATGGTTGCCTGCCTTCTGTCTGCGGCCACCATACTGCTTTTTCCTGCCTGTTGGGCCTCCCTCCCCCTGTGTGCTGCTGTCCTCGAGAGGACTGAATCTATAAATGGAAAAGTGAACAGCTCTTCGGCGTGTCCAATTGTGGGATCAGTTATCTCCGGGCACTCGGCATGGTGGGAGGAAGCAGGATCAGGGTGAGAAATATGCCGCTTCCCCATCCCTTGCCACGTGCCTTGCCAATTTTAAATGGAGTGCAATATTTTCCATGTTACCTACAAATGGAAAAATGTGATCCGTGTGACGGAAACATAGTAACAAAGTAACACAGTTAGCAAGGCTGAAAAAAGACATTTGTCCATCCAGTTCAGTCTATATTTTGTCAGACTAAATCACCAGATCTACGTCCTTCTAAAGAACCTAATAACTGTAAGATACAATATTGTTAAGCTCCAGGAAGACATGCAGGCCTCTTTTGAACTCCTTGATTGAGTTCATCATCACCACCTCCTCAGGCAAGGAATTCCAGATTCTCACTGCCCTAACAGTAAAGAATCCTCTTCTACTGTATGTCAACAAACCACACAGAAGAAGAGACAGTCACGCACTCCTTGAAGAGACTCACCCATGGAATGGCCAGCAAAAAGAGTGGGCGAGTATAGGGAGGTGGACCAGGCCAACGGTCCCTCTTGCATGTCTGGGCTGGAACTGTTTGAACTATCACCATTATTCCGAGGGGAAGAGATTTCTGACCGGAACAGTTCAGGACACCTGACTGGTGGGGGCGAGTCCGACTTATATAGCTCTGAGCGCAGGAAGACGGGACTTTTGGCGGGAAACCAGCGTGTGAGTACAGAGACGGTTGACTCCCTCTCAACTGACCCACACCAGCTATCCGTGATGCTTTACCCGGGTAGCAAACCCATCCAGGCGGATGTCACACAGTCCAGGGAGACCCCGCACAGTACAGTGACTATTGTTCTTCTGAGTACCGCGAAGACACCGCTCAGCAACATCTCTGCAGTGCTCGCTGAGAGCTGGACTGCGCCTGCGACCGCTAAACTGTGTATTTCTTCTGTGGCCTCGACTACTGAACTGTTTTCTTCATCCGCTGAGCTGCGGACCAGCACCAGTACAGCTTCTCGTGCCCGGATCAGGAGACCATGTGCAGAAGGACCCAGAGGATTCACCACCGCAGAGACAGTGTATCATCTTTCTGCATGACTGGATCGGAGACATCTCGCCCTGCTTGCAGCGCCACCGAAGGATCTTCCAGCCACCATCCTCCAAGGCCCAGAGAAAAATTCTATCTCAAAATGGAGCAGAACGAGCCTGCGCAGTAGCATCTATTGGCGATCCGATAGATGCTACTACGCAGGTGGTGCCATCTTGGTGGAGACAAATTTTTTTCTCTAGCAAGATGGTGCCACAGGCACCTGCGCAGTAGCATCTATCGGATTGCCAATAGATGCTACTGCGCAGGTGTGGCCGGCACCATTTTGAGACAGAAAATCTGAAAAATTTAAACTTAAAACTGAAAGTAAAGAGTTATCAATAGCCATAAGACGGATTTTATCACCAAAGGTATTATTTTAAGCAGTATAACAGTGCCAACTGGACACTGTCTGTTGGTTATTCTGCACAATACTGCTGACAGGTTCACTTTATTAAAAGTAATCTTTTAAAGGGAACCTGTCACCTGAATTTGGCGGGACTGGTTTTGGGTCATATGGGCGGAGTTTTCGGGTGTTTGATTCACCCTTTCCTTACCCGCTGGCTGCATGCTGGCTGCAATATTGGATTGAAGTTCATTCTCTGTCCTCCATAGTACACGCCTGCACAAGGCAAGATTGCTTTGCGCAGGCGTGTACTATGGAGGACAGAGAATGAACTTCAATCCAATATTGCAGCCAGCATGCAGCCAGCGGGTAAGGAAAGGGTGAATCAAACACCCGAAAACTCCGCCCATATGACCCAAAACCAGTCCCGCCAAATTCAGGTGACAGAGTCCCTTTAAGTAGTGTAGTTTCTGTGAGCCATTGTAATTTAAATACAGTAGAGAATATATCAGCAAATGGTGAATTCATAAAGAGGGTAAGAGATTCACATATGTAAAACAGTATCGGGAGAAAGATTTTATACATTACCATGGAGTATTGCATGTGTGCGTTAAGGTCATATATCTGGCTCCAAGTTCATAGAACATCCTAAGGGCAGGCAGGCTGCTGTCTATGATGTGTCCTCCTTCTAAACCAATGAGACAGGCAATTTTTTTGGTGCTTTCAATACCTAATTAGGAAAAAAAGGACTATTTATACTGACAACACAGACATTTTCTATAAGATACAGAAATTATAAATTCCCTACATACAAGACAATTCACATTGCATTGTAGGTATTAAATAACATCAAAATGGCATTAGAACTAGAGATGAGCAAGAGAGAGAGTGAGACCATTTTACAGCACTAAAGTTTGGGTCCTTGTTGACTTCTATGAGTATGGGTTCTGGTTAACCCCTTTACCCCCAAGGGTGGTTTGCACGTTAATGACCGGGCCAATTTTTACAATTCTGACCACTGTCCCTTTATGAGGTTATAACTCTGGAACGCTTCAATGGATCCTGGTGATTCTGACATTGTTTTCTCGTGACATATTGTACTTCATGACAATGGTAAAAATTCTTTGATAGTACCTGCGTTTATTTGTGAAAAAAACGGAAATTTGGCAAAAATTATGAAAATTTCGCAATTTTCCAACTTTGAATTTTTATGCAATTACATCACAGAGATATGTCACACAAAATACTTAATAAGTAACATTTCCCACATGTCTACTTTACATCAGCACAATTTTGGAACCAAAATTTTTTTTTGTTAGGGAGTTATAAGGGTTAAAAGTTGACCAGCAATTTCTCATTTCTACAACACCATTTTATTTTAGGGACCACATCTCATTTGAAGTCATTTTGAGGGGTCTATATGATAGAAAATACCCAAGTGTGACACCATTCTAAAAACTACACCCCTCAAGGTGCTCAAAACCACATTCAAGAAGTTTATTAACCCTTCTGGTGCTTCACAGGAATTTTTTGAATGTTTAAATAAAAATGAACATTTAACTTTTTTTCACAAAAAATTTAATTCAGCTCCAATTTGTTTTATTTTACCAAGGGTAACAGGAGAAAATGGACCCCAAACATTGTTGTACAATTTGTCCTGAGTATGCCAATACCCCACATGTGGGGGTAAACCACTGTTTGGGCGCATGGCAGAGCTCGGAAGCGAAGGAGTGCCATTTGACTTTTCAATGCAAAATTGACTGGAATTGAGATGGGACGCCATGTTTCGTTTGGAGAGCCCCTGATGTGCCTAAATATTGAAACCCCCCACAAGTGACACCATTTTGGAAAGTAGACCCCCTAAGGAACTTATCTAGAGGTGTGGTGAGCACTTTGACCCACCAAGTGCTTCACAGAAGTTTATAATGTAGAACCGTAAAAATAAAAAATCATATTTTTTCACAAAAATTATCTTTTCGCCCCCAATTTTTAATTTTCCCAAGGGTAAGAGAAGAAATTGGACCCCAAAAGTTGTTGTACAATTTGTCCTGAGTACGCTGATAGCCCATATGTGGGGGTAAACCACTGTTTGGGCGGATGGGAGAGCTCGGAAGGGAAGGAGCGTCGTTTGACTTTTCAAAGCAAAATTGACAGGAATTGAGATAGAACGCCATGTTGCGTTTGAAGAGCCACTGATGTGCCTAAACATTGAAACCCCCCACAAATGACACCATTTTGGAAAGTAGACCCCTAAGGAACTTATCTAGAGGTGTGGTGAGCACTTTGACCCACCAAGTGCTTCACAGAAGTTTATAATGCAGAGCCGTAAAAATAAAACAAAATTTTTTTCCCACAAAAATTATTTTTTTAGCCCCCAGTTTTGTATTTTCTTGAGGGTAACAGGAGAAATTGGACCCCAAAATTTGTTGCCCAATTTGTCCTGAGTGCGATGATACACCATATGTGGGGGGAACCACTGTTTGGGCGCATGGGAGGGCTCGGAAGGGAAGGAGTGCCATTTGAATGCAGACTTAGATGGAATGGTCTGCAGGTGTCACATTGCGTTTGCAGAGCCCCTAATGTACCTAAACAGTAGAAACCCCCCACAAGTGACACCATTTTGGAAAGTAGACCCCCTTAGGAACTTATCTAGATGTGTGCTGAGCACTTTGACCCACCAAGGGCTTCACAAAAGTTTATAATGGAGAGCCGTAAAAATAAAACAAAATGTTTTTCCCACAAAAATTATTTTTTAGCCCCCAGTTTTGTATTTTCCCGAGGGTAACAGGAGAAATTCGACCCCACAATTTGTTGTCCAATTTGTCCTGAGTGCGCTGATACCCCATATGTGGGGGGGGAACCACTGTTTGGGCGCATGGGAGGGCTCGGAAGGGAAGGAGCTCCATTTGGAATGAGGACTTAGATGGAATGGTCTGCAGGTGTCACATTGCATTTGCAGAGCCCCTAATGTACCTAAACAGTAGAAACCTCCCACAAGTGACACCATTTTGGAAACTAGACCCCCTAAGGAACTCATCTAGATGTGTTGTGATAGCTTTGAACCCCCAAGTGTTTCACTACAGCTTGTAACGCAGAGCCGTGAAAATTTAAAAAAAAAATCTTTCCCCCAAAAATTATTTTTTAGCCCCCAGTTTTGTATTTTCCTGAGGGTAAGAGGAGAAATTCGACCCCAAAAGTTGTTGTCCAATTTGTCCTGAGTACGCTGATACCCCGTATGTTGGGGGAAACCACCGTTTGAGCGCATGGCAGAGCTCGGAAGGGAAGGAGCGCCATTTGGAATGCAGACTTAGATGGAATGGTCTGCAGACGTCACATTGTGTTTGCAGAACCCCTAATGTACCTAAACAGTAGAAACCCCCCACAAGTGACCCCATATTGGAAACTAGACCCCCCAGGGAACTAATCTAGATGTGTTGTGAGAACTTTGAACCCCCAAGTGTTTCACTACAGTTTATAACGCAGAGCCGTGAAAATAAAAAATCTTTTTTTTTCCCACAAAAAATATGTTTTAGCCCCGAGTTTTGTATTTTCCCAAGGGTAACAGGAGAAATTGGACCCCAAAAGTTGTTGTCCTATTTGTCCTGAGTACGCTGATACCCCATATGTTGGGGTAAACCCCTGTTTGGGCACACGGGAGAGCTCGGAAGGGAAGAAGCACTGTTTTACTTTTTCAACGCAGAATTGGCTGGAATTGAGATCGGACGCCATGTCGCGTTTGGAGAGCCCCTGATGTGCCTAAACAGTGGAAACCCCCCAATTATAACTGAAACCCTAATCCAAACACATCCCTAACCCTAATCCCAACAGTAACCCTAACCACACCTCTAACCCAGACACACCCCTAACCCTAATCCCAACGCTATTCCCAACCGTAAATGTAATCTAAACCCTAACTGTAACTTTAGCCCCAACCCAAACTGTAGCCTTAACCCTAGCCCCAACCCTAATCCTAACCCTAGCCCCAGCCCTAGCCCTAACCCTAATCCTAACCCTAGCCCTAACCCTAGCCCTAACCCTAGCCCTAACCCTAACCCTAGCCCTAACCCTAGCCCTAACCCTAGCCCTAACCCTAACCCTAGCCCTAACCCTAGCCCTAACCCTAGCCCTAACCCTAGCCCTAACCCTAACCTTAGCCCTAGCCCTAACCCTAACCCTAACCCTAGCCCTAACCCTAGCCCTAACCCTAGCCCTAGCCCTAACCCTAGCCCTAACTCTAACCCTAGCCCTAATGGGAAAATGGAAATAAATACATTTTTTTTATTTTTCCCTAACTAAGGGGGTGATGAAGGGGGGTTTGATTTACTTTTATAGCGGGTTTTTTAGCGGATTTTTATGATTGGCAGCCGTCACACACTGAAAGACGCTTTTTATTGCAAAAAATATTTTTTGCGTTACCACATTTTGAGAGCTATAATTTTTCTATATTTTGGTCCACAGAGTCATGTGAGGTCTTGTTTTTTGCGGGACGAGTTGACGTTTTTATTGGTAACATTTTCGGGCACGTGACATTTTTTGATCGCTTTTTATTCCGATTTTTGTGAGGCAGAATGACCAAAAACCAGCTATTCATGAAATTCTTTTGGGGGAGGCGTTTATACCGTTCCGCGTTTGGTAAAATTGATAAAGCAGTTTTATTCTTCGGGTCAGTACGATTACAGCGACACCTCATTTATATCATTTTTTTTATGTTTTGGCGCTTTTATACGATAAAAACTATTTTATAGAAAAAATAATTATTTTGGCATCGCTTTATTCTCAGGACTATAACTTTTTTATTTTTTTGCTGATGATGCTGTATGGCAGCTCGTTTTTTGTGGGACAAGATGACGTTTTCAGCGGTACCATGGTTATTTATATCTGTCTTTTTGATCGCGTGTTATTCCACTTTTTGTTTGGCGGTATGATAATAAAGCGTTGTTTTTTGCCTCGTTTTTTTTTTTTTCTTACGGTGTTTACTGAAGGGGTTAACTAGTGGGCCAGTTTTATAGGTCGGGTCGTTACGAACGCGGCGATACTAAATATGTGTACTTTTATTGTTTTTTTTTTTTTATTTAGATAAAGAAATGTATTTATGGGAATAATATATATATATTTTTTTTTCATTATTTTGGAATATTTTTTTTTATTTTTTTTTTACACATTTGAAAATTTTTTTTTTACTTTTTTACTTTGTCCCGGGGGGGGGGGGACATCACAGATCGGTGATCTGACAGTTTGCACAGCACTCTGTCAGATCACCGATCTGAGAGCAGTGCAGGCTGCTTCACAGTGCCTGCTCTGAGCAGGCTCTGTGAAGCCACCTCCCTCCCTGCAGGACCCGGATCCGCGGCCATCTTGGATCCGGGGCTCGAGCAGGGAGGGAGGGAGGTAAGACCCTCGCAGCAACGTGATCACGTCGCGTTGCTGCGGGGGGCTCAGGGAAGCCCGCAGGGAGCCCCCTCCCTGCGCGGTGCTTCCCTGCACCGCCGGCACATCGCGATCATCTTTGATCGCGGTGTGCCAGGGGTTAATGTGCCGGGGGCGGTCCGTGACCGCTCCTGGCACATAGTGTCGGATGTCAGCTGCGATAGGCAGCTGACACCCGGCCGCGATCGGCGGCGCTCCCCCCGTGAGCGCCGCCGATCGCGCTGGACGTACTATCCCGTCCATGGTCATAGGGGCCCACCCCACATGGACGGGATAGTACGTCCGATGTCAGAAAGGGGTTAAAATCATAGTAGACGTCTGGTAACTGAACCGAACATTGGACTTAAGTTCAGTCGAACCTGAAGAACATCCACAAGTCCTCTCATCTGTAATTAGGACCCTTTGATTAGGGTTTCCTACTAACTTTGGTCATGCAACATAAACAGAAGTTGCACAACCAAAATAATGTGTGCGTCTTGTCTGTGAATTCTTCCACAGTTTTTCTAAAGCTGTGATTTGGCTGTACGATAAACAGCTAAGCTACAGACAGACCACATGCAAATTGCACTTACCTTGGGATCTATGAAGGCAAAGTCGAGGGAAAGCTTGCCTCCAAATTTCAAAGTCTAATTTTTTTACAGTGGTCTCAACCACAAAGACAACCGTAAAATACAATGTAATACCACAATCTTCATGGTCCATGACAAATTGAAACACTGCTTCTAGTGATGGACGAGTACTAAAATGCTCAGATGCTCGTTGCTCGGGTCGAGCAAATTGGAATACTCGGGCACTCGGCCAGAACAACGAGCCCAAGGTAAGTCTATGGGAGACCCGAGTATTTTTACCGTGATCCCCCCAGAGGCGTAGCTAGAGCTTTTGCCGCCCGGGGCTGATCCCGAGTTTGGCGCCCCCCTCCCCCCCCCCCCCAGCTCAATACACACAAAGGTTACCAAAAATGGTTTTCCTGTTTTGTAGAACTTAAACTGGGCCTAATGGTGTCACCCCCACATGCCACACCTGTGACTTAATACCACCACACCATGACCAGGCCACATAGTGACCGAATAATACTACATACAAGGGACAAATACCACCGCACCATTTCCAGACCACATATTACCACCACATAGTGACTGAATACTACAATACTGATCAGTAATAAAAAAAAAACCACAATACTATCACCATAAGTGCCAGTATTCACAGGAGATCTGTACTTAGTATGCAGTGTCTGTGTAGAGGTAATACAGAGATCGCTGGTGACATTATACACAGGACCTCTATATAGTATACAGTGTATAGTGTCAGTGTATAGGTAACACTGACTCACCAGTGACGTCTCTAGGTGAAGTCCTTCATCTTTCATCCAGCACAGACCGCCATCATTCCTTCCAGCCAGGACTCGTTTCTGCAGGAAATAACACAGTTATCTCGAGCTCCGCTTGCAGAACACATTACTTAATTTTTCACAACTTCTACATTACACCACATGAAGAAAAAAAGGTGATATAGTGTCACTCTGCACAGTAACAGGACCGCCCCCCCATTTAAAACAGTATACTCAAAAAATAAAATAAATACATCACTGCAGTAATAATATCCCTTAATTATCCCCTATGGTAATAATATTCCCCACCCTGGCCCCGTTTATCTCATTCCTGGCTCCAGCCATATGTTGTCGTATCCTGCCCTCATGAGTATCCATTCTACCCCATATGATCTCCCCATCCTGCCCCACCAGCCTCCATCGTATCCGTCCTGCCCCATGATCCAATCCTGCCCCGTGTCTCCAATCATGCCCCGTATCTACATTCTGCCCATGCCTCAAGTCCTGCCCCCAGTGTGTCCAGCATATTACCCCCATGTTGTCCAGCAATCTGCCCCAGTGTGTCCAGCATATTACCCCCATGTTGTCCAGCAATCTGCCCCAGTGTGTCCAGCATATTACCCCCAGTGTGTCCAGCAATCTGCCCCAGTATGTCCAGCATATTACCCCCAGTGTGTCCAGCAATCTGCCCTCAGTGTGTCCCGCAATCTGCCCCAGTGTCCAGCCTTTCCCCAGTGTGTCAAGCAGTCTGCCCCAGTGTGTCCAGCATATTACCCCCAGTGTCCAGCATTGCCCCAGTGTGTCCAGCATATTACCCCCAGTGTCCAGCATTGCCCCAGTGTGTCCAGAAGTCTGCCCCAGGGTCTCCAGCATTGCCTCAATGTGTCCAGAAATCTGCCCCAGGGTCTCCAGTATTGCCCCAGTGTGTCCAGCAATCTGCCCCAGGGTCTCCAGTATTGCCCCAGTGTGTCCAGCAATCTGCCCCATGGTCTCCTGTATTGCCCCAGTGTGTCCAGCATTCTGCCCCATGGTCTCCAGTATTGCCCCGGTGTGTCCAGCAATCTGCCCCATGGTCTCCAGTATTGCCCCAGTATGTCCAGAAGTCTGCCCCAGGGTCTCCAGCATTGCCTCAATGTGTCCTGAAATCTGCCCCATGGTCTCCAGTATTCAGTGTGTCCAGCATTCTGCCCCATAGTCTCCTGTACTGCCCCAGTGTGTCCAGCATTCTGCCCCATGGTCTCCAGTATTGCCCCAGTGTGTCCAGCAATCTGCCCCATGGTCTCCTGTATTGCCCCAGTGTGTCCAGCATTCTGCCCCATGGTCTCCAGTATTGCCCCGGTGTGTCCAGCAATCTGCCCCATGGTCTCCAGTATTGCCCCAGTATGTCCAGCATTCTGCCCCATGGTCTACAGTATTGCCCAGTGTGTCCAGCATTCTGCCCCATGGTCTCCAGTATTGCCCCAGTGTGTCCAGCATTCTGCCCCATGGTCTCCAGTATTGCCCCAGTGTGTCCAGCATTCTGCCCCATGGTCTCCAGTATTGCCCCAGTGTGACCAGCAATCTGCCCCATAGTCTCCTGTATTGCCCCAGTGTGTCCAGCAATCTGCCCCATGGTCTCCTGTATTGCCCCAGTGTGTCCAGCAATCTGCCCCATGGTCTCCTGTATTTCCCCAGTGTGTCCAGCAATCTGCCCCATAGTCTCCTGTATTGCCCCAGTGTGTCTAGCAATCTGCCCCATGGTCTCCTGTATTGCCCCAGTGTGTCCAGCATTCTGCCCCATGGTCTCCAGTACTGCCCCAGTGTGTCCAGCAATCTGCCCCATGGTCTCCAGTATTGCCCCAGTGTGTCCAGCATTGCCCCAGCCCCAGACAGTCAGACATAAAGAAAAAAAAAAAAAAAGTAAAATCCTCACCTCTCCCGTTCCCAGCGCAGGTCCGGTGCAGTCAGCGTCTCTCCGGCTCTGCGACGCTCAGGACAGAGAGGCAGAGCGGCGCGCACAGTAGTGACGTCATCGCGCCCTCTGCTCTGAGACGTCGCAGAGTCAGAGGACGCTGCAGCTGCCGGCGCCGCAGGAACCAGGAGAGGTGAGTATAGAGCGGGGGGCGGGACCCGGGGGTGGGGGGAGCTGGCCCTGGTCGTGGTGGCGGACGGCGCCGCCCGAAGATTTAAAGGGGCGTCTTTTTTTTTTTTTTTTAATCTTCTTCTCCTGCAGCGCCGGCCGCCCCCAGCATTGTGCCGCCCGGGGCGGACCGCCCCCCCCGCACCTCCCTTCCTACGCCACTGGATCCCCCCTTTTAAGGTCTAAAAATGTCTGAAAATGATGGAAACACTGCTCAAATGACACAAGAACCTCATAGGGATCGCCCCTGGAAGCATTCTGACTCCTAGTTCACAGCTTTAATCATTTTTTTCCGAGAATCATGCCATTTTTTCCGGTGTCACAAAAGACACATTAAAACAAAACCAAAAAGTTTTTTGCTTGGAAATATGTCAAGGTACATCCTTTGCAGGTTAATGACTTGCCTGTAAGGCCAAATATTTAACCCCAGACCGAAAATTTCCTCTTCCACTTAGGCTTAGTTCAGACGCAGCGCTTATGAAGCGTTTTTCAACTTTAACATTGATTTCAACCACTACAAATGCATTCACTGAGAAATGTCATTGTAACATTTAACACCCCTAGCTGGCCATGTGGTGTGTGACACATAAGTGCAGCGCCTCAGGGTCCTGGTCGTTGCAGTAATATCATTCTCCTCTAGGGGGGAGTGATGTTACGTCTGAAGGCAGTAAAGGAAATCACTTTACCAGGTATCACAAACCATGCAACACAATTCACACTCCAGTCCACCAGGGGGAGCTATGCTCCTATTTATTAAGGCACTCTTCACAATTAGGTAAAACTGGTGGTCTGGATAGGAAGTTACTGAGAAGCTGGCTGAGTTTCACTCAGTCAGTCCCTGTCAGGCAGACAGAGGGAAAGGAGGAACATCTAGCAGTTACCAATAGGGTGGTCCCTGAAAGGGGTGGGATCCTGTCAGAGGCCTAGACAGAAGGTCACGGAGCTGCGCTGCACCACGTCCGGCAGCATCCTAAGAAAGAGACAAGAACAGCGAATTGTATTGTAGAGGGTGAGAAACTAAGTCATAGCAAAAGGAGAGGAAACCAGAAGGAGTTCTACTCGATACAGGCTGCCTCCTTCTGAGGCGCAGGATCCGGTAGCCAGAACACTGAGGGAGCAACTGTCTCCATGCCTTGCTCCAGAGACCGGCAGGACAGCTAATTCCAAGTTACTGATCCGCCCTATACCCAGGAGGCACGGTGGCAACTTGTGAGGGCCGGGGCATGCTAGAGTCCCTGTAAAAAACCCCAGGCCACCAGTCATACGGGTTTGTTCCTATCCATCTGGGGGACAGAGAGAGAGACATAGTATCTAGAACATCTACAACAGTTGTGAGGACCTTACCGAGAAGCTCAGCAGGAAGGTACTACAACACCCAGGAGCTAGAGGAAGGCTACTGATTTCCACCTGGTTAAGGGGACTATGGATTTGCCTTCAAACTGGCCGGACTCTGCCTGCCCCGTGATCTGGTGCTCTGGACTGTGGATGCTGAAGCCTTCAGTAAAGGTAAAGAGACTGCAACCTTGTGTCCTCGTTCTTCACTGCATCTTACACCATCCACCATCTACACACTGGGAAGCCCTGGGGACATACTTCTCCTGTGGGAGGTATACCATATGGCTGCCATAACATCACCCCAGTGGACCCCTAAGCAGCGTCGGTCATCCTGACCGAATACCACAGGTGGCGTCACAAACATTTCCCCTTTAAAGACCTTTTCCCCCCATTTATTAACGGACCTCCCGAGGGCCACAGACCGGGTCAGCCACCATGACATCCCCCTGAGAACCGAAGGACCCGGTACCGAGTACCCACTGCACTATGGGGGTGATCCATAAGCAGACCCATCATGTTTCATTTACGAAGGAGGGACTCTTAAAGTCACAGAGTCTATTTTTACTGGTGCATCAGGCGGCATTAATCTTTTTAAAGGGCCATTATGAAATAGTGGGTCTCCTAAGCTGTTGTAGCCTATGCTGTGAGTGAATGGGCTGCCAAGAATTACGACGCACCACAATACCCCTGTCATAAGATGTCCAGGGGGGACTCCTGAAAAAGTGTTGCATTGAATTCAAGGCTTGCCATGCTACCAATTCATATGCACCCCATTAGGCCTTGGAACCCACATAGTGGATGGGCCCATGAAAATCCACTTAACAATATGCATTTTGTACTCCCGAACTCCTTGGTTTTACACATTGCCAGCAAGGCCAGCCCTGCTGCATAGTCATATGAACCCCATCAGGCCTTGGAACCCACATAGTGGATGTGCCCGTGAAAATCCCCTTCACAATATGCATTTTGTACTCCCGTACTCCTTGGTTTTACACATTGCCAGCAAGGCCAGCCCTGCTGCATAGTCATAGGCACCCCATTAGGCCTTGGAACCCACATAGTGGATGGGCCCATAAAAATCCACTTCAAAATATGGATTTTGTACTACCGTACTCCTTGGTTTTGCACATTGCCAGGAAGGCCAGCCCTGCTGCATATTGGTTTTACACATGGGCAGGAAGGCGAGCCCTGCTGCATAGTCATATGCACCCAATTAGGCCTTGGAACCCACATATTGAAAGTGCCCATGAAAATCCACTTCACAATATGCATTTTGTAATCCCGTACTCCTTGGTTTTACACATTGCCAGCAAGGCGAGCCCTGCTTCATATTGGTTTTACACATTGGCAGCAAGGCGAGCCCTGCTGCATAGTCAGTCATGTGCACTCCATTAGTTACATAGTTACATAGTTATTAAGGTTGAAGGAAGACTATAAGTCCATCTAGTTCAACCCATAGCCTAACCTAACATGCCCTAACATGTTGATCCAGAAGAAGGCAAAAAAAACCCATGTGGCAAAGAGTAAGCTCCATATTGGGGAAAAAAATTCCTGCCCGACTCCACATACGGCAATCAGACTAGTTCCCTGGATCAACGCCCTATCGAGGAATCTAGTGTATATACCCTGTAATATTATACTTTTCCAGAAAGGTATCCAGTCCCCTCTTAAATTTAAGTAATGAATCACTCATTACAACATCATACGGCAGAGAGTTCCATAGTCTCACTGCTCTTACAGTAAAGAATCCGCGTCTGTTATTATGCTTAAACCTTTTTTCCTCCAAACGCAGAGGATGCCCCCTTGTCCCTGTTTCAGGTCTATGATTAAAAAGATCATCAGAAAGGTCTTTGTACTGTCCCCTCATATATTTATACATTAAAATAAGATCACCCCTTAATCTTCGTTTTTCCAAACTAAATAGCCCCAAGTGTAATAACCTGTCTTGGTATTGCAGACCCCCCAGTCCTCTAATAACCTTGGTCGCTCTTCTCTGCACCCGCTCCAGTTCAGCTATGTCTTTCTTATACACCAGAGACCAGAACTGTGCACAGTATTCTAAGTGTGGTCGAACTAGTGACTTGTATAGAGGTAAAATTATGTTCTCCTCATGAGCATCTATCCCTCTTTTAATGCATCCCATTATTTTATTTGCCTTTGTAGCAGCTGCCTGACACTGGCCACTGAATATGAGTTTGTCATCCACCCATACACCCAGGTCTTTTTCATTGACGGTTTTGCCCAGAGTTTTAGAATTAAGCACATAATTATACTTCTTATTACTTCTTCCCAGCCACGTAGTATATAACACAGCCACGTAGTATATTGCCCAGCCACGTAGTATATACCACAGCCCACATAGTAAATAGCACAGACACATAGTACATTGCCCAGCCACGTAGTATATAGCACAGCCATGTAGTATATTGCCCAGCCACATACTATATTGCCCAGCCACGTAATATATTGCACAGCCACGCAGTATATTGCCCAGCCACGAAGTATATTACTCAGCCACGTAGTATATTGCCCAGCCACATAGTATATAGCACAGACACGTAGTATATTGCCCAGCCACATAGTATATTGCACAGCCACGTAGTATATTGCTCAGCCACGTAGTATATTGCCCAGCCACATAGTATATAGCACAGACATGTAGTATATAGCACAGGCACGTAGTATATTGCCCAGCCACGTAATATATTGCCCAGCCACGTAGTATATTGCCCAGCCACATAGTATATTGCCCAGCCACGTAATATATTGCACAGCCACATAGTATATTGCACAGCCATGTAATATATTGCACAGCCACGTAGTATATAGCCCAGAGACGTAGTATATAACACTGCCCATGCAGTATATAACACAGGCCACGTAGTATAGAGCACAGCAATGTAGTATATTGCCCAGCCACGTAATATATACCACAGCCACATAGTATATAGCACAACCCACATAGTATATAGCACAGAGATGTAGTATATAACACAGCCCACGCAGTATATAGCAATGTGGGCACCATATCCCTGTTAAAAAAAGAATTAAAATAAAAAATTGTTATATACTCACCCTCCGTCGGCTCCCCGGATGCAGCCCAGGCGTTTACCGATGCTCTTCGCGACGCTCCGGTACCAAGAGTTCATTGCGGTCTCACGAGATGATGACGTAGCGGTCTCGCAAGACCGCTACGTCATCATCTAGCGAGACCGCAATACATGGACCAGTCACCAGAGCGTCGCGAGGAGCAGGAAAGGCCTGGGCTGGATCTGGGGGCCGACGGAGGGTGAGTATATAATGCTCTTTTATTTTTTTAAATTATTTTTAACATTACAGTAGATCTTTTTACTATTGATGCTGCATAGAAAGAAAGACGGAAGTGACCCTTAGACAATTATATAGTAGATTATTTTCAGTAATAGCGCGGTCATCTGCTGAGGTTCTCCTCCACTATTAGGGTGCGTTACCCAGTTGTTATCAAGGCTACCTAGTTAGGGGACCACTCAGAAGCTTCCCCCCTGAACCAAAACCCTAGCTATGCCTCTGAGGTTAGGCCATGTTTACACGCAGCATTTGTGCAGCATTTTTATTTGCAGCCAAAAGATGCTCTCGTAGTTCCTCTGCAGCACCACCACAGGAAAAACTAATTACTACACAGGGTTTGTTGAAATAATTGGGCTGACCCTGCAAGGTGTCGTTAAGACATCAGTGTTTTTTTACATACACAAACAAATGGTACATGTGTCAGTGTGTCATTAGTGTTTTTCATGGATGGATAAATAAATAACAAAGCTTCTCCTATTCTTTGTAATGTTAAAAATGGACAGCATATGGACTGCTCAGTCATGCCATCTGTGTGCTATATGTGTTTTTCATGGACACATAGACTTGCATTGTCATTTTTCATTAGTGCTGCTGGAAAAAAAAACGACATGACAGATTTTTGCACAGACACATGGTCCATGAAAAAACACGTACACGTGAACAGCAGCATCGATTATGCTGGGTCTTCTAAGAAGAGAGATACATACTTTGTGGCTTCTCTTCTTTGGCTAAATGATAGATGCTTTGAATACTCTAGAAAAATATTAAATGGGTTGTGCACTTCTAAGACAATCACTTCTTGATCAAATTGTATGGTCCCCATAAAATAATAAAGCCTATATTCACCTCCCGTGCTGGCGCAATCCCGCCATGTCAGCACTCGCGGTCTCAATGCTTACATGCGGTTGTTTTGACACGTCACGCACACACCCAATCAGCACTAATTGGGCACTGGCGTCACATGTCACAGCAACCACATGCGAGCCCCAGGAGATAGAGTGCTGACACTGTGGGAACGGCGCCGGCACTTGAGGTGAGTGTAAGAACAAGTTGTCCAAGTAATGGATAACTTCTTTAAACTTTCAGAGTCCTCAGTAGTTGATTATTAGCATCTATTCAGTCAGCCATTAAACTAAGAGCAGCTTTTGAGACTAATCAAGTCTTCTAATCAGGCTCAGCCTAACAAAAAATCTGAAGAGTTACATATCTATATATAAAAAACAACAGTGCAGTAATAAGACAAGCAACGTGAGGCAGAACTATCAATATTGGATGGGAAGAAACAGTGGTGGCAGTAAGTATTGGATGAGTTAATTGATAAGGAGTGTGAAAGTTTTATTATCCTCTGATTGAGGTCTGGCCCATGGTTGTGATGCCCCAATGAGGTCTGAGGAGCACATTCCTTAATTGATGTAAAAAAGACATAAATCCATGTGACACATTCATTCTTGCTCTGCGTGTGTCAAAGATCATCATAGGTGTCTATTTCCTCACTTTTCTGTCTCTTGGGATGTGATGTTTCCTTTCAATACTATTAATTTCATGTCCGTGATGTTGTGATCAGAGCTATAAAAAATTTGGCCACAGGTAGACCTATTGTTTTTTAATTTATTGTCTAGCAATGAGATTTCATCCTTTTGCCCTGTCTCCCCCACATACAGACCCCCAATTGGACATTTAGTGCATATAATTAAGTATGCCCCATTAGCTTTGGTGCAACGGAAAACACCTGGGATCTTGTAGTACTGATCTAGATTCCCAACTCAGGACTTTCAGAGATCTCAATTTTTTATATTTTTCTATGTACCGGCTTACATGTACTAATAAATATTTTTCATAAATTCTCTAGTGACCTTATTAAAAAAATGTGATTTCTAAAACTAGACTTTTGAAATGTTGTACAGATAGGTATGTTTTCAGATAAATGGGCCTACTGAAATGCATCACAAAATGTTAGGGATGTGTTCTATCTATACAGATTTGAAATAAAAATGTCCTCAAGTATAATAGGCCAAATTTAATGCACGGACAAAAATGAACCAATCAGTTTGTAATAGATGTAATATGCTAGAATTTTTGTTTAGAATTTTTAAAGTTATATATGGTAGTAAGAAATAACCTTGAGATGAAGTAACAAATTCCAATTCTTCATATTCGTTACACATTCTCTTGATAACGTCGATTTGTTCCAAGGCTAGCCTTACAGCATCTTTGTCTTGGGCGCTGCACAATACGTATGCTGACCAGAACTAGAAAAAACACAATTTTTAGTTCATATAATTTTTTAAAATAATTTATGCATGCTTTGAAGTCTTTATTGGCAAACCAGAAAAACTCTTGGAGTGCAGAGACTCCAAAATGCAAAATCACAACCCTAACCCATCACATCCCTAACCCTAATCCCAACCCTAACCCCAACACACCCCTAACCTTAATCCCAACCCTAACTATAACCCTAATCCCAAACTTAACCCTATTTGCAACCCTAACCCTAATCTCAACCCTAATCCAAACCCTAATCCCAACTCTAACCCTAACTTCAGTCCCAAACCTAACTCTAACTTTACCCCAACCCTAACCATAACTTTATCCCCAACCCTAACCCTAGCCTTAGCCCCAACCCTAACTTTAACTTTAGCCCTAACCCTAACTTTAGCCCAACTCACTTTAGCTCAACTCTAACCCTAATTGGAAAATGGAAATAAATACATTTTCTTTATTTTATTATTTTTTTTACTAACTAAGGGGGTGATAAAGGAGGGGTTTGTTTGCTATTTTTTTTATTTTGATCACAGTGATAGGGTCTATTACAGTGACCAAAATGAACCAATAGGAAAAATATTCCTATTGTTGCCGGGTGCCGGCCGGCAGATCTCGGTGGGCGCACTGCGCATGCGTCTGACATTTTTTCCCAGAAAAAGATGGCGGCACCCATGGGGAGAAGCACGAGGAGCACCAGGAGGTAATGGGGGGGATCAGGGACCCCATTTCTCTGTCCTCTGATGTGCGATCACATAGGAGGACACAGAAATTAAACGGCACAGCAAATTTTTTTTTGCTGTCGCTGGGAAACGGTTAATACCGGCGATCGCAACCAGACTCGCTACCTTGACGATGGTTGATGGGCTCACACTATTTGGCCAAATTCTGTGCTAAGCGTCTCCAAAAAATTTTTTTTTCCTAATGTTCAAAAAGCAATTTTGCTATTCAAATTTCATGTATTTCATGTTTGACGTGTTTTGGCACGATAGAGTGCAACCTTTTTTTGTATATTTTATATGGAGGTAGCTGCTCCTGGTATGCACCTATTCACACTACTAGATACACACCAACACTTCCATCAAGTGTAGGAAAGACGATAAATGCAAAATTAAAACATATAGATTTTTATTACAAAATAGTTTAAAATACCAAATCAAGCTACTGGAATCACAAAACCTATTCACACTAGTTTGGATGTGCCAGTCTTTTTTCTGTCATTTCTATGTTAGCTTACTGACTGCGCGCTCCTCCCTTCACCATCTGGTTTTTAATTACATCTATTCACACTTGGTTCCGGCCAACCCATATGTAGGCTTTGCTGAGAGAGGTGTCCATATTCACCCAAGCATGCAGACATTAGCCTTCGGTAAGTGTTCACATTTGGACAGGGAGGTCAGGTACCCATCAGTTTTTTTTCATGAGACCACCTTGACGATGGTTGATGGGCTCACACTAGTTGGCCAAATTCTGTGCTAAGCGTCTCAAAAAAAAATTTTTTCCTAATGTTCAAAAAGCAATTTTGCTATTCAAATTTCATGTATTTCATGTTTGACGTGTTTTGGCACAATAGAGTGCAACCTTTTTTTGTATATTATATATGGAGGTAGCTGCTCCTGGTATGCACCTATTCACACTAGTTTGGATGTGCCAGTCTTTTTTCTGTCATTACTCCAAGCAGACCCTTGAATGAGATGTGCAACAAAAACTGCAACATTTGGTTGTATTTCATGAATCTAAAACATCTGGATAAACAAAGCTGTCGATGAAAAATAAAAAACGACTTAAAAAAAAGAAATTCAACTTAAAAAATAGAACAAAAATTTTGGAGAATAAGGCACAAATACTAAAGTCACTAAAATAGAGCAAAATACTCCAGAAAACTAGAGAAACAGCAATGCTCAATGGGAACATATCCTTAGAATATGTGCAAATGGAGCGCCCCCAAAGGCCGTGAGGTACTCGGTACCGGGGCGGGCAGTGTTCTGAAAGGGGAAGCGTCTCGGCAGCAGTGACCCGGTCCGTGGCACTTGGCGTCGAAAAAAATGAAAATGGGAATAGTAGAGGGAATAGTAGAGGGTGTCACGCCACCTGTGGTACTCGGTAATAAAGGTATAAGCCGACGCTGCTTCAGAGTCCACTGAGGCTGTTGGTGATGTAGCAGATTTGGTACAGCTCTCCACAGGTAGAGCTAGACCGCAGGCAGGGCCTGCTTTAGGCAAAGTGGGGCCCCAGGCAAAGTTTAAAATGGGGTCCCAAATGCTAACATATTGCACATCGCACAGAAGCATTTCGGTTGTATTTACATGCGCTGATCTCAGGCCGCTAAACAAGTGTGATTGACAATATTGAAGTCGTTGGATGCTTGTTTCCCAGCCTCTTTCCACCACCTGAGAAAGAATGAAGGGGATAGAACGATCACAAATAGATCACTAATAGATCACCATACAGTATCATGTTATCAGCAGCACACCTACAGTTTACACCGGCGATGTCCTGCTGAGAACAATGATTTTTATTCCGGCATAAACAATCCAATCACCTAATAATAAATATAATGATAATTTTTATTTATATAGCACCAACATATTCCGCAGCACCTTACAATTAAGCGGGGACATATACAAACAATAAATTCGGTACCTAATGAATACGCAGCATTTTGCTTGTTTAGTATAATACACCCCATACTCCTCCATATATTATAATGTACACCATAGTCCTCCATATTGTAAAATGCACACCGCATAGTCCTCCATATAATATAATGTGCCCCATGGTCCTCCATATAGTATAATACACTTCCCATAGTCCTCCATATAGTATAATACAGTCCTCATAGTCCTCCATACATTAATATACTCCTCAGTCCTCCATATAGCACAATACACTCCTCACAGTGCTCCATATAGCATACTGCACCGCCATAGTCATCCATGTAGTACAATTCACTTCCCATAGTATAATGCACCCCATAGTTCTTCATATAGTATAATGTATTCCCCATAGTCCTCGATACAGTATAATTCTGCCCACATATAGTATAATGCAGCCAAAACCCCACAGAGTATAATGAAACCCCCCACAGAGTATAATGTAACCATGTAACCTCCCCATAGAATATAATGCAGCCCCCATATAATATAATGTAGCCCCCTCATAGAGTATGATGTAATCACCCCTCATAGAATATAAATATAATACAGCACCTCATAGAATATAATTATCTCATGCTGCGGGCACTTTGCACTTTTTTATATATTGCAGTTTGCTCCCCTATGTGTGGATTTTATTTATTTTTTGCTGCTGGCACTTTGCACTTTTTATATACTGCACATTGCTACCTGGTGGTGCTTCTTGTGGTTGGATTTAATCCACTCCATTTAGCAATTTATTTATTTCACTTTGCACACTGTTACCCTATGAATTGTTTTTTTATCACTTGACCACGTTCATTTTTTGTTGTGGCTAGTGAGATATATGATCCTTTTGCCAATTTTAGGTTGATTGGATCACGTATATTTTTATTGGAGATCTGTATGTGTATATATATACACCTTTTGGTGCCCCCCTCTGCTATTTAGATCTCAACACACGATTGATTTTAAGCATATTTATGTATAACTAATATTTCTTTGTCCTAATATATGTGCACACTGTATTTTACATTTCAATTGTTGCAAATAAAGTATATTTGATTTATATCTCTGCTTGTGTTTTCCTGGTTGTTGGTTCCATAATCTTGGTGATTGGTTTTCACTACTGACTGAGTGGTTTCCACTTGCTTCCTTTGTTGCACTGTAGGAGGGATTTATGAGTTAAATCACACACTTATATTTGGATTATACTGATTATTATCTTAAATAAGTCCTCAGAGGTGTATACTTTGGTATCTCAGTCCTCCATATAGCACAATACACTTCTCACAGTGCTCCATATAGTATATTGCACCGCCATAGTCATCCATGTACTACAATTCACTTCCCATAGTATAATGCACCCCATAGTTCTTCATATAGCATAATGTATTCCCCATAGTCCTCGATACAGTATAATTCTGCCCACATATAGTATAATGAAGCCACCACCCCACAGAGTATAATGAAACCCCCCCACAGAGTATAATGTAACCCCCCACAGAGTATAATGTAACCTCCCCATAGAATATAATGCAGCCCCCCATATAGTATAATGTAGCCCCCTCAGAGTATGATGCAATCACCCCTCATAGAATATAAATATAATACAGCCCCCTCATAGAATATAATGTAGCCCCGAACAAAATATAATACAGCCCACCTCCCCATAGAATATAATGTAGCCCAATCAAAGAGTATGATGCAATCATCCCTCATAAAATCTAATAAAGCCCCCCACAGAATATAATGCAGACCCCCATAGTATATAACACAGCCTCCTCCATAGAGTATAATGTATAATGTACCCCCCCAAATATATAACACAGCCACATAGTATATAACACAGCCTCCCCCATAGAGTAGAATATACCCCCATAGTATATAGCACAGCCCATATAGTAGTATATAGCACAGCCCTACACCCCCATAGTATATAGCACAGCCCATATAGTAGTATATAGCACAGCCCACATAGTAATATATAGAACAGCCACATAGTATATAGTACAGCCCACACAGTAGTATATAGCACAGCCCACACAGTAGTATACAGCGCAGCCCACACAGTAGTGTACAGCACAGCCCACACAGTAGTATACAGCACTGCACACACAGTAGTATACAGCACTGCCCACACAGTAGTGTACAGCACAGCCCACACAGTAGTATACAGCATAGCCCACATAGTAGTATCCAGCCCCCATAGTATATAGCACAGCTCACATAGTAGTATACAGCACAGCCCTATACCCCCATAGTATATAGCACAGCCCACATAGTAGTATATAGAACAGCCATGTAGTATATAGCACAGCCCACAGTAGTATACAGCACGCCCACACAGTAGTATACAGCACAGCTCACCCAGTAGTATACAGCACAGCCCACACAGAGTATACAGCCCCCATAGTATATAGCACAGCCCACATAGTAGTATATAGCACAGCCCTATACCCCCATAGTATATAGCACAGCCCACATAGTAGTATATAGCACAGCCTACACCGTAGTATATAGAACAGCTACGTAGTATATAGCACAGCCCACACAGTAGTATACAGCACCGCTCACACAGTAGTATGCAGCACAGCCCATGCAATAGTATGCAGCACTGCCCACACAGTAGTATACAGCACAGCCCACACAGTAATACACAGCACTGTCCACACAGTAGTATACAGCACTGTCCACACAGTAGTATGCAGCACAGCCCACACAGTAGTATGCAGCACAGCCCACACAGTAGTATGCAGCACAGCCCACACAGTAGTATGCAGCACTGCCCACACAGTAGTATGCAGCACTGCCCACACAGTAGTATACAGCACTACCCACACAGTAGTATACAGCACTGCCCACACAGTAGTATACAGCACAGCCCACACAGTAGTATACAGCACAGCCCACACAGTAGTATACAGCACAGCCCACAGAGTAGTATACAGCACTGCCCACACAGTAGTATACAGCACTACCCACACAGTAGTATACAGCACTGCCCACACAGTAGTATACAGCACAGCCTACACAGTAGTATACAGCACTGCCCACACAGTAGTATACAGCACTGCCCACACAGTAGTATACAGCACTGCCCACACAGTAGTATACAGCACAGTCCACACAGTAGTATGCAGCACTGTCCACACAGTAGTATGCAGCACTGTCCACACAGTAGTATGCAGCACAGCCCACACAGTAGTATGCAGCACAGCCCACACAGTAGTATGCAGCACAGCCCACACAGTAGTATGCAGCACAGCCCACACAGTAGTATGCAGCACTGCCCACACAGTAGTATGCAGTACTGTCCAAACAGTAGTATGCAGCACTGTCCAAACAGTAGTATGCAGCACTGCCCACACAGTAGTATGCAGCACAGCCCACACAGTAGTATGCAGCACTGCCCACACAGTAGTATATAGCACTGCCCACACAGTAGTATACAGCACTGCCCATACAGTAGTATACAGCACAGCCCACACAATAGTATACAGCACTGCCTACACAGTAGTATATAGCACAGTCCACATCCCCCCTTCACTCCCCTCCTCTCTCCTCCCGAGAATGGCCCCACAGTCCAGTAAAAAAAACCCACAAGCTCCTCACCTCTCCTCATGCCCGCGCTGCTCCCTGCTCCTGTGTCGGCGGCTGCCGCCGCACTGCCTGACACACAGTGAGTGCACGATGATGCGCATCCGCAGTGTCAGAGGCAAAGCGGGGAATGATGGGAGAGGGAGTGTCAGGTGACACTCTCTCCTCCATAATTGCTTTGAACTGTACCGGCAGACGCCGATATAGTTCAATGCGGCAGGGGAGTCGGCGCTGGTGGCAGGCGGGCCCCCCTGCCTCACAGGAGCCCCATAGCGGCTGCGTGACTTGCCGCTAGCTGGCGACCTCTGGGGGGAGCAGGGGCCCCAGGCAGCTGCCTGGTCTGTCTGCCCCCAACGCCGGCCCTGAACCCAGGGCAACTGTATGTATAAGTGATGAGATGATGACGGTGGTTATAATGAAGGACAGATGGTGTAGCAAACAAATCTGAGGACACAGCGGAGTTGTTGTTTCCTTTATCTTTACTGCATGTATAGAGGTGCAGACCGGAGCACTGGTTACAGATGACAATGGAGGTCCAGGCAGCCTGAACCAACTAAGGATCCACTCAGCAAGGTAGGTTGGAGGTCTCCTTTCTGCGCTTCTCTCTCTGAGGTCCTTGCTGCCTAAAGCTAAGCTCGTTTCTATGTTCCTCTCACTGTCTGACAGAAAACATTACCCGCATGGCAGGCAGCTTGAGCCTTTCACAGGTGTCGCCCCTTGTGGCGTCTCCGGGCTCTAACCTGCTGCTGTGCCTTCAGGTGTGTGATGGGGCCAGGGGATCTGCAATCGCCTGCCCTCCGGATTTAGCTGCTGTGAAGATTGGTTCCCTGCAGCCACAGACTCCGGTGTCCAGTTCTAGCGCTGAGCTCTGGTGTGAGCGTGGTCACAGCTCTTCTTCCCAAGCTTTCCTATACTTCTCTCTTTCTTTCTGACTCAGACTGCAACTCTAGTCTGGGGACGAGCTCCTCACTCTTCTAGTCCCCAGCACTGACTGACTGAAACTCCAAACTAACTTCCTCCTCCTGACCAGAGAGAGCACCTCCCCTGAAGTCGGGTTCAGGCTCCCCCTGCTGGCCCGGCGCAGGAACTGTGTTGCATGCTGTGTATACCTGGCCAAGGGATCCCTCCTTGCTTCAGGCCTGACATCACCCACTGTGAGGGAGGCAATGCCATTGTGGCAACCGGACTCCTGGGGTGCCACACAAACAATGTCTTTTTCAGGGGGATTCTCTCTGAAATCTGCCTGAATAGCAATGTAAAAGTAACTTACCCTGTCTTTCCTCCATCTTTTGTCATTTCTTTTAACCGTGTCAGGCTTTGAAAGATGGGAAACAGTTAAAAGAAATAGCATGTTCATTATTTAGGCAGTTCGTTCTTTCAAGCCACTTTCCAGTCAAGTTTAAAGTACGAAAACAAAACAGGAGCCGTGGCAAAAACGGCAGAGAGATTGTCAATGAAGATGCTGTATAGCTAAAATCACTGTCTCTTTTGAACATCAGACACAGGCTGGTTTTCACAGGAGTACCATCATGATAGGCACAGGGGTCTTTAGCAGACCTCTGGATATCATTGCAACCGATCAAAGCCCCGCGATCACGTCACACGCTTGCCAATGGGCGTGTGGAATGACGTGTCCCCTGCCAGCATGTGTTACATGCCAGAGATTGACAGCACCATTTAACATGTTAACAGTCATGGGTGAAGCTCCGCTCCACCCATGGTTGTTAGAGGCAGATGATGGCTTAATACTTCAGCAATCATCAGTCCTGAAAGATGCATACTCGGCATGTGAGCCAAATCAAAGTCAGAGAGCAGGCATAGGACGTACCAGCATGTTCTATGCTCGTAATTGGTTAAAAAGGTCTTGAATTATTTTAAAATAAAAAAAGTAAATAGGTGTGTAAAAGACAATGTGTGTGTACTGAGAAGCTCTGGAGAGAGAAAAAAGCGTACACAATAGGGAACCGTCTTGTAAGGGATAGGTGGAAAAGATGGAATCAAAGGTGTTGTGTACAGGCACAACAACTATAAAGGCGTGGAAAGCTTCTGCTGCTGCCCCTCCTCCCCCACCCGTGGCAGGAGGAAAAGGTTCTTCCAGAGGTGTAATGGCAAAATTGAAAGCTGGTACGTTTAGGGAATCAAGAGCCTTTGGATTCCAAAACCTTTTTTTATGAATACTAATGTGTTTCTGCCCTGGACCTTTCTCAAGGTATAGAAACCAAGTGTGTATATGATAGTTTGTACACATAGGAATGTACACACCCTGAGCAGAAAATTATTTTTCCTTATATTGTAATTAATATAAAAATTGTATGTAATAATTTAAAATATTGTATAATATTAAGTACCTGAGCTCCAACATGACCAGTTTTAAGCTTATCTAAGTTAGTCCTTGTAGTAGTAATATTCCGCAAATTAATTTTTGACAGTCGGTTATTATGTAGCCTTCTGATCTGTAGGGCAAAGTCATTGTGTCTGTAATAGAAAAATAAAATAAAAATTAAGATACTTTTGACAATATTTTGTAATACACTATTCAAAAAAAATAAAGGGAACACTAAAATCCCACATCCTAGTTATCACTGAATGACATATTCCAGTTGTAAATCTTTATTTACTACATAGTGGAATGTGTTGAGAACAATAAAACCTAAAAATGATCAACGTAAATCACAACTAATATTATTATTATTATTATTATTTATATAGCACCATTGATTCCATGGTGCTGTACATGAGAAGGGGTTACATACAAGTTAAGGTACCGTCACACTCAGCAACTTTCCAACGATCACGACCAGCGATACGACCTGGCCGTGATCGTTGGAAAGTCCTTGTGTGGTCGCTGGAGAGCTGTCACACAGACAGCTCTCCAGCGACCAACGATGCCAAAGTCCCCGGGTAACCAGGGTAAACATCGGGTTACTAAGCGCAGGGCCGCGCTTAGTAACCCGATGTTTACCCTGGTTACCATTGTAAATGTAAAAAAAAACAAAAAACCACATACTCACATTCCGGTGCCTGTCACGTCCCCCGGCGTCCGCTTCCCTGCACTCCTCCTGCATCTTGTGTAAGCGCCGGCCATAAAGCAGAGCTTTACGGCCGGCCGGCACTGACACAGGATGCAGGAGGAGTGCAGGAAAGTGGACGCCGGGGGACGTGACAGGCACCGGAATGTAATATAGTAACATAGTAACATAGTTAGTAAGGCCGAAAAAAGACATTTGTCCATCCAGTTCAGCCTATATTCCATCATAATAAATCCCCAGATTTACGTCCTTCTACAGAACCTAATAATTGTATGATACAATATTGTTCTGCTCCAGGAAGACATCCAGGCCTCTCTTGAACCCCTCGACTGAGTTCGCCATCACCACCTCCTCAGGCAAGCAATTCCAGATTCTCACTGCCCTAACAGTAAAGAATCCTCTTCTATGTTGGTGAAAAAACCTTCTCTCCTCCAGACGCAAAGAATGCCCCCTTGTGCCCATCACCTTCCTTGGTATAAACAAATCCTCAGCGAGATATTTGTATTGTCCCCTTATATACTTATACATGGTTATTAGATCGCCCCCCAGTCGTCTTTTTTCTAGACTAAATAATCCTAATTTCGCTTATCTATCTAGGTATTGTAGTTCTCCCATCCCCTTTATTAATTTTGTTGCCCTCCTTTGTACTCTCTCTAGTTCCATTATATCCTTCCTGAGCACCGGTGCCCAAAACTGGACACAGTACTCCATGTGCGGTCTAACTAGGGATTTCTACAGAGGCAGTATAATGCTCTCATCATGTGTATCCAGACCTCTTTTAATGCACCCCATGATCCTGTTTGCCTTGGCAGCTGCTGCCTGGCACTGGCTGCTCCAGGTAAGTTTATCATTAACTAGGATCCCCAAGTCCTTCTCCCTGTCAGATTTACCCAGTGGTTTCCCGTTCAGTGTGTAATGGTGATATTGATTCCTTCTTCCCATGTGTATAACCTTACATTTATCATTGTTAAACCTCATCTGCCACCTTTCAGCCCAAGTTTCCAACCTATACAGATCCATCTGTAGCAGAATACTATCTTCTCTTGTAATAACTGCTTTACATAGTTTTGTATCATCTGCAAATATCGATATTTTACTGTGTAAACCTTCTACCAGATCATTAATGAATATGTTGAAGAGAACAGGTCCCAATACCGACCCCTGCGGTACCCCACTGGTCACAGCGACCCAGTTAGAGACTATACCATTTATAACCACCCTCTGCTTTCTATCACTAAGCCAGTTACTAACCCATTTACACACATTTTCCCCCAGACCAAGCATTCTCATTTTGTGTACCAACCTCTTGTGCGGCACGGTATCAAACGCTTTGGAAAAATCGAGATATACCACGTCCAATGACTCACCATTGTCCAGCCTATAGCTTACCTCTTCATAAAAACTGATTAGATTGGTTTGACAGGAGCGATTTCTCATAAACCCATGCTGATATGGAGTTAAACAGTTATTCTCATTGAGATAATCCAGAATAACATCCCTTAGAAACCCTTCAAATATTTTACCAACAATAGAGGTTAGACTTACTGGCCTATAATTTCCAGGTTCACTTTTATAGCCCTTTTTGAATATTGGCACCACATTTGCTATGCGCCAGTCCTGCGGAACAGACCCCGTCGCTATAGAGTCCCTAAAAATAAGAGATAATGGTTTATCTATTATATTACTTAGTTCTCTTAGTACTCGTGGGTGTATGCCATCCGGACCCGGAGATTTATCTATTTTGATCTTATTTAGCCGCTTTCGCATCTCTTCTTGGGTTAGATTGGTGACCCTTAATATAGGGTTTTCATTGTTTCTTGGGATTTCACCTAGCATTTCATTTTCCGCCGTGAATACCGTGGAGAAGAAGGTGTTTAATATGTTAGCTTTTTCCTCGTCATCTACAACCATTCTTTCCTCACTATTTTTTAAGGGGCCTACATTTTCAGTTTTTATTCTTTTACTATTGATATAGTTGAAGAACAGTTTGGGATTAGTTTTACTCTCCTTAGCAATGTGCTTCTCTGTTTCCTTTTTGGCAGCTTTAATTAGTTTTTTAGATAAAGTATTTTTCTCCCTATAGTTTTTTAGAGCTTCAATGGTGCCATCCTGCTTTAGTAGTGCAAATGCTTTCTTTTTACTGTTAATTGCCTGTCTTACTTCTTTGTTTAGCCACATTGGGTTTTTCCTATTTCTAGTCCTTTTATTCCCACAAGGTATAAACCACTTACAGTGCCTATTTAGGATGTTCTTAAACATTTTCCATTTAATATCTGTATTCTTATTTCTGAGGATATTGTCACTGTCTACCAGATTAAGGGCATCTCTAAGCTGGTCAAACTTTGCCTTCCTAAAGTTCAGTATTTTTGTGACTCCCTGACAAGTCCCCCCAGTGAAAGACAGGTGAAACTGTACAATATTGTGGTCGCTATTTCCTAGATGCCCGACCACCTGCAGATTTGTTATTCTGTCAGGTCTATTAGATAGTATTAGGTCTAAAAGTGCTGCTCCTCTGGCTGGATTCTGCACCAATTGTGAAAGATAATTTTTCTTGGTTATTAGCAGAAACCTGTTGCCTTTATGGGTTTCACAGATTTCTGTTTCCCAGTTAATATCCGGGTAGTTAAAGTCCCCCATAACCAGGACCTCATTATGGGTTGCAGCTTCATCTATCTGCTTTAGAAGTAGACTTTCCATGATTTCTGTTATATTTGGGGGGTTGTAACAGACCCCAATGAGAATTTTGTTACCATTTTTCCCTCCATGAATTTCCACCCATATGGACTCGACATCCTCATTCCCTTCGCTAATATCCTCCCTTAAAGTGGACTTTAGACAAGACTTTACATAGAGACAAACCCCTCCTCCTCTCCGATTTTTACGATCCTTTCTAAACAGACTGTAACCCTGTAAGTTAACTGCCCAGTCATAGCTTTCATCTAACCATGTCTCGGTTATTCCCACTATGTCAAAGTTACCTGTAGATATTTCTGCTTCTAGTTCTTCCATCTTGTTTGTCAGGCTTCTGGCGTTTGCGAGCATGCAGTTTAGAGGATTTTGTTTTGTTCCAATCTCCTTGCTGTGGATTGTTTTAGAAATGTTCTTACCTCCCTTCTGAGTATGTTTTCCTGGGTCTTCTTTGCTCGAGTCTAATGTTTTTCTTCCCGTCCCCTCTTCTTCTAGTTTAACGCCCTCCTGATGAGTGTAGCGAGTCTTCTGGCGAATGTGTGTTTCCCAGGTTTGTTGAGGTGTAGTCCGTCTCTGGCGAGGAGTCCATCGTACAAGTAATTCACACCGTGGTCCAGGAATCCGAATCCTTGTTGTCTGCACCATCGTCTTAGCCAGTTGTTCGCATCAAGGATCCTGTTCCATCTCCTGGTGCCATGCCCGTCTACTGGAAGGATAGAAGAAAAAACTACCTGTGCATCCAGTTCCTTTACTTTTTTCCCCAACTCTTCAAAGTCCTTGCAGATTGTCGGTAGGTCCTTCCTTGCCGTGTCATTGGTGCCAACATGTATCAGAAGAAATGGGTGGACGTCCTTGGAGCTGAAGAGCTTTGGTATCCTATCAGTCACATCCTTGATCATCGCACCTGGAAGGCAGCATACTTCTCTTGCGGTTATGTCCGGTCTGCAGATGGCTGCTTCTGTGCCTCTCAGTAGTGTGTGTGAGTATGTGTTTTTTTTTTTTTTTTTACATTTACAATGGTAACCATGGTAAACATCGGGTTACTATGCGCGGCCCTGCGCTTAGTAACCCAATATTTACCCTGGTTACCAGTGAAGACATCGCTGGATCAGCGTCACACACTCCGATTCAGCGATGTCAGTGGGTGATCCAGCGACGAAATAAAGTTCTGGCCTTCTAGCTCCGACCAGCGATGTCACAGCAGGATCCTGATCGCTGCTGCGTGTCAAACACAACGATATCGCTATCCAGGACGCTGCAACATCACAGATCGCTGTCGTTATCGTTGTAATGTTGTTCAGTGTGAAGGTACCTTTACAGATATCACTTACAATAAACAAACTAACAATGACAGACTGATACAGAGGGGTGAGGACCCTGCCCTTGCGGGCTTACATTCTACAGGATTATGGGGAAGGAGACAATAGGTTGAGGGTTGCTGCAGCTCCGGCATTGGTGAGGCGGTAGTTTCAGTAGTGATGAGGAGGCAAGCGGGGTCAGTGCAGGCTGTAGGCTTTCCTGAAGAGGTGGGTTTTCAGGTTCCGTCTGAAGGATCCGAATGTGGTTGATAGTGTTGGGGCAAAGAATTCCAGAGGATGGGGGATATTCGTGAGAAGTCTTGGAGGCGATTGGATGAGGAGCGAATAAGTGTGGAGGAGAAAAGGCGGTCTTGGGAGGACTGGAGATTACGTGAAGGAAGATATCGGGAGATTAGTTCAGAGATATATGGAGGAGACAGGTTATGGATGGCTTTGTAGGTCAGTATTAGTAATTTGAACTGGATAAGCTGAGGGAATGAGAGCCAGTGAAGAGATTTGCAGAGGGGGGAAGCAGAGGAGTAGCGAGGAGAGAGATGAATTAGTCGGGCAGCAGAGTTAAGGATGGACTGGAGAGGTGCAAGGGTGTTAGCAGGGAGGCCGCAGAAAAAGATGTTGCAGTAGCCAAGGCAGGAGATGATGAGGGCATGCACAAGCATTTTAGTAGATTGATGGTTGAGGAAAGGATGGATTCTGGAGATGTTATTTGAGCTGGAGGCGACAGGAGATGGAAAGAGCTTGGATGTGAGGTTTGAAGGACAGGGCAGAGTCGAAGGTTACTCCGAGGCAGTGGACTTCCGGTACAGGGGTAAGCACGATGTCATTGATTGCGATAGATAGGTCAGGTAAGGAAGATCTATGGGATGGAGGAAAGATTATGAGTTCAGATATGTCCACATTGAGTTTGAGGAAGCGATAGGAGAAGAAGGAGGATATGGCTGATAGGCACTCTGGGATTCTGGACAGCAGAGCAGTGACGTCTGGGCCAGAGAGGTAGATCTGAGTGTCATCAGCATAAAGGTGGTACTGGAATCCATGGGACTTTATGAGTTGTCCCAAGCCAAGTGTATAGATTGAGAAGAGTAGGGGTCCTAGAACAGAGCATTGGGGGACTCCAACAGAGAGAGGATGGGATGAGGAGGTAGTGTGGGAGTGGGAGACGCTGAATGTGTGGTTGGAAAGGTACGAGGAGATCCAGGATAGGGCGAGGTCTTTGATGCCAAAGGAGGAGAGGATCTGTAGTAGGAGGCAGTGGTCAACTGTGTCGAAAGAAGAGGACAGGTCTAGAAGGAGGAGTACAGAGTATTGTCCATTAGCTTTGGCAGTAAGTAGGTCATTAGTGATTTTGGTCAGGGCTGTCTCAGTTGAGTGATGGGGGTGCAAACCAGATTGTAGATTGTCAAAGAGCAAGTTAGATGAGAGGTGGGAGGAAGGTTCAGAGAGGATGTGGTGCTCCAGGAATTTGGAAGCGAATGGGAGCAGTGATATTGGGCAATAGCTGGACATAGCAGTTAGATCGAGGGTTGGCTTTTTAAGGATAGGCGTGATTGTGGCATGTTTGAAAGTAGAAGGGAAGGTGCCAGAAGATAGTGATAGGTTGAAGAGGTGGGTTAGAGATGGGATAAGTGTGGAGGTGAGGTTGGGGAGGAGGTGGGATGGGATGGGGTCGAGTGCACAGGTGGTGAGGTGCGATTTGGAGAGGAGACAATTAGGCTCCCCTTCGGTGATATTGGATAGGGAAATTATGGGGTTTGGGTATTGGTCTGGTATACAAAGGTTGTGGTGGTTGAACAATGAAGACTTGCCTTGTTTGGTCATTCTTATTTTTAAAGTGTGTGGCAAAGTCCTCAGCAGAGATGAGGAAGGTTGGAGGGGGCAGTGGGGGGGCGAAGGAGGGAGTTGAAGGTTTTGAATAACTGTTTGGGGTTGTAGGATAGGGAAGATATGAGGGTTGTGAAGTAGGCCTGTTTAGCAGAGGTGAGAGCAGATTTAAAAGCGAGTGTTGCCTGTTTGAATGCAGTGAAGTCGTCATGCAGGTGTGTTTTTTTCCAACGCCGCTCCGCAACCCTGGACACTTGCCGGAGCTTTTTAGTGGTGTTATTGTGCCAAGGTTGTCTATTTATGTGTCGCACTCTGCCATGGACGAGAGGGGCAACTGTGTCAATAGCTGATGCAAGAGAGGCATTGTAGAAAGCAGTGGTAGTGTCTGTGTCATGGAGTGAAGATATGGATTCCAGTGGTAGGATAGAGTCAGAGAGTGTGTGGGCGTCTAGGTGTCCAAGGTTTCTGCGGGTGTGCGCATTTTGCTGGACATGGATAACCGGTGAGGAGGACAGGGATGAGAAGGTGAGCAGGTGGTGGTCGGATAGAGGGAGAGGGGAGGTGGTGAAGTTAGATAGAGAGGAGAGATGGGTGAATACCAGGTCTAATGTATGTCCATCTGTGTGGGTGGCTGCGGAGAACCACTGAGTAAGTCCAAAGGATGAGATAAGGGACAGAAGTTTGGAGACTGTTGACTGAAGAGTATCAATGGGGATGTTGAAGTCACCCATGATGATGGTGGGAATGTCAGCAGAGGGAAAGTGAAGAAGCCAGGTGGAGAATTGGTCAATAAAGGCAGTGGCTGGGCCTGGAGGTCGGTATATGATGGCCACTTGGAGGTTTGAGGGAGAGTAGAAGCGGACAGAATGGACTTCACAAGAGAAGAGGATAAGGGAGGGTAGAGGTGGGATTGGGTTAAAGGTGCAGTTAGAATAAAGGAGAAGACTCACTCCTCCACGGTGGCATGGGGGGTGGGGTTAGAACAGTTAATAATTTAAGAAATAGAGGTACAGAGAGGAACATCAAGTGCATGTATACTAAAGCCAGAAGCCTCGCCAACAAAATGGACAAATTAGAACTAATGTTGTTGGAGCATAATTATGATATGGTGGGGATACCTGAAACATGGCTGGATGAGAGCCATGACTGGGCTGTTAACTTGCAGGGCTATAGGCTGTTTAGAAATGACCGTGCAGATAAGCGAGGGAGAGGGGTGGGTCTATATGTAAAATCATCCTTAAAATCCATCCTGCGTGATAATATAGGTGAATTTAATGAAAATGTAGAATCCCTGTGGGTGGAGATAAGGGGAGGGGGGAAAAAATAATAAATTACTGATAGGGGTTTGTTATAAATCTCCAAAAATAATGGAAGCAATGGAGAATATCCTCGTAAAGCAAATAGATGAAGCTGCAACTCAAGGGGAAGTCATTATTATGGGGGACTTCAACTACCCTGAAATAGATTGGGGAACAGAAACCTGCAGTTCCAGCAAAGGTAATCGGTTTTTGACAACTATGAGAGACAAATACCTTTCACAACTGGTTCAGGACCCAACAAAAAGGGAAGGGGGGCACTGCTAGACCTAATATTAACCAACAGGCCAGACCGCATAGCAAATGTAAGGGTTGGGGGTCACTTGGGAAATAGCGATCACAAAATAATAAGTTTTCATGTATCCTTTAAAAAGATGTGTAATAGAGGGGTTACAAGGACACTAAACTTCAGGAGGGCAAATTTCCAACGGATGAGAGAGGATCTTGGTGCAATTAACTGGGACGATATCCTGAGACACAAAAATACACAAAGAAAATGGGAGACATTTATTAGCATCCTGGATAGGACCTGTGCACAGTATATACCGTATGGGAATAAACATACCAGAAATAGGAGGAAACCAATATGGCTAAATAGAGCTGTAAGGGGCGCAATAAGTGACAAAAAGAAAGCATTTAGAGAATTAAAGGAAGTAGGTAGTGAGGAGGCATTAAATAAATACAAACAATTAAATAAATTCTGTAAAAGGCAAATCAAGGCAGCAAAGATTGAGACAGAGAGACTCATTGCCAGAGAGAGTAAAAATAATCCTAAAATATTCTTTAACTACATAAATAGTAAGAAACTAAAAAATGATAGTGTTGGTCCCCTTAAAAATAGTCTGGGTGAAATGGTGGATGAGGATGAGGAAAAAGCCAATATGCTAAATTACTTTTTTTCATCAGTATTTACACCAGAAAATCCCATGGCAGACAAAATGACTAGTGATAAAAATTTCCAATTAAATGTCACCTGCTTAACCCAGCAGGAAGTGCGGAATCGTGTAAAAATCACTAAAATTGACAAATCTCCGGGCCCGGATGGGATACACCCTCGAGTACTGCAGGAATTAAGTACAGTCATTGATAGACCATTATTTTTAATCTTTAAAGACTCCATAATAACTGGGTCTACCACAGGACTGGCGTATAGCAAATGTGGTGCCAATATTCAAAAAGGGAACAAAAACTGAACTCTGAAATTATAGGCCAGTAAGCTTAACCTCTACTGTGGGTAAAATCCTGGAGGGCATCCTAAGGGATGCTATACTGGAGTATCTGAAGAGGAATAACCTCATGACCCAGTATCAGCATGGGTTTACTAGGGACCGTTCATGTCAGACTAATTTGATCAGTTTCTATGAAGAGGTAAGTTCCGGATTGGACCAAGGGAACCCAGTGGATGTAGTGTATATGGACTTTTCAAAAGCTTTTGATACGGTGCCACACAAAAGGTTGATACATAAAATGAGAATAATGGGGATAGGGGGAAATATGTGCAAGTGGGTTGAGAGCTGGCTCAGGGATAGGAAACAAAGGGTGGTTATTATTGGAGCACACTCGGACTGGGTAGCGGTTAGCAGTGGGGTACCACAGGGGTCAGTATTGGGCCCTCTTCTTTTTACCATATTTATAAATGACCTTGTAGGGGGCATTCAGAGTAGAATTTCAATATTTGCAGATGACACTAAACTCTGCAGGGTAATCAATACAGAGGAGGACAATTTTATATTACAGGATGATTTATGTAAACTAGAAGCTTGGGCTGATAAATGGCAAATGAGCTTTAATAGGGATAAATGTAAGGTCATGCACTTGGGTAGAAGTAATAAGATGTATAATTATGTGCTTAATTCTAAAACTCTGGGCAAAACTGTCAATGAAAAAGACCTGGGTGTATGGGTGGATGACAAACTCATATTCAGTGGCCAGTGGCAGGCAGCTGCTACAAAGGCAAATAAAATAATGGGATGCATTAAAAGAGGCATAGATGCTCATGAGGAGAACATAATTTTACCTCTATACAAGTCACTAGTTCGACCACACTTAGAATACTGTGCACAGTTCTGGTCTCCGGTGTATAAGAAAGACATAGCTGAACTAGAGCGTGTGCAGAGAAGAGTGACCAAGGTTATTAGAGGACTGGGGGGTCTGCAATACCAAGATAGGTTATTACTGGGGCTATTTAGTTTGGAAAAACGAAGACTAAGGGGTGATCTTATTTTAATGTATTAATATATGAGGGTACAGTACAAAGACTTTCTGATGATCTTTTTAATCATAGACCTGAAACAGGGACAAGGGGGCATCCTCTGCTTTTGGAGGAAAAAAGGTTTAAGCATAATAACAGACGCGGATTCTTTACTGTAAGAGCAGTGAGACTATGGAACTCTCTGCCGTATGATGTTGTAATGAGTGATTCATTACTTAAATTTAAGAGGGAACTGGATATCTTTCTGGAAAAGTATAATGTTACAGGGTATATATACTAGATTCCTCGATAGGGTCTTGATCCAGGGAACTAGTCTGATTGCCGTATGTGGAGTCGGGAAGGAATTTTTTCCCCAATGTGAAGCTTACACTTTGCCATATGGTTTTTTTTTGCCTTCCTCTGGATCAAAATGTTAGGGCATGTTAGGTTAGGCTATGGGTTGAACTAGATGGACTTAAAGTCTTCCTTCAACCTTAATAATAACTATGTACCATGTGTGTTGCCGGGTCGAGGGGTGTGGGTGAAGTGGGGGCCTCCGTAACACAGTGCAGCAGGGGAGGCGGTGTCAGAGGGTGTTAGCCATGTTTCTGTGAGGCAAAGGAAGGCAAGATTGCGAGAGAGAAAAAGGTCGTGAAACACGTGAAGCTTATTGCAGATTGAGCGGGCATTCCAGAGTGCTCCAGGGAGAGGGGGCAAGGGGGTGGGCTTCAGGGGCACGGGTTTTATGTTGGAAAGATTGCGGTAGTTCATATTAGATAGGGAGCGATAGGAGGGGGTAGGAGTGGGAGGTATGAGCTGTGGGGGTCCCAGGTTGGTAGATATGTCTCCAGCAGTGAGGAAAAGCAGAGAAAGGGAGAGCAGGTGGGAGAAAGAGTTGCCGACTTGTTTTCTTAGGACAGATTTGAGGTTAAGGAGCAGGTCAGCAGAGGAGGACAGGTGGGGAGGTAAGAGGGAAGGGGAGATGATTATTAGGTTAGAGATTGCTTGGGTTTGTGATAGGGAAGGAGAGAGAGGATTAGTGGAGCAAACACTGTAAGGGCATAGGTAAACATGGTGAAGGAGTAAGATGGGTGAATAGAAAAGCTAGATCCAAGTAATAAGAAGTGCTTACTCAGCAGACATACCCAAAAGAGACGTATCATAGTGTGGGGTCCTGACTAGAGTTGAGCGACCTTGACCTTTTTAGAGTCGAGCCGGGTTTCGCGAAACCCGACTATCTCAAAAGTCGGGTCGAGTGAAATCGGCCGATTATGACGTAAAGTCGGGATCGACCGAAACACGAAACCCAATGCAAGTCAATGGGGCAGCATAGTCGGCAGTGAGTGGGGGCCAGGAAAACACCTAGAGTGCCCATTTTAATGTCAAAACCATCCATTCTTCTTAATGAAGCTTGTCAAGCGTAATTTACCTTATAATAATTGGAAGGCATTTGAAATTGGGGGTCATTTGGCTAAAGTTGTGTGGGGTAGGGCTGGTTCAAGTAATTAGTGGGCCCAGGAAATCTGGACCACGTCACGGCAGTGGAGCAGGGAGAGGTAAGTATTTCAACTTTGCAAGTGCTGTGATCCTGAGCAAGCAGGGGGGGCCCACTTGTTGGCATTGGCACTGGCACAGGGCCCCTCAAAGTACAGCGGTGTGTTTGCACGGCGGGGGCGCCTCCCACCGGCAGCAACACTTTTGCGTACTATGAGAGGCCCTGTGCCAGTGACGTCGCCAACTAGTATTCCTCCCCCCACCTGATGAAAGAACCTGCACTTTCATCTGCACCTTCCTCTTTGTCCCCGTGTAAGGTGGTATGGTATGCGGGAAGAGCAACCTGACTTTCAGCAGGGTTTCAATGTTGTTGTGTAGCATGCACGGGGAATGTTGCGTTATGGGTCAATGTACCAGCAGACTCATCTATCACTGGCTGGGCAATGGGCACGATGAAGTGGAAACACAGATATAGGCCCAAAGAATAAAGTGGGCTAAATGCAGTTCAAAATTGGTAACACAGGAATAACCAGGGGGCATTGCAGTGGAGGACAACTGGAATGAGAGGCTGACACAGAGAGTAGGGCCAAATCAGTAAGTAGTCGAAATGCAGTTCAAAATTGGCAACCGTAGTAAACAGGCGGCACAGCTTTGTTCAGTGGAGGAGAACAGCAAGGAGTGGCAGACACCGATAGTAGGCCCCAACCCAACTAGTAGGCCAAATGCAGTCTAACATTAACAACTACTTAACGAGAGCCTGAAAATGGAATTTCAGGACAGGAAACCAGGAGAACAGCAAGGAGTGGCAGACACCGATAGTAGGCCCCAAACCAACTAGTACGCCAAATGCAGTTGTTCCATTTAACCACAATTTAATGAGAGCCTGAAGATAGAAGCTCAGGAAAGGCAACCTGGGGAACACCTTGGAGTGTAACACACCATCTCTCTCCACCCCATACCCATTTTGTAGGCCTAATGCAGTGTACTTTTCTACAACTACTAAACGAGAGTCGGAAGACCGAAGCAATGGCAAGGAAACCTGGGGAACACCTTGGAGTGTAACACACCATCTCTCTCCACCCCATACCCATTTTGTAGGCCTAATGCAGTGTACTTTTCTACAACTACTAAACGAGAGTCGGAAGACCGAAGCAATGGCAAGGAAACCTGGGGAACACCTTGGAGTGTAACACACCATCTCTCTCCACCCCATACCCAATTTGTAGGCCTAATGCAGTGTAGTTTCCAAGAACTACTAAAAGAGAGCCGGAAGATCGAAGCTCAGGAAAGGCAACCTGGGGAACACCTTGGAGTGTAACACAACGTCTCTCTACACCACGGAAGGGCTGATTCTTAGGAAGGAAGGCTGTTGGAAATAAGCATTGCGCGTCCGAGGGTGATTATATTCTTATTAGGTATATACTCACCCTCGGACGCGCCCTGCTTCTTTATTTGGAATGAATGTTTATTTGCAATGTGGTGTTGACTTTCTCTATTATTTTGGTAATTAATGATTTTATTATTTTCATTGTTTTGCATCTTCTCGGCAATAATATAAAGAAGACGTGACAGGACAACACTCGGTGGATGCCATATCTGTGTTTTCAATTTAAAAAACCTTTCAGTTAACTACTTGCAGGAGAAAGTAATTGTAGCTGGTGGCCATTTTTAGTACTGTACCAGATTTTAGTTGTGTGTTTGTTTTTAATGTTAAAATGTCTGCATTTGATATCTCTCCAGTATTTTCTTTTTTTGTAAGCAAAATACTTATTTTTATATTTTCTGATGTTGGTTCCAGGGGTACACGGGCAGCAGTGCCCTGGTCAGTGTAGTAGTAGTTGAAAGAATGGACCGCAGACAGGCATCGAAGGCCTAAAATAAAAAAATTGGGCTGGCTGTAGGCAATTTTAAATTGGTTCCAGGGGTACACGGGCAGCAGTGGTGTGGTCAGTGGAGGCCTAGTGGAAGGAGTGACCGCAGACAGGCATCGAAGGCCTAAAATAATAACACATGGCTGTAGGCAATTTTAAATTGGTTCCAGGGGTACACGGGCAGCAGTGGTGTGGTCAGTGGAGGCCTAGTGGAAGGAGTGACCGCAGACAGGCATCGAAGGCCTAAAATAATAACACATGGCTGTAGGCAATTTTAAATTGGTTCCAGGGGTACACGGGCAGCAGTGGTGTGGTCAGTGGAGGCCTAGTGGAAGGAGTGACCGCAGACAGGCATCGAAGGCCTAAAATAATAACACATGGCTGTAGGCAATTTTAAATTGGTTCCAGGGGTACACGGGCAGCAGTGACCTGGTCAGTGTAGTAGTAGTTGAAAGAATGGACCGCAGACAGGCATCGAAGGCCTAAAATAAAAAAATTGGGCTGGCTGTAGGCAATTTTAAATTGGTTCCAGGGGTACACTGGCAGCAGTGGTGTGGTCAGTAGAGGCCTAGTGGAAGGAGTGACCGCAGACAGGCATCGAAGGCCTAAAATAATAACACATGGCTGTAGGCAATTTTAAATTGGTTCCAGGGGTACACGGGCAGCAGTGGTGTGGTCAGTGGAGGCCTAGTGGAAGGAGTGACCACAGACAGGCATCGAAGGCCTAACATAACAAAAATGTCAATACAATGGTATTGTCAGTGGCAGGCATTGAAGGATGTCAGCGCATAGACTAAACATTGGTGGAGCTGTGAGATAATTTTGCAAGTGGTAGAGCACTGTTTGAGCTGGGGTGGGGGGAAACTGTCTTGTGGCCGGCGGTACAGGCCCAGGGCCCCTCATATTACAACGGTGTGTCTGACGTTGGGTGCGCACCACCACCGCCAGAGACACTTTATTGTACTAGGAGGGGCCCAGTGGCAGTGCCGTCGACCAAAAGCGGGCTCACCCACCTCTTCAGACAAACTGCACTCTCACGGGTGCTGTCGCCAAGTGTCGATACCACGGCCCCGTGTGGGGAGTTTGACCATTTAGTGAGGTGCTGGACATGTCGTATGCTGGACAATCAGGTGCTGAAAATTACGAGATTGGAAAAGGCATTCAGAATAGTCCACAGGCAAGACCTTTTCATAGGAAAGCTAGGTGTCAGCCGGGCAAGGTGGGGCAAAAGATTTCGAAATCCAGTTGTGGTTCATTTTAATGAAGGTTAGATCATCTACATTTTGGGTAGCCAGACGAGTCCTTTTTTCTGTTAGTATTGAACCTGCAGCACTGAATACTCTTTCTGATAGGACACTAGCTGCCGGGCAAGCAAGCTCCTGCAATGCATATTCTGCCAATTCTGGCCAGGTGTCTAATTTTGATGCCCAGTAATCAAATGGGAATGACGGTTGAGGGAGAACATCGATAAGGGATGAAAAATAGTTTGTAACCGTACTGGACAAATGTTGTCTCCTGTCACTTTGAATTGATGCTGCAGTACCTGTCCTGTCTGCGGTCATAGCAAAATCACTCCACAACCTGGTCAGAAAACCCCTCTGGCCAACGCCACTTCTGATTTCTGCCCCTCTAACTCCTCTGGTCTGCTGGCCCCTGCAGCTCGTGTGAGAACGATCACGGGCGCTGTGTGCAGGGAATGCCAGAAGCAAACGGTCAACAAGAGTTGATTGTTTGGTTGCTAATATTAGTTCCAAGTTCTCATGTGGCATTATATTTTGCAATTTGCCTTTATAGCGAGGATCAAGGAGGCAGGCCAACCAGTAATCGTCATCATTCATCATTTTAGTTATGCGTGTGTCCCTTTTGAGGATACGTAAGGCATAATCCGCCATGTGGGCCAAAGTTCCAGTTCTCAAATCTGCGGTTGTGCTTGGTTGAGGGGCAGTTTCAGGCAAATCCACGTCACTTGTGTCCCTCAAAAAACCAGAACCCGGCCTTGCCGCGCCACCAATTTCCAGTGGCCCCGGAAAAGCTTCCTCATTAAAAATATAATCATCCCCATCATCCTCCTCCTCCTCTTCGCCCGCTACCTCGTCCTGTACACTGCCCTGGCCAGACAATGGCTGACTGTCATCAAGGCTTTCCTCTTCCTCAGCTGCAGACGCCTGATCCTTTATGTGCGTCAAACTTTGCATCAGCAGACGCATTAGGGGGATGCTCATGCTTATTATGGCGTTGTCTGCACTAACCAGCCGTGTGCATTCCTCAAAACACTGAAGGACTTGACACATGTCTTGAATCTTCGACCACTGCACACCTGACAACTCCATGTCTGCCATCCTACTGCCTGCCCGTGTATGTGTATCCTCCCACAAAAACATAACAGCCCACCTCTGTTCACACAGTCTCTGAAGCATGTGCAGTGTTGAGTTCCACCTTGTTGCAACGTCTATGATTAGGCGATGCTGGGGAAGGTTCAAAGAACGCTGATAGGTCTGCATACGGCTGGAGTGTACGGGCGAACGGCGGATATGTGAGCAAAGTCCACGCACTTTGAGGAGCAGGTCGGATAACCCCGGATAACTTTTCAGGAAGCACTGCACCACCAGGTTTAAGGTGTGAGCCAGGCAAGGAATGTGTTTCAGTTGGGAAAGGGAGATGGCAGCCATGAAATTCCTTCCGTTATCACTCACTACCTTGCCTGCCTCAAGATCTACAGTGCCCAGCCACGACTGCGTTTCTTTCTGCAAGAACTCAGACAGAACTTCCGCGGTGTGTCTGTTGTCGCCCAAACACTTCATAGCCAATACAGCCTGCTGACGTTTGCCAGTAGCTGCCCCATAATGGGAGACCTGGTGTGCAACAGTGGCAGCTGCGGATGGAGTGGTTGTGCGACTGCGGTCTGTGGACGAGCTCTCGCTTCTGCAGGAGGACGAAGAGGAGGAGGAGGGGGTGCGAACGGCTACAGCCAATTGTTTCCTAGACCGTGGGCTAGGCAGAACTGTCCCAAACTTGCTGTCCCCTGTGGACCCTGCATCCACCACATTTACCCAGTGTGCCGTGATGGACACGTAACGTCCCTGGCCATGCCTACTGGTCCATGCATCTGTTGTCAGGTGCACCTTTGTGCTCACAGATTGCCTGAGTGCATGGACGATGCGCTCTTTAACATGCTGGTGGAGGGCTGGGATGGCTTTTCTGGAAAAAAAGTGTCGACTGGGTAGCTCGTAGCGTGGTACAGCGTAGTCCATCAGGGCTTTGAAAGCTTCGCTTTCAACTAACCGGTAGGGCATCATCTCTAACGAGATTAGTCTAGCTATGTGTGCGTTCAAACCCTGTGTACGCGGATGCGAGGCTAAGTACTTCCTTTTTCTAACCATAGTCTCATGTAGGGTGAGCTGGACTGGAGAGCTGGAGATCGTGGAACTAGCGGGGGTGCCGGTGGACATGGCAGACTGAGAGACGGTGGGAGATGGTATTGTTGCCACCGGTGCCCTAGATGCAGTGTTTCCTACTACGAAACTGGTGATTCCCTGACCCTGACGGCTTTGGCCTGGCAAAGAAACCTGCACAGATACTGCAGGTGGTGCGGAAAATGGTGGCCCTACACTGCCGGAAGGGATGTTGCGTTGCTGACTAGCTTCATTGGCCGAGGGTGCTACAACCTTAAGGGACGTTTGGTAGTTAGTCCAGGCTTGCAAATGCATGGTGGTTAAATGTCTATGCATGCAACTTGTATTGAGACTTTTCAGATTCTGTCCTCTGCTTAAGGTAGTTGAACATTTTTGACAGATGACTTTGCGCTGATCAATTGGATGTTGTTTAAAAAAATGCCAGACTGCACTCTTTCTAGCATCGGATACCTTTTCAGGCATTGCAGACTGAGCTTTAACCGGATGGCCACGCTGTCCTCCAACAGGTTTTAGCTTTGCCACGCGTTTTGGGCAAGATACGGGCCCGGCAGATGGAACCTGTTGCGATGTTGATGCCTGCTGCGGCCCCTCCTCCTCCGCTTCAGAACTGCTGCCGCCTGCACCCTGTTCCCCCAATGGCTGCCAATCGGGGTCAAGAACTGGGTCATCTATTACCTCTTCTTGTAGCTCGTGTGCAACTTCGTCTGTGTCACCGTGTCGGTCGGTGGTATAGCGTTCGTGATGGGGCAACATAGTCTCATCAGGGTCTGATTCTTGATCAGCACCCTGCGATGGCAATGTTGTGGTCTGAGTCAAAGGACCAGGATAGTAGTCTGGCTGTGGCTGTGCATCAGTGCACTCCATGTCAGATTCAACTTGTAATGGGCATGGACTGTTAACTGCTTCACTTTCTAAGCCAGGGACGGTATGTGTAAAGAGCTCCATGGAGTAACCCGTTGTGTCGCCTGCTGCATTCTTCTCTGTTGTTGTATTTGCTGAAGAGGACAAGGAAGCGACTTGTCCCTGACCGTGAACATCCACTAACGACGCGCTGCTTTGACATTTACCAGTTTCACGAGAGGAGGCAAAAGAGCTAGAGGCTGAGTCAGCAAGATAAGCCAAAACTTGCTCTTGCTGCTCCGGCTTTAAAAGCGGTTTTCCTACTCCCAGAAAAGGGAGCGTTCGAGGCCTTGTGTAGCCAGACGACGAACCTGGCTCCACAGCTCCAGACTTAGGTGCAATATTTTTTTTCCCACGACCAGCTGATGCTCCACCACTACCACTACCCTCATTACCAGCTGACAATGAACGCCCCCGGCCACGACCTCTTCCACCAGACTTCCTCATTGTTTTAAAAACGTTACCAAACGAACGGTATTTGTTGCTGTCACACAACTTACACGGTGAGCTATAACTTCAGTATGATTTAGCTACCCCTTTACAGGTGGGTGAGACCACAACGAAAATCAGCCACAATGTTACACACTCTGTTGTTGTTGGCAACAAATGAGATGGCACACACGCAGGACTGTCACTGAAGCGCAAATGTAAATATTTATCTCCCACTGATTTGTGTTTGTTTTTTTTAAAAGGGAGACTTCAGAAAAAAAAAATTTAAAAAAAAATTATTTTTTACAGAAGAATTTATAAAACAAATAAAATGAAATGATTGTTTCAGGGAGAATTTAGGAAAAAAAAAAAAAAAAAGGCTTTGTAGGGCCCACTGAGTGAGAGAGGACGCACACAGGAGTCAGGAGTGGCACACAAGCCCAGAGGCCAATATTAATCTCCCACCGATTGATTTAGTTATTTTTTTTGGTAGATTTTGGAACCCAAATCAAGCAAAAAAATTAATAGGCTTTCTATGGCCCACAATTGGGGAGAGAGAGAGAGATGGCACACCCAGGAGTCAAGACTGGCACACAAGCAGAAGGGGCAATATGAATCTCCCACAGATTTTTTTTTTTTTTTTTTTTCAGGGAGACTTGAGAGAGAAAAAAATACAAAAAAAATGATTTTTTTCAGGAATAATTTAGAAACCAAAGAAAATAAAATGATTGTTTCAGGGAGAATTTAGAAAACAAATAAAACAAAAAATAGGCTTTCTAGGGCCCACTGAGTGACAGATGACGCACACAGGAGTCAGGAGTGGCACACAAGCCCAGAGGCCAATATTAATCTCCCACTGATTGATTTAGTGATTTTTTTTGGTAGATTTTGGAACCCAAATCAAGCAAAAAAATTAATAGGCTTTCTATGGCCCACAATTGGGGAGAGAGAGAGAGATGGCACACCCAGGAGTCAAGACTGGCACACAAGCAGAAGGGGCAATATGAATCTCCCACAGATTTTTTTTTTTTTTTTTTTTTTCAGGGAGACTTGAGAGAAAAAAAAATACAAAAAAAATGATTTTTTTCAGGAATAATTTAGAAACCAAAGAAAATAAAATGATTGTTTCAGGGAGAATTTAGAAAACAAATAAAACAAAAAATAGGCTTTCTAGGGCCCACTGAGTGACAGATGACGCACACAGGAGTCAGGAGTGGCACACAAGCCCAGAGGCCAATATTAATCTCCCACTGATTGATTTAGTGATTTTTTTTGGTAGATTTTGGAACCCAAATCAAGCAAAAAAATTAATAGGCTTTCTATGGCCCACAATTGGGGAGAGAGAGAGAGATGGCACACCCAGGAGTCAAGACTGGCACACAAGCAGAAGGGGCAATATGAATCTCCCACAGATTTTTTTTTTTTTTTTTTTTTTTTTCAGGGAGACTTGAGAGAAAAAAAAAAAAAAAATGATTTTTTTCAGGAATAATTTAGAAACCAAAGAAAATAAAATGATTGTTTCAGGGAGAATTTAGAAAACAAATAAAACAAAAAATAGGCTTTCTAGGGCCCACTGAGTGACAGATGACGCACACAGGAGTCAGGAGTGGCACACAAGCCCAGAGGCCAATATTAATCTCCCACTGATTGATTTAGTGATTTTTTTTGGTAGATTTTGGAACCCAAATCAAGCAAAAAAATTAATAGGCTTTCTATGGCCCACAATTGGGGAGAGAGAGAGAGATGGCACACCCAGGAGTCAAGACTGGCACACAAGCAGAAGGGGCAATATGAATCTCCCACAGATTTTTTTTTTTTTTTTTTTTTCAGGGAGACTTGAGAGAAAAAAAAAATACAAAAAAAATGATTTTTTTCAGGAATAATTTAGAAACCAAAGAAAATAAAATGATTGTTTCAGGGAGAATTTAGAAAACAAATAAAACAAAAAATAGGCTTTCTAGGGCCCACTGAGTGACAGATGACGCACACAGGAGTCAGGAGTGGCACACAAGCCCAGAGGCCAATATTAATCACCCACTGATTGAGTTAGTGATTTTTTTTGGTAGATTTTGGAACCCAAATCAAGCAAAAAAATTAATAGGCTTTCTATGGCCCACTATTTGTGAGAGAGATGGCACGCTCAGGACTGGCACACAAGCCCAGAGGCCAATATTAATCTCCCATTTTTTTTTTTTTCCAGGGAAAATTTATAAACCCAATAAAAAAAATAATAATAAATAGGCTTTCTATGGCCCACTATCTGAGAGAGAGAGATGGCACGCTTAGGACTGGCACACAAGCCCAAAGGCCAATATTAATCTCCCACTGATTGATTGATTGATTTTTTCAGGTAGAATTATGAACCCAAATCAACCAAAAAAATAAATAGGCTTTCTATGGCCCACTATTTGTGAGAGAGATGGCACACTCAGGACTGGCACACAAGCCCAGAGGCCAATATTAATCTCCCACTTTTTTTTTTTTTCCAGGGAAAATTTATAAACCCAATAAAATAATAAAAAAATAGGCTTTCTATGGCCCACTATCTGAGAGAGAGAGAGATGGCACGCTTAGGACTGGCACACAAGCCCAAAGGCCAATATTAATCTCCCACTGATTGATTTAATGATTTTTTCAGGTAGAATTTAGAACCCAAATCAAGCAAAAAAATTAATAGGCTTTCTATGGCCCACTGAGTGAGAGATGGCACACACAGGAGTAAGGAGTGGCACACAAGCCCTGAGGCCAATATTTTTCTCCCACTGATTGATGTTGTGATTTTTTCTGGTAGATTTTGGAACCCAAATCAAGCAAAAAAATAAATAGGCTTTCTATGGCCCACTGAGTGAGAGATGACACAGACAGAGATGGCACTCTAGCAGAAATGTCAATCTTAATCTCCCACAAAAAAAAAAAAAAAAAAAAAAAGGAACTGTCCTTCAATTACTATCTCCCTGCAGTAATCTCAGCCAGGTATGGCAGGCAGCAATAAGGAGTGGACTGATGCACAAATTAAATAAAAAGTGTGGACAAACAAACAAGATAGCTGTGCAGAAAGGAAGGAACAAGAGGATTTGTGCTTTGAAAAAAGCAGTTGGTTTGCACAGCGGCGTACACACAGCAATGCAGCTATCAGGGAGCCTTCTAGGGCAGCCCAATGAGCTACAGCGCTGAGGAAAAAAAAAAAAAAAGGAGCTTCCACTGTCCCTGCACACCGAAGGTGGTGTTGGGCAGTGGAAATCGCTACAGCACAAGCGGTTTTGTGGTTAATGGACCCTGCCTAACGCTATCCCTGCTTCTGACGAAGCGGCAGCAACCTCTCCCTAAGCTCAGATCAGCAGCAGTAACATGGCGGTCGGCGGGAACTCCCCTTTATAGCCCCTGTGACGCCGCAGACAGCAAGCCAATCACTGCAATGCCCTTCTCTAAGATGGTGGGGACCAGGGCCTATGTCATCACGCTGCCCACACTCTGCGTTTACCTTCATTGGCTGAGAAATGGCGCTTTTCGCGTCATTGAAACGCGACTTTGGCGCGAAAGTCGCGTACCGCATGGCCGACCACGCACAGGGGTCGGATCGGGTTTCATGAAACTCGACTTCGCCAAAAGTCGGCGACTTTTGAAAATGTTCGACCCGTTTCGCTCAACCCTAGTCCTGACTCCTGCCGTGACTAACTGCCGTTTAAATAACTGCAGCGTCTATATGTTTAGCTGCGCAATGCTTTGCTGCAGAAATGCGCGTGCCTGACCCCACACGCGTGCACCCCTTAAGATGCTACTAAATTTATAGGACTGAGTAAAGGATCAGGTGAGAGGGATTGTGGGTCCTTATTTGGGATAAATTAGCAATTGGCCAACACCCCAGGGGAGGTTACATGATCAAAGGCACTGAGCCTGGCCACCACCATATGCTCTAACACTTTGAACACGATAATATCTACTGTGACCCCGGCATGGATGTACAGCAGTAAGTAATACAATGCAACAAATGAATTTAACAAACATTCAGCAGGTACATTAAAGGGAAGGTTGCAGGATGGTAGACAGCAGATAACAGTGAGAATGATGCTCAAAATCAAAGTGGAAAATGAAGTTACAAGCTGATCCAACTTCAGTGGTAATGCCTCATGACAAGGAAATGATGTTCAGTAGTGTGTGTGGTCTCCACGTGCCTGTATGATCTCCCTGCAACACCTGGGCATGCTCCTGATGAGGCGGCGGATGGTCTCCTGAGGGATCTCCTCCCAGACCTGGACTAAAGCATCCGCCAACTCCTGGACAGTCTGTGGTGCAATGTGACGTTGGTGGATGGTGCGAGACATGATGTCCCAAATGTGTTCAATCGGATTCAGGTCTGGGGAATGGGTGGGCCAGTCCAGAGCTTTAATGCCTTCATCTTGCAGGAACTGCTGACACACTCCAGCCACATGAGTTCTGGCATTGTCCTGCATTAGGAGGAACCCAGGGCCAACCACACCACCATATGGTCTCACAATAGGTCTGAGGATCTCATCTCGGAACCTAATGGCAGTCAGGCTGCTTCTGGAGAGCACATAGAGAGCTGTACGGCCCTCCAAATAAATGCCCCCCCACACCATTACTAACCCACTGCCACACCGGTCATGCTGAAGGATGTTGCAGGCAGCGGATCGCTCTCCACAGCGTCTCCAGACTCTGTCACGTCTGTCACATGTGCTCAGTGTGAACCTGCTTTCATCTGTGAAGAGCACAGGGCATCTGTGGCGAATTTGCCAATCCTGGTGTACTGTCAAGCGTCCTGCACAGTGTTGGGCTGTGAGCACAACCCCCATCTGTGGACGTTGGGCACTCAGACCATCCTCATGGGGTCTGTTTCTAACCGTTTGTGCAGACACATGCACATTTGTGGCCTGCTGGAGGTCATTTTGCTGGGCTCTGGCTCCTTGCACAAAGGCTGAGGTAGCGGTCCTGCTGCTGGGTTGTTGCACTCCTACGGCCCCCTCCACATCTCCTGGTGTACTGGCCTGTCTCCTGGTAGCGCCTCCAGCCTCTAGACATTACGCTGACTGACACAGCAAACTTTCTTGCCACAGCTCACATTGATGTGCCATCCTGGATGAGCTACACTACCTGAGCAACTTGTGTGGGTGGTAGAGTCCATCTCATGCTACCACGAGTGTGAAAGCACAACCCACAGTCAAAAGTCACCAAATCATCTGCCAGAAAGTATTGGTACTGAGATGTGGTCTGTGGTCCCCAGACACAGAGTGTGTCTTGATAATTGCCAATAATTTCCATGTGTTGTCTATTCCATTTGCACAACAGTATGTGAAATTGATTGTCAAACAGTATTGCTTCCTAAGTGGACAGTTTGATTTCACAGAAGTTTGATTCACTTGGAGTTATATTCTGTTGTTTAAGTGTTCACTGTATTTTTTTGATCAGTGTATTTTAAATAAATCATATGATGAAAGGGATTTATTTTCGCTTTGCGGTACAGTGCTACAGATAGTATATCAGGATTCATGTAATCCACTTGCCTGTCATGGTCATTATTTATTCTTGTTCTTATGGTTTACTTGTCAATACTTCTGAATGTTACATAATGGTACATTTATAACTAATAATAAAATAGATTTTCACAAATCGGCCACTTGGGAGCCGAGTTACTTCAGATTTTGTGTACATAATGTTTTTTTCAGGCACATTCCACCTGGAACCGCCTGAAAAAGAAATAACCCCCCTCCCCCCCCCAAAAAAAAATGAACATTTTCACAGCAATGTCAAAACAATTTCCTGTTCATATGCTACATCTTTTGTAATTTCTTTTAACCGCCTACAGCCTCAAAAGTAGTGAAGAGGCTAAAAAAAACATCTTCTGGTGGATTCTAATTGAATGTCGCCATTCTCTTAGGCCGGAGTCACACTAGAGAGTTTTACGGACGTATGAGAGACGCAAAAACTACGTATTGCACACAGACCAATGATTTTCTATGGGGCAGCTGTATTTTACGTGCGTAGAAGATCGCAGCATGCTGCGTTTGTCAGCGTATTGCGCAAAAAATCCACCAATGAAAGTCTATGGGGGCGAGAAAAATACGGATTACACACGGATCATCAGTGTGACTTGCGAGAAATACACACCGGTGTTCTATAGAAAAGCTGGTAATTCAGTGCAGTGTACAGTAAAATCACACTGACAGGTTAGAATAGAATAACTAAAATACCGTATTTTCTGCTGTATAAGACGACTGGGCGTATAAGACGACCCCCAACTTTTCCATATAAAATATGGAATTTGGGATACACCCATCGTATAAGATGGGGGTCATCTTATACGCCCAGTCATCTTATACGGCGTGTGCGGTGCGTATGGTTCCCAGGGTCTGGAGGAGAGGAGACTCTCCTTCAGGCCCTGGGATCCATATTCATGTAAAAAATAAAGAATAAAAATAAAAAATATGGATATACTCACCCTCGGACGGCCCCTGGCTCTCAGCGGTGCAAGCGGCAGCCTCCGTTCCTAAGAATGCATTGAGCTTAGGACCTACGATGACGTCACAGTTACGCAACCGGTCACGCAACCGCGACATCATCGCTTGCACCGCTGAGAGCCAGGGAGTATATCCATATTTTTTATTTTTATTCTTTATTTTTTACATGAATATGGATCCCAGGGCCTGAAGGAGAGTCTCCTCTCCTTCAGACCTTGGGAACCATCCAGGACAGCTCCCTGCACACGCCGTACCCGGCGTATAAGACGACCCCCGACTTTTGAGACGATTTTCAGGGGTTAAAAAGTCGTCTTCTACGCCGGAAAATACGGTAAATGTCTACACATAGTATAGTGAAAAAAAGAACCTAAAGTATGGAAATCAAGATTATGATAAAACCCTACATGGGTGTATAAAGAATACCCAGGTAAAATAATAAAAAATATATAAAATGGAAAAAGGTGCAAATAAACGTGCAATATAAAGCAAATCAGGCTAGAAGTACAAAGGGACTACTAAGTGATCAAACACCAGTAAACACACAACGTGTAGGAGTGGTGAAAAAATGAGCCCAAGATCACAGAAGCTGCTCAATGTAGAAATGACCATACGGCCACCAACGATAATTACCTCTGCCAACTAAGTGTCCGGTCCTCCAGGTACAGCGCACCCCGACGCGCGTTTCGGACTGTGTCCTTCGTCAGCCACCCCCATTGTGAACACTTTACACGTTATGTGTTCTTAAATTACACTTTCATTAGTATATATATATTTTTTATATATAATTTTTCTACATAGCCCTCATTTAGCCTGCTCAGTGCCCATCCTTTCCCTCTATTATACGGCCATTTTTCTACATACGGATATTATACTAATATTGCCATCTATATACATAGTATACATATATATATTGTTCTTTATTTCTATTTTTTTGTATATTTTTTGCTTTCTTTTTTATATACACCTAGCCCTCTCTGTGTCCGTTACTATATTGCCGCTATTTTTTTGCTGCTATATTTATTATTCTGTCCTCCAGTTACAGGCACACTTTTTGTGGTTGCCTATTGTTGCCCTGTATAATATATATATTTATGTAATAAAGGCATTTTAGTTCATTGTACCTTTCCTTGGTTTTATATTTTTATATATTTTTTATTATTTTACCTGGGTATTCTTTATACACCCATGTAGGGTTTTATCATAATCTTGATTTCCATACTTTAGGTTCTTTTTTTCCCTCTCTCGGTATAGGATGTCTCTCCGCTTCCTGTAGCTTTTGCTTTCTTTCCTCTCTCGGTATAGGATGTCTCTCCGCTCCCTGTAGCTTTTGCTTTCTTCCCTCTCTCGGTATGGGATGTCTCTCCGCTCCTTGTAGCTTTTGCTTTCTTCCCTCTCTCGGTATAGGATGTCTCTCCGCTCCCTGTAGCTTTTGCTTTCTTCCCTCTCTCGGTATGGGATGTCTCTCCGCTCCCTGTAACTTTTGCTTTCTTCCCTCTCTATACACATAGTATAGGTAGATATGTATACCAAAAGTTTGGACACACCTTCTCATCTAAAAAATGTTCTGTATTTTCATGACTATGAAAATTGTACATTCACACTGAAGGCATCAAAACTATGAATTAACACATGTGGATTTATATACTTAACAAAAAAGTGTGAAACAACTGAAAATATGTCTTATATTCTAGATTTTTCAAAGTAGCCACCTTTTGCTTTGATGACTGCTTTGCACATTCTTGACATTCTCTTGATGAGCCTTAAGAGGTAGTTACTGGGAATGGTCTTCCAACAATCTTGAAGGAGTTCCCAGAGATGCTTAGCACTTTTTGGCCCTTTTGCCTTCACTCTGCGGTCCAGCTCACCCCAGACCATCATGATTGGGTTCAGGTCTGGTGACTGTGGAGGCCAGGTCATGTGGCGTAGCACCCCATCACTCTCCTTCTTGGTCAGATAACCCTTACACACCATGGAGGTGTGTTTGGGGTCATTGTCCTGTTGAAAAATAAATGATGGTCCCACTAAACAAAAACCGGATTGAATATCATGACGCTGCAAGAGGCTGTGGTAGCCATACTGGTTCAGTATGCCTTCAATTTTGAATAAATCCCCAACAGTGTCACCAGCAAAGCACCCCCACACCATCACACCTCCTCCTCCATGCTTCACGGTGGGAACCAGGCATGTAGAGTTCATCCGTTCACATTTTCTGCGTCGCACAAAGACACGGTGGTTGAAACCAAAGATCTCAAATTTTAACTCATCAGACCAAAGCACAGATTTCCACTTGTCTAATGTCCATTCCTTGTGTTCTTTTACCCAAACAAGTCTCTGCTGCTTGTTGCCTGTCTTTAGCAGTGGTTTCCTAGCAGCTATTTTACCATGAAGGCCTGCTGCACAAAGTCTCCTCTTAACAGTTGTTGTAGAGATGTGTCTGAGCTGCTGTTAACCTACGATTTCTGAGGCTGGTGACTTGGATAAACTTATCCTCAGAAGCAGAGGTGACTCTTGGTCTTCCTTTCCTGGGGCGGTCCTCATGTGAGCCAGGTTCTTTGTAGCGCTTGATGGTTTTTGCAACTGCACTTGGGGACACTTTCAAAGTTTTCCCAATTTTTCAGACTGACTGACCTTCATTTCTTAAAGTAATGATGGCCACTCGTTTTTCTTAGCTGCTTTTTTCTTGCCAAAATACAAATTCTAACAGTCTATTCAGTAGGACTATCAGCTGTGTATCCACCAGACTTCTGCACAACACAACTGATGGTCCCAACCCCATTTATAAGGCAAGAAATCCCACTTATTATACCTGATAGGGCACACCTGTGAAGTGAAAACCATTCCCGGTGACAACCTCTTGAAGCTCATCAAGAGAATGCCCGGAGTGTGCAAAGCAGTCATCAAAGCAAAAGGTGGCTACTTTGAAGAACCTAGAATATAACACATATTTTAAGTTGTTTCACACTTTTTTGTTAAGTATATAATTCCACATGTGTTAATTCATAGTTTTGATGCCTTCAGTGTGAATGTACAATTTTCATAGTCATGAAAATACAGAAAAATCTTTAAATGAGAAGGTGTGTCCAAACTTTTGGTCTGTACTATATATATATATATATATATATATATATATATATATATATGTATATATATATATATATATATATATATATATATGTCAGTGAGACACATACTATATATACATATTTACAGAGCTAGATAGCAGAAAAGCTGGTAATTCAATTGCCGGCTTTTGCTATCTCCTTCCCAAACCCGACAGGATATGAGACATGGTTTACATACAGTACACCATTTCATATCTCATATTTTTTACATATTCCTCACTACTAATGTTAGTAGAGTGTGTGCAAAATTTGGGGGCTCTAGGTGTTAAAATAAAGGGTTAAATCACGGAAAAAATTAGCGTGAGCTCCTGCGCAATTTTCTCAGCCAGAGTGGGAAAGCCAGTAACTGAGGGCAGATATTAATAGCCTAGAGAGGAACCATGGTTATTGGCCCCCCCTGGCTAAAAACATCTGCCCCCAGCCACCCCAGAAAAGGCACATCTGTAGGAAGTGCCTATTCTGGCACTTAGCCTCTCTCTTCCCACTCCCGAGTAGCAGTGGGATATGGGGTAATAAAAGGATAATGCCACCTTGCTATTGTAAGGTGACATTAAGCCTGGTTAATAATGGAGAGGTGTCAATAAGACACCTATCCATTATTAATCCAATAGTAGTAAATGGTTAATAAAACACATACACATTAGGAAAAAAGTATTTTAATGAAATAAATACACAGGGTGTTGTAATAGTTTATTATACGCTCAATCCAAATTATGACCCTCGTTCTTTAAAAAAATAAAAATAAAGAAACAACAATATCCCATACTTCTCCTCCGTTACAGTCATGTCCCACACAGTAAATCCATCTGAAGGGGTTAAATAATTTTACAAGAAGGAGCCTTATTTTCCAACGCTGAGTGTGACCCCGGCCTTATAATGAATATGACATAACATATTTTTTCTTTAAAGTCTGTGCCAGAGGGCCACAAAACAACACTAATTAAGAGGATGCTTTTTTCCTGTAATATCTTCCTGTGATGTGGGTACGCCGGCATCTAAAAGATGTAAGGCATGTTTCACATTTGTGGTTGTGTCCGCAGCGTTTATTCCGCAATTATCCGCATGGGTTGTATATTCCTATCTTTAACATTAGGGACGCATGTGTCTGCGTTCGATTGTGTTTTGCCGCGTTTGACGACGCATGCGTCGTTTCGTCGTCTGCGGTTTGGTACAGTAAACGCTACATGTAGTAATTTTAGAGGCATCAATTTGCCGCCTAGAAACATATGCGGTTGTTAGCGGAAGAAATGTGGCCAAAACACGCATTGCTGTCTATGTGAACGCATGCGGCCGCGAGCACATGCGTTTGCTTGCGTTCATGAACGCATGCGTTGCACCAGAGAAGAACATGTCTAGACACTGATTAGCCACACTCCCCCCCCCCCACATACAAGGTGATAAAGGGAGGGAGTGGGCAGTTGCAGGTCACTACGCAGCAGACAGAGAAGCAGAGCAGACGCAGGCAAGAACCTTGGAGGAAACAAGACACTGAACAATGTGAGTATATCAAAGCCATGCCTTTATTTTCTATTTTCTGTCTCTATATGTCCTAATTTCTGCCATTTCTTTCTTTCTGCATGCATCAGAATGTCATCTTCTTCTGATGAGGAAACAACGTCCGGGGCCTTCTCAAGCCGAACATGTCAGTGAAGTGAGTACTCAACTCCTCAGACTGGTAAGTATTCACTGTCACATCTTCACATGTGACAATTTTTTTTCCTTGTTTTAGAGCACTTCTTCCACTGCGGCAGAGGGTGAGCAGGAGCAGCGGGGTCATGGTCGGGTGGCAAGGCGGCAGGGTGTAAGTATACCTGGCTGACTGTTTACTGTTTCCTCACTTTAGTATTCTTGAATCTTCATTTCTTTACTTTCCTCTTTCTTTACATTTTTCTTCTGAACTCCATTTTTATCTTGACTTTCCTCATGCCATTTCTCAGCCCCCTTTTTTTTTTTTCTTTTCCTTATGTTAATGTATACAACATTTAATGTCTTCATTTATGTTTTAGGTTCCCGAACGGGATGAGGACCTCATTGACAACGATATCCTCATCTCCCTGGTCCATGAGCGAGTCCCGTTGTGGGACACCCGGGTTCCACAGCACTCGGACAACGTGACGATCCGGTGGCTATGGAATGAGGTGGCCAAAGCAATGTGGGATGGCTGGGACAACGCCCCAACTCGGGTCCGAAATGCATTTTGTAAGTATTGCAATGCAGTGTGAAGCAGCAGAGACCTTGGCCGTGATAACACAACTGTGTGTGATGACAGAAACTCTCAGTAGTTTCTCTCATCACACACAGTTGTGTGAGCACGGCCAAAAGTCCATTGTTTAACCATTATGTTTTGTTTTTTCAACAGTGTTCAAAGTCAAAAAAACGTTGGCGTTCGATGAAGGACCGCTTCAACAAGTACCTGCATCAAGAGAGCCGTGTTCCCAGTGGTTCTGGAGCAGTGATCCGAAAGTATAAATAAAATAGCATTCTGGCATTTTTAAGACCGGTCCTTGCCCAGAGAACATAAGTATTTTTCCTGTGTATTAGGTTGTGTTGTATTGCCATAATCTCTGTTTTTATTCAACAGGAGTTGGAGTTTTTTCAGTTTTTGGTATTAATTTTTTTTCCTTTGTTCACAGCACATGGAGCAGCACTGTTGACCCAGGTTCTGGAGCGGTCCTTCAGCAGACAGCCACGGACCCGTCCCAGCCATCCTGCAGCGCTGCAGCAAGTGGGCCTGCCACACTAACTGGAGACCAGTTAGCTGGTCCATCAGGTGTTCCCCTTTCCCAGTCCTCTGCCCCTTTTTTTGGGGCTCCTCCAGGCAGCGGCAGAGGGTATCGGACAGGTCACTCATGCCCGAGTTTTTGCACTTGAGCTCGGTTTTTCACGATGGACTCAAGGCTTTGGGTGAACGACTGGATACTGCCATTAGCCATATGAATACACATATCCAGGAGGTCACCAAAAGCTTTGACCAAGTAACAGCCAACCTCCAGAGGCCAGCACATCATTTTTTTAACCAAATTGAACAGGGTATGTCAGAACACCTTACTCCTGATCTCCAGCTTAGTGTCATGCAGGCCTGCAATGCTGCTTACGTGCAGGCTATGCAGCAGAGTCGGTATTTTCAGCAGACAGTGGCGGCATATCCACTTGTGCCTACACTGTCACGATTGAACTCAATGCCGACCTCTGCTGCATACCACTGCACCGCCACCTCCATTCCTAGCACTGCCGGACACCACTACAGCACCACCACCATGCTGAGTGCTGTAGGACAGCCCACTGCCACCACCATGACAACTGCTGCTCCTGCTTGGACCTCCACCACTGACACCACGATGCAGCAGCAGGACCCTGGCATGGCCTTCCGCTCCGCCACCACGATGTAGCAGCAGGACCCTGGCATGTCCTTCCGCTCTGCCACCACGATGCAGCAGCAGGAACCTGCCATGTCCTTCCGCTACGCCACCACGATGCAGCAGCAGGACCCTGGCATGGCCTTCCAACATCCAACCGCAACCATGCAACTGCAGCGGGACAAAGAGACTGACAGTTCGGCAACTATGACCAAGTCGCAAGAAATGAGCCCGCCGAGGCTCCCCAGACCGCAGCGCCGATCCCAAAAATGTGTACATACTGTATTTATGCTCACCTGGACATGTGTCAGAAATAGTGAATTCATAAAGGCTGTTATATGTGCATCATGAATTCATTATTTCTGACACCTGACTTGATGACTATAGATCTGTTTTGTATTAACCCCTTTACCCCCAAGGGTGGTTTGCACGTTAATGACCAGGCCAATTTTTACAATTCTGACCAATGTCCCTTTATGAGGTTATAACTCTGGAACGCTTCAACGGATCCCAGTGATTCTGACACTGTTTTCTTGTCACATATTGGACTTCATGATAATGGTAAAATTTCCTTGATATTACCTGCGTTTATTTATGGAAAAAATGGAAATTTGGCGAAAATTTTGAAAATCTCGCAATTTTCCAACTTTGAATTTTTATGCAATTAAATCACAGAGATATGTCACACAAAATACTTAATAAGTAACATTTCCCACATGTCTAATTTACATCAGCACAATTTTGGAACCAAAATTCTTTTTTGTTAGGGAGTTATAAGGGTTAAAATTTGATCAGCAATTTCTCATTTTTACAACACCAATTTTTTTTTTAGGGACCACATCTCATTTGAAGTCATTTTGAGGGGTCTATATGATAGAAAATAACCAAGTGTGACACCATTCTAAAAACTGCACCCCTCAAGGTGCTCAAAACCACCTTCAAGAAGTTTATTAACCCTTCAGGTGTCTCACAGGAATTTTAAGAATGTTTAAATAAAAATGAACATTTAACTTTTTTTCACAAAAAATTTACTTCAGCTCCAATTTGTTTTAATTTACCAAGGGTAATAGGAGAAAATGCACCGCAAAAGTTGTTGCAAAATTTGTCCTGAGTACGCTGATATCCATATGTGTGGATATACCACTGTTTGGGCGTATGGCAGAGCTCGGAAGGGAAGGAGCACCATTTGACTTTTCAATGCAAAATTGACTGGAATTGAGATGGGACGCCATGTTGCGTTTGGAGAGCCACTGATGTGCCTAAACATTGAAACCCCCACAAATGACACCATTTTGGAAAGTAGACCCCCTAAGGAACTCATCTATGTGTGTTGTGAGAGCTTTGAACCCCAAAGTGTTTCACTACAGTTTATAACGCAGAGCCGTGAAAATAAAAAATCTTTTTTTCCCACAAAAATTATTTTTTAGCCCCCAGTATTTTCCCTTGGGTAACAGGAGAAATAGGAACCCAAAAGTTGTTGTCCAATTTGTCCTGAGTATGCTGATACCCCATATGTGTGGGGGAACCACCGTTTGGGTGCATGGGAGAGCTTGGAAGGGAAGGAGCGCCATTTGGAATGCAGACTTAGATGGAATGGTCTGCAGGCGTCACATTGCATTTGCAGAGCCCCTAATGTACTTAAACAGTAGAAACCCCCCACAAGTGACCCCAAATTGGAAACTAGACCCCCCAAGGAACTTATCTAGATGTGTTGTGAGAACTTTGAACCCCCAAGTGTTTCACTACAGTTTATAACGCAGAGCCGTGAAAATAAAAAATCTTTTTTTTCCACAAAAATTATTTTTTAACCCCCAGTTTTGTATTTTTTCAAGGGTAACAGTTGAAATTGGACCACAAGCTTTGTTGTCCAATGTGTCCTGAGTACGCTGATACCCCATATGTTGGGATAAACCCTTGTTTGGGTGCACAGGAGAGCTCGGAAGGGAAGGAGCACTGTTTTACTTTTTCTACGCAGAATTAGCTGGAATTGAGATCGGACGCCATGTCGCGTTTGGAGAGCTCCTGATGTGCCCAAACAGTGGAAACCCCCCAATTATAACTGAAACCCTAATCCAAACACACCCCTAACCCTAATCCCAATGGTAACCCTAACCACACCCTTAACCCTGACACACCCCTAACCCTAATCCCAACCCTATTCCCAACCGTAAATGTAATCTAAACCCTAACCCTAACTGTAGCCTTAACCCTAGCCCCAACCCTAACCCTAACCCTAGCCCTAACCTAACCCTAACCCTAACCCCAGCATTAACCCTAGCCCTAACCCTAGCCCTAACCTTAACCCTAGCCTTAACCCTAGCCCTAATGGGAAAATGGAAGTAAATACAGTTTTTTATTTTTTCCCCCAACTAAGGAGGTGATGAAGAGGGGTTTGATTTACTTTTATAGCGGGTTTTTTAGCAGATTTTTATGATTGGCAGCTGTCACACACTGAAAGACGCTTTTTATTGCAAAAAATATTTTTTGCGTTACCACATTTTGAGAGCTATAATTTTTCCATATTTTGGTCCACAGAGCCATGTGGGTTTTGTTTTTTGCGGGACGAGTTGACGTTTTTAATTTTTAATCGCTTTTTATTCCAATTTTTGTGAGGCAGAATGACCAAAAACCAGCTATTCATGAATTTCTTTTGGGGGAGGCGTTTATACTGTTCCGCGTTTGGTAAAATGGATAAAGCAGTTTTATTCTTCGGGTCAGTACGATTACAGCGATACCTCATTTATATAATTTTTTTATGTTTTGGCGCTTTTATACGATAAAAACTATTTTATAGAAAAAATAATTATTTTTGCATCGCTTTATTCTGAGGACTATGATGCTGTATGGCAGCTTGTTTTTTGTGGGACAGGATGACGTTTTCAGCGGTACCATGGTTATTTATTTCTGTCTTTTTGATCGCGTGTCATTCCACTTTTTGTTTGGCGGTATGATAATAAAGCGTTGTTTTTTGCCTCGTTTTTTTTTTTTTTTTCTACCGCGTTCACTGAAGGAGTTAACTAGCGGGACAGTTTTATAGGTGGGGTCGTTACGGATGCGGGGATACTAAATATGTGTACTTTTATTGTTTTTTTTAATTTAGATAAAGAAATGTATTTATAGGAACAATACTTTTTTTGGGGGGGGATTTTTGGGGAATTTTTTTTTTAAATTTTTTACACATGTGAATATTTTTTTTTTACACTATAACATTGCCCCAGGGGGGGCATCATGTTATAGTGTAAGATCGCTGATCTGACACTTTGCTGTGCACTGGCGTATTGCATCAGCATGCTGCGATTGACTCGGACCAAGGAAAACAGCCAACAAAAAGTCAGCTGCTGGGAGCTGCCCCATAGCTTAACATTGGTCCGAGTGCAATGCGATTTTTATCGCATTGCACTCGGCCGTTTAAAACACCAGTGTGACGCTGGCCTAAGGCTGCCGTCACACTAGCAGGATTTGGTCAGTATTTTACATCAGTATTTGTGCCAAAACCAGGAGTGGAGCAATTAAAGGGAAAGTATAATATAAACATATGCACCACTTCTGCATTTATCACCCACTCCTGGTTTTGGCTTACAAATACTGATGTAAAATACTTACCAAATACTTCTAGTGTGACGGCAGCCTTGGCTTGTAGAGGAAATACATAGGAGACACGGTCAAGATACCAAAAATATAAAGTTTATTAACAACAAATATTAGTCACATTTTAAACATAACAGATACAGACCCGAACCCAGCAGGACATTTTACACTATATTGTCCTGCCGTGCCACACGTCCAATATCAGAATCAAATCAGCAAATTGGTCCCGCATGTGGCCAACTTCAGCAGTTGACCGCAGTGGGTGATGCTGGTAATCTGGCAATGGGTTTGCAACTGGTTAATCCAGTTCAATGGTGGGTCGTTCCTTAGCCATTATGTAATTGTGGAGAACCACACAGGCTTTGACAACCTCATCGACTGTCTCCATTTTTAGATTAATCGCTGTTGCAAGAATGCGCCATTTGGAGACTAGAACGCCAAACGTACACTCTACAGTTCTTTGGGCCCTGGTCAGTCTGTAGTTAAAGATCCTTTTAGTGTGGTTCAAGTCCCGACTGGAATATGGCCTCAGTAGGTTTTCACACATCTGAAAGGCCTCATCCCCAACCATAACAAATGGCATCGGTGGACCTTAAGTGTTGGGGAGAGGTCGTGGCCGTAGAAAATTAAAATTTTTGCCATACACACGGCTGCCCATATCCGAGTTCTTAATAGTCTTGGAATCGTTGCCACGGCCAAAAGCACCAATGTCCACGGCGATGAAGCGACAGTCCGCATCGGCTATTGCCATAAGCACAGCAGAAAAATATTTTTTATAGTTGAAGTACTCCGATCCTGTTCTGGCTGGTTTGATAATGGGAATGTGCTTTACATCCACCGCTCCCAAACAGTTGGGGAAATCTGTTGTGAATTCTGTTGTCAGGCTCCCTCCTGTGGTCATGAATGATACTTCGGCTGGTTCTGTCCATGGACTTCCTCTGGTGGGTGTTTCTGAGTTTCCTTCCACAGGTGACGAGGTTAATTCGTTAGCTGCTGCTCTATTTAACTCCACTTAGATCTTTACTCCAGGCCACCTGTCAATGCTCCAGTATTGGTCTAGTTCACTCCTGGATCGTTCTTGTGACCTGTCTTCCCATCAGAAGCTAAGTTCCAGCTTGTATTTCTTTGGTTTGCTATTTTTCTGTCCAGCTTGCTATTTAATTTGTTGTCTTGCTTGCTGGAAGCTCTGGGACGCAGAGGGAGCGCCTCCGCACCGTGAGTCGGTGCGGAGGGTCTTTTGCGCCCTCTGCGTGGTCTTTTTGTAGATTTTTGTGCTGACCACAAAGTAACCTTTCCTATCCTCGGTCTGTTCAGTAAGTCGGGCCTCACTTTGCTAAATCTATTTCATCTCTGTGTTTGTATTTTCATCTTTACTCACAGTCATTATGTGTGGGGGGCTGCCTTTTCCTTTGGGGAGTTTCTCTGAGGCAAGGTAGGCTTTATTTTTCTATCTTCAGGGCTAGCTAGTTTCTTAGGCTGTGCCGAGTTGCATAGGGAGCGTTAGGCGCAACCCACGGCTATTTCTAGTGTGTTTGATAGGTTTAGGGATTGCGGTCAGCAGAGTTCCCACGTCCCAGAGCTCGTCCTTTATTATCAGTAACTATCAGGTCATTCCGTGTGCTCTTAACCACCAGGTCCATTATTGTCCTGACCACCAGGTCATAACAGTACAGGTGGCCCAAAGTACTAATGCATCTCAATAGAGGGATAAGAGAAGTTCTGAGACCATTTTTTTTTCTTTGCAGTGTGTTTTGTCTCAATTTTCCCCTTTACCTCTGGGTGGTTCAGGACACTGGTGTAAACATGGACATTCAAGGTCTGTCCTCTTGGATGGATAATCTCACTACAAGGATACAAAACATTCAAAATTTTGTGGTTCAGAATCCGATGTCAGAGCCTAGGATTCCTATTCCTGATTTGTTTTTTGGTGATAGATCTAAGTTCTTGAATTTCAAAAATAATTGTAAATTGTTTCTTGCCTTGAAACCTCGCTCCTCAGGTGACCCTGTTCAACAAGTAAAGATCATTATTTCTTTGTTACGTGGTGACCCTCAAGACTGGGCATTTTCCCTTGCGTCAGGAGATCCAGCATTGCGTGATGTTGATGCGTTTTTCCTGGCGCTTGGATTGCTTTATGACAAACCTAATTCAGTGGATCAGGCAGAGAAAATCTTGCTGGCTCTGTGTCAGGGTCAGGATGAAGCGGAGATATATTGTCAGAAGTTTAGAAGGTGGTCTGTGCTCACTCAGTGGAATGAATGTGCCCTGGCAGCAATCTTCAGAAAGGGTCTCTCTGAAGCCCTTAAGGATGTCATGGTGGGGTTTCCCATGCCTGCTGGTCTGAATGAGTCTATGCCCTCGGCCATTCAGATCGATCGACGCTTGCGTGAGCGTAAAGCTGTGCACCATTTGGCGGTACTATCTGAGCATGGGCCTGAGCCTATGCAATGTGATAGGACTTTGACCAGAGCTGAACGGCAAGAACACAGACGTCGGAATGGGCTATGTTTTTACTGTGGTGATTCCACTCATGCTATCTCCGATTGTCCTAAGCGCACTAAGCGGTTCGCTAGGTCTGCCACCATTGGTACGGTACAGTCTAAATTTCTATTGTCTGTTACTCTGATTTGCTCTTTGTCATCCTATTCTGTTATGGCATTTGTGGATTCAGGCGCTGCCCTGAATTTGATGGACTTGGAGTATGCTAGGCGCTGTGGTTTTTTCTTGGAGCCCTTGCAGTATCCTATTCCATTGAGAGGAATTGATGCTACGCCTTTGGCCAAGAATAAGCCTCAGTATTGGACCCAATTGACCATGTCCATGGCTCCTGCACATCAGGAGGATATCCGCTTTCTGGTGTTGCATAATCTGCATGATGTGGTCGTTTTGGGGTTGCCATGGCTACAGGTTCATAATCCAGTATTGGACTGGAAATCTATGTCTGTGTCCAGCTGGGGTTGCCAGGGGGTACATGGTGATGTTCCATTTTTGTCTATTTCGTCTTCCACTCCTTCTGAAGTTCCAGAGTTTTTGTCGGATTATCGGGATGTATTTGATGAGCCCAAAGCCAGTGCCCTACCTCCTCATAGGGATTGCGATTGTGCAATTAATTTGATTCCTGGTAGTAAGTTTCCTAAGGGCCGATTGTTCAATTTATCTGTGCCAGAACACGCCGCTATGCAGAGTTATATAAAGGAATCCTTGGAGAAAGGCCATATTCGCCCGTCGTCATCACCGTTAGGAGCAGGGTTCTTTTTTGTGGCCAAGAAGGATGGTTCTTTGAGACATTGTATTGATTACCGCCTTCTTAATAAAATTACAGTCAAATTTCAGTATCCTTTGCCGTTGCTGTCTGATTTGTTTGCTCGTATTAAAGGGGCTAGTTGGTTCACCAAGATAGATCTTCGAGGGGTGTATAATCTTGTGCGTATTAAACAAGGCGATGAATGGGAAACAGCATTTAATACGCCTGAGGGCCATTTTGAGTACCTGGTTATGCCATTCGGGCTTTCCAATGCTCCATCAGTATTTCAGTCCTTTATGCATGACATCTTCCGAGAGTACCTGGATAAATTCCTGATTGTGTATTTGGATGATATTTTGGTCTTTTCGGATGATTGGGAGTCTCATGTGAAGCAGGTCAGAATGGTGTTCCAGGTCCTTCGTGCGAATTCCTTGTTTGTGAAGGGGTCAAAGTGTCTCTTTGGAGTTCAGAAGGTTTCATTTTTGGGGTTCATTTTTTCCCCTTCTACTATCGAGATGAACCCTGTTAAAGTCCAGGCCATTTACGATTGGACTCAGCCGACAGCTGTGAAGAGCCTGCAAAAGTTCCTGGGCTTTGCTAATTTTTATCGGCGCTTCATCGCTAATTTTTCTACTGTTGCTAAACCGTTGACTGATTTGACCAAGAAGGGTGCTGATGTGGTCAATTGGTCTTCTGCAGCTGTAGAGGCTTTTCAGGAGTTGAAGCATCGTTTTTCTTCTGCCCCTGTGTTGTGCCAGCCAGATGTTTCGCTTCCGTTTCAGGTTGAGGTTGATGCTTCTGAGATTGGAGCAGGGGCTGTTTTGTCGCAAAGAAGTTCTGATGGCTCGGTGATGAAGCCATGTGCTTTCTTTTCTAGAAAGTTTTCGCCTGCTGAGCGTAACTATGATGTTGGTAATCGTGAATTGTTGGCCATGAAGTGGGCATTCGAGGAGTGGCGTCATTGGCTGGAAGGAGCCAAGCATCGCATGGTGGTCTTGACAGATCACAAGAATTTGACTTATCTTGAGTCTGCCAAACGGTTGAATCCGAGACAGGCTCGATGGTCGTTATTTTTCTCCCGTTTTGATTTTGTGGTTTCATACCTTCCGGGCTCTAAGAATGTGAAGGCTGATGCCCTGTCAAGGAGATTTGTGCCTGACTCTCCGGGTGTTCCTGAGCTGGCAGGTATTCTCAAAGAGGGGGTAATTTTGTCTGCCATCTTCCCTGATTTGCGGCGGGTGCTGCAAAAATTTGAGGCTGATAGACCTGACCGTTGCCCAGCGGAGAAACTGTTTGTCCCTGATAGGTGGACGAATAAAGTTATCTCTGAGATTCATTGTTCGGTGTTGGCTGGTCATCCTGGAATCTTTGGTACCAGAGAGTTAGTGGCTAGATCCTTTTGGTGGCCATCTCTGTCGCGGGATGTGCGTTCTTTTGTGCAGTCCTGTGGGATTTGTGCTCGGGCTAAGCCCTGCTGTTCTCGTGCCAGTGGGTTGCTTTTGCCCTTGCCGGTCCCGAAGAGGCCCTGGACGCATATTTCTATGGATTTTATTTCGGATCTCCCCGTCTCTCAAAAGATGTCGGTCATTTGGGTGGTTTGTGATAGCTTTTCTAAGATGGTCCATTTGGTACCTTTGTCTAAATTGCCTTCCTCCTCTGATTTGGTGCCATTATTTTTCCAGCATGTGGTTCGTTTACATGGTATCCCGGAGAACATCGTTTCTGACAGAAGTTCCCAGTTTGTTTCAAGGTTTTGGCGATCCTTTTGTGCTAGGATGGGCATTGATTTGTCTTTTTCCTCGGCTTTCCATCCTCAGACAAATGGCCAAACTGAACGAACTAATCAAACTTTGGAAACATATCTGAGATGCTTTGTTTCTGCTGATCAGGATGATTGGGTGTCCTTTTTGCCGTTGGCTGAGTTCGCCCTTAATAATCGGGCCAGCTCGGCTACTTTGGTTTCGCCGTTTTTCTGCAATTCTGGTTTCCATCCTCGTTTCTCTTCAGGGCAGGTTGAGTCTTCAGACTGTCCTGGTGTAGATACTGTGGTGGATAGGTTGCAGCAGATTTGGACTCATGTGGTGGACAATTTGACATTGTCCCAGGAGAAGGCTCAACGTTTCGCTAACCGCCGGCGCTGTGTGGGTCCCCGACTTCGTGTTGGGGATTTGGTTTGGTTGTCGTCTCGTTATGTTCCTATGAAGGTTTCCTCTTCTAAGTTTAAGCCTCGTTTCATTGGTCCGTATAAGATTTCTGAGGTTATCAATCCTGTGTCATTTCGTTTGGCCCTTCCTGCTTCTTTTGCCATCCATAATGTGCTCCATAGGTCGTTATTGCGGAGATACGTGGCGCCTGTGGTTCCATCCGTTGATCCTCCTGCCCCGGTGTTAGTTGATGGGGAGTTGGAGTATGTGGTGGAGAAGATTTTGGATTCTCGTGTTTCGAGACGGAAACTCCAGTACCTGGTCAAGTGGAAGGGTTATGGTCAGGAAGATAATTCCTGGGTTTTTGCCTCTGATGTTCATGCTGCCGATCTGGTTCGTGCCTTTCATTTGGCTCATCCTGGTCAGCCTGGGGGCTCTGGTGAGGGTTCGGTGACCCCTCCTCAAGGGGGGGGTACTGTTGTGAATTCTGTTGTCGGGCTCCCTCCTGTGGTCATGAATGGTACTTCGGCTGGTTCTGTCCATGGACTTCCTCTGGTGGGTGTTTCTGAGTTTCCTTCCACAGGTGACGAGGTTAATTCGTTAGCTGCTGCTCTATTTAACTCCACTTAGATCTTTGCTCCAGGCCACCTGTCAATGTTCCAGTATTGGTCTAGTTCACTCCTGGATCGTTCTTGTGACCTGTCTTCCCATCAGAAGCTAAGTTCCAGCTTGTATTTCTTTGGTTTGCTATTTTTCTGTCCAGCTTGCTATTTAATTTGTTGTCTTGCTTGCTGGAAGCTCTGGGACGCAGAGGGAGCGCTTCCGCACCGTGAGTCGGTGCGGAGGGTCTTTTTGCGCCCTCTGCGTGGTCTTTTTGTAGATTTTTGTGCTGACCGCAAAGTAACCTTTCCTATCCTCGGTCTGTTCAGTAAGTCGGGCCTCACTTTGCTAAATCTATTTCATCTCTGTGTTTGTATTTTCATCTTTACTCACAGTCATTATGTGTGGGGGGCTGCCTTTTCCTTTGGGGAGTTTCTCTGAGGCAAGGTAGGCTTTATTTTTCTATCTTCAGGGCTAGCTAGTTTCTTAGGCTGTGCCGAGTTGCATAGGGAGCGTTAGTCGCAATCCACGGCTATTTCTAGTGTGTTTGATAGGTTTAGGGATTGCGGTCAGCAAAGTTCTCACGTCCCAGAGCTCGTCCTTTATTATCAGTAACTATCAGGTCATTCCGTGTGCTCTTAACCACCAGGTCCATTATTGTCCTGACCACCAGGTCATAACAGAAATCACACACACTCCAGAATTTTTCAGCAATTTCAGTCTGCATGTCCGCGGTGGGTAGGGGTATAAACTCATCCCGGAGAACATTCCACAAAGCCCGGCAGGTGTCCGCAACTATTCTGGACAGGGTGGATATTCCAAGCCGGTATTGGAAGTGGAGGGATGATAAACTCTCTCCGGTTGCCAGAAATCTGGAGGAAAAAAAAAAAAAAAATTACAATAAATTCTATTTATGGTGTTGTTCTGCTAAAGACATAAAGGAAAATACAAAGAATACATGTCAGAACAACCAAAATTAGGACTGGCATTTGTTTAGAATTGTTATGTACCTTAATGTAACCAGCTGAAGTTCCTCTGGTGGAATCGCTCTACAGAGCTGGGTGTCCTGTCTCCGGATGGCTCCTTGGACACGAGCAAGCAAATCCCAGAAAGAGTCTTGCGACATCCTTGTATATTCCGGGAATTTGTCCGGGTTGGCATTAAGCTCGCCATACAGCGTGTGATAGGCTCCACGGCTCTCACGTAGTTCGATAATGGGGTGTCTCCAAAAACACATACGCCCTCTCCTTCTCCATCTTTCGCGATTTCTGTCTTGCTCACAAGCAAACGAACAGGCAGGAAACAGCTTGATGCTTAAATCTAGGTTGAAATAAAAGCTCTTTATGCGAAGACCCATCATGACACAGGATACAGTAGCCCACTGTTAAGATTTCAGCAGTCCTAGGGACTATATATAGATATCCCATAATACACGCCCTCTGTAGTCACATTGGCGGTGTCTGGTTATCTAGATTTTTCTCTTGTAAAATTTTTCACCATGCGCACAAAAAACGGAAATGCATGACAAAACGCATGGAAAAGCGTGAAAACGCGGCGTTTTATTAACCGCATGCGTCTAAAAAATGCTGCATTTTTACGTGTTTCTATGCGTTTTTTCCTGCACTTGCGGATGCGGATTAAACGCTGCGGATTCGAACGCTAATGTGAAACTAGCCTAAAGTGAGCATACACCTATTATCAGATGGGACTTGTACCTGTGCATTGAGGCTCCATAGACTTAAATTGTAAGGCTATATTCACATGTTCAGTACTTGGTGAGTTTTTTACCTCAGTATTTTTAAGCCAAAACCAGGGGTGAGAGAAAAATACAGCATACATAAACCCTATGTGATTCTGCTAGTTGGAATTGAAGGTACATAACCCAGAAACCACTGAGCACCAGACAAGATGGCAATTGGGACGTATTTTAGCACAAGTAACACTACATCTACTATATAATTGTCTAAGGAGTACTTCCGTCTGTCTGTCTGTCCTTCTGTAGCGGTTATTCATTTGCTGATTGGTCTCGCCAGCTACCTGTCATGGCTGCCGCGACCAATCAGCGACGAGCACAGTCTGGAAGAAAATGGCCGCTCCTTACTCCCCGCACTCACTGCCCGGCGCCCGCATACACCCCTCCAGTCTGCCCTCACACAGGGTTAATGGCTGCGGTAACGGACCGCGTTATGCCGCGGTGTAATGCAGTCCGTTACCGCTGCTATTAACCCTGTGTGACCAAGTTTTTTACTATTGACGCAGCTTATGCAGCGCCAATAGTAAAAACATTGAATGTTAAAAATAATAAAAAAAATAAAAAATGATTATATACTCACCTACGCCACCTTTCCCACTCCTCGCGATGCAACCGGCACGTTCCGGTTGCACGGATGGTCTTGCAGAAGGACCTGCCATGACGTCACGGTCATGTGACCGCGATGTCATCACAAGCCCTGTGCGCCTGCGCGGAAAGGACCTGCCGTGATGTCACGGTCACGTGACCGCTACAGGGTCATGTGACCGCGACGTCATGACAGGTCCTGCACGACAAGGACCTGCCGTGACGTCACGGTCATGTGACTGTGACACGGTCACGTGACCGCGACGTCAGCACACCCTGGGACCGAAAGATGCCGCCTGCACCCCACACAGGCGACAGTGCTACAATGCGCCTGCGGAAGGTGAGTATATGTTTATTTTTTATTTTTTTAACCTTTGTCATACGTGGCTGGGCAATATACTACATAGCTGGGCAATATACTACATGGGCTGTGCAATATACTATGTGGCTCTGTGCTGTATACTACGTCACTGGGCAATATACTACGTCACTGGGCAATATACTACGTGGCTGAGCAATCTACTACGTGGCTGGGCAATATACTACGTGGCTGGGCAATATACTACGTGGCTGGGCAATATACTACGTGGCTGGGCAATATACTACGTCACTGGGCAATATACTACGTGGCTGGGCAATATACTACATGACTGGGCAATATACTACGTTGCTGGGCAATATACTACGTGGACATACATATTCTAGAATACCCGATGCGTTAGAATCGGGCAACCATCTAGTTACATACATATTTAGAATTAGAGATGAGTGAACCTTTCAAGGTTCGCTTATGTTCGCTGAACTTCCCAATGTTCGCTGAATATGTTTGCTTAACAGATCGCCGAACACCATTCAATTCAATGGGAGGCAAAACCAAAACGCACAGACAACACCTTCAGGGGGGCTCAAAAGCTGCCAAAACAGCAAAAATTAGGGGCATATAACAGGAAAAGTGTCATCAATTGACCCATCAATTGAGCTATAAATAATAATAAATAAAAATTGACCCATGTTCCTCTGTAATTTTGATAACCAGCCAGGCAAAACTGACAGCTGCAGGTTGCAACCCTCAGCTATCCGCATTAGCAAGGCTAGTTATCAAGAATAGAGGGGTCCCATGTGTTTTTTTAACTATTTAAATAAGTAATGTAAAAAAAACTGTGGAGTTTTCCCCATTTTTGACAATCAGCAAAGCTAAAGCTGACAGCTGGGAGCTGGTATTCTCAGCTTCAGGAAAATGGCCGCCGCGATCTCCATCTGCGCACGCGCGGCATCCCGCGGCCATTTTCCTGAAGCCCCGTGCAGCAGAGCACTCCATCTGCGCACGCGCGGCCTCAGGAAGATGGCCGCCCCCACCGATGACAAGGGTAATAGCGCAGATCGCGCGCTTTTTCTTCACCTGCGCGCAGTGGATTCGGCACTTGGACATGCGCACACCACTACGCCACCAACGGAAAGCTGGGGAAGAAACAGCGATGTCACCACGCCCACCTGACCTGACCAGCCTGATTGACAGGCGAAAACGGCGACTTTGGTAATGTATTTCGCAGCATAGGTGGGGAATCAGGGTACACTACATACACTATTGTAACGCACAGCGCAGGCCCTATTTAACAGTATTTTTATCTCAATCTGAAAAAACGGGGTGACAGGTTCCCTTTAAATCATCCCTCAGTGGTCAGGTTTCCCTCAGCTGTTTGTGAAAATTACACTCCATTTTTTTCATTTTTTTCTATTTATTAAGAAGTACAGTAAAATACAAACCCAAGGTAACCAGGTAACCATAGTTCACAGCCTTCAGGTGTTCCAGCAGCTGGAAACTTCAGCAATGTTAAAATGTCCCTCAGAGTTTCATATGAGGTTTCCAGGCCTTGCAGATGCTGAGAGACCCAGTGGCTGTGAACTCAAGAAACCTGAAAGGTTATCCTATCCTAAGGATAGGTCATCAATGATAAAATAGTGGACAGCCTCTTTAAAGAATAAATTATACAATAAAATTCAACATACTTTATTCTCTGAAGTATGCATAAGAAAATGTTGACATATAAATAATAATAATAATAATAATAATAATAATAATACAATTTGCAGATATACTCACCCATCGATTAGAGGATTTGACTCCATTAGATTCTGTGCTCTTTGGGACAAATCGTCAATGGAACAAAAAATCATCTGAAGAAGGATGCACAGCAATAAATGGGCCCATAAGGCATTTGGGGAAAATATTTGCTTAGTCCACTCCATAAATTGCAGACCGGTGTCTCTTTTATACTCCTGTAATTGACAGCATAAATATCAGAGCTTATTAAAATGTAATTTTACCATTTCCCCAAAAAATATCTTGCGTAAATGTTCATGGATAGAAAAAATCCTGTGTGACCTACTAAAGTTAGAAAGCATAAGTCTAAAGGTACCTTCACACATAACGATTTCGTTAGCGATATCGTTGCTTTTTGTGACATAGCAACGATATCGTTAACTAAATCGTTATGTGTGACAGCGACCAACGATCAGGCCCCTGCTGGGAGATCGTTGGTCGCTGGGAGTGATCAGGACTTTTTTTTTGGTTCCTGATCACCCGATGTCATCGCTGAATCGGCGTGTGTGACGCCGATCCAGCGATGTGTTCACTGGTAACCAGGGTAAATATCGGGTTACTAAGTGCAAGGCCGCGCTTAGTAGCCCGATATTTACCCTGGTTACCATTGTAAAAGTAAAAAAAAAAACAGTACATACTCACATTCCTGTCACGTCCCCTGGCATCAGCTTCCCGCACTGACTGTGTCAGCGCCGGCCGGCTGTAAAGCAGAGCACAGCAGTGATGTCACCGCTCTGCTTTACGGCCGGCGCTTACACAGGGCACGGAGGCTGACGCTGGGGGACGTGACAGGAATGTGAGTATGTACTGTTTTGTTTTTTACTTTTACAATGGTAACCAGGGTAAATATCGGGTTACTAAGCGCGGCCCTGCACTTAGTAACCCGATGTTTACCATGGTTACCCGGGGACTTCGGCATCATTGAAGACAGTTTCAACTATGCCGAAGTTGTTCCCCTGATCATTGGTCGCTGGAGAGAGCTGTCTGTGTGACAGCTCCCCAGCGACCACACAACGACTTACCAACGATCACGGCCAGGGCGTATCGCTGGTCGTGATCGTTGGTAAATCGTTTAGTGTAACGGTACCTTAAGATGGCCCTAAATAAGTCTTGCCACCTGAAGTAAGATAGTCAACTAAATCAGAATCTTCTCAAGAAGAAAAAGACCTAAATCCATAGTCACGTGGTAAGACACATTAAAGGGTGCTGGAAATGGGTTTCTACATGCAATAAGTGTAACTAAAGAGCCAGCTTTCTTCTTCATGGAAAAGTACGTATGTTCTTGTATGTGCGCATTCTTCTTTCCCAGGGAGAATTGTCTGGCCTACAGACCAATGCCTGATTGGAGTTCTCCTTAAGGGCTTGTTGTCATGACAGTATTATCAGTCTGTGTGCGATCCGACAGAACATTAGATTGCACTCGGCCAATGTCAGTCTATGGGGCCTTGCACATGTATGATTTTTTCCTCGGACACAGTCTGTCAGAGGAAAAAGATTGTTGCACACCCAAGTTTGATCCGATATTCAGATCGCACTCGTCAGTTCAAGACAATGAATGCGGTGGAAACATCGTACTTTACTCGGATGAGATCTGAGTGCAGTTCAGTTTCCATGCATTTGTAGAATGGAGAGGATGGAGAACTTTTTTCTTCATCTTCTCATTCGAGAGAATCGGAGCACACTATGATCAGAGTGTCATTTGCATAATTGACTCGAATCTCTCTGAGAATTCAAGAACGTCTGCAACTGCCCTAAATGAAACCTATTAGGTCTGAGTCCCTTATGAAAGTAAAAATAAATATGACAGAGCTGATAATTAGCATCCAGAGCATGTGTCTGTTAGCTAGCAGTCATTGGTGAAAGGAGAAAATGTTATTAACTTACTGCTTTTTGCTCAATTCCAGTCATCATGGGAGCCCTCAGAACAGATTAGCCACAATGTTCTCCAATCATTCCTTCTGTTCATTTTATTAACATCTTGCTCATCTAATTCACAGGCTAAAAGGGACGTCAATGAATTGAACAAACGGCGTAATTGGAGAACAGCGGTGACTGCTCCATGCTGAGCACTGCAACCTGGTTGGAAATTAGCAGGTCGCAGTGAGGATCTATCATATTCTCCTTTCCTGATGACTGGTACTTGTGACAGACACATGCTTTGGACACTAATTATCACCTGACAGGTTCCATTTAAGGAAAGACTTTAACCTCTAAATAAAAATATTCAACAAAACCTGCATGTAGTGGAACGTGAAGCGTAGCGGTAGCCAAGGGAGAGATATTCGTCTGTTACATGAATGTGGGGGGGGAACCTGGCTGGGTGTATGACTCTCTTGACTTGAGCGTGATAGTATTAGGAGACCTGAGGCCAGTCCGTGCACTGCGGTCCAATATCGGACTGACATCTGCGAATGAGGCATCTTTAGCAGCTAATACAGTGGGGGAAAAAAAGTATTTAATCAGCCACCAATTGTGCAAGTTCTCTCACTTAAAAAGATGAGAGAGGCCTATAATTGACATCATTGGTAGATCACAACTATGTGAGTCAAAAAGAGAAAACAAATCCAGAACGGAGGGTGGCCTCGCGACCAGCGGTGGAGAAGGAGGAGGAGTCTGGCATCGGAGAGGAAACAGGTACTAACGTTGCCCCGGTGGCCGAGGAAACTCTAGTTGGGTCCTTAAAACCCCCCGTCAGAAATGAAAACTTAGCCTGGGACAGGACAGCAGACACTGGAGATAAACTGGCGGGTCCGCTGCAACCGGAACTCATGCTCCAGGAGGTGAATAGTGAGAGGGTGGATATCTGTTGCGAGCACCAGGGGACGGATTTGATGGGGTTCCCAGGGGAGGCCCAAGTTGGATAAAACCAGGTGGAGACCCTTAGTTGGGAGGACCACTTCTGGCAACAGATGCCCAGATGGGAGGCAGAGGAGCAGGAGCGCAGGGCACAATGGAAAGACATGGAAGAGCGGAACATGAGGGCCAAGGCCAAGGCCCGCAAAGTTAGACATGCTGACCGGGGTCTGCTGAGACAGGGCATGTAGTGTCCTTTGACTTGAAAAAGGCCTGGGGTTTCATCAAAGAGCCCAGGATGGTCTCAGAACTATTTGTGACCCGCCGGGACGTGGAATCACACTTGCCAGATGGCCACCCTTATCATGACTTACATCCGGGAGCCCTAGTGACCTACACCGGCATGTGGGCGAAAGGGGGTGGTATGCCCTCAATGTGAATAATTGCACGTGGGGACGTGTTGTTCCCAGATCAACAAGTGTTGTGCCAGAAAGACAACCGGCAGCTTCTACCCCAGACACTGCATCAATCCCTGCAGCTCCAGCAACCATGGCCGTGCAGACACAGGCTACACAGACCCCGGTTGCAGGACTTGCTCCATTTGAATCACTCATCGTGATGCCTGACAAGGAACTTTGCAAGTCAGAGGGATGCAGGCACCAAGTGCTATCTTTGAAAAGAAAGTAGAGAGTGACTACTAAGAAAAGATAAAATGAGTGTTTGGTTAAACTGAGTGTTTGTGCCATTTAAAGACAATGTGGTCATGGACAGTGAGTGGCCAGAACTTTTATTGTACAAAGTTAGCATTTAATGTGGGCCTTGTTGGTTTTACAGTAAAGCTTGAGAGTGCGAGTGGGACACTCTACCTTTAATAGAAGACTAAAGAACAAAAAACGTCTGGCGTGGCCAAAACAGTAGTCTAACGAGAGGACCATCTATTCCCTGTAGCCACCCCCAGAGACTACATTGGGGTTTTGAGATGGGTTCCCCCATATTGCACTGAGGACAGTGAGAAAGACACCCAGTTCAGGATCTCACTGTGATTTAAGTTTTATTGAAAGTAAAACTCTGTTTTAAGTTATTGTTATATACAGTGGGGCAAAAAAGTATTTAGTCAGTCAGCAATAGTGCAAGTTCCACCACTTAAAAAGATGAGAGGCGTCTGTAATTTACATCATAGGTAGACCTCAACTATGGGAGACAAACTGAGAAATAAAAATCCAGAAAATCACATTGTCTGTTTTTTTAACAATTTATTTGCATATTATGGTGGAAAATAAGTATTTGGTCAGAAACAAACAATCAAGATTTCTGGCTCTCACAGACCTGTAACTTCTTCTTTAAGAGTCTCCTCTTTCCTCCACTCATTACCTGTAGTAATGACACCTGTTTAAACTTGTTATCAGTATAAAAAGACACCTATGCACACCCTCAAACAGTCTGACTCCAAACTCCACTATGGTGAAGACCAAAGAGCTGTCAAAGGACACCAGAAACAAAATTGTAGCCCTGCACCAGGCTGGGAAGACTGAATCTGCAATAGCCAACCAGCTTGGAGTGAAGAAATCAACAGTGGGAGCAATAATTAGAAAATGGAAGACATACAAGACCACTGATAATCTCCCTCGATCTGGGGCTCCACGCAAAATCCCACCCCGTGAGGTCAGAATGATCACAAGAACGGTGAGCAAAAATCCCAGAACCACGCGGGGGGACCTAGTGAATGAACTGCAGAGAGCTGGGACCAATGTAACAAGGCCTACCATAAGTAACACACTACGCCACCATGGACTCAGATCCTACAGTGCCAGACGTGTCCCAATGCTTAAGCCAGTACATGTCCGGGCCCGTCTGAAGTTTGCTAGAGAGCATTTGGATGATCCAGAGGAGTTTTGGGAGAATGTCCTATGGTCTGATGAAACCAAACGAACTGTTTGGTAGAAACACAACTTGTCGTGTTTGGAGGAAAAAGAATACTGAGTTGCATCCATCAAACACCATACCTACTGTAAAGCATGGTGGTGGAAACATCATGCTTTGGGGCTGTTTCTCTGCAAAGGGGCCAGGACGACTGATCTGGGTACATGAAAGAATGAATGGGGCCATATATCGTGAGATTTTGAGTGCAAACCTCCTTCCATCAGCAAGGGCATTGAAGATGAAACGTGGCTGGGTCTTTCAACATGACAATGATCCAAAGCACACCGCCAGGGCAACGAAGGAATAGCTTCGTAAGAAGCATTTCAAGGTCCTGGAGTGGCCTAGCCAGTCTCCAGATCTCAACCCTATAGAAAACCTTTGGAGGGAGTTGAAAGTCCGTGTTGCCAAGCGAAAAGCCAAAAACATCACTGCTCTAGAGGAGATCTGCATGGAGGAATGGGCCAACATACCAACAACAGTGTGTGGCAACCTTGTGAAGACTTACAGTAAACGTTTGACCTCTGTCATTGCCAACAAAGGATATATTACAAAGTATTGAGATGAAATTTTGTTTCTGACCAAATACTTTTTTTCCACCATAAAATGCAAATAAAATGTTAAAAAACTGACAATGTGATTTTCTGGATTTTTTTTTCTCAGTTTGTCTCCCATAGTTGAGGTCTACCTATGATGTAAATTACAGACGCCTCTCATCTTTTTAAGTGGTGGAACTTGCACTATTGCTGACTGACTAAATACTTTTTTGCCCCACTGTATATGCAACATTCAAGCGTAAAATATCACCCATAAAGGGAAGAAAAAGTTACATGTTTAACTGTTTTACTTGTTGAATTGCTATTCAGAAAATGTTTGCATGTTTTTAACATTTTATTTTACTCTGTTCCAGCCCGTGGACGTGCTGTGTTTAACGGGGAGGGGTACTGCACCTCAGCCAGAGGTGTGGTACTCCGCTCTCAGGTAAGGAGGGGGCAGTACCCACACTAGCATCCAACACCACACCACTCCAGGCAAGGGGATCTGGGCGGACCCTATTGAGGGAGGGCCCCATCTCAGGCTGGAGGGGGAACTAGATAGAGGGTGTGGGTGGAGAGAGTGACAGTTAGAGGGAGGAGTTAATCAGTCAGTTAGTAAGGAGTTGGTGGGGAGGAGTTGAGGAGAGCAGACATGGAAAGAGAAACTCCTGAGAGAAGGAAGAAAGGGATTCTAGGGGCCAGGGAAGTGAGGAATCCACCCTGGCACCCGAATCCACACCGACAGTAGTGGGGTGGAAGGACCAGGTCGCAGAGGGGGAACTGGCCCCCAGACTAGTGGAGGAACTACAAGGCTCAACTAGCAAGCCAGAAGCTGTGATATCTGTATGTGCCACAGACACATCTACACACATTCGCAGAAAAGGCAGCCACATAGGATCAAGGGCACCAGGAGGACGTCGCCCTACAGGATCCGAGGCTGCTGGCTGGGGACACTGTGTGTGAGGTGCAGGGCAGGAGGGTGAAGCCAGCGCAGAGAGACGGCCAGGGAAGGAACATAAGAAAGAGAGTCTCAGGAAAGTGAACCCCAAATTACCTGAGAGCTGGCTGGACCATGGACCCGGAGGACACAGCACCCAGCTGGGGACTGCATGTAAGAACTGTGAGTAAAGTGTGAAAACTGAACCCTGCTGTGTCCTCAGAATTATTTACTGCATCACCTGCCCTGCACTACAATATTCACCATCATAGACTTTAACTCTTTAACTGCCCTGGACCCTAGCTCTATGTTATGATAAGATAATTCAGTACCACAATGGACATAGAGGTCAGAGCACATACAGTGACCTGACAATAACCCAAAAACATAGAACGAGCTCTGAGATGTGGAAACTCTGCTGACCGCAATCCCTAATCCTCTCCAACAACACTAGAGGCAGCCGTGGATTGCGCCTAACGCTCCCTATGCATTTCAAAAACCTGACCTGCACATCCAAACATAGACTGAGTGTGAACAGGTGCTGAACCCAGAGTCGCCAACTCGTATATAGTTAAGTAAAAAGGGCAGCACACTGCAGCGCCAAAACATGCAAACTTGAAAACACGAAATTTGAACTGCATTACTGCACTAGAAATATGAAAAATGAGAGCTTTTAGCGCATAAAAATGGCCATATTTATGTGTACCTCGTAGCCACTTTACGGCATCTCTCTTATACGAGGTCCTACGCTTGACCTACCTCACCGAGAATAAACGTCTCCATCTGAATGGGTACATGTGAAACCTCTTCTTGGACTCAAATTCTCTCTTTCTGTGGAGGGGTATTGGACCTACTATAATTAAAACACCTGTGGCTAGGAGGCGGGGAGTGCACGATCAGAAGGCTAAAGAATACATTTCAAAAACCTGACCTGCACATCCAAACATAGACTGAGTGTGAACAGGTGCTGAACCCAGAGTCGCCAACTCGTATATAGTTAAGTAAAAAGGGCAGCACACTGCAGCGCCAAAACATGCAAACTTGAAAACACGAAATTTGAACTGCATTACTGCACTAGAAATATGAAAAATGAGAGCTTTTAGCGCATAAAAATGGCCATATTTATGTGTACCTCGTAGCCACTTTACGGCATCTCTCTTATACGAGGTCCTACGCTTGACCTACCTCACCGAGAATAAACGTCTCCATCTGAATGGGTACATGTGAAACCTCTTCTTGGACTCAAATTCTCTCTTTCTGTGGAGGGGTATTGGACCTACTATAATTAAAACACCTGTGGCTAGGAGGCGGGGAGTGCACGATCAGAAGGCTAAAGAATACATTTTAAAAACCTGACCTGCACATCCAAACATAGACTGAGTGTGAACAGGTGCTGAACCCAGAGTCGCCAACTCGTATATAGTTAAGTAAAAAGGGCAGTACACTGCAGCGCCAAAACATGCAAACTTGAAAACACGAAATTTGAACTGCATTACTGCACTAGAAATATGAAAAATGAGAGCTTTTAGCGCATAAAAATGGTCATATTTATGTGTACCTCGTAGCCACTTTACGGCATCTCTCTTATACGAGGTCCTACGCTTGACCTACCTCACCGAGAATAAACGTCTCCATCTGAATGGGTACATGTGAAACCTCTTCTTGGACTCAAATTCTCTCTTTCTGTGGAGGGGTATTGGACCTACTATAATTAAAACACCTGTGGCTAGGAGGCGGGGAGTGCACGATCAGAAGGCTAAAGAATACATTTTAAAAACCTGACCTGCACATCCAAACATAGACTGAGTGTGAACAGGTGCTGAACCCAGAGTCGCCAACTCGTATATAGTTAAGTAAAAAGGGCAGCACACTGCAGCGCCAAAACATGCAAACTTGAAAACACGAAATTTGAACTGCATTACTGCACTAGAAATATGAAAAATGAGAGCTTTTAGCGCATAAAAATGGCCATATTTATGTGTACCTCGTAGCCACTTTACGGCATCTCTCTTATACGAGGTCCTACGCTTGACCTACCTCACCGAGAATAAACGTCTCCATCTGAATGGGTACATGTGAAACCTCTTCTTGGACTCAAATTCTCTCTTTCTGTGGAGGGGTATTGGACCTACTATAATTAAAACACCTGTGGCTAGGAGGCGGGGAGTGCACGATCAGAAGGCTAAAGAATACATTTCAAAAACCTGACCTGCACATCCAAACATAGACTGAGTGTGAACAGGTGCTGAACCCAGAGTCGCCAACTCGTATATAGTTAAGTAAAAAGGGCAGTACACTGCAGCGCCAAAACATGCAAACTTGAAAACACGAAATTTGAACTGCATTACTGCACTAGAAATATGAAAAATGAGAGCTTTTAGCGCATAAAAATGGCCATATTTATGTGTACCTCGTAGCCACTTTACGGCATCTCTCTTATACGAGGTCCTACGCTTGACCTACCTCACCGAGAATAAACGTCTCCATCTGAATGGGTACATGTGAAACCTCTTCTTGGACTCAAATTCTCTCTTTCTGTGGAGGGGTATTGGACCTACTATAATTAAAACACCTGTGGCTAGGAGGCGGGGAGTGCACGATCAGAAGGCTAAAGAATACATTTCAAAAACCTGACCTGCACATCAAAACATAGACTGAGTGTGAACAGGTGCTGAACCCAGAGTCGCCAACTCGTATATAGTTAAGTAAAAAGGGCAGCACACTGCAGCGCCAAAACATGCAAACTTGAAAACACGAAATTTGAACTGCATTACTGCACTAGAAATATGAAAAATGAGAGCTTTTAGCGCATAAAAATGGCCATATTTATGTGTACCTTGTAGCCACTTTACGGCATCTCTCTTATACGAGGTCCTACGCTTGACCTACCTCACCGAGAATAAACGTCTCCATCTGAATGGGTACATGTGAAACCTCTTCTTGGACTCAAATTCTCTCTTTCTGTGGAGGGGTATTGGACCTACTATAATTAAAACACCTGTGGCTAGGAGGCGGGGAGTGCACGATCAGAAGGCTAAAGAATACATTTCAAAAACCTGACCTGCACATCCAAACATAGACTGAGTGTGAACAGGTGCTGAACCCAGAGTCGCCAACTCGTATATAGTTAAGTAAAAAGGGCAGCACACTGCAGCGCCAAAACATGCAAACTTGAAAACACGAAATTTGAACTGCATTACTGCACTAGAAATATGAAAAATGAGAGCTTTTAGCGCATAAAAATGGCCATATTTATGTGTACCTCGTAGCCACTTTACGGCATCTCTCTTATACGAGGTCCTACGCTTGACCTACCTCACCGAGAATAAACGTCTCCATCTGAATGGGTACATGTGAAACCTCTTCTTGGACTCAAATTCTCTCTTTCTGTGGAGGGGTATTGGACCTACTATAATTAAAACACCTGTGGCTAGGAGGCGGGGAGTGCACGATCAGAAGGCTAAAGAATACATTTCAAAAACCTGACCTGCACATCCAAACATAGACTGAGTGTGAACAGGTGCTGAACCCAGAGTCGCCAACTCGTATATAGTTAAGTAAAAAGGGCAGCACACTGCAGCACCAAAACATGCAAACTTGAAAACACGAAATTTGAACTGCATTACTGCACTAGAAATATGAAAAATGAGAGCTTTTAGCGCATAAAAATGGCCATATTTATGTGTACCTCGTAGCCACTTTGCGGCATCTCTCTTATACGAGGTCCTACGCTTGACCTACCTCACCGAGAATAAACGTCTCCATCTGAATGGGTACATGTGAAACCTCTTCTTGGACTCAAATTCTCTCTTTCTGTGGAGGGGTATTGGACCTACTATAATTAAAACACCTGTGGCTAGGAGGCGGGGAGTGCACGATCAGAAGGCTAAAGAATACATTTCAAAAACCTGACCTGCACATCAAAACATAGACTGAGTGTGAACAGGTGCTGAACCCAGAGTCGCCAACTCGTATATAGTTAAGTAAAAAGGGCAGCACACTGCAGCGCCAAAACATGCAAACTTGAAAACACGAAATTTTAACTGCATTACTGCACTAGAAATATGAAAAATGAGAGCTTTTAGCGCATAAAAATGGCCATATTTATGTGTACCTCGTAGCCACTTTACGGCATCTCTCTTATACGAGGTCCTACGCTTGACCTACCTCACCGAGAATAAACGTCTCCATCTGAATGGGTACATGTGAAACCTCTTCTTGGACTCAAATTCTCTCTTTCTGTGGAGGGGTATTGGACCTACTATAATTAAAACACCTGTGGCTAGGAGGCGGGGAGTGCACGATCAGAAGGCTAAAGAATACATTTCAAAAACCTGACCTGCACATCCAAACATAGACTGAGTGTGAACAGGTGCTGAACCCAGAGTCGCCAACTCGTATATAGTTAAGTAAAAAGGGCAGCACACTGCAGCGCCAAAACATGCAAACTTGAAAACACGAAATTTGAACTGCATTACTGCACTAGAAATATGAAAAATGAGAGCTTTTAGCGCATAAAAATGGCCATATTTATGTGTACCTCGTAGCCACTTTACGGCATCTCTCTTATACGAGGTCCTACGCTTGACCTACCTCACCGAGAATAAACGTCTCCATCTGAATGGGTACATGTGAAACCTCTTCTTGGACTCAAATTCTCTCTTTCTGTGGAGGGGTATTGGACCTACTATAATTAAAACACCTGTGGCTAGGAGGCGGGGAGTGCACGATCAGAAGGCTAAAGAATACTTTTCAAAAACCTGACCTGCACATCCAAACATAGACTGAGTGTGAACAGGTGCTGAACCCAGAGTCGCCAACTCGTATATAGTTAAGTAAAAAGGGCAGCACACTGCAGCGCCAAAACATGCAAACTTGAAAACACGAAATTTGAACTGCATTACTGCACTAGAAATATGAAAAATGAGAGCTTTTAGCGCATAAAAATGGCCATATTTATGTGTACCTCGTAGCCACTTTACGGCATCTCTCTTATACGAGATCCTACGCTTGACCTACCTCACCGAGAATAAACGTCTCCATCTGAATGGGTACATGTGAAACCTCTTCTTGGACTCAAATTCTCTCTTTCTGTGGAGGGGTATTGGACCTACTATAATTAAAACACCTGTGGCTAGGAGGCGGGGAGTGCACGATCAGAAGGCTAAAGAATACATTTCAAAAACCTGACCTGCACATCCAAACATAGACTGAGTGTGAACAGGTGCTGAACCCAGAGTCGCCAACTCGTATATAGTTAAGTAAAAAGGGCAGCACACTGCAGCGCCAAAACATGCAAACTTGAAAACACGAAATTTGAACTGCATTACTGCACTAGAAATATGAAAAATGAGAGCTTTTAGCGCATAAAAATGGCCATATTTATGTGTACCTCGTAACCACTTTACGGCATCTCTCTTATACGAGGTCCTACGCTTGACCTACCTCACCGAGAATAAACGTCTCCATCTGAATGGGTACATGTGAAACCTCTTCTTGGACTCAAATTCTCTCTTTCTGTGGAGGGGTATTGGACCTACTATAATTAAAACACCTGTGGCTAGGAGGCGGGGAGTGCACGATCAGAAGGCTAAAGAATACATTTCAAAAACCTGACCTGCACATCCAAACATAGACTGAGTGTGAACAGGTGCTGAACCCAGAGTCGCCAACTCGTATATAGTTAAGTAAAAAGGGCAGCACACTGCAGCGCCAAAACATGCAAACTTGAAAACACGAAATTTGAACTGCATTACTGCACTAGAAATATGAAAAATGAGAGCTTTTAGCGCATAAAAATGGCCATATTTATGTGTACCTCGTAGCCACTTTACGGCATCTCTCTTATACGAGGTCCTACGCTTGACCTACCTCACCGAGAATAAACGTCTCCATCTGAATGGGTACATGTGAAACCTCTTCTTGGACTCAAATTCTCTCTTTCTGTGGAGGGGTATTGGACCTACTATAATTAAAACACCTGTGGCTAGGAGGCGGGGAGTGCACGATCAGAAGGCTAAAGAATACATTTCAAAAACCTGACCTGCACATCCAAACATAGACTGAGTGTGAACAGGTGCTGAACCCAGAGTCGCCAACTCGTATATAGTTAAGTAAAAAGGGCAGCACACTGCAGCGCCAAAACATGCAAACTTGAAAACACGAAATTTGAACTGCATTACTGCACTAGAAATATGAAAAATGAGAGCTTTTAGCGCATAAAAATGGCCATATTTATGTGTACCTCGTAGCCACTTTACGGCATCTCTCTTATACGAGGTCCTACGCTTGACCTACCTCACCGAGAATAAACGTCTCCATCTGAATGGGTACATGTGAAACCTCTTCTTGGACTCAAATTCTCTCTTTCTGTGGAGGGGTATTGGACCTACTATAATTAAAACACCTGTGGCTAGGAGGCGGGGAGTGCACGATCAGAAGGCTAAAGAATACATTTCAAAAACCTGACCTGCACATCCAAACATAGACTGAGTGTGAACAGGTGCTGAACCCAGAGTCGCCAACTCGTATATAGTTAAGTAAAAAGGGCAGCACACTGCAGCGCCAAAACATGCAAACTTGAAAACACGAAATTTGAACTGCATTACTGCACTAGAAATATGAAAAATGAGAGCTTTTAGCGCATAAAAATGGCCATATTTATGTGTACCTCGTAGCCACTTTACGGCATCTCTCTTATACGAGGTCCTACGCTTGACCTACCTCACCGAGAATAAACGTCTCCATCTGAATGGGTACATGTGAAACCTCTTCTTGGACTCAAATTCTCTCTTTCTGTGGAGGGGTATTGGACCTACTATAATTAAAACACCTGTGGCTAGGAGGCGGGGAGTGCACGATCAGAAGGCTAAAGAATACATTTCAAAAACCTGACCTGCACATCCAAACATAGACTGAGTGTGAACAGCTGCTGAACCCAGAGTCGCCAACTCGTATATAGTTAAGTAAAAAGGGCAGCACACTGCAGCGCCAAAACATGCAAACTTGAAAACACGAAATTTGAACTGCATTACTGCACTAGAAATATGAAAAATGAGAGCTTTTAGCGCATAAAAATGGCCATATTTATGTGTACCTCGTAGCCACTTTACGGCATCTCTCTTATACGAGGTCCTACGCTTGACCTACCTCACCGAGAATAAACATCTCCATCTGAATGGGTACATGTGAAACCTCTTCTTGGACTCAAATTCTCTCTTTCTGTGGAGGGGTATTGGACCTACTATAATTAAAACACCTGTGGCTAGGAGGCGGGGAGTGCACGATCAGAAGGCTAAAGAATACATTTCAAAAACCTGACCTGCACATCCAAACATAGACTGAGTGTGAACAGGTGCTGAACCCAGAGTCGCCAACTCGTATATAGTTAAGTAAAAAGGGCAGCACACTGCAGCGCCAAAACATGCAAACTTGAAAACACGAAATTTGAACTGCATTACTGCACTAGAAATATGAAAAATGAGAGCTTTTAGCGCATAAAAATGGTCATATTTATGTGTACCTCGTAGCCACTTTACGGCATCTCTCTTATACGAGGTCCTACGCTTGACCTACCTCACCGAGAATAAACGTCTCCATCTGAATGGGTACATGTGAAACCTCTTCTTGGACTCAAATTCTCTCTTTCTGTGGAGGGGTATTGGACCTACTATAATTAAAACACCTGTGGCTAGGAGGCGGGGAGTGCACGATCAGAAGGCTAAAGAATACATTTCAAAAACCTGACCTGCACATCCAAACATAGACTGAGTGTGAACAGGTGCTGAACCCAGAGTCGCCAACTCGTATATAGTTAAGTAAAAAGGGCAGCACACTGCAGCGCCAAAATATGCAAACTTGAAAACACGAAATTTGAACTGCATTACTGCACTAGAAATATGAAAAATGAGAGCTTTTAGCGCATAAAAATGGCCATATTTATGTGTACCTCGTAGCCACTTTACGGCATCTCTCTTATACGAGGTCCTACGCTTGACCTACCTCACCGAGAATAAACGTCTCCATCTGAATGGGTACATGTGAAACCTTTTCTTGGACTCAAATTCTCTCTTTCTGTGGAGGGGTATTGGACCTACTATAATTAAAACACCTGTGGCTAGGAGGCGGGGAGTGCACGATCAGAAGGCTAAAGAATACATTTCAAAAACCTGACCTGCACATCAAAACATAGACTGAGTGTGAACAGGTGCTGAACCCAGAGTCGCCAACTCGTATATAGTTAAGTAAAAAGGGCAGCACACTGCAGCGCCAAAACATGCAAACTTGAAAACACGAAATTTTAACTGCATTACTGCACTAGAAATATGAAAAATGAGAGCTTTTAGCGCATAAAAATGGCCATATTTATGTGTACCTCGTAGCCACTTTACGGCATCTCTCTTATACGAGGTCCTACGCTTGACCTACCTCACCGAGAATAAACGTCTCCATCTGAATGGGTACATGTGAAACCTCTTCTTGGACTCAAATTCTCTCTTTCTGTGGAGGGGTATTGGACCTACTATAATTAAAACACCTGTGGCTAGGAGGCGGGGAGTGCACGATCAGAAGGCTAAAGAATACATTTCAAAAACCTGACCTGCACATCCAAACATAGACTGAGTGTGAACAGGTGCTGAACCCAGAGTCGCCAACTCGTATATAGTTAAGTAAAAAGGGCAGCACACTGCAGCGCCAAAACATGCAAACTTGAAAACACGAAATTTGAACTGCATTACTGCACTAGAAATATGAAAAATGAGAGCTTTTAGCGCATAAAAATGGCCATATTTATGTGTACCTCGTAGCCACTTTACGGCATCTCTCTTATACGAGGTCCTACGCTTGACCTACCTCACCGAGAATAAACGTCTCCATCTGAATGGGTACATGTGAAACCTCTTCTTGGACTCAAATTCTCTCTTTCTGTGGAGGGGTATTGGACCTACTATAATTAAAACACCTGTGGCTAGGAGGCGGGGAGTGCACGATCAGAAGGCTAAAGAATACTTTTCAAAAACCTGACCTGCACATCCAAACATAGACTGAGTGTGAACAGGTGCTGAACCCAGAGTCGCCAACTCGTATATAGTTAAGTAAAAAGGGCAGCACACTGCAGCGCCAAAACATGCAAACTTGAAAACACGAAATTTGAACTGCATTACTGCACTAGAAATATGAAAAATGAGAGCTTTTAGCGCATAAAAATGGCCATATTTATGTGTACCTCGTAGCCACTTTACGGCATCTCTCTTATACGAGATCCTACGCTTGACCTACCTCACCGAGAATAAACGTCTCCATCTGAATGGGTACATGTGAAACCTCTTCTTGGACTCAAATTCTCTCTTTCTGTGGAGGGGTATTGGACCTACTATAATTAAAACACCTGTGGCTAGGAGGCGGGGAGTGCACGATCAGAAGGCTAAAGAATACATTTCAAAAACCTGACCTGCACATCCAAACATAGACTGAGTGTGAACAGGTGCTGAACCCAGAGTCGCCAACTCGTATATAGTTAAGTAAAAAGGGCAGCACACTGCAGCGCCAAAACATGCAAACTTGAAAACACGAAATTTGAACTGCATTACTGCACTAGAAATATGAAAAATGAGAGCTTTTAGCGCATAAAAATGGCCATATTTATGTGTACCTCGTAACCACTTTACGGCATCTCTCTTATACGAGGTCCTACGCTTGACCTACCTCACCGAGAATAAACGTCTCCATCTGAATGGGTACATGTGAAACCTCTTCTTGGACTCAAATTCTCTCTTTCTGTGGAGGGGTATTGGACCTACTATAATTAAAACACCTGTGGCTAGGAGGCGGGGAGTGCACGATCAGAAGGCTAAAGAATACATTTCAAAAACCTGACCTGCACATCCAAACATAGACTGAGTGTGAACAGGTGCTGAACCCAGAGTCGCCAACTCGTATATAGTTAAGTAAAAAGGGCAGCACACTGCAGCGCCAAAACATGCAAACTTGAAAACACGAAATTTGAACTGCATTACTGCACTAGAAATATGAAAAATGAGAGCTTTTAGCGCATAAAAATGGCCATATTTATGTGTACCTCGTAGCCACTTTACGGCATCTCTCTTATACGAGGTCCTACGCTTGACCTACCTCACCGAGAATAAACGTCTCCATCTGAATGGGTACATGTGAAACCTCTTCTTGGACTCAAATTCTCTCTTTCTGTGGAGGGGTATTGGACCTACTATAATTAAAACACCTGTGGCTAGGAGGCGGGGAGTGCACGATCAGAAGGCTAAAGAATACATTTCAAAAACCTGACCTGCACATCCAAACATAGACTGAGTGTGAACAGGTGCTGAACCCAGAGTCGCCAACTCGTATATAGTTAAGTAAAAAGGGCAGCACACTGCAGCGCCAAAACATGCAAACTTGAAAACACGAAATTTGAACTGCATTACTGCACTAGAAATATGAAAAATGAGAGCTTTTAGCGCATAAAAATGGCCATATTTATGTGTACCTCGTAGCCACTTTACGGCATCTCTCTTATACGAGGTCCTACGCTTGACCTACCTCACCGAGAATAAACGTCTCCATCTGAATGGGTACATGTGAAACCTCTTCTTGGACTCAAATTCTCTCTTTCTGTGGAGGGGTATTGGACCTACTATAATTAAAACACCTGTGGCTAGGAGGCGGGGAGTGCACGATCAGAAGGCTAAAGAATACATTTCAAAAACCTGACCTGCACATCCAAACATAGACTGAGTGTGAACAGGTGCTGAACCCAGAGTCGCCAACTCGTATATAGTTAAGTAAAAAGGGCAGCACACTGCAGCGCCAAAACATGCAAACTTGAAAACACGAAATTTGAACTGCATTACTGCACTAGAAATATGAAAAATGAGAGCTTTTAGCGCATAAAAATGGCCATATTTATGTGTACCTCGTAGCCACTTTACGGCATCTCTCTTATACGAGGTCCTACGCTTGACCTACCTCACCGAGAATAAACGTCTCCATCTGAATGGGTACATGTGAAACCTCTTCTTGGACTCAAATTCTCTCTTTCTGTGGAGGGGTATTGGACCTACTATAATTAAAACACCTGTGGCTAGGAGGCGGGGAGTGCACGATCAGAAGGCTAAAGAATACATTTCAAAAACCTGACCTGCACATCCAAACATAGACTGAGTGTGAACAGGTGCTGAACCCAGAGTCGCCAACTCGTATATAGTTAAGTAAAAAGGGCAGCACACTGCAGCGCCAAAACATGCAAACTTGAAAACACGAAATTTGAACTGCATTACTGCACTAGAAATATGAAAAATGAGAGCTTTTAGCGCATAAAAATGGTCATATTTATGTGTACCTCGTAGCCACTTTACGGCATCTCTCTTATACGAGGTCCTACGCTTGACCTACCTCACCGAGAATAAACGTCTCCATCTGAATGGGTACATGTGAAACCTCTTCTTGGACTCAAATTCTCTCTTTCTGTGGAGGGGTATTGGACCTACTATAATTAAAACACCTGTGGCTAGGAGGCGGGGAGTGCACGATCAGAAGGCTAAAGAATACATTTCAAAAACCTGACCTGCACATCCAAACATAGACTGAGTGTGAACAGGTGCTGAACCCAGAGTCGCCAACTCGTATATAGTTAAGTAAAAAGGGCAGCACACTGCAGCGCCAAAATATGCAAACTTGAAAACACGAAATTTGAACTGCATTACTGCACTAGAAATATGAAAAATGAGAGCTTTTAGCGCATAAAAATGGCCATATTTATGTGTACCTCGTAGCCACTTTACGGCATCTCTCTTATACGAGGTCCTACGCTTGACCTACCTCACCGAGAATAAACGTCTCCATCTGAATGGGTACATGTGAAACCTTTTCTTGGACTCAAATTCTCTCTTTCTGTGGAGGGGTATTGGACCTACTATAATTAAAACACCTGTGGCTAGGAGGCGGGGAGTGCACGATCAGAAGGCTAAAGAATACATTTCAAAAACCTGACCTGCACATCCAAACATAGACTGAGTGTGAACAGGTGCTGAACCCAGAGTCGCCAACTCGTATATAGTTAAGTAAAAAGGGCAGCACACTGCAGCGCCAAAACATGCAAACTTGAAAACACGAAATTTGAACTGCATTACTGCACTAGAAATATGAAAAATGAGAGCTTTTAGCGCATGAAAATGGCCATATTTATGTGTACCTCGTAGCCACTTTACGGCATCTCTCTTATACGAGGTCCTACGCTTGACCTACCTCACCGAGAATAAACGTCTCCATCTGAATGGGTACATGTGAAACCTCTTCTTGGACTCAAATTCTCTCTTTCTGTGGAGGGGTATTGGACCTACTATAATTAAAACACCTGTGGCTAGGAGGCGGGGAGTGCACGATCAGAAGGCTAAAGAATACATTTCAAAAACCTGACCTGCACATCCAAACATAGACTGAGTGTGAACAGGTGCTGAACCCAGAGTCGCCAACTCGTATATAGTTAAGTAAAAAGGGCAGCACACTGCAGCGCCAAAACATGCAAACTTGAAAACACGAAATTTGAACTGCATTACTGCACTAGAAATATGAAAAATGAGAGCTTTTAGCGCATAAAAATGGCCATATTTATGTGTACCTCGTAGCCACTTTACGGCATCTCTCTTATACGAGGTCCTACGCTTGACCTACCTCACCGAGAATAAACGTCTCCATCTGAATGGGTACATGTGAAACCTCTTCTTGGACTCAAATTCTCTCTTTCTGTGGAGGGGTATTGGACCTACTATAATTAAAACACCTGTGGCTAGGAGGCGGGGAGTGCACGATCAGAAGGCTAAAGAATACATTTCAAAAACCTGACCTGCACATCCAAACATAGACTGAGTGTGAACAGGTGCTGAACCCAGAGTCGCCAACTCGTATATAGTTAAGTAAAAAGGGCAGCACACTGCAGCGCCAAAACATGCAAACTTGAAAACACGAAATTTGAACTGCATTACTGCACTAGAAATATGAAAAATGAGAGCTTTTAGCGCATAAAAATGGCCATATTTATGTGTACCTCGTAGCCACTTTACGGCATCTCTCTTATACGAGGTCCTACGCTTGACCTACCTCACCGAGAATAAACGTCTCCATCTGAATGGGTACATGTGAAACCTCTTCTTGGACTCAAATTCTCTCTTTCTGTGGAGGGGTATTGGACCTACTATAATTAAAACACCTGTGGCTAGGAGGCGGGGAGTGCACGATCAGAAGGCTAAAGAATACATTTCAAAAACCTGACCTGCACATCCAAACATAGACTGAGTGTGAACAGGTGCTGAACCCAGAGTCGCCAACTCGTATATAGTTAAGTAAAAAGGGCAGCACACTGCAGCGCCAAAACATGCAAACTTGAAAACACGAAATTTGAACTGCATTACTGCACTAGAAATATGAAAAATGAGAGCTTTTAGCGCATAAAAATGGTCATATTTATGTGTACCTCGTAGCCACTTTACGGCATCTCTCTTATACGAGGTCCTACGCTTGACCTACCTCACCGAGAATAAACGTCTCCATCTGAATGGGTACATGTGAAACCTCTTCTTGGACTCAAATTCTCTCTTTCTGTGGAGGGGTATTGGACCTACTATAATTAAAACACCTGTGGCTAGGAGGCGGGGAGTGCACGATCAGAAGGCTAAAGAATACATTTCAAAAACCTGACCTGCACATCCAAACATAGACTGAGTGTGAACAGGTGCTGAACCCAGAGTCGCCAACTCGTATATAGTTAAGTAAAAAGGGCAGCACACTGCAGCGCCAAAATATGCAAACTTGAAAACACGAAATTTGAACTGCATTACTGCACTAGAAATATGAAAAATGAGAGCTTTTAGCGCATAAAAATGGCCATATTTATGTGTACCTCGTAGCCACTTTACGGCATCTCTCTTATACGAGGTCCTACGCTTGACCTACCTCACCGAGAATAAACGTCTCCATCTGAATGGGTACATGTGAAACCTTTTCTTGGACTCAAATTCTCTCTTTCTGTGGAGGGGTATTGGACCTACTATAATTAAAACACCTGTGGCTAGGAGGCGGGGAGTGCACGATCAGAAGGCTAAAGAATACATTTCAAAAACCTGACCTGCACATCCAAACATAGACTGAGTGTGAACAGGTGCTGAACCCAGAGTCGCCAACTCGTATATAGTTAAGTAAAAAGGGCAGCACACTGCAGCGCCAAAACATGCAAACTTGAAAACACGAAATTTGAACTGCATTACTGCACTAGAAATATGAAAAATGAGAGCTTTTAGCGCATGAAAATGGCCATATTTATGTGTACCTCGTAGCCACTTTACGGCATCTCTCTTATACGAGGTCCTACGCTTGACCTACCTCACCGAGAATAAACGTCTCCATCTGAATGGGTACATGTGAAACCTCTTCTTGGACTCAAATTCTCTCTTTCTGTGGAGGGGTATTGGACCTACTATAATTAAAACACCTGTGGCTAGGAGGCGGGGAGTGCACGATCAGAAGGCTAAAGAATACATTTCAAAAACCTGACCTGCACATCCAAACATAGACTGAGTGTGAACAGGTGCTGAACCCAGAGTCGCCAACTCGTATATAGTTAAGTAAAAAGGGCAGCACACTGCAGCGCCAAAACATGCAAACTTGAAAACACGAAATTTGAACTGCATTACTGCACTAGAAATATGAAAAATGAGAGCTTTTAGCGCATAAAAATGGCCATATTTATGTGTACCTCGTAGCCACTTTACGGCATCTCTCTTATACGAGGTCCTACGCTTGACCTACCTCACCGAGAATAAACGTCTCCATCTGAATGGGTACATGTGAAACCTCTTCTTGGACTCAAATTCTCTCTTTCTGTGGAGGGGTATTGGACCTACTATAATTAAAACACCTGTGGCTAGGAGGCGGGGAGTGCACGATCAGAAGGCTAAAGAATACATTTCAAAAACCTGACCTGCACATCCAAACATAGACTGAGTGTGAACAGGTGCTGAACCCAGAGTCGCCAACTCGTATATAGTTAAGTAAAAAGGGCAGCACACTGCAGCGCCAAAACATGCAAACTTGAAAACACGAAATTTGAACTGCATTACTGCACTAGAAATATGAAAAATGAGAGCTTTTAGCGCATAAAAATGGCCATATTTATGTGTACCTCGTAGCCACTTTACGGCATCTCTCTTATACGAGGTCCTACGCTTGACCTACCTCACCGAGAATAAACGTCTCCATCTGAATGGGTACATGTGAAACCTCTTCTTGGACTCAAATTCTCTCTTTCTGTGGAGGGGTATTGGACCTACTATAATTAAAACACCTGTGGCTATGAGGCGGGGAGTGCACGATCAGAAGGCTAAAGAATACATTTCAAAAACCTGACCTGCACATCCAAACATAGACTGAGTGTGAACAGGTGCTGAACCCAGAGTCGCCAACTCGTATATAGTTAAGTAAAAAGGGCAGCACACTGCAGCGCCAAAACATGCAAACTTGAAAACACGAAATTTGAACTGCATTACTGCACTAGAAATATGAAAAATGAGAGCTTTTAGCGCATAAAAATGGCCATATTTATGTGTACCTCGTAGCCACTTTATGGCATCTCTCTTATACGAGGTCCTACGCTTGACCTACCTCACCGAGAATAAACGTCTCCATCTGAATGGGTACATGTGAAACCTCTTCTTGGACTCAAATTCTCTCTTTCTGTGGAGGGGTATTGGACCTACTATAATTAAAACACCTGTGGCTAGGAGGCGGGGAGTGCACGATCAGAAGGCTAAAGAATACATTTCAAAAACCTGACCTGCACATCCAAACATAGACTGAGTGTGAACAGGTGCTGAACCCAGAGTCGCCAACTCGTATATAGTTAAGTAAAAAGGGCAGCACACTGCAGCGCCAAAACATGCAAACTTGAAAACACGAAATTTGAACTGCATTACTGCACTAGAAATATGAAAAATGAGAGCTTTTAGCGCATAAAAATGGCCATATTTATGTGTACCTCGTAGCCACTTTACGGCATCTCTCTTATACGAGGTCCTACGCTTGACCTACCTCACCGAGAATAAACGTCTCCATCTGAATGGGTACATGTGAAACCTCTTCTTGGACTCAAATTCTCTCTTTCTGTGGAGGGGTATTGGACCTACTATAATTAAAACACCTGTGGCTAGGAGGCGGGGAGTGCACGATCAGAAGGCTAAAGAATACATTTCAAAAACCTGACCTGCACATCCAAACATAGACTGAGTGTGAACAGGTGCTGAACCCAGAGTCGCCAACTCGTATATAGTTAAGTAAAAAGGGCAGCACACTGCAGCGCCAAAACATGCAAACTTGAAAACACGAAATTTGAACTGCATTACTGCACTAGAAATATGAAAAATGAGAGCTTTTAGCGCATAAAAATGGCCATATTTATGTGTACCTCGTAGCCACTTTACGGCATGTCTCTTATACGAGGTCCTACGCTTGACCTACCTCACCGAGAATAAACGTCTCCATCTGAATGGGTACATGTGAAACCTCTTCTTGGACTCAAATTCTCTCTTTCTGTGGAGGGGTATTGGACCTACTATAATTAAAACACCTGTGGCTAGGAGGCGGGGAGTGCACGATCAGAAGGCTAAAGAATACATTTCAAAAACCTGACCTGCACATCCAAACATAGACTGAGTGTGAACAGGTGCTGAACCCAGAGTCGCCAACTCGTATATAGTTAAGTAAAAAGGGCAGCACACTGCAGCGCCAAAACATGCAAACTTGAAAACACGAAATTTGAACTGCATTACTGCACTAGAAATATGAAAAATGAGAGCTTTTAGCGCATAAAAATGGCCATATTTATGTGTACCTCGTAGCCACTTTACGGCATCTCTCTTATACGAGGTCCTACGCTTGACCTACCTCACCGAGAATAAACGTCTCCATCTGAATGGGTACATGTGAAACCTCTTCTTGGACTCAAATTCTCTCTTTCTGTGGAGGGGTATTGGACCTACTATAATTAAAACACCTGTGGCTAGGAGGCGGGGAGTGCACGATCAGAAGGCTAAAGAATACATTTCAAAAACCTGACCTGCACATCCAAACATAGACTGAGTGTGAACAGGTGCTGAACCCAGAGTCGCCAACTCGTATATAGTTAAGTAAAAAGGGCAGCACACTGCCCGAGTTGGCGACTCTGGGTTCAGCACCTGTTCACACTCAGTCTATGTTTGGATGTGCAGGTCAGGTTTTTGAAATGTATTCTTTGGCCTTCTGATCGTGCACTCCCCGCCTCCTAGCCACAGGTGTTTTAATTATAGTAGGTCCAATACCCCTCCACAGAAAGAGAGAATTTGAGTCCAAGAAGAGGTTTCACATGTACCCATTCAGATGGAGACGTTTATTCTCGGTGAGGTAGGTCAAGCGTAGGACCTCTTATAAGAGAGATGCCGTAAAGTGGCTACGAGGTACACATAAATATGGCCATTTTTATGCGCTAAAAGCTCTCATTTTTCATATTTCTAGTGCAGTAATGCAGTTCAAATTTCGTGTTTTCAAGTTTGCATGTTTTGGCGCTGCAGTGTGCTGCCCTTTTTGCTTAACTATATACGAGTTGGCGACTCTGGGTTCAGCACCTGTTCACACTCAGTCTATGTTTGGATGTGCAGGTCAGGTTTTTGAAATGTATTCTTTAGCCTTCTGATCGTGCACTCCCCGCCTCCTAGCCACAGGTGTTTTAATTATAGTAGGTCCAATACCCCTCCACAGAAAGAGAGAATTTGAGTCCAAGAAGAGGTTTCACATGTACCCATTCAGATGGAGACGTTTATTCTCGGTGAGGTAGGTCAAGCGTAGGACCTCGTATAAGAGAGATGCCGTAAAGTGGCTACGAGGTACACATAAATATGGCCATTTTTATGCGCTAAATGCTCTCATTTTTCATATTTCTAGTGCAGTAATGCAGTTCAAATTTCGTGTTTTCAAGTTTGCATGTTTTGGCGCTGCAGTGTGCTGCCCTTTTTACTTAACTATATACGAGTTGGCGACTCTGGGTTCAGCACCTGTTCACACTCAGTCTATGTTTGGATGTGCAGGTCAGGTTTTTGAAATGTATTCTTTAGCCTTCTGATCGTGCACTCCCCGCCTCCTAGCCACAGGTGTTTTAATTATAGTAGGTCCAATACCCCTCCACAGAAAGAGAGAATTTGAGTCCAAGAAGAGGTTTCACATGTACCCATTCAGATGGAGACGTTTATTCTCGGTGAGGTAGGTCAAGCGTAGGACCTCGTATAAGAGAGATGCCGTAAAGTGGCTACAAGGTACACATAAATATGGCCATTTTTATGCTCTAAAAGCTCTCATTTTTCATATTTCTAGTGCAGTAATGCAGTTCAAATTTCGTGTTTTCAAGTTTGCATGTTTTGGCGCTGCAGTGTGCTGCCCTTTTTACTTAACTATATACGAGTTGGCGACTCTGGGTTCAGCACCTGTTCACACTCAGTCTATGTTTGGATGTGCAGGTCAGGTTTTTGAAATGTATTCTTTAGCCTTCTGATCGTGCACTCCCCGCCTCCTAGCCACAGGTGTTTTAATTATAGTAGGTCCAATACCCCTCCACAGAAAGAGAGAATTTGAGTCCAAGAAGAGGTTTCACATGTACCCATTCAGATGGAGACGTTTATTCTCGGTGAGGTAGGTCAAGCGTAGGACCTCGTATAAGAGAGATGCCGTAAAGTGGCTACGAGGTACACATAAATATGGCCATTTTTATGCGCTAAAAGCTCTCATTTTTCATATTTCTAGTGCAGTAATGCAGTTCAAATTTCGTGTTTTCAAGTTTGCATGTTTTGGCGCTGCAGTGTGCTGCCCTTTTTACTTAACTATATACGAGTTGGCGACTCTGGGTTCAGCACCTGTTCACACTCAGTCTATGTTTGGATGTGCAGGTCAGGTTTTTGAAATGTATTCTTTAGCCTTCTGATCGTGCACTCCCCGCCTCCTAGCCACAGGTGTTTTAATTATAGTAGGTCCAATACCCCTCCACAGAAAGAGAGAATTTGAGTCCAAGAAGAGGTTTCACATGTACCCATTCAGATGGAGACGTTTATTCTCGGTGAGGTAGGTCAAGCGTAGGACCTCGTATAAGAGAGATGCCGTAAAGTGGCTACGAGGTACACATAAATATGGCCATTTTTATGCGCTAAAAGCTCTCATTTTTCATATTTCTAGTGCAGTAATGCAGTTCAAATTTTGTGTTTTCAAGTTTGCATGTTTTGGCGCTGCAGTGTGCTGCCCTTTTTACTTAACTATATACGAGTTGGCGACTCTGGGTTCAGCACCTGTTCACACTCAGTCTATGTTTGGATGTGCAGGTCAGGTTTTTGAAATGTATTCTTTAGCCTTCTGATCGTGCACTCCCCGCCTCCTAGCCACAGGTGTTTTAATTATAGTAGGTCCAATACCCCTCCACAGAAAGAGAGAATTTGAGTCCAAGAAGAGGTTTCACATGTACCCATTCAGATGGAGACGTTTATTCTCGGTGAGGTAGGTCAAGCGTAGGACCTCGTATAAGAGAGATGCCGTAAAGTGGCTACGAGGTACACATAAATATGGCTATTTTTATGCGCTAAAAGCTCTCATTTTTCATATTTCTAGTGCAGTAATGCAGTTCAAATTTCGTGTTTTCAAGTTTGCATGTTTTGGCGCTGCAGTGTGCTGCCCTTTTTACTTAACTAACGCTCCCTATGCAACTCGGCACAGCCTGAGAAACTAGCTAGCCTGAAGATAGAAAATAAGCCTACCTTGCCTCAGAGAAATACCCGAAAGGAAAAGGCAGCTCCCACATATAATGACTGTGAGTTAAGATGAAAAGACAAACGTAGAGATGAAATAGATTTAGCAAAGTGAGGCCCGACTTTCTGAACAGAGCGAGGATAGGAAAGGTAACTTTGCGGTCAACACAAAACCCTACAAAAACCACGCAAAGGGGGCAAAAAGACCCTCCGGACCGAACTAACGGCACGGAGGTACACCCTCTGCGTCCCAGAGCTTCCAGCAAGCAGGAAAAAACAAATAGACAAGCTGGACAGAAAAAAAACAGCAAACAAAATAGCAAAGCGGAACTTAGCTATGCAGAGCAGCAGGCCACAGGAACGATCCAGGAGGAAACAGGTCCAATACTAGAACATTGACTGGAGGCCAGGATCAAAGCACTAGGTGGAGTTAAATAGAGCAGCACCTAACGACTTCACCACATCACCTGAGGAAGGAAACTCAGAAGCCGCAGTACCACTTTCCTCCACCAACGGAAGCTCACAGAGAGAATCAGCCGAAGTACCACTTGTGACCACAGGAGGGAGCTCTGCCACAGAATTCACAACAGTACCCCCCCCTTGAGGAGGGGTCACCGAACCCTCACCAGAGCCCCCAGGATGACCAGGATGAGCCATATGAAAGGCACAAACAAGATCGGGAGCATGGACATCAGAGGCAAAGACCCAGGAATTATCTTCCTGAGCATAACCCTTCCACTTAACCAGATACTGGAGTTTCCGTCTTGAAACACGAGAATCCAAAATCTTCTCCACAATATACTCCAACTCCCCCTCCACCAAAACCGGGGCAGGAGGATCAACAGATGGAACCATAGGTGCCACGTATCTCCGCAACAATGACCTATGGAATACGTTATGTATGGAAAAAGAATCTGGAAGGGTCAGATGAAAAGACACAGGATTAAGAACCTCAGAAATCTTATATGGACCAATGAAACGAGGTTTAAACTTAAGAGAGGAAACCTTCATAGGAATATGACGAGAAGACAACCAAACCAAATCCCCAACACGAAGTCGGGGACCCACACAGCGTCTGCGATTAGCGAAACGTTGAGCCTTCTCCTGGGACAAGGTCAAATTGTCCACTACATGAGTCCAAATCTGCTGCAACCTGTCCACCACAGTATCCACACCAGGAGAGTCCGAAGACTCAACCTGCCCTGAAGAGAAATGAGGATGGAACCCAGAGTTGCAGAAAAACGGCGAAACCAAGGTAGACGAGCTGGCCTGATTATTAAGGGCGAACTCAGCCAAAGGCAAAAAGGACACCCAGTCATCCTGATCAGCAGAAACAAAGCATCTCAGATATGTTTCCAAGGTCTGATTGGTTCGTTCGGTCTGGCCATTAGTCTGAGGATGGAAAGCCGAGGAAAAAGACAAGTCAATGCCCATCCTACCACAAAAAGCTCGCCAAAACCTTGAAACAAACTGGGAACCTCTGTCAGAAACGATATTCTCTGGAATGCCATGTAAACGAACCACATGCTGGAAGAACAATGGCACCAAATCAGAGGAGGAAGGTAATTTAGACAAGGGTACCAAATGGACCATCTTAGAGAAGCGATCACAGACCACCCAAATGACTGACATCTTTTGAGAGACGGGAAGATCTGAAATAAAATCCATAGAGATATGTGTCCAAGGCCTCTTCGGGACAGGCAAGGGCAAAAGCAACCCACTGGCACGAGAACAGCAGGGCTTAGCCCGAGCACAAATCCCACAGGACTGCACAAAAGTACGCACATCCCGCGACAGAGATGGCCACCAAAAGGATCTAGCCACTAACTCTCTGGTACCAAAGATTCCAGGATGACCAGCCAACACCGAACAATGAACCTCAGAGATAACTTTATTCGTCCACCTATCAGGGACAAACAGTTTCTCCGCTGTGCAACGATCAGGTTTATTAGCCTGAAATTTTTGCAGCACCCGCCGCAAATCAGGGGAGATGGCAGACACAATTACTCCCTCTTTGAGGATACCCGCCGGCTCAGATAAACCCGGAGAGTCGGGCACAAAACTCCTAGACAGAGTATCCGCCTTCACATTTTTAGAGCCCGGAAGGTACGAAATCACAAAGTCAAAACGGGCAAAAAACAGCGACCAACGAGCCTGTCTAGGATTCAACCGCTTGGCGGACTCGAGATAAGTCAAGTTCTTATGATCAGTCAAGACCACCACGCGATGCTTAGCTCCTTCAAGCCAATGACGCCACTCCTCGAATGCCCACTTCATGGCCAGCAACTCTCGATTGCCCACATCATAATTTCACTCAGCAGGCGAAAACTTCCTGGAAAAGAAGGCGCATGGTTTCATCACCGAGCAATCAGAACCTCTCTGCGACAAAACAGCCCCTGCTCCAATCTCAGAAGCATCAACCTCGACCTGGAACGGAAGCGAAACATCTGGTTGACACAACACAGGGGCAGAAGAAAAACGACGCTTCAACTCTTGAAAAGCCTCCACAGCAGCAGAGGACCAATTAACCACATCAGCACCCTTCTTGGTCAAATCGGTCAATGGTTTAGCAATACTAGAAAAATTGCAGATGAAGCGACGATAAAAATTAGCAAAGCCCAGGAACTTTTGCAGACTTTTCAGAGATGTCGGCTGAGTGCAATCATGGATGGCTTGGACCTTAACAGGGTCCATCTCGATAGTAGAAGGGGAAAAGATGAACCCCCAAAATGAAACCTTCTGAACACCAAAGAGACACTTTGATCCCTTCACAAACAAAGAATTAGCACGCAGGACCTGAAACACCGTTCTGACCTGCTTCACATGAGACTCCCAATCATCCGAGAAGATCAAAATGTCATCCAAGTACACAATCAGGACTTTATCCAGGTACTCTCGGAAGATGTCATGCATAAAGGACTGAAACACTGATGGAGCATTGGCAAGTCCGAATGGCATTACTAGATACTCAAAATGGCCCTCGGGCGTATTAAATGCAGTTTTCCATTCATCGCCTCACTTAATACGCACAAGATTATACGCACCACGAAGATCTATCTTGGTGAACCAACTAGCCCCCTTAATCCGATCAAACAAATCAGATAACAACGGCAAGGGGTACTGAAATTTAACCGTGATCTTATTTAGAAGGCGGTACTCTATACAAGGTCTCAGTGAACCATCCTTCTTGGCTACAAAAAAGAACCCTGCTCCTAATGGCGACGATGACGGGCGAATATGCCCCTTCTCCAAGGACTCCTTCACATAACTCCGCATAGCGGCGTGCTCAGGCACAGATAAATTAAACAGTCAACCTTTTGGGAATTTACCACCAGGAATCAAATCGATAGCACAATCACAATCCCTATGCGGAGGTAGGGTATCGGACTTGGGTTCATCAAATACATCCCGGTAATCAGACAAGAACTCTGGAACCTCAGAAGGGGTGGATGACGAAATAGTCAGAAATGGGACATCACCATGTACCCCCTGACAACCCTAGCTGGACACAGACATGGATTTCCAATCTAATACTGGATTATGGACTTGTAGCCATGGCAACCCCAACACGACCACATCATGCAGATTATGCAACACCAGAAAGCGAATAACCTCCTGATGTGCAGGAGCCATGCACATGGTCAGCTGGGTCCAGTACTGAGGCTTATTCTTGGCTAAAGGCGTAGCATCAATTCCTCTCAATGGAATAGGACACTGCAAGGGCTCCAAGAAAAACCCACAACGCCTAGCATACTCCAAGTCCATCAAATTCAGGGCAGCGCCTGAATCCACAAATGCCATGACAGAATACGATGACAAAGAGCAGATCAAGGTAACGGACAGAAGAAATTTTGACTGTACCGTACCAATGGTGGCAGACCTAGCGAACCGCTTAGTGCGCTTAGGACAATCAGAGATAGCATGAGTGGAATCACCACAGTAGAAACACAGCCCATTCAGACGTCTGTGTTCTTGCCATTCAACTCTGGTCAAAGTCCTATCGCACTGCATAGGCTCAGGTTTAAGCTCAGGTAATACCGCCAAATGGTGCACAGATTTACGCTCACGCAAGCGTCGACCGATCTGAATGGCCAAAGACATAGACTCATTCAGACCAGGAGGCATAGGAAAACCCACCATGACATCCTTAAGGGCTTCAGAGAGACCTTTTCTGAAATAGCTGCGAGCGCACCTTCATTCTACAGAGTGAGCACGGACCACTGTCTAAATTTCTGACAATATACCTCTATCTCATCCTGACCCTGACACAGAGCCAGCAAATTCTTCTCTGCCTGATCCACTGAATTAGGCTCATCGTACAGCAATCCGAGCGCCAGGAAAAACGCATCGATATTACTTAATGCAGGATCTCCTGACGCAAGAGAAAATGCCCAGTCCTGAGGGTCGCCACGTAAAAAAGAAATAATGATCCTAACTTGTTGAACTGGGTCACCAGAGGAGCGAGGTTTCAAAGCCAGAAATAGTTTACAATTATTTTTGAAACTCAGAAATTTAGTTCTATCTCCAAAAAACAAATCAGGAATAGGAATTCTCGGTTCTAACATAGAATTCTGAACCACAAAGTCTTGAATATTTTGTACTCTTGCCGTGAGCTGATCCACACATGAAAACAGACCTTTAATGTCCATCGCTACACCTGTGTCCTGAACCCAAATGTCTAGGGGAAAAAAAAGGCAAAACACAGTGCAGAGAAAAAAAAATGGTCTCAGAACTTCTTTTTTCCCTCTATTGAGAATCATTAGTACTTTTGGCCTCCAGTACTGTTATGATAAGATAATTCAGTACCACAATGGACATAGAGGTCAGAGCACAGTGACCTGACAATAACCCAAAAACATAGAACGAGCTCTGTGACGTGGGAACTCTGCTGACCGCAATCCCTAATCCTCTCCAACAACACTAGAGGCAGCCGTGGATTGCGCCTAACGCTCCCTATGCAACTCGGCACAGCCTGAGAAACTAGCTAGCCTGAAGATGGAAAAATAAGCCTACCTTGCCTCAGAGAAATACCCCAAAGGAAAAGGCAGCCCCCACATATAATGACTGTGAGTTAAGATGAAAAGACAAACGTAGAGATGAAATAGATTTAGCAAAGTGAGGCCCGACTTTCTGAACAGAGCGAGGATAGGAAAGGTAACTTTGCGGTCAACACAAAACCCTACAAAAACCACGCAAAGGGGACAAAAAGACCCTCCGGACCGAACTAACGGCACGGAAGTACACCCTCTGTGTCCCAGAGCTTCCAGCAAGCAGGAAAAAATAGACAAGCTGGACAGAAAAAAAAACAGCAAACAAAATAGCAAAGCGGAACTTAGCTATGCAGAGCAGCAGGCCACAGGAACGATCCAGGAGGAAACAGGTCCAATACTAGAACATTGACTGGAGGCCAGGATCAAAGCACTAGGTGGAGTTAAATAGAGCAGCACCTAACGACTTCACCACATCACCTGAGGAAGGAAACTCAGAAGCCGCAGTACCACTTTCCTCCACCAACGGAAGCTCACAGAGAGAATCTGCCGAACTACCACTTGTGACCACAGGAGGGAGCTCTGCCACAGAATTCACAACAGCTCTACCCGTGGAGAGCTATAACATCTCTGCTGCATCACCAACTGCCCCAGTGGACCTGAACCACAGCGTCAGCCATTTCCTCATTGCCGAACACCACCGGTGGCATCACAAACTAATCCCCTATAAACTTTATTTCCTTCATCACATTTTTATTGAACGCCTAGGGCCTGGTGGGCGCTCCACCAACATACCACCAACAGTGTGTGCCAACCTTGTGAAGACTTACAGAAAACGTTTGACCTCTGTCATTGCCAACAAAGGATAAGAGCTGGCTCAGGGATAGGAAACAAAGGGTGGTTACTAATGGAGTACACTCGGACTTGGTCGCGGTTAGCAGTGAGGCACCACAGGGGTCAGTATTGGGCCCTCTTCTTTTTAACATATTTATTAATGACCTTGTAGGGGGCATACAGAGTAGAATTTCAATATTTGAAGACAACACTAAACTCTGCAGGGTAATCAATACAGAGGAGGACAATTTTATATTACAGGATGATTTATGTAAACTAGAAGCTTGGGCTGATAAATGTCAAATGAGCTTTAATGGGGATAAATGTAAGGTCATGCACTTGGGTAGATGTAATAAGATCTATAACTATGTGCTTAATTCTAAAACTCTGGGCAAAACCGTCAATGAAAAAGACCTGAGAGTATGGGTGGATGACAAGCTCATATTTAGAGGCCGGTGTCAGGCAGCTGCTACAAATACAGCTGACATCCGACGCTATGTGCCAGGAGCAGTCACGGACCACCCCCGGCACATTAACCCCTGGCACACCGCAATCAAACATGATCGTGGTGTGCCGGCGGTATAGGGAAGCATCGCGCAGGGAGGGGGCTCCCTGCGGGCTTCCCTGAGACCCCCGCAGCAACGCGATGTGATCGCGTTGCTGCAAGGGTCTCCTTACCTCCCTCCCTGCAGCAGGCCTGGATCCAAAATGGCCGCAGCATCCGGGTCCTGCAGGGAGGGATGTGGCTTCACAGCGCCTGCTCAGAGCAGGCGCTTGGTAAGCCTGCAGCTGTGCATGTCAGATCGCTGATCTGACACACTGCACAGCAAGGTGTCAGATCAGCGATCTTACACTATAACATGATGCCCCCCTGGGGCAAAGTTATAGTGTAAAAAAAAATATTCCAATGTGTAAAAAAAAATTTAAAAAAATTCCCAAAAAAATTCCCCCCCCCCAAAAAAAATATTGTTCCTATAAATGCATTTCTTTATCTAAATAAAAAAAACAAAACAATAAAAGTACACATATTTAGTATCGCCGCGTCCGTAACGACCCCACCTATAAAACTATATCACTAGTTAACCCCTTCAGTGAACACCGTAAAAAAAAAAAAACCGAAGCAAAAAACAACACTTTATTATCATACCGCCAAACAAAAAGTGGAATATCACGCGATCAAAAAGACGGATATAAATAACCATGGTACCACTAAAAACGTCATCTTGTCTCGCAAAAAAAGAGCCACAACACAGCATCATCAGCAAAAAAATAAAAGTTATAGTTCTCAGAATAAAGCGATGCAAAAATAATTATTTTCTTCTATAAAATAGTTTTTATCATATAAAAGCGCCAAAACATAAAAAAATGACATAAATGAGGTATTGCTGTAATCGTACTGACCCGAAGAATAAAACTGCTTTATCAATTTTACCGAACACGGAACGGTATAAACGTCTCCCCCAAAAGAAATTCATGAATAGCTGGTTTTTAGTCATTCTGCCTCACAAAAATTGGAATAAAAAGCGATCAAAAAATGTCACGTGCCCGAAAATATTACCAATAAAAACGTTAACTCGTCCCGCAAAAAACAAGACCTCGCATTACTCAGTGGACTCAAATATGGAAAAAATATAGCTCTCAAAATGTGGTAACACAAAAAATATTTTTTGCAATAAAAAGCGTCTTTCAGTGTGTGACGGCTGCCAATCATAAAAATCTGCTAAATAACCCGCTATAAAAATTAAATCAAACCCCCCTTCATCACCCCCTTAGTTAGGGAAAAATAAAAAAATAAAAAAATGTATTTATTTCCATTTTCCCATTAGGGTTAGGGCTAGGGCCAGGGTTAGGGTTAGGGTTAGGGCTAGGGTTAGGGCTAGGGTTAGGGCTAGGGGTAGGGCTAGGATTAGGGCTAGGGTTAAGGCTACAGTGTTATGATCTGGTGGCCTAGGAGCAGCATGAGACGGACTCTGTAGAAGGTGGTCCCTGTACTGACCGCAAACCCTGAACCTAGCAGCGCAACTAGAAGTAGCCGTGGGGGGTACCTAACACTCCCTAGACCCCTCGACACAGCCTAAGAACTAACTTCCCCTAAAGACAGAAACAGGAAACCTATCTTGCCTCAGAGAAAATCCCCAAAGGATAGATAGCCCCCCACAAATATTGACTGTGAGAGGAGAGGGAAATAACATACACAGACATGAAATCAGAATTTAGCATAGGAGGCCATACTAGCTAAAAAGAAAGAATAGAACAGAGTACTATGCGGTCAGTATAAAAACGCTAGAAAATATCCACCACAGAAAATACAAATCACCACATCTGACTAAAGACACGGAGGGTATATCTGCATCTCCAGAGACGCAGCTTGGCTGCAAAAATCCTTCACAGTCAAAGCTGGACAAGACAAAACATGAAAATGCACAGAACTATAAGGTCCACAGCAGGTGGACAGCAAAAACAAAGCCAGGACTTATCTTTGTAGAAAAGCACAGCAAACACGGGAGACCAGAAGGGAAGTGAATCCTCCAAAAACAATGGACAACTGGCACTGACTAAAGGATCAAGCAGGACTAAATAGCTGATTTCAAATTGCAAAAAGTGAACACACCTGATAGATGCTGCGATCCACACACAGCCGCACTACCACTCATAACCACCGGAGGGAGCCCAAGAGCAGAATTCACAACAGTACCCCCCCCTTGAGGAGGGGTCACCGAACCCTCACCAGAGCCCCCAGGCCGATCAGGACGAGCCAAATGACAGGCACGAACCAAATCGTCAGCATGAACATCGGAGGCAACAACCCAAGAATTATCCTCCTGGCCATAACCCTTCCGTTTGACCAGATACTGAAGCTTCCGCCTCGAAAAACGAGAATCCAAAATCTTCTCAACCACATACTCCAACTCCCCATCAATCAACACCGGAGCCGGAGGATCAACAGAGGGAACAATGGGCACCACATACTTCCGCAACAAAGATCTATGGAAAACATTATGGATGGAAAAAGACGCTGGAAGGGCCAAACGAAAAGACACTGGATTGATAATCTCAGAAATCTTATAAGGACCAATAAACCGAGGCTTGAACTTAGGGGAAGAAACCTTCATAGGAACATGACGGGAAGACAACCAGACCAAATCTCCAACCCGAAGCCGGGAACCAACACACCGACGACGGTTAGCAAAACGCTGAGCCTCCTCCTGAGACAACAAATTGTCCACCACATGAGCCCAAATCTGCTGCAGCCTGTCCACCACCGAATCCACACCAGGACAATCAGAAGGCTCAACCTGCCCTGAAGAAAAACGAGGATGAGAACCAAAATTACAAAAAAAGGTGAAGCCAAGGTAGCAGAACTAGCCCGATTATTAAGGGCAAACTCGGCCAATGGTAAGAAAGCCACCCAATCATCCTGATCAGCAGACACAAAGCATCTCAAATAGGTTTCCAAAGTCTGATTAGTTCGCTCGGTTTGGCCACTTGTCTGAGGATGAAATGCGGAAGAAAAAGACAAATCAATGCCCAGCTTAGCACAAAAGGCCCGCCAAAACCTAGAAACAAACTGGGAACCTCTATCAGACACAATATTCTCTGGAATGCCATGCAAACGAACCACATGCTGAAAAAACAACGGAACCAAATCAGAAGAGGAAGGCAATTTAGGCAAAGGTACCAAATGAACCATCTTAGAAAACCGGTCACAAACCACCCAGATAACAGACATCCTCTGGGAAACCGGAAGCTCTGAAATAAAATCCATAGAAATATGCGTCCAAGGTCTCTCAGGGACCGGCAAAGGCAGAAGCAACCCACTAGCGCAGGAACAGCAAGGCTTAGCCCGCGCACAAATCCCACAGGACTGCACAAAAGAACGCACATCCCGCGACAAAGAAGGCCACCAAAAGGACCTACCAACCAAATCTCTGGTACCAAAAATCCCAGGATGGCCAGCCAACACAGAACAATGAACCTCAGAAATCACTTTACTAGTCCATCTATCAGGAACAAACAGTTTCCCCACTGGACAGCGGTCAGGTTTATTAGCCTTAAATTCCTGAAGAACCCATCGTAAATCAGGGGAGAGGGCAGAAATGCCGACCGGCTCAAGAACCCCAGGGGAATCAGGAAAAAATTCCTAGAGAGGACATCCGCCTTAACATTCATAGTACCAGGAATGTATGAGACCACAAAATCAAAACGGGAGAAAAACAGGGACCATCGAGCCTGTCTAGGATTCAGCTGTTTGGCAGACTCGAGGTAAATCAGATTCTTATGATCGGTCAGGACCACAATATGGTGCTTGGCCTCCTCAAGCCAATGTCGCCACTCCTCAAATGCCCACTTCATAGCCAACAACTCCCGATTGCCGACATCATAATTGCGTTCCGCAGTCGAAAACTTCCGAAAAAAGAAGGCACAAGGTTTCATCAAAGAACCATCAGAATTCCTCTGAGACAAAACGGCCCCTGCCCCAATCTCAGACGCGTCAACCTCAACCTGAAATGGAAGGGAAACATCCGGCTGACGTAACACAGGGGCAGAAGTAAATCGGCGTTTAAGCTCCTGAAAGGCAGAAACAGCCACGGAGGACCAATTCGTCACATCAGCGCCTTTCTTCGTCAAATCGGTCAGAGGTTTAACCACACTGGAGAAATTGGCAATGAAACGACGATAAAAATTAGCAAAGCCCAAGAATTTCTGAAGGCTCTTCACAGATGTGGGCTGAATCCAATCATGAATGGCCTGAACCTTAACCGGATCCATTTCTATAGATGAGGGAGAAAAAATGAAACCCAAAAAAGAAACCTTCTGCACTCCAAAGAGGCACTTTGACCCCTTCACAAATAAAGCATTATTACAGAGGATCTGAAATACCATCCTGACCTGTTTCACATGAGACTCCCAATCATTGGAAAAATTCAAAATATCATCCAAATATACAACCATGAATTTATCAAGATAACTCCGAAAGATATCATGCATGAAGGATTGGAACACAGATGGGGCATTAGAGAGTCCGAATGGCATCACAAGGTAATCAAAATGGCCTTCGGGCGTATTAAATGCAGTTTTCCACTCGTCACCCTGCTTAATACGAATAAGATTATATGCCCCTCGAAGGTCAATCTTAGTAAACCAGCTAGCCCCCTTAATCCTAGCAAACAAATCAGTAAGCAAAGGCAAAGGGTATTGAAATTTGACCGTGATCTTATTCAAGAGGCGATAATCAATACAGGGTCTCAAGGAGCCATCCTTCTTGGCAACAAAAAAAAACCTGCTCCCAATGGTGAAGAAGATGGCTGAATATGCCCCTTCTCCAAAGACTCCTTAATATAGCTCCGCATGGCGGCATGTTCTGGCACAGACAGGTTGAAAAGTCGGCCCTTAGGGAACTTACAACCTGGAATCAAGTCAATAGCACAATCACAGTCCCTATGTGGTGGAAGGGAACTGGATTTGGGCTCATCGAATACATCCTGGAAATCTGACAAAAGCTCAGGAATTTCAGAAGAGGGGGAAAAGGAAATTGACATCAAAGGAACGTGACCATGAACCCCCTGACAACCCCAACTAGTCACAGACATAGATCTCCAATCTAACACCGGATTATGCACCTGTAACCATGGAAAACCCAGCACAATATCATCATGCAAATTATGCAACACCAGAAAACGACAATCTTCCTGATGGGCTGGCGCCATGCGCATGGTCAGCTGTGTCCAAAACTGAGGTTTATTTTTAGCCAACGGTGTAGCATCAATGCCCCTTAAAGGAATAGGGTTCTGTAAAGGCTGCAAGGGGAAACCACAACGTCTGGCAAATTCTAAGTCCATTAAGTTCAGAGCGGCGCCTGAATCCACAAATGCCATGACAGAAAATGATGATAATGAGCAGATCGAGGTCAAAGATAACAGAAATTTAGGTTGTATAGTACTGATGGTAACAGAACCAGCGATTCTCTTTGTACGCTTAGGGCAATCAGAAATAACATGAGCAGAATCGCCGCAGTAAAAACACAACCCATTCTGACGTCTGAATCCTTGTCGTTCAGCTCTAGACAAAATCCTATCACACTGCATAGGCTCAGGGCTCCGCTCAGAGGACAATGCCACAGTGTGCACAACTCTGCGCTCGCGCAAGCGCCGATCAATCTGAATGGCCAGAGACATAGAATCACTCAGACCAGTAGGCGTGGGGAACCCCACCATAACATCTTTAACGGATTCAGAAAGACCCTTTCTGAAAATTGCCGCCAAGGCATCCTCATTCCATTTAGTCAGTGCAGACCATTTTCTAAATTTCTGGCAATACGATTCTGCCGCTTCTTGACCTTGACACAGGGCCAACAAGATTTTCTCAGCCTGATCCACAGAATTAGGCTCATCATACAACAACCCCAATGCCTGAAAGAAAGAATCAACATTAAGCAAAGCAGGATTGCCAGTTTCCAGGGAAAATGCCCAATCTTGTGGGTCACCACGCAGCAGAGATATGATGATTTTAACCTGCTGAATTGGATCACCAGAAGACCGGGGTCTCAATGCAAAAAACAGTTTACAGTTATTTTTGAAACTCAAAAATTTGGATCTGTCACCAAAGAATAAATCAGGAGTGGGAATCTTAGGTTCTAAGGCAGGAGTCTGAACAATATAATCTGAAATACCCTGTACCCTAGCAGCAAGCTGGTCTACACGAGAAGCTAATTCCTAAACATTCATGTTATTACTAGATTCCGTAGCCACCCAGAGATTAAGAGGGAGGAAAATACAAAACAGGCTAAGGAAAAAAAAATAGCTCAAAACCTTCCCTCCCTTCTTCTGAGATGCAATTAACTCATTGTGGGCCAGTTGTACTGTTATGATCTGGTGGCCTAGGAGCAGCATGAGACGGACTCTGGAGAAGGTGGTCCCTGTACTGACCGCAAACCCTGAACCTAGCAGCGCAACTAGAAGTAGCCGTGGGGGGTACCTAACACTCCCTAGACCCCTCGACACAGCCTAAGAACTAACTTCCCCTAAAGACAGAAACAGGAAACCTATCTTGCCTCAGAGAAAATCCCCAAAGGATAGATAGCCCCCCACAAATATTGATTGTGAGAGGAGAGGGAAATAACATACGCAGACATGAAATCAGAATTTAGCATAGGAGGCCATACTAGCTAAAAAGAAAGAATAGAACAGAGTACTATGCGGTCAGTATAAAAACGCTAGAAAATATCCACCACAGAAAATACAAATCACCACATCTGACTAAAGACATGGAGGGTATATCTGCATCTCCAGAGACACAGCTTGGCTGCAAAAAATCCTTCACAAACAAAGCTGGACAAGACAAAACATGAAAATGCACAGAACTATAAGGTCCACAGCAGGAGGACAGCAAAAACAAAGCCAGGACTTATCTTTGTAGAAAAGCACAGCAAACAGGAGAGACCAGAAGGGAAGTGAATCCTCCAAAAACAATGGACAACTGGCACTGACTAAAGGATCAAGCAGGACTAAATAGCTGATTTCAAATTGCAAAAAGTGAACACACCTGATAGATGCTGCAATCCACACACAGCCGCACTACCACTCATAACCACCGGAGGGAGCCCAAGAGCAGAATTCACAACACTACAGTTAGGGTTGGGGCTAAAGTTAGGGTTAGGGTTGGGGCTAAAGTTAGGGTTAGGGTTTGGATTACATTTACGGTTGGGAATAGGGTTGGGATTTGGGTTAGGGGTGTGTCTGGGTTAGAGATGTGGTTAGGGTTACCATTGGGATTAGGGTTAGGGGTGTGTTTGAATTAGGGCTTCAGTTATAATTGGAGGGTTTCCACTGTTTAGGCACATCAGGGGCTCTCCAAATGCGACATGGTGTCCAATCTCAATTCCAGCCAATTCTGCGTTGAAAAAGTAAAACAGTGCTCCTTCCCTTCCGAGCTCTCCTGTGTGCCCAAACAGGGGTTTACCCCAACATATGGGGTATCAGCGTACTCAGGACAAATTGCACAACAACTTTTGGGGTCCAATTTCTCCTGTTACCCTTGGGAAAATGCAATACTGGGGGCTAAAAAATAATTTTTGTGGGGAAAAAAAGATTTTTTATTTTCACGGGTCTGCGTTATAAACTGTAGTGAAACACTTGGGGGTTCAAATTCTCACAACACATCTAGATAAGTTCCTTGGGGGGTCTAGTTTCCAATATGGGGTCACTTGTGGGGGGTTTCTACTGTTTAGGTACATTTAGGGGTTCTGCAAACGCAATGTGACACCTGCAGACCAATCCATCTAAGTCTGCATTCCAAATGATGCTCCTTCCGAGCTCTGCCATGCGCTCAAACGGTGGTTCCCCCCCGACATATGGGGTATCAGCGTACTCAGGACAAATTGGACAGCAACTTTTGGGGTCCAATTTCTCCTGTTACCTGTTGTGAGTTCTGCTCTTGGGTTCCCTCCGGTGGTTTTAAGTGGAATGGCTGCTCCTTGGATTTAGCAGTCTGCAGCTGCTTCCACTGATTGTCTTTCTGCTCGGCTATTTATGCCTGGCTCTTCTCATCAGCCAGTGCCACTTGTCAATGGTTCCTGGTTGGATTCACATCTCTCTTGGATTTCCCTGATATCCTGACCAGTTCTGCAAAGATAAGTCCTTGCTTTGCTCTTTTCTGTCCACATGTTGTGGACTTATTCATTCTGTGCATTCTATGTTTTGTCCAGCTTCTCAGTATGGATTAATTCAGTTAAGCTGGAAGCTCTGGGAAGCAGATTTACCCTCCACACCTTTAATCAGGTGTGGAGACTTTTGTAAACTCTGTGTGGATTTTTGTAGTTTTTAATACTGACCGCACAGTATCCTATCCTGTCCTTCCTATCTAGCTAGACTGGCCTCCTGTGCTACATCCTGGTTTCATTCTGTGTATGTCTTTTCCCTCTCCACTCACAGTCATTACTTGTGGGGGGCTTTCTGTACTTTGGGGATTTTCTCTGAGGCAAGATAGTTTTCCTGTTTCTATCTTTAGGGGTAGTTAGTTCTCAGGCTGTGACGAGGTGCCTAGGGAGTGACAGGAGCATCCCACGGCTACTTCTAGTGCTGTGTTGAGCTTAGGGTCTGCGGTCAGTACAGGTACCACCTCCTTCAGCGCTCGTCCCATGTTGCTCCTAAACCACCAGTTCATAACAGTTACCCTCAGAAAAATACAAAACTGGGGGCTAAAAATAATTTTTGTGGGAAAAAAATTTTGTTTTATTTTTACGGCTCTGCATTATAAACTTCTGTGAAGCCCTTGGTGGGTCAAAGTGCTCACCACACATCCAGATAAGTTCCTTAGGGGGTCTACTTTCCAAAATGGTGTCACTTGTGGGGGGTTTCTACTGTTTAGGTACATTAGGGGCTCTACAAACCCAATGTGACGCCTGCAGACCATTCCATCTAAGTCTGCATTCCAAATGGCGCTCCTTCCCTTCCGAGCCCTCCTATGCACCCAAACAGTGGTTCCCCCCCCCACATATGGTTTATCAGCGTACTCAGGACAAATTGGACAACAACTTTTGGCGTCCAATTTCTCCTGTTCCCCTCGGAAAAATAAAAAAATGGGGGCTAAAAATAATTTTTGTGGGAAAAATGTTTTGTTTTATTTTAACGGCTCTGCATTATAAACTTCTGTGAAGCCCTTGGTGGGTCAAAGTGCTCACCACACATCTAGATAAGTTCCTTAGGGGGTCTAGTTTCCAAAATGGTGTCACTTGTGGGGGGTTTCAATGTTTAGGCACATCAGGGGCTCTCCAAATGCAACATGGCGTCCCATCTCAATTCCTGTCAATTTTGCATTGAAAAGTCAAATTTCCCTCCTTCACTTCCGAGCTCTGTCATGCACCTAAACAGTGGTTTACCCCCACATATGGGGTATCGGCGTACTCAGGACAAATTGTACAACAACTTTTGGGGTCCATTTTCTCCTGTTACCCTTGGTAAAATAAAACAAATTGGAGCTGAAGTAAATTTTTTGTGAAAAAAGTTAAATGTTCATTTTTATTTAAACATTTCAAAAATTCCTGTGAAACACCTGAAGGGTTAATAAACTTCTTGAATGTTGAACTGCACCTTGAGGGGTGCAGTTTTTAGAATGGTGTCACAATTGGCTATTTTCTATCATATAGACCCCTCAAAATGACTTCAAATGAGATGTGGTCCCTAAAAAAAAATGGTGTTGTAAAAATGAGAAATTGCTGGTCAACTTTTAACCCTTATAACTCCCTAACAAAAAAAAATTTTGGTTCCAAAATTGTGCTGATGTAAAGTAGACATGTGGGAAATGTTACTTATTAAGTATTTTGTGTGACATGTCTCAGTAATTTAATTGCATAAAAATTCAAAGTTGGAAAATTGCAAAATTTTCAAAATTTTCGCCAAATTTCCGTTTTTTCACAAATAAACGCAGGTAATATCAAAGAAATTTTACCACTATCATGAAGTACAATATGTCACGAGAAAACAATTTCAGAATCACCAGGATCCGTTGAAGCGTTCCAGAGTTATAACCTCATAAAAGAACAGTGGTCAGAATTGTAAAAATTGGCCTGGTCATTGACGTGCAAACCACCCTTGGGGGTAAGGGGTTAAAAAAAGGAAAGGGTTATATCCTATGGTACACCACTTGTAAATAGGTTATAATTTCTTACAGCATTATGCACATGTAGCAGCGTTCTTCATGGTGATTAAGACGTTAGTCGAAATGCGTCGGAAGAACGCTGCTATATGTGCATAATGCTGTAAGAAATCATAACCTATTTACAAGTGGTGTACCATAGGATATAACCCTTTCCTTTTTTTAAATGAAGAAATAAATTCACTGATTTTATTACATTCTTGCTGGATTCATTGATTTTTCTGTGAACTTGCACAATTGGTGGCGAACTAAATACTTTTTTCCCCACTGTACGTTGATTACTTTTAGGATGCCTTCCCTTTTTCATCACAATTTTTTTGTAGTGTTTCCCTATGATTTTGTATTATTTTATAAAAGAAACAGATAATACATATTATATTTAAGGGGTTTTGTACAACATTGACATTCTATTCAAACGCTGTTCTGCAGTACCTTATAGGAAGAAAATGGCGTGCACTCAATGTATAGTTAGGTGCTGGCTGAACGTGGATGATCCAATCAAGAGTCATAAGCTGAAGAAAGCAGCCGCACTCAAGTTTTGAATTTTTGATGCATAACAAGAGCAAAAGTTTATTCAAGTCACCACAATATTAGGCAAAAAATAGAGAGGGTCTCCGTGGTAGGCAAAAAGTGGGTGCCTACCACAGAGACCCTCTCTATTTTTGTCTAATATTGTGGTGACTTGAATAAACTTCTGCTCTTGTTATGCATCAAAAATTCAAAACTTGAGTGCGGCTGTTCTGCAGTACCTGACGGCGGCCACAAAACAGTGGTGGTGCTCCGTGCCATCTCTCCATTTACAACCAGATGCTGCTTATGTATCAATTTGAGTTCATGAATCAAGTTGAGGAAAATGGCTTTTTTTTGTGAAAATTCCTTTGTGTATTTTTTGTCTTCAGTAGTTTGTTCATCAAGTGAACTGAGCTGAGTTGTAGTGTACAGCACGGGTCAGGACGGACACCATGCCTGCCTCCTTTTCACTCCACACTTCATTTGCAGAATGACTCCTTAATTACATTTGGTTCCTGCTGAGCATCTGGTAATTTGCGGTTACATAAAATTCTTTAGCTCTGTTCACATGACGGTTTTCACCGGTATTCACCGTAGTTTGTTTGGTTTAGAACTGACAAATGAAACAGATACCTGGAATTAGGATCCAGCACGTACCCATATAGGCAGAGGGTCCGAAGATTTATATCTAGTCTCTGCTTGGTAGACGTTTTTTTATAAAGGAAAAATATACCCATCATGATGATTTTTTCTTTCCATTCTAAAAATAAACAACAAATGGAAGCTAAACCGCCCTCTATTAGTCAAAGGGGCCCCCTATTAGTTAAAAAAGCCCCCTATTACTCAAACAAAACCTGCATGTAGTGGAACGTGGAGCGTGGTGGTAGCCATGGGCGAGATATTCGCCTGTTACATGAATGTGGGGGGGTCCTGGCTGGGTGTGTGGACTTGTGGTGTGAAGGCGCTACACCCCCAAAGGCCGCATGTCACTGATGTTGCTGGTTTGCCAGGACCAGATGTTTCACAGTTCAATGAGGGAGATAGCCATTTGAAAATAAACTTTTCACTGAACGGGAACTTGTAGGAAATATGTATAAGAGATAAGGGGTACACAGTCTGTTAGGACTGGCGGAACGCACCAAGACAGATGGTATAGATGCGTTCGCAGTCCGGGGTCCACCGTGCAGGTGAAAACCTGCTGCTAGCAATTTTGCAGACTATATGGCGGTACACTAAAGTATACACGCGTGGGTTAACCTCACCCAGCGTGAAAGAAGCAATCCTATTAAGGCACAGGACCGCGGTAACGCACCTAAAGCGCGAGCAAGTAGTCAGCGAACTCAACCCCAACTAGGATTAAAGTCCGATTAGACCCTTGCTGGCACAACATCGCAACTGGGTGTGTAAGGAAACTGAAGAGCAATATTAAGGCACAAGAGTGCATGCAGTGCCGCACTGACGAACGCCACTAACCACCCAGGCTTGGGTAAGGAAAGCACAGAGGAAGTGCACGGCGCCGTACTGGCGGTGACAGCAACTGGACGCTATAATGTGTGACTAGTGCTGTAGCATAAGTCGGGCGCTAGGTAGCAGCCATACACCTTCCGCGAACAATCATTCAATAGGGTAGGCGTATCCAAGGACGACTTGCACTCACAACATACACACATTAGCGATTGAAAGACAATACTAGCGCATGGCCGTGCGGTCATGCGCAGTTTATATAGCAGCAGCACAGGAAGTGGCCACAGCACCTTCGCCCTTCCAAGACCTGCCAAGAGGACCAATGGAATGTGCTGCAGAGCCTGAGCACATGACCCTCGATCTCCAACGGGAGATCTTACCCTGGGCATGCTCAGTACATGCAGACAAGGACTTAGTCCCAGAGAAGTCCGCTCGCTGCTGACCAGCACTGACTTTAATGGCAGAGACTGGAGAAGCAGCAGTAACTCTCAGAACAGAGTGAGAATGAGCAAGACGCTGGGACCGACGTCTTTGCTGAGCAGACTCCACTGCGGCTGGACAAGAATGGGAAACCGCAGCGGAGGTGGCTCGAGATTCCCCCTGTGCAGAAGCGGGAACTCGACCCCTAACATTGCCCCCCCTCCTTGGGCCTCGCTACGTTCGAAGGCAGCAATGAGCTGCAGAGCCTGAATGTGCTCAGCAGGCTCCCAGGACCTATCCTCAGGGCCGTAACCCTTCCAGTCCACCCAAAAAAAATTTTTGCCACGTACCACCTTGCACCCCAAGATAGCGTTCACCTCGAAATCGTCCGTAGACGAACCCGATGTCCCGGCAGATGACTCAGAAAACCGGGACATGTATACGGGCTTAAGGAGGGACACATGAAAGGTGTCGGTGATACCAAGGCGTGGAGGAAGAGCCAGATGGTAGACCACAGGATTAACCTGTTCGGGGACCTTGAAGGGACCCAAGTAGCGAGGAGCAAATTTAGTGGACTCAACTCGCAGCCTGATGTTACGAGCGGAGAGCCACACCAAGTCGCCAGGAGCAAAGGTCGGTGCGGGGCGCCGATGAGCATCGGTGGAGGACCTCATTCTCTCCTTAGAGGCCCGAATGGCATCCTGAGTGCGGTCCCAAATATCCCGTGCCTCCACAGCCCAGTCTGCCACCCTGGAGTCTGCGGAAGACACGGGCATAGGCACAGGTACCCGTGGATGCTGACCATAGTTGAGGAGGAATGGGGTTTGTCCAGTGGAGTCGGCTAAGGCGTTGTTCAGCGCAAACTCTGCCCATGATAGCAAGGATGCCCAGTCATCCTGCCTGGCTGAAACAAAATGTCGCAGGTATGTGACCAAGGTCTGGTTGGTCCTCTCTACCAACCCATTCGTCTTGGGATGATAAGCGGAAGAGAGATTCAACTCAATACTGAGAAGACGACATAGCTCTCTCCAGAACCGAGACGCAAACTGGGGACCCCGGTCACTGACAATTTTGTCAGGCATACCATGTAGGCGGAAGATGTGCTTAATGAACAACGCAGCCAAGGCCCGTGCAGAAGGTAACCGTGGTAGTGGCACCAAATGCACCATTTTCGAGAAATGATCGGTGATGACCCAAATGATGGTACAGCCACGAGACTTGGGCAAACCCACGACAAAGTCCATCCCGACCATCTCCCAGGGCCTATCTGCCACCGGTAAGGGATAGAGCAACCCAGCTGGCCTTTGACACGGAGATTTATTTTTGGCGCAGGAGACACACGCCAGAATATAATCCCTGACATCCCGGACCATATGCGGCCACCAGTACGTCCTCGCCAGTAGCTCAGATGTCCTCTTTGTCCCAAAGTGTCCACCCACTCTGGACGAATGAGCCCAAAAGAGAACCTCCGGTCGCAAATTAATGGGCACAAAAGTCTTGCCCGGAGGCACAGACTCGAGCGAAACCGGCGCTACTGTTCTCAGGCTCTCAGAAGGAACAATAAGCCGAGGCTCCTCTTCCTCCTCTTCAGTTGACATAAGGGAGCGAGAGAGAGCATCAGCACGAATATTCTTCTCCCCGGCGAGAAAATTAAGAGAAAAGTGGAACCGGGAAAAGAACAAGGACCATCTGGCTTGGCGAGAATTTAGCCGCTGGGCTGTTTGTAAGTAGACCAAATTTTTGTGGTCAGTGTAAACCTGGAAGGGAAACCGCGCACCTTCCAGAAGATGTCTCCACTCTGAAAAGGCCAACTTCATTGCTAGCAGCTCCCTATCCCCGATGGAGTAGTTTCTCTCCGCTGGCGAGAAGGTCTTAGAGAAGAAGAAGCATGGATGCTTCCGACCTTGAGCATCCTTCTGATAGAGGACTGCTCCAGCACCAACGGATGAGGCATCCACCTCCATTAGGAATGGCTTATCCACATCGGGACGATGTAAGATGGGAGCGCTAGCAAAGTGGGACTTAATAGAAGTGAAGGCCTTGGAGACCTCTTCCGACCACAATTTAGGATTCGCTCCCTTCTTGGTGAGGGCTACCAAGGGAGCTACCAGAGTTGAGAAGTGGGGAATGAACTGGCGGTAATAGTTAATGAAGCTGCACCGCTTTAAGAGAATGGGGCTCTTGCCAGTCCATCACAGCCTGTAGTTTGGCAGGATCCATAGCCAATCCCTGGGCGGAGATGATATAGCCCAGGAACGGCAAAGACTCCTGCTCAAACATACACTTCTCCAACTTAGCGTAAAGAGAGTTTGCCCGTAGGAGGTCGAAGACTCTGCCAACATCTCTCCGGTGGGAGTCAATATCTGGAGAAAAGATGAGAATATCATCCAGATAGACTACAACTGAGGTGGAAAGCATATCCCGGAAGATGTCGTTGACAAAGTCTTGAAAAACGGCTGGGGCATTACAGAGCCCGAAAGGCATCACCAGATACTCATAGTGCCCATCTCTGGTGTTAAACGCCGTTTTCCATTCGTCCCCCTCACGGATGCGAATCAGGTTGTAAGCACCCCGCAGATCTAATTTAGTAAACACTCTAGCTCCCCGAAGCCTATCGAAGAGCTCGGATATCAAGGGCAAAGGATACTTGTTCTTAACGGTGATAGCGTTAAGACCCCTGTAGTCTATGCATGGACGTAGTTCCCCATTCTTCTTCTGCACGAAGAAGAACCCTGCCCCAGCAGGTGACACTGACTTCCTGATAAACCCTCTTGCCAGATTCTCTTGAATGTACTGAGACATGGCCTCCGTCTCCGGGAGAGATAATGGATAAACTCGACCCCGGGGAGGCTCCGCACCAGGCAAGAGATCGATAGGACAGTCATAGGGGCAATGGGGCGGAAGGGTCTCCGCCGCCTTTTTGGAGAACACGTCTGCGTAAGACCAATATTGCTTGGGGAGAGAGGATAGATCTGCGGGTACCTCAGTAGTAGCAACCTGAACGCACTCTCGGTGACACCTACCCCCACATGATTCACCCCATCCCAGAATTCTGCCTGAGGACCACTCGATGTGAGGAGAGTGGTACCGTAGCCAAGGTATCCCCAACAGGACCTCATCAATACCCTCAGGAATGATGAGCAGAGAAATAATCTCCTGATGGGATGGCGACATGGACAGAGTAACAGGGATGGTCTAATGTGTTATCTGTGCGGGGAGTGTCGACCCATTCACCACTCGTACCGTTACTGGTTGAGCTAGCATAACCAGGGGTATTGCGTGACGTTGGGCGAAGGCAGAAGACATAAAATTGCCCTCCGCCCCCGAATCCACGCAGAGGTCTACCGAGTGGGAGGATGAGCCAAAGGTAATTGTCCCCTTAAAGGACAATTTGGAGGCAAACGTCGCAGTGTCTAGTGCACCTCCACCTACTACCACTAGACGCTGACGTTTCCTCGACCGCTGATGACATCTGGTGGCAAAATGTCCTGACTGTTGGCATACATGGCAACCCTGGAGTGCACGAGCGGTCTGGGACTTAGATCCCGCTCGTGACACCACCTTAGGTTCCTGGAACTCAGGAGCCTGGACTGGAGATTCCAAAGGTTTGGCGAAGGTGGGAGCCAGCCGAAACCTCTGCCTACACTGGGCTCGCTCTAACCTCCGCTCGTGAAAACGGAGGTCGATGCGAGTAGATACTGTTATTAACTCTTCCAGTGTGGCGGGAATCTCCCTAGTGGCCAGAGCATCCTTAACGTGGTCAGCCAGCCCCCTCCAAAATATAGGGATAAGGGCTTTATCCGACCACTCCAGCTCAGATGCTAGAGTGCGGAAATGGACGGCAAAAAGGCTGACCAAGGACGAGCCCTGAGTCAGTGCCAACAGTTGGAGCGCCGTGTCATGGGTGACACGAGGTCCTAGAAAGACCTGTTTCAGAGTGCTCAGGAATAACGGAGCACTCTGCACCACATGATCGCCACGCTCCCACAGCGGCGTAGCCCACTGTAACGCCCTGTCCGACAATAAGGAAATTATAAAGCCCACCTTAGCCCGCTCTGTAGGGAAACGAGAGGCCAGAAGCTCGAGATGTATTGAGCACTGACTCACGAAACCCCTACAGGACTTACTGTCACAAGAAAATTTCTCTGGTAGCGGGAGGCGATATAGCGTCGGTACAGGGGCGGCAGTGGACAAGGTAGCTGCAGCCACACTTGCAGCCTGAACAGCGACAGCAGTAACATCCACAGCTGAGGTTGAATGCTCAAGAGCCGCCAACCTTCCCTCCAGCTGCTGGATGTACCGCTGTAAACGCTGGTCGTCCGCCATTTTACTAGCCAGACCCTGGCGCTAGTATTCTGTTAGGACTGGCGGAACGCACCAAGACAGATGGTATAGATGCGTTCGCAGTCCGGGGTCCACCGTGCAGGTGAAAACCTGCTGCTAGCAATTAGCAGACTATATGGCGGTACACTAAAGTATACACGCGTGGGTTAACCTCACCCAGCGTGAAAGAAGCAATCCTGTTAAGGCACAGGACCGCGGTACCGCACCTAAAGCGCGAGCAAGTAGTCAGCGAACTCAACCCCAACTAGGATTAAAGTCCGATTAGACCCTTGCTGGCACAACACCGCAACTGGGTGTGTAAGGAAACTGAAGAGCAATATTAAGGCACAAGAGTGCATGCAGTGCCGCACTGACGAACGCCACTAACCACCCAGGCTTGGGTAAGGAAAGCACAGAGGAAGTGCACGGCGCCGTACTGGCGGTCACAGCAACTGGACGCTATAATGTGTGACTAGTGCTGTAGGATAAGTCGGGCGCTAGGTAGCAGCCATACACCTTCCGCGAACAGTCATTCAATAGGGTAGGGGTATCCAAGGACGACTTGCACTCACAACATACACACATTAGCGATTGAAAGACAATACTAGCGCATGGCCGTGCAGTCATGCGCAGTTTATATAGCAGCAGCACAGGAAGTGGCCACAGCACCTTTGCCCTTCCAAGACCTGCCAAGAGGACCAATGGAATGTGCTGTAGAGCCTGAGCACATGACCCTCGATCTCCAACGGGAGATCTTACCCTGGGCATGCTCAGTACGTGCAGACAAGGACTTAGTCCCAGAGAAGTCCGCTCGCTGCTGACCAGCACTGACTTTAATGGCAGAGACTGGAGAAGCAGCAGTAACTCTCAGAACAGAGTGAGAATGAGCAAGACGCTGGGATCGACGTCTTTGCTGAGCAGACTCCACTGTGGCTGGACAAGAATGGGAGACCGCAGCGGAGGTGGCTCGAGATTCCCCCTGTGCAGAAGCGGGAACTCGACCCCTAACACAGTCTTATGAAGGTTTCCTTTTTGCTGTTGAGGGGAAAAAGAAAAAAAAGTCTTTAAATCTTCAGCTTAGCGAGTGTGAACGAGCTGAGTGTGACCTGAGCATAAGTGTGAGCGGCGGTAAGTGTGTGATTTGTGATTCAGTGACTTTGGATTCAGGGAGTTTCCAAGGGTGGAATCACTGAATTGCTGTCTGTATCTTAATACTTTGTATTTGTTTGTTTTTTTTGTTTTTGTTTTTTTATTTAATGTTTCTGTGTGGTGCTATCCCCATTAGGAAATGTGCTCCACTGTTGCTAATGCCATCCAGTGCACATCTTGCCACATGTATGCAGTCCTTGAGCAGCCGGTCGAGGATGCATACTGCTGTGCGAGATGTGAGCACGTTGTGCATTTGGAAGCCCAGATTCTGAATCTAAATGTGCAGCTGGGAACACTGAGATCCATAGACAATATGGAAAGGAGTCTTCTGCTCACTGAGCAGACGTTCAATGGGATTGATGAAGGGGGGGATGGTAGGATGGAGCCACAGGACAGTGGAGTAGCAAGCTGGGTGACAGTTAGAAGGCCGGGTAGAAGGAAGAGTACCAGGGAGGGTAGTCCTGATCTGGCACACCCCAATAAGATTGCTAAGTTGGCAGATGAGGGGGGTGCCAGTACAGGGGTAGCACTGCTGCAGCCAGGCATGTCCTCTGAAAGCCGGAGGAGTGACTGCTCCAGTAAGGAGGGAAATAGGAGAGCAGGGCAGGCCAGACAGGTGCTGGTAGTGGGGGACTCAATTATTAGGGAAACAGATAGGGCAATCTGTCACAAAGACAGGGATCGTCGAACGGTGTGCTGCCTACCTGGCGCTCGAGTCCGACACATCGCTGATCGGGTGGACAGATTACTGGGAGGGGCTGGTGAGGCCCCGCGGTCATGGTGCACATTGGCACAAATGACAAAGTTAGAGGTAGGTGGAAGGTCCTTAAAGATGATTTCAGGGAATTAGGCTGCAAGCTAAAAGCAAGGACCTCCAACGTGGTATTTTCCGAAATACTGCCTGTACCACGTGCCACGCAAGAGAGGCAACGGAAGATTAGGGAGGTTAATAAGTGGCTCAAGAATTGGAGTAGGAAGGAGGGGTTTGGGTTCCTGCAGAACTGGGCTGGCTTCTCAGTTGGATACAGGCTCTACGCTAGGGACGGGCTGCATCTCAATGGGGAAGGTGCAGCTGTGCTGGGGGAGAAAATGGCTAGAAGGTTGGAGGAGTGTTTAAACTAGGGATTGGGGGGGGAGGGTATTCATTTTATAGGAGGGGAAGGAAGTGCAGATAGAGACCTGGGCACAAATAAGGAAGTTGGGGTGGTGGTGGCATGGGGGGTGGGGTTACAACAATTCATAATTTAAGAAAGAATAGAGGTGCAGAGAGATACATAAAGTGTATGTATACTAATGCCAGAAGCCTCGCCAACAAAATGGATGAATTAGAACTAATGTTGTTGGAGCATAATTATGACATGGTGTGGATATCTGAAACATGGCTGGATGAGAGCCATGACTGGGCTGTTAACTTGCAGAGTTATAGTCTGTTCAGAAATGACCGAATGGATAGGCGAGGGGGAGGGGTGTGTCTATATGTAAAATCATCCTTAAAACCCATCCGGCGTGATAATATAGGTGAATCTAATGAAAATGTAGAGTCCCTGTGGGTGGAGATAAGGGGAGGGGGGAAAATAATAAATTACTGATAGGGGTTTGTTATAAATCTCCAAAAATAATGGAAGCAACGGAGAATATCCCCGTAAAGCAAATAGATGAAGCTGCGACTCAAGGAGAAGTCATTATCATGGGGGACTTCAACTACCCTGAAATAGATTGGGGAACAGAAACCTGCAGTTCCAGCAAAGGTAATCGGTTTTTGACAACTATGAGAGACAATCACCTTTCACAATTGGTTCAGGACCCAACAAGAAGGGGGGCACTACTAGACCTTATATTAACCAACAGGCCAGACCGCATATCAAATATAAGGGTTGGGGGTCACTTGGGGAATAGTGATCACAAAATAATAAGTTTTCATGTATCCTTTAATAAGATGTGCATTAAAGGGGTGCATTAAAAGAGGTCTGGATACACATGATGAGAGCATTATACTGCCTCTGTACAAATCCCTAGTTAGACCGCACATGGAGTACTGTGTCCGGTTTTGGGCACCGGTGCTCAGGAAGGATATAATGGAACTAGAGAGAGTACAAAGGAGGGCAACAAAATTAATAAAGGGGATGGGAGAACTACAATACCCAGATGGATTAGCGAAATTAGGATTATTTAGTCTAGAAAAAAGACGACTGAGGGGCGATCTAATAACCATGTATAAGTATATAAGGGGACAATACAAATATCTCGCTGAGGATCTGTTTATACCAAGGAAGGTGACGGGCACAAGGGGGCATTCTTTGCGTCTGGAGGAGAGAAGGTTTTTCCACCAACATAGAAGAGGATTCTTTACTGTTAAGGCAGTGAGAATCTGGAATTGCTTGCCTGAGGAGGTGGTGATGGCAAACTCAGTCGAGGGGTTCAAGATAGGCCTGGATGTCTTCCTGGAGCAGAACAATATTGTATCATACAATTATTAGGTTCTGTAGAAGGACGTAGATCTGGGGATTTATTATGATGGAATATAGGCTGAACTGGATGGACAAATGTCTTTTTTCGGCCTTACTAACTATGTTACTATGTTACTATGTGTAGTAGAGGGGTGACAATGACACTAAACTTCAGGAGGGCAAATTTCCAACTGATGAGAGAGGATCTTGGTGCAATTAACTGGGACGATATCCTGAGACATAAAAATACACAAAGAAAATGGGAGACGTTTATTAGCATCCTGGATAGGACCTGTGCACACACAGTATATACGTATGGGAATAAACATACTAGAAATAGGAGGAAACCAATATGGCTAAATTGAGCTGTAAAGAGCGCAATAAGAGACAAAAAGAAAGCATTTAGAGAATTAAAGGAAGTTGGTAGTGATGAGGCATTAAATGAATACAAAAAATTAAATAAATTCTGTAAAAAGCAAATCAAGGCAGCAAAGATTGAGACAGAGAGACTCATTGCCAGAGAGAGTAAAAATAATCCCAAAATATTCTTTAACTACATAAATAGTAAGAAACTAAAAAATGATAGTGATGGCCCCCTTAAAAATAATCTGGGTGAAATAATGGTGGATGAGGATGAGGAAAAAGCCAATATGCTAAATTACTTTTTTTCATCAGTATTTACACAAGAAAATCCCATGGCAGACAAAATGACTAGTGATAAAAATTCCCCATTAAATATCACCTGCTTAACCCAGCAGGAAGTGCGGCGGCGTCGGAAAATCACTAAAATTGACAAATCTCCGGGCCCGGATGGGATACACCCCCGAGTACTGCAGGACCTAAGTACAGTCATTGATAGACCATTATATTTAATCTTTAAAGAGTCCATAATAACTGGGTCTGTACCACAGGACTGGCGTATAGCAAATGTGGTGCCAATATTCAAAAAGGGGAAAAAAACTGAACTCGGAAATTATAGGCCAGTAAGCTTAACCTCTACTGTGGGTAAAATCCTGGAGGGCATTCTAAGGGATGCTATACTGGAGTATCTGAAGAGGAATAACCTCATGACCCAGTATCAGCACGGGTTTACTAGGGACCGTTCATGTCAGACTAATCTGATCAGCTTCTATGAAGAGGTAAGTTCAGGACTGGACCAAGGAAACCCAGTGGACGTAGTGTATATGGATTTTTCAAAAGCTTTTGATACGGTGCCACACAAAATGTTGATACATAAAATGAGAATAATGGGGATAGGGGAAAATATGTGTAAGTGGGTTAAGAGCTGGCTCAGAGATAGGAAATAAAGGGTGGTTATTAATGGAGCACACTCGGACTGGGTCGCGGTTAGCAGTGGGGTACCACAGGGGTCAGTATTGGGCCCTCTTCTTTTTAACATATTTATTAATGACCTTGTGGGGGGCATACAGAGCAGAATTTCAATATTTGCAGATGACACTAAACTCTGCAGGGTAATCAATACAGAGGTGAACATTTTTTTATTACAGGATGATTTATGTAAACTAGAAGCTTGGGCTGATAAATGGCAAATGTGCTTTAATGGGGATAAATGTAAGGTCATGCACTTGGGTAGAAGTAAGAAGATGTATAACTATGTGCTTAATTCTAAAACTGTGGGCAAAATCATCAATGAAAAAGACCTGGGTGTATGGGTGGATGACAAACTCATATTTAGTGGCCAGTGTCAGGCAGCTGCTACAAAGGCAAATAAAATAATGGGATGCATTAAAAGAGGCATAGATGCACATGAGGAGAACATAATTTTACCTCTACACAAGTCACTAGTTCGACCACACTTAGCATACTGTGCACAGTTCTGGTCTCCGGTGTGTATAAGAAAGACATAGCTGAACTAGAGCGGGTGCAGAGAAGAGCGACCAAGGTTATTAGAGGACTGGGGGGTCTGCAATACCAAGATAGGTTATTACACTTGGGGCTATTTAGCTTGGAAAAACGAAGACTAAGGGGTGATCTTATTTTAATGTATAAATATATGAGGGGACAGTACAAAGACCTTTCTGATGATCTTTTTAATCATAGACCTGAGACAGGGACAAGGGGGCATCCTCTACGTCTGGAGGAAAGAAGGTTTAAGCATAATAACAGACGCGGATTCTTTACTGTAAGAGCAGTGAGACTATGGAACTCTCTGCCGTATGATGTTGTAATGAGTGATTCATTAATTAAATTTAAGAGGGGACTGGATACCTTTCTGGAAAAGTATAATGTTACAGGGTATATATACTAGATTCCTTGATAGGGCGTTGATCCAGGGAACTAGTCTGATTGCCATATGTGGAGTCGGGAAGGAATTTTTTTTTCCCCAATGTGGAGCTTATTTGCCACATGGGTTTTTTTTTTCCTTCCTCTAGATCAACATGTTAGGGCATGTTAGGTTAGGGTATGGGTTGAACTAGATGGTCTCAAAGTCTTCCTTCAACCTTAATAACTATGTTACTACTAGATGGTGGCCCGATTTTAACGCATCAGGTATTCTAGAATATGCATGTCCACGTAGTATATTGCCCAGCCATGTAGTATATTGCACAGCCCACATAGTATATTGCCCAGCCACATAGTATATTGCCAAGCCTAAAACTAATACTGGTTATAGGTCAGGGAAAATTAGTGTAGCACAATTAACCTATACTCTAAAAATATGTACAATACCTATTTCATTAATTACATGAATCCATAAAAACAACCACAGACATAATACCACAAATAACCGTGCTCTCTATCTAGCCCTAGAGAAACGGCCCTCAATGACCACTACCTGTCAGCGGAGGTTGGCACCCTACACACAATCGAGATTGGCGCCCCCACTCAACGTCGGCTGGCCCTGTTACTCCTATTAATGCCCTAAACACATGTGTCACACTTGGGCCTCCATTTACTCAACAGGAAATGATAGGGTAAAGATTTTCCAGCCACGTAGTATATTGCCCAGCCACGTAGTATATTGCCCAGCCACGTAGTATATTGCCCAACCACGTAGTATATTGCCCTGCTACGTAGTATATTGCCCTGCTATATTGCCCAGTGACGTAGTATATTGCCCAACCACGTAGTATATTGCCCTGCCACGTAGTATATTGCCCAGTGACGTAGTATATTGCCCAGCCACGTAGTATATTGCCCAACCACGTAGTATATTGCCCTGCCACGTAGTATATTGCCCAGTGACGTAGTATATTGCCCAGCAATGTAGTATATTGCCCAACCACGTAGTATATTGCCCAGCCACGTAGTATATTGCACAGTCACGTAGTATATTGCCCAGTCACGTAATATATTGCCCAGCCACGTAGTATATTGCCCAGGTACGTAGTATATTGCCCAACCACGTAGTATATTGCCTAGTGATGTAGTATATTGCGCAGCCACTTAGTATATTGCCCAGTAACGTAGTATATTGCCTAGTGACGTAGTATACAGCACAGAGCCACGTAGTATATTGCCCAGTTACGTAGTATATTACCCAGTGACGTAGTATACAGCACAGAGCCACGTAGTATATTGCACAGCGACATAGTATACAGCACAGAGCCACGTAGTATATTGGGCAGTTACATAGTATATTGCCCAGTTACGCAGTATATTGCCCAGTGACGTAGTATACAGCACAGAGCCACGTAGTATATTGCACAGCGAAGTAGTATTTTGCCCAGCCAGCGAAGTAGTATAGAGCACAGAGCCACGTAGTATATTGGCCAGTCACGTAGTATATTGCCCAGGTACGTAGTATATTGCCCAGCCAGGTTTGCCACAGGTTAAAAAATAAAAAATAAACATATACTCACCTTTCCGAAGGCCCCTTGTAGTCCATGGCAGGTTCCGGTCCCAGGGTTGGTATGAGCGCAGGACCTGTGATGACTTCGCGGTCACATGACCGTAACGTCATGGCAGTTCCTTCTCGCGCAGGTGCGCAGGGCCTGTGATGACGTCGCGGTCACATGACCATGATGTCATGGCAGGTCCTTCTCCCATACTATCTTTGCCACCGGAACCTGCAACGGAAGATGGCGGCCGGCGCGAGCGACTACGGAGGGTGAGTGTAGCAGGTTTTTTTTATTATTATTATTTTTAACATTACATTTTTTACTATTGATGCCGCATAGGCAGCGTCAATAGTAAAAAGTTGGGGACACACAGCGTTAATAGCGGCGGTAACGGAGTGCGTTACCCGCGGCATAACGCTGTCCGTTACCACCGGCATTAACCCTGTGTTAGCGGTGACCGGTGGGGAGTATGCGGGCGACAGGCACTGACTGCGGGGAGTAAGGAGCGGCCATTTTCTTCTGGACTGTGCCCGTCGCTGATTGGTCGCGGCAGCCATGACAGGTGGCTGGCGAGACCAATCAGCGAATGAATAACCGTGACAGACAGAAGGACAGACAGACAGACGGAAGTGACCCTTAGACAATCATATTGTAGATGTTACTATGTTTACAACCCAAAACATTTTCCATACACAGATTCCTTCCTACTTCTCTATTGTTCTCCTTTCTTTCCTTTTCCTCTTGACTCTTTCTACTTGTCTTCTGTTTCTCCACAACCCAGCTTAACTTTACAGTCCTGCTTAGCAAGAGTCCTTTACTCGCCCGGCGGTTCTGTGTCTTCTTTCCCGTTAGGGAGCTAGTATGGCCGGACTAGGCTTCAAGCTCTCTCACAATCTATTAATCTCATGTACTCAGTCCTGTCTAGGCCCTTTACTTTCAAGAGTTATAAACTCTGGACCTTTCTACTAGGCGTAATCTTACAGGACCAGTCTCTGATCGATCACTCTGTCTCTAAGTCACTTCTTCTATGGATCTCGTTATCTCTTTCCTTTGGTCTTCTCTCACTTTAGGGACATCCCAGAATGCAGTACTTCTCATAACAGACCTTAGATCCGTTTTGTATGCACTCCAGGGCCTTTCTGACCCTCTGACAGGAATTTGTCACTTTCACTTCAATGCAACACCACCCACTCTGGGTTAGCCCCAAACATTAACTCTCCCTATCCCTACTGTCAAACTATACACGCTATCAACACTACAAATGCCTTTAATGCCGATCACAATTCACATAACACATCATTAACATGATCACATTATGCAGTACAGTTCACATTATATCACATAACATATTACAACAATAAACTTGCTTCTTCAAGGGGGAACATGGGCAACTTATCCATCTCCTTACAGTTACACTATTTTGAGGTGAAATACAGCAACATTTGAGCTTTCTGCCACTATGCTTTGTTATTAACACTACAGCTCCTTCATTCTAAGGATTGGTGGTCTATCAGAGAGTTATAATTTTGTATTTCTTGTTTTGTGAGAAAACCTTTTCAGTCTATAGTTGTACAAATTAAAGCATTGAATTAGGAGTTCTGTAGCAGAAAAATTAAGATTTATAAAGAAAGAGATGCCCTCTGACAAAGGATGATGCCGAAACACGCGTGGGGACTTGGTGCCATTCAGCAGGAGGAGTTGAATTCAGGCACTTACACGCTACTGTTTTTCTACCGTAATATCTTTTAGATATATATATATGTAATTTCACCATGAAATGTGTTGCTACCTTCATGTGCATTTAAATACATGCATATTGGGTACATCTGTACTTGATTTTAATGTAACATTATTTAACGCCTTCACAACATCCACCGTATATATGGAGCGAATGTTGGAAGTGGGCGTATGGGGCAGTCTACCGCATCGAGCCCACCCTATACTCGGTAAGAAAGTAATGGCTGTGTATTACAGCCAAAACTTGCTCCTAATAATCATGGATAGAGCAGCGTGCGATTGTTAACTTGTTACTTGAATAGTCAATCTCTGAGAGTGGCATTTAACACGCGACGGTCATTAATTACGCTCATTGGCGAGCCCATTACATGAACCCCCTTGTCTTTCATTGGACGGCTTCTTTGAAACTATGCCAGTGGCCAGGCTTCAAAGGAGACCATGATTTCTGCTATATACAGAGATGCACAAGTGATCAGATGATCGCATCTTCAACTCCCCTAAGGGGCTAATAAGAATTGTGGAAAGCAAAGAAAATGGTTTAAAAAATATATATATAAAAACAATTAACTCGATAGGTAAACAACGTAAACTTTTTTGTTCACAGCAATTTTACAAAAATACTGTGTCAAGCGATCAAAAAGTCATATCTATCTCAAAATGGTAATAAAAACATCAACTTGCCATGCAAAAAATAAGCCATCACTCAGCTCCATCAGCCAAAAAATTAAAATGTTACGGGTCTGATTTCCATTTTTTTTGCCACCTCTTAAATGAAAAATCTGGACAAGTTTGTTATTGATGAAATCTTAATGAGATCATATTCCATGGTTATTTTTACCACAAAATGCACATTGTCAAAACAATTCCCAAGAAACAATGTCAGAATTGAGTTTTGTTTTCTTTCAAAATTTAAAAGCACTTGAAATTTTTTTCCCCGTTTTCCAGTACACCTTCTGGAATTTAAAGGGGGTTGTAAAGGCTTGGGGTTCAAGTCTGCAGTCCATATGTGTGACTGCAGACTTGTAAATTCTCACAGTGCGCATAGTGCATGCTGCCAGGATTCTCGATTGCAGGAAGCAGGCAGCAAGTAACACAAGTATCTGATTTGCATACATACAGTCACATGATGACTAACTATGTGCAGCCTCACTCACTACAAGTGAAATGAGTGAGGCCAGGCATGTCTAGTAAGAATGTGACCAGAAGTATGCAAATAGCATACTTGAGGTCACATGACAACCTGCTTTTGTCAAATCCTCACAGTGTGTCCCATAGAGGGACTCCAGACTTAGACAAGCCATTTAATTCCTCTATAGAGACTATAGTGGTGGTTTCACTGACTTTTTCATATTGCAATGGAAATTTGTAAGTCTAAATGACAGTATATCCATGTTTTCATGTAATAAAACATTAAAGATATTGAAGTGTGCTGCGATTTGCTACATTAAGTTTCCCTTTAAGACCATGCTATAAAAGTACAATTCTTAAAATATTAGAAGACACATACAAGCTTTTCAGACACATTGGGTCTCTTCTACAGGGTCTGAGCAATATACTTCTACAGTGCTATGTTATCGGCCCTCCATAAAGTCGCTTGTTTAATGCACCACTCCACTGGGGTGATGCTTCTAATCTAGGTTCCCTCCTCTTATTCTCATACTTACCAGCCAATATCTTCAGCTGTTTCCGTTCACTCTCCAGCACCTTGTGACCTGCCGGAAGGGCTCCTTGGAGTTATTTGGAATGCACCAGTCAGTGTCGGAGGTAGAATGAGACTGATAGATTTACATTGAGAGCTTGGGACCATTACTTCTGACTTCCAGTCAGTCAAAAGTTGCAGTTGCAAGATGGCTATGTGGGAATGAATGGGTTCCAGGAGGAGCTGAAGATGGTGGCTGGTAAGTGTAAGACATTGTTCATTAAATTACATTAATGACACCATTCGAGCACTGAAATGTAAACAAGATGCTGGAGTAGTGCTTTAAAGGAATGTCTCATATTTCATATACTGAAATAAATCACTAAAACAATGTGTACAGAACTTTTTGGATGCAAGTCCAGTATTTGCAGACAAGCACAGATCACCTTTTTAATTAATTTCTATCATAAAACAACAACCATAAGATGATTATTGTGTCCTTTGTGGCTAATGATAAATACTGATGTTATGTTATCTCTTGTGATTTCCCAACCATTCTTACCAAGGATGCACAAAACAGACAGTGGTACACACATCAATACCTGTCTACAAATCTGATAGAGATAGAGCAATGAGAAAAGGCCAGCACTCACCAAATCAGTACAATGTAGGATACAGTACAAAGAGCAGACGCAGCTATACCTGAACCACTGCTCAATGGGTTCTGTCTGTAGTAGGGCAGGAAATTGTGCTGCCAGCTAGTTGCAGAGCCCTTCTGTTCCTCCTTTTCCGGTAAAGACAATTGCATTACATTGAGGCTGGACTTCAGAAAATAGCTCTTTCAAAAGTTGAAACTCTGATTAACTGTTTATAGGAGGCTTCAGGAAGATCAAACTTGAAATGATTGGATTGTATTAGTTAACTAAAAAAAATGAACTTGTAAGCAGCCGAGGATATGGCAGAAATAATGTTTCACCCCTTGTCTGGTTACAATTACATTTCAAAGGCGTAATTACAAATTAGATTTGTAGATTACAAATTAGGTTTCGAGTTGCTGTTTCCTGCTCAGTGTCTGCAATTTAAATAGATACACAGTGCATTACAGGGTGTAAAATGTATAGTTTAAAAATGTTTTTAATGTTTTTTTTTATTATTGTTGCTATCTATAAAAAAAAACTGACAAACATTTTAGAAACTGGTTATTAGGGCTATTATTGATCCATAATTCCTGTTGGACATTAGCAGCAACAGATTGACTCCGACCCTACTGAATTGTATTTAAGTAATTCATTACCACGCTGTAGAAGGGATGTGCCCCAAAATGTATATCTTTATATTGAGATGTGTTTAATGCATGTTTTGTATATATACACCCCCACATGGAGGAGCGAAGCCCATCCTCCAGCCTGCAGTATTGCAAAGTAGGTCTGTCATGAGCTGGTAAGACAGGTTATTGAGGGGATGTACCTTTGCCAGTGGACAATAGACTTATGACCTCATTCCCCACACCTGGGGCTGGACACACCTCTTTTAGCTGGTCACATAAAAGGGACAAGAGCATGTGGTTCTGTCTTTTACATCTTTTGCTTTGCCTGCATCCTGGAATGATCATGGAACCACATGGTGGATAAGTATACTCTGTATCCCCTTTTCTTACTAGGCCCTGTAACCTCTTAGGCCTTAGGGTTAGTAAGCTATAGATTGGGAGGGCTGATATTGCATGTGTGATTTGTGTAATTTGGCAGTTAATTGTGGGTTATTACTGTGTGATATTGTTGGGATATCACTGTATACTGTAGTGATATTACTGTATTAGTGTTGTAGTATCAGCATAATTGTATATATATATATATATATTTATAGTCACCAGCTTGGGTATAAATATATATCTGTATGTTATAGACTGCAGACTTGAGTGTGTGTGTAATAAATATCCTTTATTGTTACACTGTTTTGTCTCAGTTAGTATATAGTATAAGGAAAAGATAATGTTGAGGCATTATTAAGTGGATATTAATTATTAATAGTCAAGTTTGGCAATAATAGTTAATATCGGACGTCAATAGAAGTGTAAGGAGGGTTCCCCTTTGATACTATAAGTTTAGTATATTTTTAGGGGGCAACCCGTCCTTTTACACACGCTCTCAACCGGACAAAAGTCATGAGGGATATGAGGTGATCTGTAGCCAACACATATTGGTGAATGGTACATTCTGTGTAATCTACTGAATTTAAAGGTCATACCGATCAATGATCTCCTGTCTGAAAATGAGGCTCTTGAAATGACTGTAGGAAGTATGAAACCGCAGGAAATATTAATCTAGTACTAGCTGTAGTGGCCAGTGTAAAAATTGCTACATTTTGGATCTTTCTTTTAACCTCTTAATGACAGAGCCAATTTTGACCTTAATGACCAAGCCAAATTTTACAATTCTGAGCACTGTCACTTTATGTGGTAATAACTCTGGAACACTTCAACGGATCCCAGGGATTCTGAGATTGTTTATTCATGACATGTTGTACTTCTTGATAGTGGTAAAATTTGTCAATATCACTTCTGTCTATTTGTAAAATGGAAATGGAAATTTGGCAAAAATGTTGAAAATGTTGCAGTTTTCAAACATTGATTTTTTGTGTCCTTAAATCAGAGAGTCCTGTCACACAAAATAGTTCATAATTAACATTTCCCACATGTCTACTTTACATAAGCACAATTTTGGGATCATAATTTTTTTTGTTAGGATGTTGTTATAAGGATTAAAAATTGACCAGCTATTTAATATTTAACTTTTTTCACAAAAATGACTTTATATCTATACTTTTTTATTTTCACAATGGTAGGAAGAGAAAACGGACCACACACAATTTGTTGTGCCATTTCTCCTGATACCCCATATGTGGGGAAAATCCACTGTTTAGGTGCAGGGCAGGGCTCGGAAGGGAAGGAGCGCCATTTGACTTTTTGAACATAAAATTGGATGGAATCAAGAGTGGATGCCATGTCCTGTTTGGAGAGCCCCTGATGTGCCTAAACAGTGGAAATTCCCACAAGTGACCCCAGTTTGTAAACCACACCCCTCAAGGATTTTATCCAGGGGTATAGTGAGCATTTTGACCCATAGGTACAAAACAAAATTTGATAACATTAGGTTGTCACATTGATTATGTCGTCGTCATTCGTGTTGAGCGTAATTGCTTGCTACTCAAGTTTGTATCTAGTGCTTGGGTATGCACCAAATATCACAGGAGCTCAAGTGACCTGCTCTAGACACTTCCCTTCATGTTTTGAAGCTGTTAGGCACCCAAATAAAACATGTGAGGATCCGCGATACTCCAGTCATACCCTACCAGATGCAAACTCGAGTAGCCAGCACTTGCGCTCAACACTAGCTGTCAAATGGTCATCTTTTTTTTTTTACTTTTGAAAAAAAAAACAAATTTTACTTCAACCCTAACCCAAATCCTTTCCCCAACCCCATATTATTTTGATCACTGTCATAGGGTCTATCACAGTGATCAAAAGTAACCAATAGAAAAAATTGCCTATTGTTGCCGGGTACCAGCCGGCAGATCTCGGCGGGCACACTGTGCATGTGCCCGCTATTTGTTTTCCAGGAGGATAACACCATTTCTCTCTTCTCTAATATGCTAGATCATATCAGAGGAGAGAGAAATTTATTATAAAAATGATTTTTTTTTGTGACCACTGTTAATGGGTGCATAAACAGCATTCACGTGACAGGGGACCATAGAAAACGTCCCTGTTCATGTTCTCCAGGGTCTCTTCTACCTCCGATTTTCTTATGCTGGGGAGCACTATACCCTTATTTCTCAACGCTGTTAAAAAGCAGCGCTGAGGAATGAGTAGCTTTAACTGCCGCCATTAAAAGGCATATCGGAAGTTGTTAACCCCTTCATGACCCAGCCTATTTTGACCTTAATGACCTGGCCATTTTTTGCAATTCTGACCAGTGTCCCTTTATAAGGTAATAACTCAGGAACGCTTCAACGGATCCTAGCGGTTCTGAGATTGTTTTTTCGTGACATAATGGGCTTCATGTTAGTGGTAAATGTAGGTCAATAAATTCTGCGTTTATTTGTGATAAAAACTGAAATTTGGCGAAAATTTTTAAAATTTCACAATTTTCACATTTTGAATTTTTATTCTGTTAAACCAGAGAGTTATGTGACACAAAATAGTTAATAAATAACATTTCCCACATGTCTACTTTACATCAGCACAATTTTGGAAACAAAATTTTTTTTGCTAGGAAGCTCACATTTGAAGTCAGTTTGAGGGGTCTATATGGCTGAAAATACCCAAAAGTGACACCATTCTAAAAACTGCACCCCTCAAGGTGCACAAAACCACATTCAAGAAGTTTATTAACCCTTCAGGTGCTTCACAGCAGCAGAAGCAACATGGAAGGAAAAAATGAACATTTAACTTTTTAGTCACAAAAATGATCTTTTAGCAACAATTTTTTTATTTTCAATATGGTAAAAGGAGAAACTGAACCACGAAAGTTGTTGTCCAATTTGTCCTGATACCTCATATGTGGGGGTAAACCACTGTTTGGGCGCACGGCAGGGCTTGGAAGGGAAGGAGCATCATTTGACTTTTTGAATGACAAATTGGCTGCACTCTTTAGCGGACACCATGTCATGTTTGGAGAGCCCCCGTGTGCCTAAAAATTGGAGCTCCCCCACAAGTGACCCCATTTTGGAAACTAGATGCCCCAAGGAACTTATCTAGTTGCATAGTGAGCACTTTAAACCCTCAGGTGCTTCACAAATTGATCCGTAAAAATGAAAAAGTCCTTTTTTTCACAAAAACATTTTTTAGCCTCAATTGTTTCATTTTCACATGGGCAACAGGATAAAATGGATCCTAAAATTTGTTGGGCAATTTCTCTTGAGTACACCGATACCTCACATGTGGGGGTAAACCACTGTTTGGGCACATGGTAAGGTTCGGAAGGGAAGGAGCGCCATTTGACTTTTTGAATGAAAAATTATCTCCATCGTTAGCGGACACCATGTCAAGTTTGGAGAGCCCCTGTGTGCCTAAACATTGGAGCTCTCCCACAAGTGACCCCATTTTGGAAACTGGACCCCCCCAAGGAACTTATCTAGATGCCAAGTGAGCACTTTAAACCCTCAGGTGCTTCACAAATTAATCAGTAAAAATGAAAAAGTACTTTTTTTCACAAAAAATTCCTTTTCGCCTCAATTTTTTCATTTTCACATGGGCAATAGGATAAAATGGATCATAAAATTTGTTATGCAATTTCTCCGAAGTACGCCAATACCTCACATGTGGGGGCAAACCACTGTTTGGGCACACGGCAGGGCTCGGAAGGGAAGGCGCGCCTTTTGACTTTTTGAATGGAAAATTAGCTCCAATTGTTAGCGGACATCATCTCGCGTTTGGAGAGCCCCTTTGTGCCTAAACATTGGAGCTCCCCCACAAGTGACCCCATTTTGGAAACTAGACCCCCCAAGGAACTTATCTAGATGCATATTGAGCACTTTAAACCCCCAGATGCTTCACAGAAGTTTATAACGCAGAGCCATGAAAATAAAAAATAATTTTTCTTTCCTCAAAAATTATTTTTTAGCCTGGAATTTCCTATTTTGCCAAGGGTAATAGGAGAAATTGGACCCCAAATGTTGTTGTCCAGTTTGTCCTGAGTACACTGATACTCCATATGTGGGGGTAAACCACTGTTTTGGCGCACGGCAGGGCTCAGAAGGGAAGGCACGCCATTTGGCTTTTTAAATGGAAAATTAGCTCCAATCATTAGTGGACACCATGTCGCGTTTGGAGAGCCCCTGTGTGTCTAAACATTGCAGATCCCCCACAAATGACCCCATTTTGGAAACTAGACCCCCAATGGAACTAATCTAGATGTGTGGTGAGCACTTTGAACCCCCAAGTGCTTCACAGAAGTTTATAACAATGAAAATAAAAATAAAAAATTTCTTTTCTCAAAAATGATTTTTAGCCCGCAATTTTTTATTTTCCCAAGGGTAACAGGAGAAATTTGACCCCAAAAGTTGTTGTCCAGTTTCTCTTGAGTACGCTGATACCCCATATGTGGGGGTAAACCACTGTTTGGGCACACGTCGGGGTTTGGAAGGGAAGTAGTGATGTTTTGAAATGCAGACTTTGATGGAATGCTCTGCAGGCGTCACGTTGCGTTTGCAGAGCCCCTGATGTGGCTAAACAGTAGAAACCCCCCACAAGTGACCCCATTTTGGAAACTAAACCCCCAAAGAACTTTTCTAGATGTGTGGTGAGCACTTTGAACCCCCAAGTGCTTCACAGAAGGTTATAACGCAGAGCAGTGAAAAAAATAAATACGTTTTCTTTCCTCAAAAATAATTTTTTAGCCCAAAATTTTTTAATTTTCCCAAAGGCAACAGGAGAAATTTGACCGCAATAGTTGTTGTCCAGTTTCTTCTGAGTACGGTGATACCCCATATGTGGGGGTAAACCACTGTTTGGGCACATGCCGGGGCTCGGAAGTGAAGTAGTGACGTTTTGAAATACAGACTTTGATGGAATGCTCTGTGGGCATCACGTTGCGTTTGCAGAGACCCTGATGTGGCTAAACAGTAGAAACCCACCACAAGTGACCCCATTTTGGAAACTAAACCCCGAAAGGAACTTATCTAGATATGTGGTGAGCACTTTGAACCCCCAAGTGCTTCACAGAAGTTTATAACGTAGAGCCGTGAAAATAATAAATACGTTTTCTTTCCTCAAAAATAATTTTTTAGCCCAGAATTTTTTATTTTCCCAAGGGTTACAGGAGAAATTTGACCCCAAAAGTTGTTGTCCAGTTTCTCCTGAGTACGCTGATACCCATGTGTGGGGGTAAACCACTGTTTGGGCACACGTCGGGGCTCAGAAGGGAAGTAGTGACTTTTGAAATGCAGACTTTGATGGAATGGTCTGCGGGCGTCACGTTGCGTTTGCAGAGCCCCTGGTGTGCCTAAACAGTAGAAACCCCCACAAATGACCCCATTTTGGGAAGTAGACCCCCCAAGGAACTTATCTAGATATGTGATGAGCACTTTGAACCCCCAAGTGCTTCACAGACGTTTACAACGCAGAGCCGTGAAAATAAAAAATCATTTTTCTTTCCTCAAAAATGATGTTTTAGCAAGCAATTTTTTATTTTCACAAGGGTAACAGGAGAAATTGGACCCCAATAATTGTTGCGCAGTTTATCCTGAGTATGCTGGTACCCCATATGTGGGCGTAAACCACTGTTTGGGCACACGTCGGGGCTCGGAAGTGAGGGAGCACCATTTGACTTTTTGAATACCAGATTGGCTGGAATCAATGGTGGCGCCATGTTGCGTTTGGAGACCCCTGATGTGCCTAAACAGTGGAAACCCCTCAATTCTACCTCCAACACTAACCCCAACACACCCCTAACCCTAATCCCAACTGTAGCTATAACCCTAATCACAACCCTAACCACAACCCTAATTCCAACCCTAACCCTAAGGCTATGTGCCCACGTTGCGGATTCGTGTGAGATTTTTCCGCACCATTTTTGAAAAATCCGTGGGTAAAAGGCACTGCGTTTTACCTGTGGATTTAGCGCGGATTTCCAGTGTTTTTTGTGCGGATTTCACCTGCGGATTCCTATTGAGGAAGAGGTGTAAAACGCTGCGGAATCTGCACAAAGAATTGACATGCTGCGGAAAATACAACGCAGCGTTTCCGCACGGTATTTTTCGCACCATGGGCACAGCGAATTTTGTTTTCCATAGGTTTACTTGGTACTGTATACCTGATGGAACACTGGTGCGAATCCGCAGCGGCCAATCCGCTGCGGATCCGCAGCCAAATCCGCACCGTGTGCACATAGCCTAATTCTAAAGGTATGTGCACACACTGCGGAAAACGCTGCGAATCCGCAGCAGTTTCCCATGAGTTTACAGTTCAATGTAAACCTATGGGAAACAAAAATCGCTGTACACATGCTGTACTTCTTTCTGCGGATTCCGCAGCGGTTTTACAACTGCTCCAATAGTAAACCGCAGTTGTAAAACCGCAGTGAAATGCGCACAAAAACCGTGGAAAATCCGCGATAAATCCACAGGGGTTTAGCACTGCGGATTTATCAAATCCGCTGCGGAAAAATCCGCAGAGGACCAGAATACGTGTGCACATACTGAAACCCTAACCCTAACCCTAACCCTAGTTCTAATCCCAACCTTGGTGGAAGAAAAAAAAAATTTCTTTATTTTATTATTGTCCCTACCTATGGGGGTGACAAAGGGGGGGGGGGTCATTTAGTATTTTTTTTATTTTGATCACTGTGAGGTTTTATCACAGTGATCAAAACGCACGGCAGATTCGGCGGGCGCACTGTGCATGCGCCCGCCATTTTGGAAGATGGCGGCGCCCAGGAAGGAAGACGGACGGACCCCAGTAGGCTCGGTAAGTATGATGGGGTGGGGGGGAGCACGGGGCGGTGGATCGGAGCATGGGGGGGTGGATCGCAGTGCGGGGGGTGGATCGCAGTGCAGGGGGGTGGATCGCAGTGCAGGGGGGGGTGGATCGCAGTGCGGGGGGTGGATCGGAGTGCGGGGGGGTGGATCGGAGTGCGGGGGTGGATCGGAGTGCAGGGGGGTTGGATTGGAGCACGGGGGGTGGGATTGGAGCACGGGGGGAGCGGACAGGAGGACGGGGGAGCAAAGCACAGGACGGAGGGGAGCGGACCACAGATCGGAGGGCTGGGGGGGCGATCGGTGGGGTGGGGTGAGGGCACATCAGTGTTTCCAGCCATGGCCGATGATATTGCAGCATTGGCCATGGCTGGATTGTAATATTTCACCACTTTTTTAGGTGAAATATTACAAATCGCTCTGATTGGCAGTTTCACTTTCAACAGCCAATCAGAGCGATCGTAGCCACGGGGGGGGGGGGGGGGGGGTGAAGCCACCCCCCCTGGGCTAAAGTACAACTCTTCTTGTCCCTGCAGGCCGGGTGAAATTACAGTTAACCCTTTCACCCGGCCTGCAGGAGCCCAATCCGGCCATGACGCATATGCTGCGTCACAGGTCGGATTGGCACAGGTTTTCATGATGCATACGGTGCGTCAAAGGTCGGGAAGGGGTTAAGGGGTTAAATCCATGTAATGGAATACACAGACAGCACTCCCACTCATTTCAAGGGTAGTTAGAATTGCAGGCATTAAGCAGTCTCGGACATTAATGGATTGTCTGAGACTTTAACATTGATAACCTATCCTTAGGAGGAGGTCATCAATGACATGGTAGGGATGAAACACCCATCAACCCCATCCATCAGCTGTTTCCAGTGACGCCAGCCAGAACTGTTCAATTGCGGAAATGCACAGCTCTGTCAAAGGACTAGTGGCTGTGGCCGAGTACTGCACATCTGACTCCTATTGATTCAAATAGGGAGCAGATATGCAGAACCCACTTATTGTAACTATACAGTTAATGGAGCTGTTCAGCTTCACAACTGAGCAGTTACGGTAGCAACCGACATCGAGAACAGCTGATTGGTGGGGGTGCTGGTTGTCACACCCCCATTGATCAGACATTGTTGACCTATCCTATGGATAGGCCTTCAATGTTTAAGTCACAGAGAACCCCTTTAATGGTGCTCTGCTTCAGAGACGGATCAAACACTGTATTCTACTAAAAAAAATAATAATATGAGGCTCTCACCATGCAATAATAAAATCCTATAAGTATTTATTTATTCCATAGATAAAATAGTCAGGAGCTATACAGCAATAATAGTGCTTAGCAGGTTGCCTAGGACCATTTCACATGTAATTTTGCCATATACCTCCTGACTATTATATCTATGAAGTGCTTAAAGGGAAACCACAAAAAATACCATATTGTGCAATTTTTATTGGTGGTTTTGTTTTTACAGTGTTCATTGTGCTGTTAAAATGACATGGCTATACGATTTTGAAGGTCAGCACATTTACCGCAATATATATAGTTTTATTTTATTTCAATGGTTAAAAAAAAATCGGAAATGTGTTAAAAACATTAGGCTTGTGTTACCATTTTTGAGCCCTATGACATTTTCATTTTTACATTGATTGAGTAGTGTAGGGGATTATTTTTTGAACCATTTTGGCATAGGTATGATAGTTTGATAGTGATTTGTTGGTTTTGATTTTTGCAGTGTTGTGGCTGAAAAAAAGCATGTTATATTTTGATAGATCAGACTTTTTCGTATACAGTGATACCAAATATGTTTATTTGCAGAATGGCGCTGTATATACTGTAATTTTCTGACCATAAGATGCACTTTTTTTCCTCCAAAGTTGAGAGGAAAGTGTGGGTGCGTCTTATGGTAGGGATGTAACGTGGGGAGGGGGCAGCAGGGAGTGGGATTGCACTGGGAGGCAGGAGGCAGAAAAATGTCCCTGCCAGGAATCAGTGGGGAAACCACATGGTCCCGATCATTAAAGTGCAGTGAATATTCATTGGCTGCTTCCCCACTCACCTGTCAGCTGAGCAGTGAGCCAGGAGCAGCAAATTAATACTCCTTCACAGGGACACACATGGTTTCCCCAGTGCTGGATTCCTGCAGCAGCTGGGGAGATCTGTGTGTCTGGTGGAGGGGGCAGCAGCAGGGGCCAGAGGGGACAAGATCGCTGCATACCTGCCTGCCGGGGCTGTGGTGGATGGATGCTGAGTGCTCCAGCACAAGGACTTGTGTGATGTCATGAAGAGGGCAGGCTGTAGCACCATATGGCAGCACAGAGCCCTCCCTCTTCTGATGTCATCACAGGTCCTGCAGACACCACACTACAATCTGCAAGCTTACTCCTGTGCTGTGGAGAGGCAACAAGAGGGAGCGATCTGTGGTGTCATGGGATGGGATGCTCCAGCATTTTACCTCACCACAGTGATATTTAGGGTTGATGTCAGCTGCGTAATGTCAGCTGCTATCATTCCCTGGTGTAAGTAATGGAGAGGTGTCTATCAGACACCCCCACTACTAGCCCAGACCTGGCGAGACCCAGCGACTCTAAAGAGCGGTGACTGCAGTAACAATACCGCTCTTCACAGTCGCCGAGCTCAGCGCAAGACCCGGAATATCTGAAGAGCAGTGACGTTACTGAGTCACCGGGTCTCGTGCTGCGCAGTGGAACCAAAAGTGGCTGTAGGCAACGTTTATGGAGCATCAGAATGAGGTTTCATAGCCTTTGGTCATCTCAATCCCTTCATTACCTATGTAGGTAAAGTAGCGGCTTTTCTTGGTACTGCAACTAAAAGCAATAAATAGGACTGAGCTGTAATGCTGGATACAGCTGTGATTATATGTTACTAGCTATTGAACCCGTTCTACGCCCGGGTGGCGAGCATTTATATTGGTATATGGTCTCCATCCTGTCATGTGCTGCTCCATCCTGCGTCCCCATCCTGTCATGTGCTGCACCCATCCTGCGTCCCCATCCTGTCATGTGCTGCACCCATCCTGCATCCCCATCCTGTCATGTGCTGCACCCATCCTGCGTCCCCATCCTGTCATGTGCTGCTCCATCCTGCGTCCCCATCCTGTCATGTGCTGCACCCATCCTGCGTCCCCATCCTGTCATGTGCTGCACCCATCCTGCGTCCCCATCCTGTCATGTGCTGCACCCATCCTGCGTCCCCATCCTGTCATGTGCTGCACCCATCCTGCGTCCCCATCCTGGTATGTGCTGCACCCATCCTGCGTCCCCATCCTACATCCCCATCCTGTCATGTGCTGCACCCATCCTGCGTCCCCATCCTGTCATGTGCTGCACCCATCCTGCGTCCCCATCCTGCCATGTGCTGCACCCATCCTGCGCCCCCATCCTGTCATGTGCTGCACCCATCCTGCGTCCCCATCCTGGTATGTGCTGCACCCATCCTGCGTCCCCATCCTGCGTCCCCATCCTGTCATGTGCTGCACCCATCCTGCGCCCCCATTCTAACATGTTCTGCACCCATCCTGCGTCCCCATCCTGGTATGTGCTGCACCCACCCTGGGTCCCCATCCTGTCATGTGCTGCACCCATCCTGCGTCCCCATCCTGTCAGGTGCTGCACCCATCCTGCGTCCCCATCCTGTCATGTGCTGCACCCATCCTGCGTCCCCATCCTGGTATGTGCTTCACCCATCCTGGGTCCCCATCCTGTCATGTGCTGCACTCATCCTGCGTCCCCATCCTGTCATGTGCTGCACCCATCCTGCGTCCCCATCCTGTCATGTGCTGCACCCATCCTGCATCCCCATCCTGGTATGTGCTGCACCCATCCTGCGTCCCCATCCTGCGTCCCCATCCTGTCATGTGCTGCACCCATCCTTCGTCCCCATCCTGTCATGTGCTGCACCCATCCTGTGTCCCCATCCTGTCATGTGCTGCACCCATCCTGCGCCCCCATCCTGTCATGTGCTGCACCCATCCTGCGTCCCCATCCTGTCATGTGCTGCTCCCATCCTGCGTCCCCATCCTGGTATGTGCTGCACCCATCCTGCGTCCCCATCCTGCGTCCCCATCCTGTCATGTGCTGCACCCATCCTGCGCCCCCATTCTGACATGTTCTGCACCCATCCTGCGTCCCCATCCTGGTATGTGCTGCACCCATCCTGCGTCCCCATCCTGTCTTGTGCTGCACCCATCCTGCGTCCCCATCCTGTCATGTGCTGCACCCATCCTGCGTCCCCATCCTGTCATGTGCTGCACCCATCCTGCGCCCCCATCCTGGTATGTGCTGCACCCATCCTGCGTCCCCATCCTGTCATGTGCTGCACCCATCCTGCGTCCCCATCCCGTCATGTGCTGCACCCATTCTGCGTCCCCATCCTGTCATGTGCTGCACCCATCCTGCATCCCAATCCTGGTATGTGCTGCACCCATCCTGCGTCCCCATCCTGCGTCCCCATCATGTCATGTGCTGCACCCATCCTGCGTCCCCATCCTGTCATGTGCTGCACCCATCCTGCGTCCCCATCCTGTCATGTGCTGCACCCATCCTGCGCCCCCATCCTGTCATGTGCTGCACCCATCCTGCGTCCCCATCCTGTCATGTGCTGCTCCCATCCTGCGTCCCCATCCTGGTATGTGCTGCACCCATCCTGCGTCCCCATCCTGCGTCCCCATCCTGTCATGTGCTGCACCCATCCTGCGCCCCTATTCTGACATGTTCTGCACCCATCCTGCGTCCCCATCCTGGTATGTGCTGCACCCATCCTGCGTCCCCATCCTGTCTTGTGCTGCACCCATCCTGCGTCCCCATCCTGTCATGTGCTGCACCCATCCTGCATCCCCATCCTGTCATGTGCTGCACCCATCCTGCGTCCCCATCCCATCATGTGCTGCACCCATCCTGCGTCCCCATCCTGTCATGTGCTGCACCCATCCTGCGTCCCCATCCTGGTATGTGCTGCACCCATCCTGCGTCCCCATCCTGCGTCCCCATTTTGTCATGTGCTGCACCCATCTTGCGTCCCCATCCTGTCATGTGCTGGACCCATCCTGCGCCCCCATCCTGTCATGTGCTGCACCCATCCTGCGTCCCCATCCTGTCATGTGCTGCACCCATCCTGCGCCCCCATCCTGTCATGTGCTGCACCCATCCTGCGCCCCCATCCTGTCATGTGCTGCACCCATCCTGCGTCCCCATCCTGTCATGTGCTGCACCCATCCTGCGTCCCCATCCTGTCATGTGCTGCACCCATCCTGCGTCCCCATCCTGGTATGTGCTGCACCCATCCTGCGTCCCCATCCTGTCATGTGCTGCACCCATCCTGCGTCCCCATCCTGTCATGTGCTGCACCCATCCTGCGTCCCCATCCTGTCATGTGCTGCACCCATCCTGCGTCCCCATCCTGGTATGTGCTGCACCCATCCTGCGTCCCCATCCTGCGTCCCCATCCTGTCATGTGCTGCACCCATCCTGCGTCCTTATCCTGTCATGTGCTGCACCCATCCTGTGTCCCCATCCTGTCATGTGCTGCACCCATCCTGCGCCCCCATCCTGTCATGTGCTGCACCCATCCTGCGTCCCCATCCTGTCATGTGCTGCTCCCATCCTGCGTCCCCATCCTGGTATGTGCTGCACCCATCCTGCGTCCCCATCCTGCGTCCCCATCCTGTCATGTGCTGCACCCATCCTGCGCCCCCATTCTGACATGTTCTGCACCCATCCTGCGTCCCCATCCTGGTATGTGCTGCACCCATCCTGCATCCCCATCCTGTCATGTGCTGCACCCATCCTGCGTCCCCATCCCGTCATGTGCTGCACCCATCCTGCATCCCCATCCTGTCATGTGCTGCACCCATCCTGCGTCCCCATCCTGGTATGTGCTGCACCCATCCTGCGTCCCCATCCTGCGTCCCCATTTTGTCATGTGCTGCACCCATCTTGCGTCCCCATCCTGTCATGTGCTGCACCCATCCTGCGTCCCCATCCTGTCATGTGCTGCACCCATCCTGCTCCCCCATCCTGTCATGTGCTGCACCCATCCTGCGTCCCCATCCTGTCATGTGCTGCACCCATCCTGCGTCTCCATCCTGTCATGTGCTGCTCCCATCCTGCGTCCCCATCCTGGTATGTGCTGCACCCATCCTGCGTCCCCATCCTGGTATGTGCTGCTTCCATCCTGCGTCCCCATCCTGTCATGTGCTGCACCCATCCTGCGTCCCCATCCTGTTTCCCAATCCTGGTATGTGCTGCACCCATCCTGCGTCCCCATCCTGGCATGTGCTGCTCCCATCCTGCGTCCCCATCCTGCGTCCCCATCCTGCGTCCCCATCCTGCATCCCCATCCTGTCATGTGCTGCATCCATCCTGCGTCCCCATCCTGTAATGTGCTGCACCCATCCTGCGTCCCCATCCTGGTATGTGCTGCACCCATCCTGCGTCCCCATCCTGTCATGTGCTGCACCCATCCAGGGGCCTGAGCAGGCGGGGACACCGGCACGCTGTGGGGTCAGGTGCCGGTATCGCCGCCAGCTTAGGCCCCCCAGCACTTACTATATTCACCTGTCCTGCGTTCCACCGCTGGGCGCCGCAATCTTCCCGGTCTTCTGGCTGTGACTGTTCAGTCAGAGGGCGGCGCCGACGCGCATTAAGCGCGTCATCGCGCCCTCTGAACTGAAGGTCACAGGCCGAAGACCGGGAAGATGGCGGCGCTCAGCGGTGGAACGCAGGACAGGTGAATATGGCCGATACTCACCCTCCTGGCGGTCCCTGCTTCTCTGTTGGAGATCGCGGTGTGCGTTCAGTGTGAACGCATACCGCAATCTCCCAGGAGCGTCACTCTGTGAGGCCCAGACTGCGCCGGCGCTTGCGCCTGCGCAGTCTATAAAGGCTTCGGACAGAGTGACGCTCCCAGCGTTATATTATAGATATAGTCATGTTACACTCCTCTCACTTCTTGTAACCTACACGTGTACAAAGATATTATACAGTCACCATGTGACAAGTGGGCCTGTGTAACTTCAAATGCCAGGGCTGAATTTTAGTCCCAGTCCGGCCCTGAGGGTATGTTTTATAGGACTTATTAACACTATATTACATAATTGATGTATGGTATACTGTGGAAATACTATTTAAATGTTCACTTGGTGTTTGTCCACTGCTTGAGAAAGGCAGACAATTCTGCTGAAACGTTGCTGCTAATGGATCAGTAAAGCCACGGTTTTTCTTTTGGATTTTTGGAGTGCTGCCTGTTTTTTTTTCTGATTTTCTGCTTTGGAGGTTTGGACATCACCTTCACAGGTTTTACTGCACCCTCTTTTTTTTGGTAGTGCTGCCAAATTTTCTTTAATTATAGTTTAGTCCTTTTGGTTTTTTTGCACACTGTTTTTTTTTCTCCCAAAAAATGTTTTTCTTAAAAAAAAAAAGTTTTTCTTTTTTTTTCATGTTTGGTGTCCGTGGATTATGGATATTAACAAGGATCCAGGTGCATTCTCATATAGAGAGGAGGACGGTGAGCAGCTCTTGGGAGCCATAGGAGGAGATGGTACCTTTTTAAATAATCCCACTGTGTTGGATTTACATAGTAACATAGTAACATAGTTAGTAAGGCCGAAAAAAGACATTTTTCCATCCAGTTCAGCCTATATTCCATCATAATAAATCCCCAGATCTACGTCCTTCTACAGAACCTAATAATTGTATGATACAATATTGTTCTGCTCCAGGATTTATGTATCACGTTGTTCAGTGCCATTACATCACCAACCTGCCGCCGTGCCACACCATGGCCCGGCTATGGCCAGACCATCGGCCAGATATCCCAGTGTCACTTTGTTTGTCTGGACTCCTGTTCCTGCTCGCATGCTTTATTTCACTGACTATCCATGTGCTGTTCTGCACTTTTTTCCCAGCTCTCAGTGAGGACTTTCTTACAAGTGGCAAAGCCTAAGCCAGGAGGAGTGGCTCCAAAGAGTTGCCACCAGAAGAACCACTGGAAGGATTTGTGGATGAGGGCTTGAGGCTGGCAGGGTAAAAAAATTAAAAAAACTGTGCGTGGCCATGCGTTAAATCGCTCAAAGTAAGCCAGCCTGAAGGAGGAGAACCTCTCGTGAAGCGCTACAAGTCTGCCTGATTTTAATAAGGAAACTACAAAAAAGGACTATAAAAATATATGTGCAACCAAGATGAAACCTCTACGTGAGTTATCTACAAAGACGTGAGAAGTTTTGTGCCTGGTAGCAACAGGCTTTAAAAGGCGAGGGGAGACGCCTGGCAAGCATAGCGAGTGAGGCTGGAAACGCAGCCACACCTCTCTTGGTCTACTCAAGCTGGCAGCGGGTCCTCCAGACAGAGAGGTGTGAGTAACTTTGCTTGAATTGCATTTATAGATACCAGGATAGAGAAAACTCATCCTTGTAGGCTTCTAGTATGAAGTGGTAATGGAAGCAGGCAGAGAAGCATGCTAGCACACCCCAGCAAGAGGGAGCTAATGTTGAAACCATGTGGTTAAATTATATGCTGTTGGATCACAGAAGAAAACAGGGAACTAGATAAGAAAAAGTAGCTAGGGAAAGCTAGTAGCCGGGTAGCGGCTTTGTGTATGACAGTCCTAGCTTTTGCTATTGATCAGCAGCCTGCATGACAATGTGGGGAGGGGTAGGGTATGGGGAGAGATTAGAAAAGCTGAATGAGACACTGAAGCAAGCAGAAGAAACACAAAGCTGTAGCAGCTGAGAGCAGTTGTAAGAGAGTGAACTGTAGTCCCACTGAGAGGGCACTAGGACCCTGTGGTTTTTGCCTGCTGCAGCAGAGGACAGACCCTGCAAAACTCCCGGAGACAATGTGTGCTGGGGGGTGGGGTCTGGTGTCTTGTGTGTAAAGTGAAACAAGGAAGTGAGAGCTGAGAGAAAAAGGCGGGAAGAAAAGGCAGAAGCTGCTGTGATATCTTAAAAAGAGACTGTGTGTGGATTTACTGCGAGTGTGTTTGGAGGAAAAGAAGCTTTTGAGAGACTTTTGTTGCTAACGTTTCCTGGAGAAGAGCTAACCCTTGATCTAAGAAAAGACTGAGACTTTACTAAAACCCAGTACGTATTTGGAAGTCTGTGGATTCCCTGTGCATTGAGTGGAGAAACAAGTCTGGGCAGACTGCTGATACAGAGACGGACGGGTTGTCGTGGAAGCATTCCTAGGAGCTACAGAAGCAAAGACAACATCGTGAGACCACTAACTAAGTCCCCGGCGTTTGGGCTCGGCATCGGCCGACAAGACAAGAGGAGCTTGCTGTAACTTATTGGCGCTGAAGATATGGACTGGCTGCAGCCTGTGCGGATTCCTGCCTGAGAGGAAATCCATCTCAGGATACGGTACCATAGTTATAGATACCCGGGTATCTCTGCTCTGAGTGTTTAATTGTTACTTTAGAGGTGTATCTTATATTAGAGTTGTGTAAGTTATACTCAGTGTGCCGTTCCAGGGGCTCACTTGATAACACTACATTCAATTTACACTTGTTTCCTGTTTTTAGTTGCTCTGTTAGGTAAATTTCTTACTAGTCTGTTATAGAAACAGTTCTCAGGAGACCTTGGAGTGGCACAGTGATTTCAGCTGCTGCTGAGCTAGTGTATCTTTGGGGTGCATCTGCCTTAATATTCTCCATATTACCTTTATTATTTTGCTTTTGAGTAAATACCGTTGGAGATTTCTGCCTTGGTCTTGGTTTGTGACTCACTGGATCTTATTCGGACCTCTGGTCATTACACAGTTATGTCACAGATGGACACTGCAGCTTTGAGACACGGTGCTGATATAGATACAGTTATAAACTGGAGAGTTAGAATGGGTGAAGTAGTCCATAAAGAAAACAAAACAAGCTATAGTGTCCCAACAGCTCCAGCTTATGCAGACACAGTTGAGGAAAGATTTTGCAGATGATGAGGAAAGAGATGATTCATCCCAGATGGAGTTTAAGTTTGATGCCACTTCTACCCCGACAGCAGCCCCCGGCCAATTGTCCTTGGTACATTTTAAATTTGTTAAAAAATTGTGTTTGATAAAACCTTAGATACTATTGACCAGAGTGATAAATTTACTATGATGAAACAATTTGTGGAAAAGGTGCCCTTGGAAGGGGTTTTTAAATCAGGAGTTTTGCAGAATGCAAAATCTATTGAAGATGTTGTGGAGGCTATGTTGAACAATGTTAGGACAATGCAGTCCGAGGTGAAGGGTGATGAGTCTAATGTTTTTGCGTACCATTCATTCACCTTGGGATGCCTCTGCTGATTCAAGTAGACCAGGAATTCCTGGGGGATAAGGCCAGCTGCCGAGATTGGGCAGGTCTCATTTGGCAGATCCCCCCCGAATCCCACAAGGGGTCCTCCTGTGTATTACTTTTGTGGGTAGCTTGAGCACTTTAGACATTTTTGTCCCAATTTTGTGCCAGGGACTGAACCCCGGGTGTCATTTGATCCCCAGCAGCCCCGGGAGTTCTCCAAACCCCCATCCAGAGTTAGACCTCCGTATCCAGTGGTGAATGACCCTAGGAAGTATCAGCAGTATAATGGTCTTCAAATGGTTAACCCAGTCTCTTAGGAGCCTTGTGCTCCTGCTCCCTCCCCAGTAGCTCCCACTCATTCATGCCCAGAGATCTATGCCATTCAGGGAGGGGTCACTCCTCTTCCTCGCTGCGCTCCTCTGATCAGGTGAGGATGATGGGTTTTTTGGGCTTCCCACTGCAGGAAACACTGTCTGATGGGGTGCTCCCCCTGTTCCCCTTGCCCTCCCTGCCCCCCTTTCCATGGGCAAGGACAGAAGACCTTATGTCAAAGGAAGAATAGAGGGGCTGCTGTGGGAAGACATCCTCATCAATACAGGAGCCTCAGTTTCAGTAACAGGACACAAACTGCAGTCACTCCTTGGACTGTCTGAGACTACCACTTTGGTAGGATTTGAGGGCTCCTGTATTCATTAAGAAAAAAGTCGTCCAGTGAACCTGAGATTTCAGGGCACAGGGGGATCAAAGAAAAGGAGTCTTTGATACATTTTTTGGGGTAAATCCACAGTTGTGGTCTACTATTTTGGGTACTGATGTTTTGGGAGCAATGGGAATTGTTCTTGATATGTGTAACAAAGTCTTGTGGTGGAACAAAGAAGCGACTATGTGTTTTGTACTTTTATCTATAGAGGAGGAAGAGGAGAGTCACAAATTATCCATTGCCAGTCTAGGATCGTGTACTAATAAAAATGTTGACAATGATGTTTCAAAAAATGAATTGAAGCAAAGGTTCCTTGAATTGTGGATCTCAAAGAAAATCGAGTGTGGGTTAATGCAAACTCAAGTTAAAATTGATGGTGAAAGGCTGCCACCTTTCCAGTGCCAGTATCGCATTCCTGAGGATGCAATCCCTTAGGCTAGTTTCACACTAGGGTTCGGCAGGGCTGCGGACTTCCTCCGTGAAGCCCCGCCCACTGCCACGCCTCTACATTGAGCTCCGCATATGGCAGAATGCGTCCTGCATACCCTATCTTTAACACTGGGTACGCAGGCCATGCGGATGTATGTGGATGCCTGTTATGATGCGGTGGTTTAGGAGCAACATGGAACGAGCTCTGAAGGAAGTGGTAACTGTACTGACCGCAGTCCCTAAGCTCAACACAACACTAGAAGTAGCCGTGGGATGCTCCTAACTCTCCCTAGGCACCTCGTCACCGCCTAAGAGCTAACTACCCCTAAAGATAGAAGCAGGAAAACTATCTTGCCTCAGAGAAAATTCCCAAAGGATAGATTAGCCCCCCACAAATAATGACTGTGAGTGGAGAGGGAAAAGACATACACAGAATGAAACCAGAATGAGCACAGGAGGCCAGTCTAACTTGATAGATAGATGTAAAGAAGCTGCGGAGACACCATCACGTGTTTCTCGACGCAAGCAGTGAATAGCCAGGCCTTTCCCCGGGAAGGAACAACCACGGGAAGGGCAGCATCCTATGAAGGAAAGCCACCTATGCCAAGCATGGTATCCATCCACAGACAGCTGTTTTGGGGTTTTTGCCCCTCATCAGTGTGGAGTAGGAATCTGGCTATTAGGAGCAGTGCCTAGTAAAAAGGCTATAAAGGCACAGATGATTGGCCTCGGGGAGACCAAAACATCCAACACCGCGGAGACACCATCACGTGTTTCTCAACGCAGTGATTCCAGAACACTGCCCCCATCCCCGAAACAGCTGTCTGTGGATGGATACCATGCTTGGCATAGGTGGCTTTCCTTCATAGGATGCTGCCCTTCCCGTGGTTGTTCCTGTTTTTGGGCTCCCTCTGGTGGTTACAGATGGTACTGGGTGACTTGTGTTCTCTGCGGTCTCTGGTGTCCACCTGTTCTATCAGGATATGGGAGTTTCCTATTTAACCTGGCTTTCTTGTCATTTCCTCGCCGGCTATCAATGTAATCAGTGTGTCTTGTTACCTCTGCTTCCCGCTTCTGTATTCTTCAGGATAAGCTAAGTTTTTGATTTTCCTGTTCCACGTTTTGCTTAATTTTTTGTCTTGGTCCAGCTTGCAGATATGTGATTCCTTTTTGCTGGTTGCTCTAGTGGGCTGATATTACTCCTCATGTTCCATGAGTTGGAACATGAGTTCAAGTAATTTCAGGATGGTTTTTTGTAGGGTTTTTCGCTGACCGCGCAGTTCACTTTTGTATCCTCTGCTATCTAGTTTTAGCGGGCCTCATTTTGCTGAATCTGTTTTCATAACTACGTATGTGCTTTCCTCTCATTTCACCGTCATTACATGTGGGGGGCTGCTATTTCTGTGGGGTGTTTCTCTGGAGGCAAGAGAGGTCTGTGTTTCTTCTAATAGAGAAAGTTAGTTCTTCGGCTGGCGCGAGACGTCTAGGAATCATCGTAGGCACATTCCCCGGCTACAGCTAGTTGTGTGTTGAGGTTCAGGATCGCGGTCAGCTCAGTTTCCATCACCCTAGAGCTTGTTTTGTTTTTTGTGCTTGTCCTTTTGTGATCCCCTGCCATTGGGATCATGACAGGATACCATGCTTGGCATAGGTGGCTTTCCTTCATAGGATGCTGCCCTTCCCGTGGTTGTTCCTTCCCGGGGAAAGGCCTGGCTATTCACTGCTTGCGTCGAGAAACACGTGATGGTGTCTCCGCAGCTTCTTTACATGCATCTGCATATTTCCCATAAGGGATGGGGGCAGTGTTCTGGAATCACTGCGTTGAGAAACACGTGATGGTGTCTCCGCGGTGTTGGATGTTTTGGTCTCCCCGAGGCCAATCATCTGTGCCTTTATAACTTCATAGATAGGACAGGATGGAACACTGTGCGGTCAGTATAAAACACTACAAAAATCCACGCAGAGTTTACTAAAAATCTCCACACCTGCCTAAAGGTGTGGAGGGTATTTCTGTTTCCCAGATCTTCCAGCAAGACAGAATTAATTCATACTGATAACGCTGGACAAACATAGAAGCACAGAATGGATAAGTTCACAATCTGTGAACAGAAAAGCGCAAGCAAAAACTTAACTTTGCTGAACTGGTCAGGATAACAGGGAACTCCAAAGAGATGTGAATCCAACCAGGAACCATTTACAAGTGGCACTGGCTGAAGGACAGAGCCAGGCATAAATAGCCGAGCAGAAAAGATGATCAGTGGAAGCAGCTGAAGACAGCTAACTCCAAGGAGCAGCAATACCACTTGAAACCACAAGAGGGAGCCCAAGAGCAGAACTCACAAAAGTGCCACTTACAACCACTGGAGGGAGCCCAAGAGCGGAATTCACAACAGATGCCTCCGCATGCATTGTCTTGACGCTGCGTTGACCTACGTCAAACGCAACATGTTAGGATTTTGTTGCGATCGGAGAAGCTTCAAAATGAAGCATGCGGAGGATTACGCATACATCCGCATGGCCTGCGTACCCAATGTTAAAGATAGGGTACGCAGGATGCATGCAGCCGTAGGTGGAGCTGAAGGAAGAGGCGCGGCAGTGGGCGGGGCTGTAATAGTATGCAGGTACTGAGTATGTCACCACGGAACAGACAGACCAACAGTTGAGGGGTTTAATAACAGGAATCAGGTTCTCCTCGCAGGGAGGATGTAAAATAACTAGCAATAAAACAGTGCAAAAATATGGGAGTCAAACAATGTAACAGAAGTAAGCAAGATTTCTTGAGAAAAGAACACTTATCAGTCTGATGAGGACTTGCTTGAAGGGTCGTCTTCTCCAATGTAGGTGCTGAGAAACAGCGGCACTTGTCGTCCCTCTGTTGTCCGTGGGCTGAGTAGTCTCTAGGAGCCCGCTGCTTGGGGTTTCGGGAGTTAATGTGATATGCGCAGGCTCTGAGTCTTTAGCTTTTACAGCACAACCAGGAATCAGGGGCTCTGCACTGTTAAGTCTCTCACCAGGAATCACAGTCTCTATACTGATACCGCGGGTACCAGGGGGTAGTAGTCTCTGCACGGGCCAATGTCTCTACATGGGTCTCAAAGCACCCCTCTCCAGTCACAGCAGAGTCCGCTTTCATGTACTCACAAGATGCAGTCTTTCTGGGCAGTCTCCCTGTATTTGTCATATGCAAGATAAATAGACTAAACAGCCACAGCCAGCTCACCGATCCACGCAGGTGCACGGAACTTCATCTCGGACCAGGAGGAGTGAATATAGTAGAGAGAATAGAAAAAGGCGTTCCAGCTCCGTAAAACTTCCAAACTTTATTTCTTCATTAAAAATGTGTACAGCAAATCCTTGCCTTGGTGCGAAAGTATGAATGCAGAGTACATGCGACGCGTTTCGATCTAAACGATCTTACTCAATGCATGGTTTTTTGGAGACTGCGGTGATTGTTAAACGCTAGCTGACCAATCCATTTGCTGGTGCAAGTCACGTGACTATTACTACAGGTCCTGTGCGCGCAAACTTCACCGCAGCTGCAAAAGATTTACAACAACTGAACCAAGGTAAAATAACAGTACCTAACAGAAATACTAAAAGAACTATAATATAAATATAGCTAAAACGTACAGTCAATGATACAATGAGAAACTAGCAATAATGGTACATGATCTCGTTTTTGCGATTTAAACCAAGTGGGTGTCTAGTTCTCAGATTGTAGATCCAGAAAGCTTCTCTGGTTAGAAGCTGTCTCTTAACATCTCCACCCCGCTGTGATAAATTGACATGCTCTATGCCCTGAATCATCATCATAGATATATCTCCTCCATGGTGCACATTAAAATGTTTTGCAACGGCTGATATATTTCTACCAAGAGTGTCACTCCTCCCTAGATCCGTCAGATGCTCAGATATTCTAGTTTTCAACTTTCTAGTTGTACAGCCTATATATGCTACATTGCATTCGGTGCAATCGATTTTGTAAACTACGTTCCTAGTGTGACAGTTAATAAAACTTTTTATATGATGGGTTTGAGTTTTATCCCTATCCTGAAACGTGTTTTTTACAAATGCATTCCGACAAGTGCTGCAAGCAGCGACACCACACTTATAGAAGCCTTTACATTCAAGCCATGTCTTTGAAACCGGCTGCGATGAAAAACAGCTCGGCGACAGAGAGTTGCCAATAGTAGGCGCTCTTCTCGCCACAACATTGAGACCGTCTTTAAGAATTTCGGAGAGAGAATCATCTTCTTTCAATAAAGGTAACCTTTTTAAAATTATGTTCTTAATTTCCTGAAATTGAGTGCTATATTGAAAGCACACATAAGGTTTTTTCTTTCTAATTTCTTTTTCTCTCTTATTTTCTCTGTCCGATGTCAAAAGACTGTCTCTTGGCTTACTTTCAACTATTTTTTGAGCTCTATTCAGGGTCCAATCAGGATACCCTCTTTTTTTTTATTTTGTTTTTAAAAGACAAAACTCCTCTTTACTTGATGTATCTCTGCTGCAGTTCGTTTTTAGCCGAGTGTATTCCCCAACAGGAATCGATTTGACGGTGTGTCTGGGATGGCTACTTTTTGCATGCAGCACAGTGTTTCCACTAATGGGTTTAACATGCGTTTTACTATCAATGATCTCATTATTCACGCCCATCAGATCAAGGTCCAGAAATGAAATTTCATTCTGGTTCCATCTGTGGGTGAATTTAATGCCATAGTCATTTCCGTTGATGTACCCCATAAAGTCCGGTACGGCAGACACATCGCCACCCCAAATGATAAGGGTGTCATCGATGTATCTGCCGTACCAGACAAGGAAGTCAGCAAAGGGATTGTCCACACAATAAATATATTTACGTTCCCAATACGACAATTGGGAACAATTGGGACAATTGGTTAAATTGGCCAATGAAGGTGAATACTTAGCCCCATCGGAACACCTGTTCTTTGCTCATATACCTGTTATGACCTGGTGGTTAGGACAAGAATGGACCTGATGGTCAAGAGCACCCGGAAAGACCTGATAGCTACAAAAACACAGGACAAGCTCAGGGAAGTGGAAACTGCTGACCGCAATCCCTAATCCTATCACACACACTAGAAATAGCCGTGGATTGCTCCTAACGCTCCCTATGCAACTCGTCACAGCCTCAGCTAGCCCTAAAGAAGGAAAATAAAGCCTACCTTGCCTCAGAGAAATTCCCCAAAGGAAAAGGCAGCCCCCACATATATTGACTGTGAGTAAGATGAAATCACAAACACAGAGATGAAATAGATTTAGCAAAGAGAGGCCCGACTTACTGAACAGACAGAGGATAGGAAAGGTAACTTTGTGGTCAGCACAAAAACCTACAAAAAGCCACGCAGAGTGTGCAGGGAAAAAAAACCTTCCGCACTGACTCACGGTGCGGAGGCGCCCCTCTGCATCCCAGAGCTTCCAGCAAGCAAGGCAATATTCACAATAGCAAGCTGGACAGAAAAAATAGCAAACAAGAAAATAGCAAAGAGGAACTTAGCTTCTGCTGGAGTAAACAGGTAACCAGAACGATCCAGGAGCGAACTAGACCAATAGTACAACATTGACAGCTGGCATGGGGCAAAGATCTAAGTGGAGCTAAATAGAGCAGCCCACTAACGACTTAGCCTCGTCACCTGTGGAAGGAAACTCAGAAACACCCACACCCACCAGAGGAAGTCCATGGACAGAACCAGCCGAAGTACCATTCATGACCACAGGAGGGAGCCCGACAATAGAATTCACAACATATACCACATTCTCGAAGGAAAAGAAATTGTGTTTGAGAAGAAAGAAAGTGACATCCAAAACATAATTAATAAGGTCCTGCGTATAGATGCTGAAATTCTCCAAATGATAACGCAACGCTTCCATGGCCAATGTATGCTGTATGCACGTGTACAGTGATATTACATCACAGCATAGCCATGAGTAATTATTGTGCCATACTTTCTTAGAAAAGGTTCGGAGGACCTCCCTAGAATCTTTAATGTAACCAGGTAGTTTTAACTGTCCTCCGGCTCTCTGCTTCTCTGCACTGTGTAAGCGCCGGCCGGCCGTAAAGCAGAGCACAGCGGTGACGTCACCGCTGTGCTTTCCGGCCGGCACTTACACAGTGCAGAGAAGCAGAGCGCCGGAGGACAGACACCGGAATGTAAGTATGTAGTGTTTGTTTTTTTACGTTTACGCTGGTAACCAGGGTAAACATCGGGTTACTAAGCGCGGCCCTGCGCTTAGTAACCCGATGTTTACCCTGGTTACCAGGGGACTTCGCATAGTTGGTCGCTGGAGAGCTGTCTGTGTGACAGCTCTCCAGCGACCACACAGCGACGCGGCAGCGATCAGGATTGTTGTCTAGATCGCTGCAGCGTCGCTAAATGTGACGGTACCTTTAGTCTGAAAGTCATAGACAGATTGGAGACACAAGATGAGATCATAGCCATTAGCAGGTATAGTGGACATACACACGGGTTAATTGGATCAGCTGCAGGGCCATGAGAATAGAAAAAGGGTAAACATATGGTAATAAATAAGTGTATTAAGTGAACAATGACAGTTACTAAGAGGAACATGGAAATATACGAGTTCAAATGGAGTTTATCGTAAAGAGCCTCAAAATCATTACATTTAACCATTGTTTTCTCCATGAATGTGAATATGTTTTTCTACGCAGTATGATGTTATCATGTATACGCCGTTTGCCGCAATGTGCGTTATTTGTCTGTATCACGTATAAAAAGCCCGTTACTGTTGTTCAGTGCAATTACATCGCCAACCTGATGCCGTGCCACAACATGGCCATTCCATCGCCATCCTGCTGCCGTGCGACACTATGGCCCGGATATGGCCAGACCATCGGCCAGATATCCCAGTATCACTTTGTTTGTCTGGACTCCCGTTCGTGCTCGCATGCTTTAATTCACTGACTATCCATGTGCTGTTTGTCATGTCGTTCTGTCTGTTTCTGGTTTTCGGCATGACAATGCATATGTTTGTTTTAACCCTTTACTCTTTTCCCCCTAATTTGAGCTGGGATACTGTTGGCTGCTTCCTTAATGGAGCCTTCTCAGTTCAAAGCTCTGCTGCGCAGTCGTACATGGGTGTTTAGGTATTTGCCCTGCTGCATACCTTCCTCATGTACGGTCCCTGGTTGCTGCTTTGAAGCTGTCTGTGGGTTGTGAGGTCATTTGCAGTTGGTGCATGACTTTCCACGTGGTTCAGTGCTTGCAGTCTCAGCCAGGTGCCCTGAGCCTCAGATCCTGCACTGTGTGCTGTAATGGTTTCTGTTTGTGCTTAGGGCGTACACGGCCACACCTCCCCTGTTTTTATCAGGGTTAGGGTGTGTATTTCAAATGCTGTCCCCAGCCAATTGCTGAGGGGCAGCTCATAAAGAAAGCTCCCCTGCCCAATGGGCGGGGCCTGAGCTACACTCACAAAGCTCCTGAACTTTGCTATGTGTGTTTCTATTCCTGCACCTCTCCTGTCTATGTTTTGGTACCAAAGTCCTTGCCTTGATTCCTGTTTTGTCCTGTTCTGGTGCCTGTCCTGGAGGCGGTATATCCAGGCCCGAATCCTTGATCCTGTACCTGTCCTGTACCTGAACCTGTCTGAACTGTCTGCTGTGATTAAGTTCCTGGAATCCCTTTGCATCTGGAGCCTCACTCCCAGTGATTTTGAGTCTCTTGAAACCTGTGTTTCTGCTGACCATCTACTACTCTGTGCTCTGACTACCATGCGGTGTTAACCCCATCTCGCTCATGTCCAGTACGGCAGTGTTTGCACCATCACGCTTAAGTTCCTTCCTAGATCCGATGCCCAGAGCCTGACGACTGCAGTCTGGAACCTGATGACCGCTATCTGGAGTTTGGAGCCTGATGTCTCTGGTGGTGCCTGTAAGTCGTGTCGGAAGTCCGGAACCGAACGACTCCTGTCTGATGTCTGCCGGTGACCCTGGGTCCAGATGTCCTGATGGCCTGTCTGTACCCTGATGTCCTGCCTGTGTCTTGATGACCTCATGGACCCTGATGTCCTGATATCCTGTCTGTTCCCTGATGTCCTCTCTGTGTCATATCCTGATGTACCTGAATTCCTGGGCTGCCACACCAGTGTCCCAGCTGATGACCTGGGCTGCCACGCCAGTGTCCCAGATGTCTATCCAATACTCCTGTGTCCTGATGCCCTGCCTGTGTCCTGATGTCCTGAGGTCTTTCCTGAGTCTAGAGATCCTGATGTCCCGCCTATCTGTGCCTCGGTGATCCACTGGGTGGTACCCTTCTGAGGTGTGGAATCGGGAGCCTTACATCGTCATGTTTCGTCATGTTTTGTTTATGTACTGTGTGACTTTGCTTTAGTAAATTTTCCTTTTTCTATACCTGAAGTATCGGTGTAATCATGTCCTACCTGTCTCTTTCCTTGTCCACATGCTCAGCTGCCACAGAACCCCGGTTGCTGCCCTCCCCTAGTCCGGGTAGGCCTGGGTCCCCCTCTGCGGTTTAAAGGGTCCGTATTGCGTTCCGGGGGACACGCGGCCCACGCCTTCTGAGGTTGGTCGGCTTGGGGGCATCTATGGGCTGAGCCGCATCTGCGGCCGCAGCTGATCGTGACACTGTTCTGCTGCGAATCTCTGAATAAGCTTTAGTCTCAGCTTGATAAGAGGATTGTCTACATATTTTTCCCTGCTCTTCCAGCTCTCAGTAAGGACTTTCTTACACGGACAGGAATAATGTTTTACATTTTTCAAGACATCACCCTAGAAAGATGTTAGAGGCAATACCTTATGGGCAGTTCTTAAGGGCAAAAAGAATTGTGGGAGACAAATTGAAATTGGATATGACCTTAAACGCAATGGAAGCTAAGTTTAGAGCGCCTGGCTATCCAAAAAAGATTCTGGATAGACAAAGACAATGTGGAGAGAAAGGATTTAATTGTACAAAAGGAACGAAATAGTGCAAAAAGAATTCCCTTTGTTAGTGAGTATTGTGAAGAGAGTGACGCCATTTCAAAAATCATTAGACTAAACTTGGACCCTGAGTAGCGGACTTGCTGGGGTAAAGGAGTTCCAAAATCCCCCAATTATGGCGTACTGGAGAAGCAAATGCCTCTGTGATAGATAAACTGGTGAAATCTGATGTAGGTCCTCTTACAAAGGTTATACAAACATCAATGACGGGAACACAAAGGAGAGGGTGTTTTTCGTGCCTCTCATGTGGCAATGTTCACTGATGCTAAAAGGCCCTCCCTTCCCCAATCCAGCAACGGGAGAAGAAATTAAGATTAAACACTTCCTGACGTGCTCATCTGAGTATGTGATTTATATGTTACAATGCCCTTGTCCACAGTACTATGTTGGTGAGACGTAGATACGATATTCGCAAAAAAAGAAAGGACCTACCTGTACCTAAGCACTTTCGTGAAAAAGGTGATTCAGAAAAGGAATTGAGATTCCGTATTATTGATCATGTGCCCATAGATAGGAGAGGTGGTAACAGCACGGAGACTCTCAAAAAGTTAGAACTCAGGTGGATTTATGAGCTTAAGACTCTCAAGCCTGAATGACTTAATATTGACTTTAAATTACATGCAATAGTATAAATCCCGCCTTGATATGGGAGCTGTATGCTTTGATTCTCTGAGTATGAGGTTGTGGAATATTTGATGTAAAATATTTTATGATATATTTTATGATATATACTCACATGTTTTTAATTTTGTCTTTTTTTAGATATGGGAAAAAAGAAAATATCCTATACTATTATTGTGTATATCATGATAATATGATAATGTGTGCCAACAGTAAAGTGCTGCGGAATAAGTTAGCGCTATATAAAAATAAAAAATATTATTATTATTATAATATTGAAAACAATTTTCATTATGAAGTCTTTTTTGGACACTCCTGGGCTGCCTTATTCGGTTGCAGTTTTGTTCTCTAAAGGGCCATGATATATGGAAGGCTATGGATGGAGGCTTTTGTTCATATGATTACACTGTGCAAAAGGCTACTTGGAGATGCGGAGGGAGTGTGGACGTAATCCATCCATAACGTCCTATTCTGCGCTCCTAAGGGCTAGTTGCACTCTTAATATGACCTGCGTGGTTTAATTGATGTATATTTAAGCCTCAGTATGCATGTATTGTGAGCCAGAATGTTGTGGGCAAACTTGCTCTTAAAGGGACACTGTCACCTGAATTTGGAGGGAACAATCTTCAGCCATGGAGGCGGGGTTTTGGGGTTTTTGATTCACCCTTTCCTTACCCGCTGGCTGCCTGCTGCCTTGTGCAGGCATGTACTACGGAGGACAGAGAATGAACTTCAATCTAATATTGCAGCCAGCATGCAGCCAGCGGGTAAGGAAAGGGTGAATCAAAAACCCCAAAACCCCGCCTCCATGGCTGAAAATTGTTCCCTCCAAATTCAGGTTACAGTGTCCCTTTAAGCAAATTGGTGGCCATGGAAAATGAACACTGTGCATACTCACGCACACTGTACCGGTTCCAAGGTGATGTCACAGACACGCTCAGTGCGGCAGTGAAAAAGCTGAATGCAGCGTGGGTGACGAAGGTGTCTTTAACATAGATGTATAGTAAGATTTTTTTCTATAATGTGACTGTTTTTAGTACCCCCATATGAATATGGTATCTTTTTTTAATTTGAGCTCATTGGCACTTTATTACACTGCTGCACTTAAGAAACAGATGTATATTAACTGGATGACTTGTTCACGTGTATCACTGAATGTGCTGGTATGAGCACCTGATGTATTAATTAACACTGTTTACATAATTGATTGATGATATACTGTGGAAACACTATTTAAATGTTCAATTGATGTTTGTCCACTGCTTGAGAAAGGCAGAGAAATTTGCCAAAACTTTGCTGCTAATGGATCAGTAAAGCCACAGTTTTTATTTTTGATCTTTGGAGTGCTGCCTGTTTTTTTCAGATTTTCTAGATCGATAATCTAATATATAATTGCCTAGAATACTACTTCCTGCAATTTGTGCCAACTTCCGTGGCTTTGTCCGGAGCTAATGTCCGGAGCTAATGTCTGGAGCTAATGTCCGGAGCTAATGTCCGGAGCTAATGTCCGGAGATAAGTGACGTCAACAGTGTCCAGTGTCTGATTGGTTGCCGCCTGCTGCGAGCGACAAATCAGAAACGTGCCGTACTGTGACACACTCCGCCCGCCATTTTGGTGTGATTTTTGAATTTTTACCTCACAGCAAGTTTCTACTGCGTGGAGGCGGGCCCAGTGACGTTGCTCTTCAAGCTCCTGCCGAATTTCGTCAAAAAAATGATAATACCATTTACCAAAACTATATATATTTAGTTGTGAAGTGGTTCAGTGACATTTTCACACCAATTTTGAACTTTTGTTTGGTGTTTTCTCCATATACTGCCTATTATTTTTGTTCTTTCTTATTATTATTTATTAATTGTATTATTCTTACATTTGAATAAATAAAGTATATATGGATTCTAGACTCCCGATTCTTTAGAATCGGGCTGCCATCTAGTAATAATAATAATAATCATTTTTATATATATAGCGCCAACATATTCCGCAGCACTTTACAATTAAGCGGGGACATGTACAAACAATAAAATCGGTACGAAATCTATCGATAGATAGATCTATAGATAGATACAGTAGATCGATAGATAGATAGATCGATTGATAGATGGATAGATCTATCTATCTATCTATCTATCTATCTATCTATCTATCTATCTATCTGTGTGTGTAAACATTATTCTTCAATGGAGTATGTAAATGAAGAGGCTGGACAAGAAATAACATCACAATTCTTTTTTTTTGTTCAATAATAGATCGTCATTTAGCTTTAAAAAACGCATACAAATCTGCATGAAAAAATGCATGAAAATCCACATAAAAAAACGCATGAAAAATGCATCAAATCTGCATCTTCGTTTTCTGCCAAGAGAATCTGCACAGAAAATTCCACAGGCAAATCTGCAACGTGTGCACATACCCTTAAAGGGACACTGTCACCTGCATTTGGAGGGAACAATCTTTAGCCATGGAGGCGGGGTTTTTGGGTGTTTGATTCACCCTTTCCTTACCTGCTGGCTGCAATATTGGATTGAAGTTCATTCTTTGTCCTCCGTAGTACATGCCTGCACAAGGCGCAGGCGCCGGGCCTCTGACCTTTCCGGCGCCTGCGCACTGCAGTACTATCCTCTGCCCTCAACAGGGCAGAGCAAAGGACGCCTGCGCCGGAGCCGTGGCTGAAGATCAGAAGAGGACGTCTTGTAATGAAGATGGGAGGCGCCGCAGCGGACCGGAGACGCCCGTTTGACCTGACCAGCAGCGGGACCGCCCCTGGGTGAGTATAATATAACGTCTTTTTCTCCTCTTTCAGGTAACATCGGGGGCTTATCTACAGCATTACAGAATGCTGTAGATAAGCCCCTGATGCCGGTGGGCTTACCTCACCCGCGAATTTCGGGGTGACAGGTTCCCTTTAACCCAAAAGGCATGACTTTTCAAATAAACCCTCCGACGTTAAAAAGCTGTTTTCCACTCATCACCCTCTCGGATACGTATTAGATTATATGCCTCTCATGTCAATTTTAAAAAACCATTTAGCCCCAGTAAGCTGATTATATATCGGGGATAAGTGGAAGTGGGTAAGTATTCTTTACTGTAATTTTATTCAGTTCACGGAAATCAAGTCAAGGCCGCCATCTATCTTTTTCACAAAAAAACCCAGCAGCTACAGGTGAGGAGGAAGGACATATATGACTCTTCCGTAAACTTTCATTAATATATTCCTTCATAGCGGTCCATTCAGGTCCTGACAAATTATACAGTCGAGCTTTAGGCAATTTGGCATTAGGAATAAGATTTATAGCACCATCATATGGACAATGGGGCGGGAATATCTAAGCCTCTTTCTCTGAGAACACATCTCCAAAGTCTTTCAGGTAAGCCAGCAGACCCTCCAGACTAGCGGAGCAAATTTGTACAGAGGAAAGGCATTTCTTATGACAATAGGAACTCCATTTAACAATATCCTTCCCACACCAATCAATAACAGGATTATGGATTTGCAGCCATGGAAATCCCAACACCAACCCAGCAGGTAAGTTATCCAACACATTGCAGGAAATGGACTCAGAGTGAAGAGTTCCCAAATCTAAGTGTGAATTCTACCGTTACCAGCTGGACTAAGTTCTGAAGTAACAGTGTCCTGTCAATGGTGACAATTTGAATAGGTCTTTCCAATCTAACTGTCCCTAATCCTAATTTAGCAACCAGTCCAGAATCAATGAAATGGGGGACAGATCCACAGTCAATGAAAGCAAGAGCAGATAACCACAGGTTCTGAAAACAAAGTTCCACGTTCAGCAATACTTTATCTGAGGAGTAAAAGGGTTCCTTGAAGTCTGAGTGACCTCCCCAAATATCACTAGACTTACACGTTTCCCAACAGCTTGCTGGCTTGAGCGCGAATGTAGCAGTCTTTGAGAAAATGTCCAGCACAACCACAATAAAGGCAAAGTCCAAGATCACACCTACACCTCCTCTCCATGACCTGAGAGCGAGTTGTTCCAACCTCCATTGGTTCCGTCTCATGCAAGTGAACAGACTTGGACAGGACGACTGAAGCCCCCTGCACTTAGTAACCCGATGTTTACCCTGGTCACCCGGGTGCTGCAGGGGGACTTCTGTGTGACAGCTCCCCAGCGACCACACAACGACTTACCAACGATCACGGCAAGGTCGTATCGCTGGTCGTGATCGTTGGTAATTCGTTTAGTGTGACTAAAGGTACCGTCACATTTAGCGACGCTGCAGCGATATAGACAACGATGCCGATCGCTGCAGCGTCGCTGTTTGGTCGCTGGAGAGCTGTCACATAGACAGCTCTCCAGCGACCAACGATGCCGAAGTCCCTGGGTAACCAGGGTAAACATCGGGTTACTAAGCACAGGGCCGCGCTTAGTAACCCGATGTTTACCCTGGTTACCATTGTAAAAAAAGAAAACACTACATACTTACATTCCTGTCACGTTCCCCCGGCGTCAGCTTCCCTGCACTGTGTCAGCGCCAGCCAGAAAGCAGAGCGGTGACGTTACCGCTGTGCTCTACTTTACGGCCGGCTGGCGCTGACACTGGGGGACGCAGGGAAGCTGACGCTGGGTAACGTGACAGGAATTTAAGTATGTAGTGTTTTTTTTTTTACTTTTACAATGGTAACCAGGGTAAACATCAGGTTACTAAGCGCGGCCCGGCGCTTAGTAACCCGATGTTTACCCTGGTTACCAGTGAAGACATCGCTGGATCGGTGTCACACACGCCGATTCAGCGATGTCAGCGGGTGATCCAGTGACGAAATAAAGTTCTGGACTTTCAGCAACGACCAGCGATGTCACAGCAGGATCCTGATCGCTGCTGTGTGTCAAACACAACGATATAGCTATCTAGGACGCTGCAATGTAACGGATCGCTATCGTTATCATTCTAAAGTGGCTAAATGTGACGGTACCTTAAAGCTTAACATCCTCTAATCACCGTCTTTTGTTCTGTAATTAAGGCCATTACTGTCGCACCACAGGAGGTTGTTGTTTTCCATTGAGTTTAGCCATTTAGTTTCTTGATAGTTCTATTCAGTTTATTGTATTTGATAATATAAAGACTATATATATTGCATTTAGTTTAGTTTTATTTGAGCAAAAAAGCACTGAATCAATGAATCATTTTTTATATATTTTAAATAGAGAATTAGAAATTTTAGAGCAAGGTACAGCTGTGAGTAATGACCAGAAGCATTTGTGTCTAAGGCCTCAAGCACACTAAAGAAAAAAAATCATGCGAAAATCGCACAAGAGGACTGAAATGCTGGCCTTGAATGGGCCCCTCTGTCTCGCCAGGGCCCCGGCACTTGCCCAGGTACGCCGGGTGCTGACGCCGGCCCTGCTGGGCAATATACAGTACTACGTGGCTGGGCAATATACTACGTGACTGGGCAATATACTACGTGGCTGGGCAATATACTACGTGACTGGGCAATATACTACGTGACTGGGCAATATACTACGTGGTTGGGCAATATACTACGTGGCTGGGCAATATACTATGTGGGCTGTGCAATATACAACGTGGACATGCATATTCTAGAATACCCAATGCGTTAGAATCGGGCCACCATCTAGTATATTAGAAATGAATAGTCACTTTTGAGCCCCATAGTGAAATATCGATTTAAGTACTGTGATACATAGATGGTACTGAAGTTAAATGAGGCAACATTTTCAACAGAAACAACTGCATGTAATTAAAGTGAACCTGTCACCAGGTTTGGCAGATATAAGATACGGCCACCTCCTTTCAGTGCTTATCTACAGCATTCTATAATGCTGTTGATAAGCCCCCGATCCGACCGGAAAGATAAGAAAAATAAGTTTTATTACACTCAACTGCAGGGGGGTCTGGTCCGATGGGTGTCGCAGGTACGGGTCCGGCGCCTCCCATCTTCTTGCGATGCCATCCTCCTGCTTGCTTCACAGGTTCCCAGGCATCGCACTCATGCGTTGGCGTACTTATCTGCCCTGTTGAAGGCAGAGTACAGTACTGCAGTGCGCAGGCGCTGGGCCTCTCTGACCTTTCCCGGCACCTGTGGAGCAACCGCTAGGTCTGTGGGGCAATCGGGACGGGTCCGTTGGTTCTTAAGGGCGTTGTCATAGCAGCAGTGACCCGATCCGTGACCCTGGGCATCCAATCAAACTCAAGTAAAGGGTAAATAAAGTTTATAGGGGATTAGTTTGTGACGCCACCCGTGGTGCTAGGCAGTAGGGTAATGGCCGACTCTGCAGCAGAGATGTTTCAGCCCTCCAAGGGTAGAGCTAGGCCCCAGGGCAGTTATAGAGGTAAAGGTGATGGTAATGGTTGTAGTGCAGGGCAGGTGACGCGGTAAATAATTCTGAGGACACAGCAGAGTGCAGTTTCCACACTTTCACCCACAGTTCTTAAATGCAGTCCCAGCCGGGTGCTGTGTCCTCCAGGTCTGTGGTCCAGCCAGCTCTCAGGTAATTTGGGGTCCACTTTGCCAGAACCCCCTTCTTATGTTCTTTCCCTGGCCATCTCACTGCGCTGGCTCCCGCTTCTCCTGCCCTGCGCCTCACACCAGGTCCCTTGCCAGCATTCTCAGATCTTGTCGGGCGACGTCCTCCTGGTCTCCTTGATTCTATGTGGCTGCCTTTTCAGTGAGTGTGTGTGATTGTGGCTGTGGCATGTACAGAAAACACAGCCTCCGGCTTGCTAGGTGAGCCTTGTAGTTCTCCACTAGTATGGGGACCAGTTCCCCCACTGCGACCTGGTCCCTTCACACGACTACAGTCAGTGTGGATTGGGGCACCACGGGTGGATTCTTCACTTCCCGTGCCCCTAGAACACCTTCTTTCTGTCAGGAGCTTCTGTCTCCATGTCTGCTCCCCTTCTCTCCACCATCTCACTGCCTTTCCAGAATCTTCCTGACTCCTCCCTCCTGTTTCCATGACAATTTTTCCTCCAATTGTCACAAAACTCCCCACCAGAGCTGGGGCCCCTCACCCCTAGCCTGAAGCAGTGTAGTGTTGGATGCACATGTGCGAGTCCCGGGTAGTGCCCCCTCCTTACCCGAGGGCTAAATACCTCTGGCTGAGGTGCAGTACCTCTGTGGTGACTGGACCCTTAGGGGCGACACACCTGCGCACTGCAGTACTTTACTCTGCCCTCAACAGGACAGATGAGTACACCTGAGCAGAGCCACGATGTCGGTGAGCCAGGAAGCAAGTAGGCTGGCGTCATCGCAAGAAGATGGGAGGCGCTGGACTCGGACCTGTGACACCCATCAGACCAGACTGCCCTGCAGGTGAATATAATAAAATGTATTTTTATTATCTTTCAGGTCGTATAGAGGGCTTATCTACAGCATTATAGAATGCTGTCGATAAGCCCTGAAAGGTGGTGGCTGTATCTTATATCGGCGAAACCTGGTGACAGGTTTGCGTTAAGTAATTTTAGGTCAAAATACATGCATTTCAAAGGGAGAGAATGAGGAGTAATAGAATAAAACTTTCTTTATTATTCGTTACAATGGCAGAATGACAACCATGCTCCAAAATTAAAGAAAGGGTTTAAAAAAAAGCAAATAATTAAAATTATAGATCAGGAGTGTCAAACATGTGGCTCGCGGGCTCATGTGGCCCCTGAACTGCTTTATGCACATGCAGCGCCCCAGGGTCCTGATCGTTGCAGTAAGGCTACGTTCACATTTGCGTTGTGCGCCACTGCGTCGGTGACGCAACGCACAACACAAATAAAAACGCACCAAAACGCACGCAAAAGCGCTGAGTTTTGCGACGCATGCGTCGTTTTTTGCCGAAATTTGGACGCAAGAAAAATGCAACTTGTTGCGTTTTCTGCGCCCGACGCTTGCGGCAAAAAAAAACGCATGCATCGCACAATGCAGCACAACGCATGTCCATGCGTCCCCCATGTTAAATATAGGGGCGCATAACGCATGCGTCGCCGCTGCGTCGCCCGACGCAAACACGCAAAACGCTAATATGAACGTAGCCTAATGTCATTCTTCCACCAGGGGGAGTGATGTTACGTCTGAAGGCAATAAAGGAGATCTCTTTACCAGGTAAACACAATGCATGCAACAGGTTCACACTCCACACCAGAAGGGGGAGCTCTAAGCCTGTTTTAGGTGAACTCCCCTATAAAACATCCTGATCTGGAGGGAAAAGGGGTTCAGAGTTGAGTTCCTGTCAGGAGGACAGAGGGAGAGGACGGAGTCCTGGAGCCTGAAGTGCTGCAGCTCCTGGAAGAAAACACTAAAGTGAACATATTGCAGAGAGTGTGTAGGAAAGCAGAGCACAGGAGAGGAATATCAGAGGGAGACCAGCCAGGAGCAGACTGCTTCCTTCTGAGGTGCAGGAATCCAGTAGCCAGAATACCGAGGGAGTAAGGATCTCTATGCTTTACTTCAGAGACTGGCAGGACAGATAATTCCACGTTACCTGCCCGCCCTATACCGAGGAGGCACGGTGGCAACTTGTGGGGGCTGGGGCGTGCTAGAATCCCTGTAAAAAGCCTCAGGCCATCAGTCATACAGGTTTGTCCTATCCATCTGGGGGACAGAGAGAGAGAGACATAACATCTATAATAGTTGGACCTTACCGAGAAGCTCAGCATGAAGGGACTACAACACCCAGGCGCTAGAGGAAGGCTACTGATTTCCACCTGGATAAGGGGACTCTGGATTTGCCTTCAGACCGGCTGGACTCTGCCTGCCCTGTAATCTGGTGCTCTGGACTGTGGACGCTGAAGCCTTCAGTAAAAAGGTAAAGAGACTGCAACCTTGTGTCCTCGTTCTTCACTGCGCCTCATACCATCCACTATCTACACACTGGGAAGCCCTGGGGACATACTTCACCTGTGGGAAGGTATACCATCTAGCTGCCATAACATCACCCCAGCAGACCCCTAAGCAGCATCGGTCACCCTGACCGAATACCACAGGTGGCTTCACGAACATTATCCCTTTAAAGACCTTTCCCTTTTACACGGATGTCCCTAGGGCCACGGACCGGGTCAGCCACCGTGACATCCCCCTTGAGAACCGAAGGGCCCGACTCCAAGTACCCCACTGCCCTACTGGGAGCGCTCCACACAGGCACTGTAGACCCTTGGAGATACCTGCTCGGTTCAGGGGTCCACTGATGGCCGTGTTTTATTTTAGCTGAATGTGCATCCTTAGACACACATTCAATTGAGATGTACTGTATTTTTCGGACTATTATAGTCCAGATGTACGGTACCTGCTGTGGATGGGCAGGTGAGGGAGCGGCAGCAGTTTAGCTGCTGGTCACAGGAGGCGGGAGTTGGCTGCCGCGACTAACACTGTGACCACTACAAAAGAAAAATGAATATTCACTGCTCTCCACACCCATGGGAGTGGAGAGCAGTGAATATTCATTTCTCTTTAATAGCAGACATGCTGTTAGCTGCAGTGACCAGCTTCCTGGAGCTGCTGGGCTCTGAAGTGCACCCCCTACTTAAGGGAATGAATATTCACTGCTCTTCACTCCCATGATTGTGGAGAACAGTCAATATTTATTGATCTTTAATAGCGGGCACAGTAGCCTCAGCTGCTGGCTTCCTGCATCTGCTGGGTGATCACATGTGCCCGCTATTAAAGAAAATTAATATTCACTGCTCTCCACACCCATGGGAGTGGAGAACAGTGAATATTCCTTCTCTTAATTAGCGAACACACTTCAAAGCCCAGCCACTGTGTACTCACTACTAAAGATCAATGAATGTTCAGTCCTCTCCACCCCTATAATCCCGGGCATGGAGAGCAGTGAGTATTCCAGCAGCTGTCACCTGCTTATAAGCAGCACATGATGTAACTGCCATGTGCTGCTTACAAGCATAAATCAGCTGCTAGCATTAGAACAGGACTCTGCGAGGGAGCACAGGGAAGGTAAGTAGGATGGTTTATGCTTTTTAATGTTTTTCTGATGGAGGCCATGTAAACCAGGATAGGGATGAGGGGGCATGCATGCCAGGATAGTGATGGGGGTGGCATGCATACCAGGATAGGGATGAGAGGGCCATGTATACCTGGATTGGGGACATATATGTACCCGGATCGAGGATATTAGTATAGAATTGACTACATTTTTTGCTTCAATTTTTTTCCTATTTTCTTCCCCTAAAACCTAGGGACATAACTACAATATGACGACCTGGATGGGGACATATCTACAATATGGGGTCCTAAATCGGGACATAACTACAATATGGGGACCTGGATGGGGACAAAACTATAATGTTAAAAAGGTGTATAGAAAAAAAAATGGTATCACTAAAAATGTCACTTTCCTTTCTTTATGTGGCCAATATACGAAGCCAAGTTTGAGACCCCTGTTATAGATCAAGGCTAAACAAAATAAACCCAAAATGGTGCAAAGGCATTGCTGCAAGTCTGTGTCATATACACCAAAAAATGAAAAATCCCTCCATTCTTGAAAATGAGGGGTATATTGTAATGTTGATTGTTTTTACAAGCACTTTGCCATTGCACCCATTATAGGAGTTGAGACAACTCTTTTAATAAAGTGATAACTGACATTTATATTTTTTTATTAAGTTGACTTACCTGTGAAATGGGATAAACGGTGTCCAAACGCCGATTACCAAATTCTGATGTTTGTGCTTTTCAGGCACTCATCCTCTAAGTAAGACAATTCTAGAAATGGGCTGACATATGGAGAACAACATGATGATGCTTAAAGATTATTCTTTATCTATTTTATGCAGCTTGCAGGACAGTTGCAAGTTGAAACACAGAGGAATGTTAACGGCAGATGTTTGGCTTTTATTTTTTTGTCATAACTATGCTGTATATAACCAAAATGTACTGTTTTCTTCAAATTTACAATTTAATTTCTGAACGAGAGCACAAATGTTGAAGAGACAGTACACACTCCACCAAAAAGCATGATAACACAAATGTCACAGGTACGTGTGCGATCTTTGAGTTAAAACTCATACTTTAAGGGTATGTGTCCACGTTCAGGATTGCATCAGGATTTGGTCAGGATTTTATGTCAGTATTTGTAAGCCAAAACCAGGAGTGGCTGATAAATACAGAAGTGGTGCATATGTTCCTATTATACTTTTCCTCTAATTGTTCCACTCCTGGTTTTGGCTTACAAATACTGACATAAAATCCTGACCAAATCCTGATGCAATCCTGAACGTGGACACATACCCTTAGAGTACCGTACTTTTCCATGCAGCGAAAATATGGTACTTTTTCACTTGCATATTCTTTTACAGAAAATCTGTTGTGATGTGTAGCATCAACCAGAGATTACAGTACATTTTTTTCAGACGGGTAAAAATATTCCTACCAGTATTTGTGAGAAGTATTTGTAACCAAGGAGTGCATAACTTCCCATAGCCCACATTTATAATAGAAACTGTAGGTATACATAATGTTAAAAATTTGCTATTTATGTATGAAAACACTAATACTTCTTACAACTAGTGCTGAGTGGTTGTAGCGCTATTGCCAGTGCCCCAGCATGGCGTCCCCTTCCCCCCTCCATGCAGGGACGTCGGCTTAGTCACCGCCCCGATCCCCAGCATGCTCCTGCTTCCTGCCACTTCCTGGTCTGTGTGTGCATGCTGCAGTTCCCGGAGGCAAGCCTGGTGTGCGCATGTTCCCCTTGCTCTTAATAAAGAGGAGAGGCATTTAGTATAATATAGTGCACTTTATCTATCTCCATCACTATATACTTCCAGTTCTCATAAACCTGCCTGGATAACATATACTGGGTGTTTTAAGTGTGGTGAGAGAACCTGCGGATTGTGTCAGTATATAATGAGGACGGATAAATATGTTAACAATATTACTTTAAAGGAATATAAAATTAAAACCAATGCAATAAATATTATATAGGCTGCACTACGAGGAGTCTTAAGAAAAGGATAAAAAAGGTTCATGATTTTTCCGCAATGCGTTTTTCATGCGGAAAAACGCACATCATGTGCACAGAAATTGCGGATTCCATTATAAATGATGGGATGCTTTATGTATGCAGATTATTTGCGGTTTTATAGCGTTTTTATAGCGCAAAAACGCTAAAAAACCGCAAATAATCTGCAACGTGTGCACATAGCCTTAAGGTTAAAGGAATTGAGAGAGTAACTAGATCAATCAGAGGGGGTGACTGGGAACTTGCACTCCGTTGTCGGGAGGCATATTGGATATTGGCTTTAAACGCACGTTCTCCAGAAGGCCTTAATTATAAAAGTGATCTTCTATGTTTTTATTAGATCGCTCTGCCGTATCTTTGCAGTATGCAGATAACATCTTACTGTTTTTTTGTGCATACGATGAATGTCTTGTGTATCATTGTCATTCGGTGTAAATATATCAGTTTTTTTTCTCTTTGAATATAAGCTCAGCTATGCTAATTTGCGAAAACAGGTTTTCAACTAATCCTATTCATATGAAATGTCTTCACACAATGTTCGCATGTGTTAAATATATATATACTTATTATAAAAAATTATAAAATCTATTTTCATGACATTGTGATTTTATGTATATTAAGGATTAATTTCCCTCTGGTCGATACGGGGTTAATTGGGGAGGTAGTCCTTTCTAATTAATTACATGTGCTGTTGTGATAGATATAAGGAACTGTTCACTCTATGTTTGCATGCCTTTGAGGACTATTTTTACTGGGTCCGAAAGACATCAGGCCTATGGGGGGGGGGGGGGGGTCCCCATGATGTTGTTTTTTTATCGCTGAAGATGTTTAAATAAATAATTTTTTACTTAAAAATGATTCCTGTGAAGCGATCGCCGGGGACCACCACGGTGCAGGAAGACTACTGTACACAAGATGAGGTGCAAACAACTAAGGGTAGATTTATTTGGAAGGCAAGGAATGAAGTGGATGAGGAAGATGCAAGCAGGGGTATGCAATGGCAAAAGATAATTTACAAGAGTTATATTCTTTAGCTTGTCCGTAAAATAGCACCGTGCTCCAGCTGGTACAGACTCAAAATATGTCACACAAGTAAATGCAAACAATAAACAAAGAATAATGCTACTCTATGTATAACCTCCCTGGCTTTTACTAAGCAGGCCTCATGGCTGCTGTGTTCTGGCTATTGAAGCCTACACTAGGCCCTGACGAGCACAAAACAGGAACAAACTCACGGTGATGTTGGGGACTCAGATCCAGTCCCGGGGGGGCCCCAACAGCCTAGTACGGTGGTGCGCACGGCTTTCTGTAAACTCCGTGAAACGTTGTCTTCTCCTTGCTTCTGGGTCCTGGAGGTGCTCCTGGAAACTGTAAATCCCTTTCTCGATATCTTCGTGCATCCTCGAACTAACACAGGACAGCCACCCTCGCTGCACCCGGAAAAGTCTGTCAAATCTCACAAGTCCACTCCGTTACAGGCTGGGGTCCTCTATTGCAGCTATATCAGGACACAGTTTTCCTCTCTTGCAGCTATCAGCACAACGTTCTCTCTGCAGCAGCCTCAGCTCACACACACTGGTCAGGCTCCACCCCTGCCATCTGCACAGTCCAGTTCATTCACACAGTCTATTACAGGGGAGAAGCAAAACATTCCATCCTGCCAGACAAGCGGGTGCAGTCTCTTAAAATAACAGCGTCTTCCTTACTGTCCATAACAGCACCACCCTCCAACACCTGTTCCGGAAGTCCTCTATTTCTGTTTGTACCCATGTGGTACAGCCTCTGACCCTCACACCCTCTGACACAGCCTCCCCTGCTGCACTATGTTAATGGTGGCCTCCATTTCACCCACACTCCTCGCCCTGGCAACAAACATGGTGGCGTAGTGGGCCTTCTCCTTTCTTCCAACTGTACCTTTAAAACAAACCCACCTCCACCCTCCCTTATCCTCCCCTCTTTTGAAGTCCACTCTGTCCGCATCTACTCTCCCTAGAACCTCCAAATGGCTATCATATACCGACCTCCGGGCCCAACCACTGCCTCTATTGACCAATTCTCCACCTGGCTCCTTCACTTTCTGTCTGCTGACATTCCCACCATGATCATGGGTGACTTCAACATCCCCATTGACACCCACCAGTCAGCAGCCTCCAAACTCCTGTCCCTTACTTCATCCTTTCGACTTGGTCCTCCTCAGCCACCCACACAGACGGACACACATTAGACCTGGTCTTCACCCGTTTATGCTCCTTATCTAACTTCTCAACCTCCTCTCTCCCTCTATCTGACCACCATCTACTCACTTCCTGTCCTCCTCACCTGTCACCCATGTCCAGCACCATGCGCACCCACGCAGGAACCTCACACACTCTCTGACTCTATCCTATCACTATAGAAAAAATAACCTTTGGCACTCAATAAGTCCATGATAATTTCTTTAGACAAGTAGTTTTATTAATAAACAGCCGAATGTAGACCAACAGACATCGTAGTATCCAACGTTTCAGCAAAATCTGCCTTTATCAAGGAAGTCTATTTAAAGAAAACAATATCATAAATGATCCATATAATAATCATGGATAAATTGTAACAAGGTAAATAACTGAACAAAAACCCTATAATACCAAAATAAAACAATGAAAGAGAATAAGGAAGAAGACCAGAAACCCAGTAGAACAGTAAAAAGAAAGTATCACCGTGATCATTTAAAAGGAAAAAGACACAATGCTTCTGAAATTATATTTTATTCATCAAAAGAACATACCATAAGTCCATAGGTGAAGAAGGAGGGGATGTAAAAGCAAGAATAATTAGTAACAACCAAACACTACACCCCAAAGAAAAAATATTTATGGATATATATAGAGGAGTCTATCACCCGACTTTAGTGTAATACCAGAAGAAAGCATGCACAAAATATGGGGAACAAACCAAAACAAAGTGCCAAACTATAAGAAAAACCTAAATGTATGTACCTGTAAGGGGTGAGTACTGTGCGTGGCATATCACAAGCCAATAGGCTTATAAGAGCGACAGCATAACTTGCTGGGAATAAAGCAAAGCATATAAGCATTGAATAACCAGTAAAACAAACAACTGAATCGCCATAGAGCAATATTGGCTAAAGGAACACAATCTCCTGTAAACACACAGTGTACCTGTAGTAGCGATAGTGTCGGCATGCTTCCAGCGGCCCAGGGAGATGACATGAGAAAAGTGCCGCAAACCAGGTATAAATGCTGTGTCGCCAGTGAGGTCATATCCGATGCAGCACTAATCAGAGAGTCAGAGCTCCCCGCAGTAAAGGAAAACCAGGGGTGTGCGCAGTGAATCGCCGGAAAAACTGGCACTCATGAGAAGTGCGGGAATTGCCCGAAGTGAGGGGAACCCGGCGCATGCGCAGTAGATCGCCGAAGTCACTCAATAAGGAATACTACGGTGTAGAGTTTCGTGGAGAGTACGGGAATGCCCGAAAAAAGACGAGAACAAAGTGCATGCGCACTAAAGTGACCAGGGACTAATAGTGCACAAAGAAAAAGGAGACCACCACTGGGAACTAGAGTCACAAAGAAACTATAAATATGAGAAAAGAAACATGCTATAAAGGGGAAAAAAAGGGGGGAGGGGAAAAGGGGAAAAATGGAATAGATAAGAGATTAATAATAAGGACCAAATGGAAAAAACGAATAAATAACAGTGCATGCCCAAGAATATCCCAAGTATAACATTTATAATAGAACATACATAGTAGAGAGGGAGTGTAACTCAGTAGGAAGACGAACTTTGTAAAAAAAGGGAAAAGTAGTGATCACAACGGCACCTGGAAAGAGGGAATCAGAGAAACACAATAAATATTAAATAAGGATACAAAATCCATTAGAACAAGAAATCTAATATATAAAGCTGAATGTGTGTGTGTATGTGTGTATGTATGTACAGTGGGGCAAAAAAGTATTTAGTCAGTCAGCAATAGTGCAAGTTCCACCATTTAAAAAGATGAGAGGCGTCTGTAATTTACATCATAGGCAGACCTCAACTATGGGAGACAAACTGAGAAAAAAAAATCCAGAAAATCACATTGTCTGTTTTTTTTTAACATTTTATTTGCATATTATGGTGGAAAATAAGTATTTGGTCAGAAACAAAATTTCATCTCAATACTTTGTAATATATCCTTTGTTGGCAATGACAGAGGTCAAACGTTTTCTGTAAGTCTTCACAAGGTTGCCACACACTGTTGTTGGTATGTTGGCCCATTCCTCCATGCAGATCTCCTCTAGAGCAGTGATGTTTTTGGCTTTTCGCTTGGCAACACGGACTTTCAACTCCCTCCAAAGGTTTTCTATAGGGTTGAGATCTGGAGACTGGCTAGGCCACTCCAGGACCTTGAAATGCTTCTTACGAAGCCACTCCTTCGTTGCCCTGGCGGTGTGCTTTGGATCATTGTCATGTTGAAAGACCCAGCCACGTTTCATCTTCAATGCCCTTGCTGATGGAAGGAGGTTTGCACTCAAAATCTCACGATACATGGCCTCATTCATTCTTTCATGTACCCGGATCAGTCGTCCTGGCCCCTTTGCAGAGAAACAGCACCAAAGCATGATGTTTCCACCACCATGCTTTACAGTAGGTATGATGTTTGATGGATGCAACTCAGTATTCTTTTTCCTCCAAAGACGACAAGTTGTGTTTCCACCAAACAGTTCCAGTTTGGTTTCATCAGATCATAGGACATTCTCCCAAAACTCCTCTGGATCATCCAAATGCTCTCTAGCAAACTTCAGACGGGCCCGGACATGTACTGGCTTAAGCAGTGGGACACATCTGTGTTATGATTTGGTAATTCAGTACCACAATGGACATAAAAGTCAGAGCACATACAGTGACCTGACAATAACCCAAAAACATAGAACGAGCTCTGAGACGTGGGAACTCTGCTGACCGCAATCCCTAATCCTCTCCAACCACACTAAAGGCAGCCGTGGATTGCGCCTAACGCTCCCTGTGCAACTCAGCACAGCCTGAGAAACTAGCTAGCCTGAAGATAGAAAATAAGCCTACCTTGCCTCAGGGAAATACCCCAAAGGAAAAGGCAGCCCCCCACATATAATGACTGTGAGTTAAGATGAAAAGACAAACGTAGAGATGAAATAGATTTAGCAAAGTGAGGCCTGACTTTCTGAACAGAGCGAGGATAGGAAAGGTAACTTTGCGGTCAACACAAAACCCTACAAACAACCACGCAAAGGGGGCAAAAAGACCCTCCGTACCGACTAACGGCACGGAGGTACACCCTCTGCGTCCCAGAGCTTCCAGCAGGCAAGAAAAACCAAATAAGCAAGCTGGACAGAAAAAAACAGCAAACAAAATAACAAAAGCGGAACTTAGCTATGCAGAGCAGCAGGCCACAGGAACGATCCAGGAGGAAACAAGTCCAATACTAGAACATTGACTGGAGGCCAGGATCAAAGCACTAGGTGTAGTTAAATAGAGCAGCACCTAACGACTTCACCACATCACCTGAGGAAGGAAACTCAGAAGCCACAGTACCACTCTCCTCCACCAACGGAAGCTCATAGAGAGAATCAGCCGAAGTACCACTTGTGACCACAGGAGGGAGCTCTGCCACAGAATTCACAACAGTACTCCCCCTTGAGGAGGGGTCACCGAACCCTCACCAGAGCCCCCAGGATGACCAGGATGAGCCATATGAAAGGCACGAACAAGATCGGGAGCATGGACATCAGAGGCAAAGACCCAGGAATTATCTTCCTGAGCATAACCCTTCCACTTAACCAGATACTGGAGTTTCCGTCTTGAAACACGAGAATCCAAAATCTTCTCCACAATATACTCCAACTCCCCCTCCACCAATACCGGGGCAGGAGGATCAACAGATGGAACCATAGGTGCCACGTATCTCCGCAACAATGACCTATGGAATACGTTATGGATGGAAAAAGAATCTGGAAGGGTCAAACGAAAAGACACAGGATTAAGAACCTCAGAAATCCTATACGGACCAATGAAACGAGGTTTAAATTTAGGAGAGGAAACCTTCATAGGAATATGACGAGAAGACAACCAAACCAAATCCCCAACACGAAGTCGGGGACCCACACAGCGTCTGCGATTAGCGAAACGTTGAGCCTTCTCCTGGGACAAGGTCAAATTGTCCACCACATGAGTCCAAATCTGCTGCAACCTGTCCACCACAGTATCCACACCAGGACAGTCCGAAGACTCAAGCTGCCCCGAAGAGAAACGAGGATGGAACCCAGAGTTGCAGAAAAACGGCGAAACCAAGGTAGCCGAGCTGGCCCGATTATTAAGGGCGAACTCAGCCAAAGGCAAAAAGGACACCCAGTCATCCTGATCAGCAGAAACAAAGCATCTCAGATATGTTTCCAAGGTCTGATTGGTTCGTTCGGTCTGGCCATTAGTCTGAGGATGGAAAGCCGAGGAAAAAGACAAGTCAATGCCCATCCTTGCACAAAAGGCTCGCCAAAACCTCGAAACAAACTGGGAACCTCTGTCAGAAACGATATTCTCTGGAATGCCATGTAAACGAACCACATGCTGGAAGAACAATGGCAGCAAATCAGAGGAGGAAGGTAATTTAGACAAGGGTACCAAATGGACCATCTTAGAGAAGCGATCACAAACCACCCAAATGACTGACATTTTTTGAGAGACGGGAAGATCTAAAATAAAATCCATAGAGATATGTGTCCAAGGCCTCTTCGGGACCGGCAAGGGCAAAAGCAACCCACTGGCACGAGAACAGCAGGGCTTAGCCCGAGCACAAATCCCACAGGACTGCACAAAAGAACGCACATCCCGCGACAGAGATGGCCACCAAAAGGATCTAGCCACTAACTCTCTGGTACCAAAGATTCCAGGATGACCAGCCAACACCGAACAATGAACCTCAGAGATAACTTTATTCGTCCACCTATCAGGGACAAACAGTTTCTCCGCTGGGCAACGATCAGGTTTATTAGCCTGAAATTTTTGCAGCACCCGCCGCAAATCAGGGGAGATGGCAGACACAATTACTCCCTCTTTGAGAATACCCGCCGGCTCAGATAAACCCGGAGAGTCGGGCACAAAACTCCTAGACAGGGCATCCGCCTTCACATTTTTAGAGTCCGGAAGGTACGAAACCACAAAGTCAAAACGGGCAAAAAACAGCGACCAACGAGCCTGTCTAGGATTCAACCGCTTGGCAGACTCGAGATAAGTCAAGTTCTTATGATCAGTCAAGACCACCACGCGATGCTTAGCTCCTTCAAGCCAATGACGCCACTCCTCGAATGCCCACTTCATGGCCAGCAACTCTCGATTGCCAACATCATAATTTCGCTCAGCAGGCGAAAACTTCCTGGAAAAGAAGGCACATGGTTTCATCACCGAGCAATCAGAACTTCTCTGCGACAAAACAGCCCCTGCTCCAATCTCAGAAGCATCAACCTCGACCTGGAATAGAAGCGAAACATCTGGTTGACACAACACAGGGGCAGAAGAAAAACAACGCTTCAACTCTTGAAAAGCTTCCACAGCAGCAGAAGACCAATTGACCACATCAGCACCCTTCTTGGTCAAATCGGTCAATGGTTTAGCAATACTAGAAAAATTGCAGATGAAGCGACGATAAAAATTAGCAAAGCCCAGGAACTTTTGCAGACTTTTCAGAGATGTCGGCTGAGTCCAATCATGGATGGCTTGGACCTTAACAGGGTCCATCTCGATAGTAGAAGGGGAAAAAATGAACCCCAAAAATGAAACCTTCTGAACACCAAAGAGACACTTTGATCCCTTCACAAACAAAGAATTAGCACGCAGGACCTGAAACACCGTTCTGACCTGCTTCACATGAGACTCCCAATCATCCGAGAAGATCAAAATATCATCCAAGTATACAATCAGGAATTTATCCAGGTACTCTCGGAAGATGTCATGCATAAAGGTCTGCAGTCCTTAATCCTCTCCAACCACACTAAAGGCAGCCGTGGATTGCACCTAACGCTCCCTATGCAACTCGGCACAGCCTGAGAAACTAGCTAGCCTGAAGATAGAAAATAAGCCTACCTTGCCTCAGAGAAATACCCCAAAGGAAAAGGCAGCCCCCCACATATAATGACTGTGAGTTAAGATGAAAAGACAAACGTAGAGATGAAATAGATTTAGCAAAGTGAGGCCCGACTTTCTGAACAGAGCGAGGATAGGAAAGGTAACTTTGCGGTCAACACAAAACCCTACAAATAACCACGCAAAGGGGGCAAAAAGACCCTCCGTACCGACTAACGGCACGGAGGTACACCCTCTGCGTCCCAGAGCTTCCAGCAGGCAAGAAAAACCAAATAAGCAAGCTGGACAGAAAAAAACAGCAAACAAAATAACAAAAGCGGAACTTAGCTATGCAGAGCAGCAGGCCACAGGAACGATCCAGGAGGAAGCAAGTCCAATACTAGAACATTTACTGGAGGCCAGGATCAAGGCACTAGGTGGAGTTAAATAGAGCAGCACCTAACGACTTCACCACATTACCTGAGGAAGGAAACTCAGAAGCCGCAGTACCACTCTCCTCCACCAACGGAAGCTCATAGAGAGAATCAGCCGAAGTACCACTTGTGACCACAGGAGGGAGCTCTGCCACAGAATTCACAACACATCTGGCACTGCAGGATCTGAGTCCATGGTGGCGTAGTGTGTTACTTATGGTAGGCCTTGTTACATTGGTCCCAGCTCTCTGCAGTTCATTCACTAGGTCCCCCCGCATGGTTCTGGGATTTTTGCTCACCGTTCTTGTGATCATTCTGACCCCACGGGGTGGGATTTTGCGTGGAGCCCCAGATCGAGGGAGATTATCAGTGGTCTTGTATGTCTTCCATTTTCTAATTATTGCTCCCTCTGTTGATTTCTTCACTCCAAGCTGGTTGGCTATTGCAGATTCAGTCTTCCCAGCCTGGGGCAGGGCTACAATTTTGTTTCTGGTGTCCTTTGACAGCTCTTTGGTCTTCACCATAGTGGAGTTTGGAGTCAGACTGTTTGAGGGTGTGCACAGGTGTCTTTTTATACTGATAACAAGTTTAAACAGGTGCAATTACTACAGGTAATGAGTGGAGGAAAGAGGAGACTCTTAAAGAAGAAGTTACAGGTCTGTGAGAGCCAGAAATCTTGATCGTTTGTTTCTGACCAAATACTTATTTTCCACCATAATATGCAAAAAAAATGATAAAAAAAACAGACAATGTGATTTTCTGGATTTTTTTTCTCAGTTTGTCTCCCATAGTTGAGGTCTACCTATGATGTAAATTACAGACGCCTCTCATCTTTTTAAGTGGTGGAACTTGCACTATTGCTGACTGACTAAATACTTTTTTGCCACACTGTATGTGTGTATGTCCGGGATTGGCATCTGCACCGTCGCAGCTACAGCCACAAAATTTTGCACAGTCACATATCTGGACCTCGAGAGCGTCATAGGCTATGTTGTGAAGCGAAATTTTAACCCTGCGCTTTCCAATTCACAAAACAATTTTGCCCCTAACTACATAATGGGGAAAAAGTGAAAGGAAAAGTGTTGGAGGCAAATTGACAGCTGCCAGATGTGAACAAGGGGGACTTAAAGAGTGATAGCGATGGCGCCAAAGAGTATATACCGTACAGTTGCTAAGGTGGGGCCCCTACATGGGATACTCACCACACACGGGGATATGAACACACACAAAATGTGCCACAAACTACCACGTGCTTGAACACATATACCACCCTCAGCACACATTTCACCACACATACACCAACCTCGCCACATAAAAGTCGAAACACAAAAGTCGCCGCTCAAAAATCGCCACGCGCAAAACTTGCCACATGCAAAACTAGGCTCACGCAAAACTCGCCACACGTGCAAAACTCACCTCATGGAAAACTCACCACACGCAAAACTTGCACACGCAGAAAAATTGCCACATGCACAAAAGTTGCAACACATGCAAAAGTTGCTTCACACAAAACTTGCACATACTCAAAACGCACTACACATAAAACTCGCCATGCGCAAAACTTGCTGCACACAACTTGCTACACTAACCTGTCACATGCAACTCGACACACAAAAAGTTGCTACACGCATGTCGCCACACAAAACTAATATCACAAAAGTCGTTACATGCATGTAGCCACATGCAACTCAACACACACAACTTAACACATGAAACGCGCCCTAAAACACACACAAGTCTGGTATTATCCTTCAAAAATAAAAATCTGATTAATAAGCAGACAAACTACAAGAGCAACACATGTACCATATAGGAAATACGGCAGCTGTCAGTCACATGACCTGTCTATTATGTGTATGTGTGAGCTAATATATACTGCCAGGGGCGAGGGCTTCCTGTTGGATGGAGATTTATCAGGCTGCCAATTTAGCTTACAAATACTGAGGTAAAAATACTGACCAAATAACGTGTGAACGCGGTCTAATACAGGAGGAGATGACATACAGATATATACTACATACAGGGGAGATGACACAGATATATACTATATACAGGAGGAGATGACACACACATATATACTATATACAGGGGAGATGACACACAGGTATATACTATATACAGGAGGAGATGACATATTATTTATTATTATTATTATTTATGTATATATATATATATATACATATATATGTATATACTATATACAGGAGGAGATGACACACTGGTATATACTATATACAGGGGAGATGATATACAGGTACATACTATATACAGGGGAGATAACATACAGGTACATACTATATACAGGGGAGATGACACACAGGTATATACTATATACAGGGGAGATGACACACAGGTATATACTATATACAGGAGGAGATGACACACAGGTATATACTATACACAGGAGGAGATGACACACAGGTATATACTATATACAGAGGAGATGACACACATACAGTTAGGGCCAGAAATATTTGGACAGTGACACAAGTTTTGTTATTTTAGCTGTTTACAAAAACATGTTCAGAAATACAATTATATATATAATATGGGCTGAAACTGCACACTCCCAGCTGCAATATGATAGTTTCCACATCCAAATCGGAGAAAGGGTTTAGGAATCATAGCTCTGTAATGCATAGCGTCCTCTTTTTCAAGGGACCAAAAGTAATTGGACAATGGACTCTAAGGGCTGCAATTAACTCTGAAGGCGTCTCCCTCGTTAACCTGTAATCAATGAAGTAGTTAAAAGGTCAGGGGTGGATTCCAGGTGTGTGGTTTTGCATTTGGAAGCTGTTGCTGTGAGCAGACAACATGCGGTCAAAGGAACTCTCAATTGAGGTGAAGCAGAACATCCTGAGGCTGAAAAAAAAGAAAAAATCCATCAGAGAGATAGCAGACATGCTTGGAGTAGCAAAATCAACAGTTGGGTACATTCTGAGAAAAAAGGAATTGACTGGTGAGCTTGGGAACTCAAAAAGGCCTGGGCGTCCACGGATGACAACAGTGGTGGATGATCGCCGCATACTTAATTGGGGGAAGAAGAACCCGTTCACAACATCAACTGAAGTCCAGAACACTCTCAGTGAAGTAGGTGTATCTGTCTCTAAGTCAACAGTAAAGAGAAGACTCCATGACAGTAAATACAAAGGGTTCACATCTAGATGCAAACCATTCATCAATACCAAAAATAGACAGGCCAGAGTTAAATTTGCAGAAAAACACCTCAAGAAGCCAGCTCAGTTCTGGAAAAGTATTCTATGGACAGATGAGACAAAGATCAACCTGTACCAGAATGATGGGAAGAAAAAAGTTTGGAGAAGAAAGGGAACGGCACATGATCCAAGGCACATCACATCCTCTGTAAAACATGGTGGAGGCAACGTGATGGCATGGGCATGCATGGCTTTCAATGGCACTGGGTCACTTGTGTTTATTGATGACATAAGAGCAGACAAGAGTAGCCGGATGAATTCTGAAGTGTACCGGGATATACTTTCAGTCCAGATTCAGCCAAATGCTGCAAAGTTGATTGGACGGCGCTTCATAGTACAGATGGACAATGACCCCAAGCATACAGCCAAAGCTACCCAGGAGTTCATGAGTGCCAAAAAGTGGAACATTCTGCAATGGCCAAGTCAATTTCCAGATCTAAACCCAACTGAGCATGCATTTCACTTGCTCAAATCCAGACTTAAGACGGAAAGACCCACAAACAAGCAAGACCTGAAGGCTGCGGCTGTAAAGGCCTGGCAAAGCATTAAGAAGGAGGAAACCCAGCGTTTGGTGATGTCCATGGGTTCCAGACTTAAGGCAGTGATTGCCTCCAAAGGATTTGCAACAAAATATTGAAAATAAAAATATTTTGCTTGGGTTATGTTTATTTGTCCAATTACTTTTGACCTCCTAAAATGTGGAGTGTTTGTAAAGAAATGTGTACAATTCCTACATTTTCTATCAGATATTTTTGTTCAACCCTTCAAATTAAACGTTACAATCTGCACTTGAATTCTGTTGTAGAGGTTTCATTTCAAATCCAATGTGGTGGCATGCAGAGCCCAAATCGCGAAAATTGTGTCACTGTCCAAATATTTCTGGCCCTAACTGTATATACTATATACAGGGGAGATGACACACAGGTATATACTATATACAGGAGGAGATGACATACAGGTATATACTATATACAGGGGAGATGACACACAGGTATATACTATATACAGGAGGAGATGACACACTGGTATATACTATATACAGGGGAGATAACTACAATACCCAGATAGATTAGCGAAATTAGGATTATTTAGTCTAGAAAAAAGACGACTGAGGGGCGATCTAATAACCATGTATAAGTATATAAGGGGACAATACAAATATCTCGCTGAGGATCTGTTTATACCAAGGAAGGTGACGGGCACAAGGGGGCATTCTTTGCGTCTGGAGGAGAGAAGGTTTTTCCACCAACATAGAAGAGGATTCTTTACTGTTAGGGCAGTGAGAATCTGGAATTGCTTGCCTGAGGAGGTGGTGATGGCGAACTCAGTCGAGGGGTTCAAGAGAGGCCTGGATGTCTTCCTGGAGCAGAACAATATTGTATCATACAATTATTAGGTTCTGTAGAAGGACGTAGATCTGGGTATTTATTATGATGGAATATAGGCTGAACTGGATGGACAAATGTCTTTTTTCGGCCTTACTAACTATGTTACTATGTTACTATGTTACTATGTATAACATACAGGTACATACTAGATACAGGGCAGATGACACACAGGTATATACTATATACAGGAGGAGATGACACACAGGTAAATACTATATACAGGAGGAGATGACATACAGGTACATACTATATATAGGAGGAGATGAAACACAGATATATACTATAGACAGGAGATGTCACACAGGTATATACTATATACAGGAGGAGATGACACACAGGTATATACTATATACAGGGGAGATGACACACATATATACTATATACATATGGAGATGACACACAGATATATACTATATACAGGAGCAGATGACACACAGGTATATACTATATAAAGAAGGAGATGACACACTGGTATATACTATATACAGTGGAGATAACATACAGGTACATACTAGATACAGGGCAGATGACACCCAGGTATATACTATATACAGGAGGAGATGACACACAGGTAAATACTATATACAGGAGGAGATGACATACAGGTACATACTATATATAGGAGGAGATGAAACACAGATATATACTATAGACAGGAGAAGATGTCACACAGGTATACACTATATACAGGAGGAGATGACACACAGGTATATACTATATACAAGGGAGATGACACACATATATACTATATACATATGGAGATAACACACAGATATATACTATATACAGGAGCAGATGACACACAGGTATATACTATATAAAGAAGGAGATGACACACAGGTATATACTATATACAGGAGGAGATGACATACAGGTACATACTATATACAGGAGGAGATGACACACAGGTATATACTACATACAGGAGCAGATGACACACATGTATATACTATATACAGGAGGAGATGACTTACAGGTATATACTATATACAGGAGGAGATGACACATGTATATACTATATACAGGAGGAGATGACATACAGGTATATTCTATAAAAAAAATGAGATGACACATAGGTATATAGAGGAGGAGATGACATACAGCAGGTATATACTATATACAGGGGAGATGACATACAGGTATATACTATATACAGGAGATGGCATACAGGTATATACTATATACAGGAGATGACATACAGGTATATACTATATATAGGAGGAGATGACATACAGGTATATAGTATATACAGAAGGGATGACATACAGGTATATACTATATACCGGAGGAGATGACACATAGGTATATACAATATACAGGAGGAGATGACATACAACAGGTATATACTATTTACAGGGGAGATGACATACAGGTATATACTATATACAAGAGAAGACATACAGGTGTATACTATATATAAGGGAGATGACAAACATGTATATACTGAGGGGAAAATGAGAGGTGTGAGGTGAAAATGAGGGGTGTTAGGTGAAAATGAAAAGGTATGAGTGCAAAATGAGAGGAGTGATCGGAAAATGACAGATGTGAGGTCGAAATGACAAGTGTTAGGGGGGGAATGAGAGGAGTGAGGGGGAAAATAAGAGGAGTGAGGGGGAAAATGAGAGGTGTAAGGGAGAAAATAAGAGATGTGAGGGGAAAATGAGAGGTGTGATGGGACAATATGAGAAGTGAGGTGCTATAACTAACCACAGATATTTACTATGCCCAGGCAACGCCGGGCTCTTCAGCTAGTAATAAATAAATCACATACAATGATGATTCAATACATCAGTTCTGTAAAGCCTCATACTCTCTATTCATCCCTCGTGGATGGAGTGTTTGTAGGGTGAAAATCCAGAATGCCTCTCTTTCCCTTAACCTCTGGATCCTATTACTGGATAGCCCCCACGTAAGGGCAATGGGGTACTCGGTACTGGGTCCTTCAGTTCCTTCAGCGGGGATGTCACGGTGGCCCGACCCGGACCGTGGCCCTATGAGGGGCGCCCAAATAAAAGGCAGAGTTCATAGATAACAGTAGTGTTCGTGACGCCACCTGTGGTATTCGGTCAGGGTGACCGACGCTGCTTAGGGGTAGAGTGTAGAGTCTATTACTCCCTCAGTGTTCCGCCACCGCATCTGCGCTCAGATGGAGGCAGCCTGCTTCTAGCTGGTCTCCCTCTGTTGTTTCACTCCTGTTGCTATGACTTCTGTGCTCACTCACTACGGCACACTTCTTTTCTTGTCCATTCTTAGGAGGCTGCTGCATGGGTTGCAGGTGCAGCTCCGTGTCCTTTTTACTGAGCCACTGATGTTCCTTCTTATTCCTCTGTCTGCCTGACAGGAATTCCCTGGGCCGAGCCCAGTCTGCTTCTCTCCCTATCCTGGCTCCAACTTCGACTGACTATCTCCTTCTCCCTCCAGTCAGCTTCTCCCTCACTTCCTAACCAACCCCCAGTTTTACCCAACTGTGAGGAGTGGCCTAATAGATAGAACCTTTTGCTCCCCCTGGTGGCCGGCGTGTGAAGTGTGTGTGGCTGTGATACCTGGCAGGGTGAACTCCTTTGGTGCCATCAGACGTAACATCGCTCCCCCTGGTGGAAGAACGACATTACTGCAACAACCAGGATTCTGGGGCGCTGCATTACCACCGCGCCTAGAGGAGGAAATACTCTCAATAACTTGAAATTTCAGCTGAGAAATAGAATGTCCCGCTGAAATGAAATGGAACAGCACAGGTAACATCATACGTTTGCACCGAATATTGGACTTATGTTGGGAGATGCGGTCCTGGATATGTTGGGTGGTTTCACCAACATATCCGAGACCGCAAGGACATTTGATTAAATAGATAACATGGGTGGAATCACATGTAAAAAAGCCATTAATCTGGAACAATTTCCCAGACATAGTGTGGGAGAAAGTGTTTCCTTTGGTAACATTGGAACATTGTGGACAATGTAAACAGGGGAAAGTACCTTGTCTCTGAGTAGTTAAAAGGGATTGTCGTTGTATCGTTCTCACTGAGCCTACATCGGCTCTCACCAGTAAATTCCTAATGTTCTGTGATCTCTTATAGCATATTAAGGGTGGATGTTAGGTCTCGAGTTCCCGCTTCTGCACAAGGGGAATCTCGAGCCATCTCCACTGCGGTCTCCCATTCTCATCCAGCCGCAGTGGAGTCTGCTCAGCAGGGGCATCGGTCCCAGCGTCTTGCTCAGTCTCACGCTGTACAGAGAGTTACTGCTGCTTCTTCAGCTTCTGCCATTAAAGCCAGTGCTGGTCAGCAGCGAGCGGACTTCTCTGGGACTAAGTCCTTGTCTGCACACACTGAGCATGCCCAGGGCAAGATCTCCCGTTGGAGATCGAGGGTCATGTGCTCAGGCTCTGCAGCACATTCCCTTGGTCCTCTTGGCAGGTCTTGGAAGGGCAAAGTTTCTGTGGCCACTTCCTGTGCTGCAACTATATAAACTGCGCATGACCGCACGGCCATGCGCTAGTGTACAATTGTTAATGTGTGTATGTTGTGAGTGCAAGTCGTCCTTGGATACCCCTACCCTATTGAATGCCTGTTCGCGGAAGGAGTATGGTTGCTATCTAGCGCCCGACTTAGCCTACAGCACTAATCACACATTACAGCGTCCAGTTGCTGTGATCGCCAGTACGGCGCCGTGCACTTCCTCTGTGCTTTCCTTACCCAAGCCTGGGTGGTTAGTGGCGTTCGTCAGTGCGGCACCGCCTGCACTCTTGTGCCTTAAAATTGTTATTTAGTTTCTTTACACACCCAGTGGCGGTGTTGTGCCAGCAAGGGTCTAATCGGACTTCAATCCTAGTTGGGCTTGAGTTCGCTGACTACTTGCTCGCGCTCTATGTGCGGTACCGCGGTCCTGTGACGCAACAGGATCGCTTCCTTCACGCTGGGTGAAGTTTAACCCACGTGTGTATACTTATGAGTACTGCCATATAGTCCGTCATTACTTGGCAGCAGGTTCCATCTCTGCATGGTGGACCCCGGGCTGCGAACGCACCATACTCTATCTGTCTTATTATTTGGTGCGTTCCGCTAGCCGTAACATTACACTAGCGCCAGGGTCTGGCTAGTAATGACGGACAAACAGCAATCCTTGCGGTATATCCAGCAGCTGGAGGGTAGGTTGGTGGCTCTTGAGAGCGCAACCTCAGCTGTGGATGTTACCGCAGTTGCTGTACAGGCTGCTAGCGTGACTGCAGCAACCCTGCCCATTGCCACCCCTGTTCCGACATTTTCTCGCCTCCCGCTGCCAGAAAAATTTTCTGGTGATAGCAAATTTTGTAGGGGATTTGTGAGTCAGTGCTCTATTCACCTCGAGCTCCTGGCTGCACGTTTTCCTACAGAGCGGGCCAAGGTGGGATTTATAGTATCTCTCTTGTCGGACAGGGCGTTGGAATGGGCTACGCCGCTGTGGGAGCATGGCGATCATGTGGTGCAGAGTGCTCCGCTGTTTCTGAGCACTCTGAAACAGGTCTTTTTAGGACCTCAAGTCACCCATGATACTGCGCTCCAACTGCTGGCATTAACTCAGGGTGAGTCCTTGGTCAGTCATTTTGCCGTCCAATTCCGCACTTTAGCTTCTGAGCTGGATTGGTCGGATAAAGCTCTTATCCCCATATTTTGGAGGGGCCTGGCTGACCACGTTAAGGACGCTCTGGCCACTAGGGAGATTCCTGCCACACTGGAGGAGTTAATAACTGTCTCCACTCGAATTGACCTCCGTTTTAACGAGCGGAGGTTAGAGCGAGCCCAGTGTAGGCAGAGGTTTCGGCTGGCTCCTACCTTCGCCAAACCTCTGGAATCTCCGGTTCTGGTTCCTGAGTCACATGAGGCCAGGGGAGTGTCACAAGCGGGATCTAAGTCCCGGACCGCAGGTGCACTCAAGGTCTGTCATGTATGCCAGCAGTCGGGACATCTAGCCACCAGATGTTCTCAGCGGTCAAGGAAACGTCAGCGTCTAGTGGTAGTAGGTGGAGGTGCACTAGACACGGCGACGTTTGCCTCTAAATTGTCCTTTAAGGGGACAATTACTATAGGCTCATTCTCCCACTCGGTAGAGCTCTGCGTGGATTCTGGGGCGGAGGGCAATTTTATGTCTTCTGCCTTCGCCCGTCACGCAATACCCTTGGTTATGCTAGCTCAACCAGTAACGGTACGAGTGGTGAATGGGTCGACACTGCCCTCACAGATAACACACCAGACCATCCCTTTTACTCTCTCCATGTCGCCATCTCATCAGGAGATTATTTCTCTGCTCGTCATTCCTGAGGGAATTGATGAGATCCTGTTGGGAATACCTTGGCTACGGTACCACTCTCCTCATATCGAGTGGTCCTCTGGCAGAATCCTGGGATGGGGCGAATCTTGTGGGGGTAGGTGTCAGAGGGAGTGCGTTCAGGTTGCTACTACTGAGGTACCCGCAGATCTTTCCTCTCTCCCCAAGCAGTATTGGTCTTATGCAGACGTGTTCTCCAAAAAGGCGGCGGAGATCCTTCCGCCCCATCGCCCATATGACTGTCCTATTGATCTCTTGCCTGGTGCTGAGCCTCCCCGGGGTCGAGTCTATCCGCTATCTCTCCCGGAGACAGAGGCAATGTCACAGTACATCCAGGAAAATCTGGCAAAAGGATTCATTAGGAAGTCAGTGTCACCTGCTGGGGCAGGGTTCTTCTTCGTGCAGAAGAAGAATTGGGAACTACGTCCATGCATAGACTACAGGGGTCTTAACGCCATCACCGTTAAAAATAAGTATCCTTTGCCCTTGATATCTGAGCTCTTCGATAGGCTTCGGGGAGCAAGGGTATTTACTAAACTAGATCTGCGGGGTGCTTACAACCTGATTCACATCCGTGAGGGGGACGAATGGAAGACGGCTTTTAACACCAGGGATGGGCACTATGAATATCTGGTGATGCCCTTCGGGCTCTGTAATGCCCCGGCCGTTTTCCAAGACTTTGTGAACGATATCTTCCGGGATATGCTTTCCACCTCGGTCGTAGTCTATCTGGATGATATTCTCATCTACTCTCCAGATATTGACTCCCACCGGAGAGATGTTTGCAAAGTCTTCGACCTCCTACGGGCAAACTCCCTCTATGCCAAGTTGGAGAAGTGTATGTTTGAGCAGGAGTCCTTACCTTTCCTAGGCTACATCATCTCTGCCCAGGGATTGGCTATGGATCCTGCTAAACTACAGGCTGTGATGGACTGGCAGGAACCCCATTCTCTTAAAGCGGTGCAGCGCTTTATGGGGTTCATTAATTATTATCGCCAGTTCATTCCGCACTTCTCAACTTTGGTAGCTCCCGTGGTTGCCCTCACCAAGAAGGGGGCGAATCCCAAATTTTGGTCTGAGGAGGTCTCCAAGGCCTTTAACTCTATAAAGTCACACTTCGCTAGCGCCCCCATCCTACATCGCCCCGATGTTGATAAGCCATTTATCATGGAGGTGGATGCCTCTTCTGTTGGTGCTGGAGCAGTCCTCTTCCAAAAGGATGCTCAAGGTCGGAAGCATCCTTGCTTCTTTTTCTCCAAGACCTTCTCACCTGCAGAGAGGAATTATTCCATCGGGGACAGGGAGTTGCTAGCCATGAAGTTGGCTTTCTCGGAATGGAGACATCTCTTGGAGGGAGCACGTTTTCCCTTCCAAGTCTTCACAGACCATAAAAATTTGGTGTACCTGCAGACAGCCCAGCGGTTGAATTCTCGCCAGGCCAGATGGTCCTTATTCTTCTCCCGGTTTCATTTCACCCTCCATTTTCTTTCTGGGGAGAGGAACATTCGGGCCGACGCTCTCTCTCGCTCCGTTGTGTCATCTGCGGAGGAGGAGGAGCCTCGGCTTATTGTCCCCACCAAGAGCTTGAGAACTGTAGCCCCGGTTTCGCTAGAGTCTGTGCCCCCGGGCAAGACTTTTGTTCCATCCAGTTTGCGACCGGAGGTTCTCTCTTGGGCACACTCGTCCAGGGTGGGTGGACATTTTGGTACCAAAAGGACATCTGAGTTACTGGCGAGGACATTCTGGTGGCCGCATATGGCTCGTGATGTGGCAGAGTATGTTCGGGCGTGTGTCTCTTGTGCCAAGAACAAGACTCCTCGGCAACGGCCAGCTGGTTTGCTTTATCCTCTGCCGGTGGCGGACAGGCCCTGGGAGATGGTCGGGATGGACTTTGTGGTGGGCTTACCCAAGTCTCGTAACTGCACCATTATCTGGATGATCACCGACCATTTTTCCAAAATGGTGCACTTGGTGCCTCTTCCACGGCTACCTTCTGCACGGGCGTTGGCTGTTTTGTTCGTCAAGCATATCTTTCGCCTACACGGTATGCCAGACAAAATTGTTAGTGACCGGGGTCCCCAGTTTGCGTCTCGATTCTGGAGAGAGCTTTGTCGTCTACTCAGTATTGAGTTAAATCTCTCTTCGGCATATCATCCCGAGACGAATGGGTTGGTAGAGAGGGCCAACCAGACCTTGGTCACATATTTACGACATTTTGTTTCTGCCAGGCAGGATGACTGGGCATCCTTGCTACCGTGGGCAGAGTTTGCACTTAACAATGCCGTAGCCGACTCCACCGGTCAGACTCCATTCCTCCTAAATTACGGCCAGCATCCGCGTGTTCTTGTGCCCATGCCTGTGTCTTCTGCCGACTCCAGGGTGGCAGACTGGGCTGTGGAGGCACGGGACATTTGGGACCGCACGCAGGATGCCATTCGGGCCTCCAAGGAGAGAATGAGGTCCTCCGCCGATGTTCTTCGGCGCCCTGCTCCGACCTTTGCTCCTGGCGACTTGGTGTGGCTCTCCGCCCGTAACATCAGGCTGCGAGTTGAGTCCACTAAGTTTGCTCCTTGCTACTTGGGTCCCTTCAAGGTTCTCGAACGGGTTAATCCTGTGGTCTACCGTTTGGCTCTTCCTCCACGCTTGGGTATCACCGACACCTTTCATGTGTCCCTCTTGAAACCCGTATACATGTCCCGGTTTTCCGAGTCATCTGCCAGGACATCGGGTTCGTCTACGGACGATTACGAGGTGAAAGCTATTTTGGGGTGCAAGGTGGTACGCGGCAAAAAGTTCTATCTGGTGGATTGGAAGGGTTATGGCCCGGAGGACAGGTCATGGGAGCCTGCTGAAAACATTCGGGCTCCACAGCTCATTGCTGCCTTCGAGCGTAGCGAGGCCCAAGGAGGGGGGGTAATGTTAGGTCTCGAGTTCCCGCACAGGGGGAATCTCGAGCCATCTCCGCTGCGGTCTCCCATTCTCATCCAGCCGCAGTGGAGTCTGCTCAGCAAGGACGTCGGTCCCAGCGTCTTGCTCAGTCTCACTCTGTACAGAGAGTTACTGCTGCTTCTTCAGCTTCTGCCATTAAAGCCAGTGCTGGTCAGCAGCGAGCGGACTTCTCTGGGACTAAGTCCTTGTCTGCACACACTGAGCATGCCCAGGGCAAGATCTCCCGTTGGAGATCGAGGGTCATGTGCTCAGGCTCTGCAGCACATTCCATTGGTCCTCTTGGCAGGTCTTGGAAGGGCAAAGTTTCTGTGGCCACTTCCTGTGCTGCAACTATATAAACTGCGCATGACCGCACGGCCATGCGCTAGTGTACAATTGTTAATGTGTGTATGTTGTGAGTGCAAGTCGTCCTTGGATACCCCTACCCTATTGAATGCCTGTTCGCGGAAGGAGTATGGTTGCTATCTAGCGCCCGACTTAGCCTACAGCACTAATCACACATTACAGCGTCCAGTTGCTGTGACCACCAGTACGGCGCCGTGCACTTCCTCTGTGCTTTCCTTACCCAAGCCTGGGTGGTTAGTGGCATTCGTCAGTGCGGCACCGCCTGCACTCTTGTGCCTTAAAATTGTTATTTAGTTTCTTTACACACCCAGTTGCGGTGTTGTGCCAGCAAGGGTCTAATCGGACTTCAATCCTAGTTGGGCTTGAGTTCGCTGACTACTTGCTCGCGCTCTATGTGCGGTACCGCGGTCCTGTGACGCAAACAGGATCGCTTCCTTCACGCTGGGTGAAGTTTAACCCACGTGTGTATACTTATGAGTACCGCCATATAGTCCGTCATTACTTGGCAGCAGGTTCCATCTCTGCACGGTGGACCCCGGGCTGCGAACGCACCATACCCTATCTGTCTTATTATTTGGTGCGTTCCGCTAGCCCTAACAGTGGATTAGAGAACTCTGGAATAGAGGGGTAGGCCTTCCCCAACAATGGCCAATGTTCTAACACACTGCCTTTGAAAAGATTAGTGTATGGATGATATGTAGTCACAAAAGTGACCCTGTTGGATTTATTATTTCGATTCAGGATGGAATATGTCACCTTATCCAGAACTGAGGGTGGGTAACCGTGTTCAGAAAATTTTTTGTTCATCTCAATTACACGCTGCGTTCTTAAACTAGAATTGCAAACAATACGCTTGACACGTTGGATCTGGGACTTAGGAAGAGATTGTTTAACATGAGAGGGATGACAACTGAAATAAAGTAATAGATTATTTCTGGCTGTTGGCTTGGTATACAGATCAATCTCAAGTGACCCATCTTCCTTGACCTTTATCAGAGAATCCAAGAAATTAATACTATGTTGATCTTTAGAAATAGTAAACGTCAAATTTGGAACTTGGGAGTTTATGTCATGATAAAATTGTATCAAGGACGCTTCATCACCCTTCCAAATTAGAAACACATCGTCGATGAACCTCTTCCAGTACATAGAGTACTGTCGAAAGAGATTGTGGGTATATACAAAATTTTCCTCAAAAAATGCCATAAAGAAGGTGGCATTACATTTGATCCCATAGCGGTCCCAATGCTCTGAATAAAAAACTGGTCAGCAAACAAAAAATTTTTTGGGTCAGAATAAGGTTCAACAATGTCAAACAGAAATCTTTCTGGATCAAGGAGAAATTGGTATATTTATCGAGGAACCACTGAACAGCCTCGAGGCCTTTGGCTTGATCTATGCTAGTATAGAGACTATTCAACCGCCCCTAGGCCTTCGAGAAAGTCTGAAGTATCTTTAATGAATGATGTAATATACTCAAGGAGGGGAGTTAGGATCTTCTCAACTGTAATGGCTAATGGAGAGAGTAAGGAATTAGTAGACGCTACTATGGGTCGTCCCGGAGGACGAGTCAAATGTTTGTGGATTTTGGGTAATGCATAGAAGACGAGGACCACTGGGTGCAGATTCAACAGGAATTCACTTAATTTGGAGTCAATCACATTATGTTCCCTATATGTCTTAACAATTTGTTTGATCTCATTAAAAATCTCCCAAGTAGGGTCCCTGTCCACTGGTAAGTAAGTATTCCTATCATCAAGATGTTGACATACCATAGTCATATAAAAAGAGGTATCCATGATGACAATCGCTCCCCCCTTATCTGCCGGCTTGATGGTAATAGATTTATTGTTTTTCAGACTATCAAGGGCCCTCTTTTCTGTTGGGGTACAGTTCCTCTTGAACGGTAGCAAGCCCTGCTAAATTTGTGTACATTTCCTCTGTATGTCCTGAGTAACCAATGAGATGTAAGTGTCCACCGGGTGGTAAGACTTAGGCGGGTTATAATTGCTAGGTATGGACAATTTTAATCCCTTGAGACTGAAAATAGTCTCAGTAGAATTAGATGATGATTCTGAGTGGCCGATAGTAGGGTTAAGGTTAGAAGTGGCAAAATGTGCCTTTAGCCTCAAATTCCTAAAAAAACCTCTGGAGTTCTTGATCCAACTGAAATCCGTTAAAGAATGGTGTGGGACAGAAAGAGAGGCCCATTTGTAGAACAGTTAGTTCGGACGGTGAAAGGTTGTAGGAGGAGATATTATAGACCAATTGGTCCCTACCTGTGACCGGGTTCTGATCCTGGCACTGCCGTTTGTATGATCTGGAGCCCCTCCTCGTCAGCCTCTGTTTGACCGACCCCGCCTTTGTTCTAAATAAGGAGAGGTGGTACGGGGATTAGACTCATTGTCAGAGCTAGAAGAGGTGGTAAAATAATCCCTCTATATTGGCGTCGATCACGCTGATTATTGGTATCACGCCATTTGTAGACTGTTTTACTATGATAATCCTGCGTATCACGTAGGAATTTTGAGTGCTTCCTCTCCTGTAACACATTTTTAAAGTTATCTATAGTTTTATCAATCTTCTGTTTCAGACTATCAAATTTATCACTGGCTATCCTACCACTTTCCTCTATATCCTGACTCCACAACACAGAAACTGCTTTCTACAATGCCACTTTTGTATCAGCTATTGACACGGTCGCCCCTGTCATGCATAGCAGAGTGCGATGAACCAATAGACAACCCTGGCACAATAACTGTAAGGATTCTGGACTTTCCTGGTGTCTGTTCACCCTGATCCAAGAAGGAGTCTTGGATCTCGCCCTGTCATGGAACTTCCTGTCTGTCCTGATTATTTAAGTCCGGGTCTTGTGTTCACCTGTGCCTGAGTATTTTGTGCTACTGGCTCCTGAGCATCTGCCTGTTTGCTGGTTAACTCCCTGCTTCTGCTGCTCCCTACTCGGTGGTCTGCCTCACCCCATTCAGCTACCTCTCGCCTTTGGAACTGCTGCAACTTGCAGCACACCAGTGGAAGGATTTCCTTTGTGTGCCAAACATTTCCCAGTGTTGTGCCTCTTTGCACAACCACACCAAGTGAGCAAGATTCAAGCTGTGCTTTTCTCTCCAAGAAAGACCTACTCATCTACTACGCTTAGATAGCGCTCTCCCTCTTTCTCCCCTCGTCATCTCTTTTCCAGGACGTCATTCACATTACGCACCATCTGTGAACTATTGGACTCCTACTAGCAAGTACTGTGCACACGTGTGAGCAAGTCTTGCTGGACTTCATCATTTAAGTACTGTGTGCATGTGCACTATAACCTTATTGGACTTCCTCGTCGTTTAAGTGTCTTGTTTGCTTCCACATAAATTCCTTGCTGGACTGGTTCACATTAGCGGTCGCGCCCCGCTACTCAGTTTGCTCTGATTTTCTATATAGAGCTGAGGACCTTGTTACTATTGCAGGAATATCTGTACTATGTTTTGTTCACTATCCTGTTGGCTATTTTCTATATAAAGCTGAGGACCTCGTCACAATTGCAGAAATATCTGTATTAGTTCTGTTTACATTTCTGTTTTTGAGTAAATACATATTTTGCTGCAACTTTGCTCTCAGACTGGCTGTATCCCATGCTATCAGATTCCGTAGTACCCATATAATTATTACAATAACATCATTAAAAAGCTTCGGCAAGTATCGAGATTTGCAGGACGGCGTTGGAAGAAAAAGCATTCACAAGATGATTTCACTGCATTCAAACAAGCAACATTAGAATTCAAATCAGCTCTCACCTCTGCTAAACAGGCCTGCTTCACAACCCTCGTATCGTCCTTATCCCACAATCCCAAACAGTTGTTCAACACTTTTAACTCCCTCCTCCGCCCACCACTGTCCCCCTCCGAGTTCCCTAATCGTTGCTGAGGACTTTGCCACGCACTTCAAAAATAAGATAGACCAAACAAGGCAAGTCTCTGTTGTCCAACCACCACAACCCCTTTGTATGAGAGACCAATGCCCAAACCCCATAACTTCACTCTCCAAAATCTCTGAAGGGAAGCTCGCTCATCTTCTCTCCAAATCACACCTCACTACTTGTGCATTTGACCCCATCCCATCCCACCTCCTCCCCAACCTCACCACCACACTAATCCCATCCCTAACCCATCTCTTCAACCTTTCACTAACTTCTGGTACCTTCCCCTCTGCCTTCAAACACGCCACAATCACACCTATCCACAAAAAGCCATCCCTTGACCCAAGCGGTATGTCCAGCTATCGCCCCATATCTTTGCTCCCATTTGCTTCCAAACTCCTTGAGCAGCACGTCCATGCTGAACTTTCCTCTCACTTTGCATCTAACTCTCTCTTCGACAACCTACAATCTGGCTTCCATCCCCACCATTCCACTGAGACTGCCCTGACCAAAATTACTAATGACTTACTTACAGCCAAAGCTAACAGACAATTCTCTATACTCCTGCTAGACCTGTCCTCTGCCTTTGACACAGTTGACCACTGCCTCCTACTACAGATCCTCTCTTCCTTTGGGGTCAAAGACCTTGCCCTATCTTGGATCTCCTCATACCATTCCAACCGCACATTTAGCGTTTCCTACTCCCATACTACCTCTTCATCTCGCCCCCTCTCTGTTGGAGTCCCCCAAGGCTCTGTCCTAGGACCCCTACTCTTCTCAATCTATACACTCGGCCTGGGACAACTCATAAGGTCCTATGGCTTCCAGTACCATCTATATGCCGAAGACACTCAGATCTACCTCTCTGGCCCAGATGTCACCTCTCTGCTCTCCAATATCCCAGAGTGTCTATCAGCCATATCCTCCTTCTTCTCCTCTCGCTTCCTCAAGCTCAATGTGGACAAATCTGAACTCTCTATCTTTCCTCCATCATGCATATCTTCCCTACCTGATCTATCTATCAAAATAAATGAAATCACACTTTCCCCTGTCCCCAAAATCCGCTGCATCGGAGTAACCCTTGACTCTGCCCTGTCCTTCAAACCGCACAATCCAAGCTCTCGCCACCTCCTGTCACCTCCAGCTCAAAAATATTTCCAGAATCCGTCCTTTCCTCAACCCCCACTCTACCAAAATGCTTGTGCATGCCCTAATCATCTCCCGCCTGGACTACTGCACCATACTCCTCTGTGGCCTACCTTCTAACACTCTTGCACCCCTCCAGTCCATCCTTAACTCTGCTGCCCGACTAATTCATCTCTCTCCTCGCTACACTCCTGCTTCCCCTCTTTCCAAATCCCTTCACTGGCTCCCAATTTCCCAGCGTATCCAGTTTAAATTACTAACACTGACCTACAAAGCCATCCATAATCTTTCTCCTCCGTATATTTCCACACTAATCTCTCAATATCTTCCCTCACGTTTTCTCCGGTCCTCCCAAGACCTCCTCCTCTCCTCTACACTTCTTCGCTCCTCACCCAATCGCCTCCAAGACTTCTCCCGAATATCACCCATCCTCTGGAATTCAGTGCCCCAACACATCTGGTAATCCACTACTTTTGGGTCCGTCAAAAGAAACCTGAAAACCCACCTCTTCAAAGAAGCTTACAGCCTGTAAATGGATCGCCCCCACGTAAGGGCAATGGGGTACTCGGTACCGGGTCCTACAGTTTCCTCAGCGAGGATGTCACGGTGGCCCGATCCGGACTGTGGCCCTATGAGGGGCGCCCAATAAAAGGCAGAGTTCATAGATAACGGTAGTGTTTGTGACGCCACCTGTGGTATTCGGTCAGGGTGACCGACGCTGCTTAGGGGTCCACTGGGGTGATGGAATGGCAGCTAGATGGTATACCTTCCCACAGGTGAAGTATATCCCCAGGGCTTCCCAGAAGTGTAGATGGTGATGGTGGATGGTGCAAGGTGCGGTGAATAATGAGGACACAATGGGTGCAGTCTCTTTACCTTTACTGAAGGCTTCAGCATCCACAGTCCCGAATGCCGGATGACAGGGTAGGCAGGGTCCGGCCGGTCTGATGGCAATTCCAGAGCCCCCTTATCCAGGTGGAAATCAGTAGCTTTCCCCTTGCGCACAGTAATGTAGTAGGTCCCTACTTGCATTAGCTACCATAAGGTCCTCATTGTTGTTACTTCTCTCTCTCTGTCCCCCAGATGGATAGGACAAACCCGTATGACAGTGATGGGCTGAGGCTAATTTATAGGGACCCTAGTGACGCCCCTCCTCCGTGATTGCCACCGTGTCTGCTTAGGTCTTTATGTCGGACAGCCAACTTGGAATCGACTGCCCTGCCGGTCTCTGAAGTAAAGCGTAGAGTCTATTACTCCCTCGGTGTTCCGGCCACCGGATCTGCGCTTCAGATGGAGGCAGCCTGCTTCTAGCTGGTCTCCCACTGATGTTTCACTCCTGTTGCTATGACTTCTGTGCTCACTCACTATGGCACACTTCCTTTCGTGTCCTTTCTTAGGATTCTTCCGCATGGGTTGCAGGCGCAGCTCCGTGTCCTTCTTTCTTACTGAGCCGCTGATGTTCTTCCTTTTTCCCTCTGTCTGCCTGACAGGAATTCCCTGGGCCGAGCCCAGTCTGCTTCTCTCCCTCTCCTTCTCCTTCCGACTCCTGACTCACTCTCTCTTCAACTGCCTAACTTCCTAACCAACCCACCAGTTTTACCCTATGTGAGGAGTGGCCTAGTGAACAGAACCCTTAGCTCCCCCTGGTGGACTGGCGTGTGAAGTGTGTGTGTGGCTGTGTTACCTGGCAGGGTGAACTCCTTTGGTGCCATCAGAAGTAACATCACTCCCCCTGGTGGAAGAGCGACATTACTGCAATGACTAGGACTCTGGGGCACTGCATAAAAACCACACGGCCACCTCAACACCATTGGAGCTACTGCAACCCCCGACCTTCTGTCTCCTTCCCCACAATCCTGTAGAATGTAATCCCGCAAGGGCAGGGTCCTCTTCCCTCTTTACCAGTCTGTCATTGTTAGTTTTGTTTACTGTAAGTGATATTTGTATTTTGATGTAACCCCTTCTCATGTACAGCACCATGGAATTAATGGTGCTATATAAATAAATAATAATAATGTGGTAGTCAGCCACTGATCTCCAGGCACGGACGGTCTCAGGTATATTTTGGTGAGCGAAGTTTCCTCTTCCCTTTCCTCTTCCCTTTTGCTATGTTGCTATGTTGTTGGACTGACTTATTTTGCTCCCAAATACCGGATATTGTTTTTTATTGAATGGAGACCTAAAGATTTGCTGGCAACCTGTGAATTGCGAAAGCAAAAGGCCGCTAAGCTGTTTAATGTTGCCTCTAAGGATGGCGGTGATGAGCATAATGAAATGAATGCTCTGTTTGCTGATTTGGAGAAAGAAATGATCAGCCATCTGAAAACCGGTGGGACTCTGTTACTCTTGAGAAATATGTGAGTCATAATATGATCCCACGTGGACTGAGGCTATGTAAATTACCCACTTTGATTTACAGTGATGATTTTTTGCAAAAATGGAATGATACTCTAAGTGACTGTTCTCTGAGATTGATGTCCCTAATTATAAAGGAGGAATCTGAGAAAATAAGAATTATGGAAAAATCTATAAAAGATATTGTAAATTCTCTAAATAAATTTTCGGGACATACTAAATTTAACAGCATGTATAAAAATTGACATCATAAGATTAACAGTCTGGAGTCCAGCATTACTAAGTTGAAGAGAAATAAATTTTTACGGGACTGTAATGATTATGAATCGAAATCGGCATATGCCTGGAAAAAGTTCACTCCTAAAAAATTAACCCCTTCACCCCAAAGCCTGTTTTCACCTAAGTGACAGGGCCAATTTTTACAATTCTGACCACTGTCACTTTATGAGGTCATAACTCTGAAACGCTTCAACGGATCCTGGTGATTCTGACACTGTTTTCTCGTGACATATTGTACTTCATGATAGTGGTAAAACTTCTTCGATATGACTTGCATTTATTTGTGAAAAAAACAAAAATTTGTCAGAAATTATGAAAATTTAGCAATTTTCAAACTCTTAGTTTTTATGCCCTTAAATTAGAGAGTTATATCACATAATATAGTTAATAAACAACATTTCCCACATGTCTGCTTTACATCAGCACAATTTTGGAAACATAATTTTTTTTTGTTAGGACGTTATAAGGGTTAAAAGTTGACCAGCGATTTCTCATTTTTGCAACAAAATTTGCAAAACCATTTTTTTACGGACCACCTCACACTTGAAGTGACTTTGAGGGGTCTATATGACAGAAAATGCCCAAAAGTGACACCATTCTAAAAACTGCAACCCTGAAGGTACTCAAAACCATATTCAAAAAGTTTATTAACCCTTCAGGTGCTTCACAGGAATTTTTTGAATGTTTAAAAAAATTGAACATTTAACTTTTTTTTCACAAAATTTTTACTTCAGGTCCAATTTGTTTCATTTTACCAAGGGTAACAGGAGAAATTGGACCACAAAAGTCGTTGTACAATTTGTCCTGAGTACGCCGATACCCCCTATGTGGGGGTAAACCACTGTTTGGGCACATGGCAGAGCTCGGAAGGGAAGGAGCGCCATTTGACTTTTCAATGCAAGATTTGCTGGAATTGAGATCGGAGCCCATGTCACGATTGGAGAGCCCCTGATGTGCCTAAACAGTGGAAACCCCCACAAGTGACACCATTTTGGAAAGTAGACCCCCTAAGGAACTAATCTAGATGTGTGGTGAGCACTTTGAACCTCCAAGTGCTTCACAGAAGTTTATAATGTAGAGCCGTAAAAAAAAATTTATATTAATTTTCACCAAAAATGATCTTTTTGCCCCAAATTTTTTATTTTCCAAAGGGTAAAAGGATAAATTGGACCCTAAAAGTTGTTGTGCAATTTGTCCTGAGTACGTCGATACTTCATATATGGGGATAAACCACTGTTTGAGCGCATGGCAGAGCTCGGAAGGGAAGGAGTGCCATTTGACTTTTCAATGCAAAATTGGCTGGAATTGAGATCGGACACCATGTCGCATTTGGAGAGCCACTGACGTGCCTTAACAGTGGAAACCCCCCACAAGTGACCCCATTTTGGAAAGAAGACCCCCTAAGGAACTTATCTAGATGTGTGGTGAGCACTTTTAACCCCCAATTGTTTCACTAAAGTTTAGAATGTAGCATTGTGAAAATTAAAAAATCATTTTTTCTTTCCACAAAATGATGTTTTAGCCCGAAATTTTTTTTTCCCAAGGGTAACAGGAGAAATTGGACCACAAATGTTATTGTCCAATTTGTCCTGAGTACGTTGATACCCCACATGTGGGGGGGAACCACCGTTTGAGTGCATGGCAGAGCTCGGAAGGGAAGGAGCACCGTTTGAAATGCAGACTTAGATGGAATGGACTGCAGGTGTCATGTTGCATTTGCAGAGCCCCTGATGTACCTAAACAGTAGAAACCCACCACAAATGACCCCATATTGGAAACTAGACCCCCCAAGGAACTTATCTAGATGTGTTGTGAGAGCTTAGAACCAACAAGTGTTTTACTACAGTTTATAACGCAGAGTCATGAAAATAAAAAATATTTTTTTTTCCACGAAAATGATATTTTATCCCCTATGTTTTTATTTTCCCAAGGGTAACAGGACAAATTGGACCCCAAAAGTTGTTGTCCAACTTGTCCTGAGAACGCTGATACCCCATATGTTGGGGGGAACCATTGTTTGGGTGCACGGCAGAGCTCGAAAGGGAAGGAGCGCCATTTGAAATGCAGACTTAGATGGATTGGTCTGCAGGCGTCATGTTGCATTTGCAGAGCCCCTGATGTACCTAAACAGTAGAAACCCCCCACAAGTGACCCCATATTGGAAACTAGACCCCGAAAGGAACTTATCTAGATGTGTTGTGAGAGCTTTGAACCAACAAGTGTTTCACTACAGTTTATAACGCAGAGCCGTGAAAATAAAAAAAAATTTTTTTCCACGAAAATGATATTTTATCCCCTATGTTTTTATTTTCCCAAGGGTAGCAGGACAAATTGGACCCCAAAAGTTGTTGTCCAACTTGTCCTGAGAACGCTGATACCCCATATGTTGGGGGGAACCACTGTTTGGGCACACAGGAGAACTCGGAAGGGAAGGAGCCCTGTTTTACTTTTTCAAAGCAGAATTGGCTGGAATTGAGATCGGACGCCATGTCGCGTTTGGAGAGCCCCTGATGTGCCTAAACAGTGGAAACCCCCAATTATAACTGAAACCCTAACCCCAACCCTAACCCTAGCCCTAACCCTAACCCTAGCCCTAGCCCTAACCCTAGCCCTAACCCTAACCCTAGCCCTAGCCCTAACCCTAGCCCTAACCCTAGCACTAATGGGAAAATGGAAATAAATACATTTTTTTACATTTCATTATTTTTCCCTAACTAAGGGGGTGATGAAGGGGGGTTTGATTTACTTTTATAGCGTTTTTTTGGCGGATTTTTATGATTGGCAGCTGTCACACACTAAAAGACGCTTTTTATTGCAAAAAATAGTTTTTGCATCACCACATTTTGAGAGCTATAATTTATCCATATTTTGGCCCACAGAGTCATATGAGGTCTTGTTTTTTGCGGGACGAGTTGACGTTTTTATTGGTAACATTTTCGGGCAGATGACATTTTTTGATCGCTTTTTATTCCGATTTTTGGGAGGCGGAATGAACAAAAACCAGCAATTCCTGAATTTCTTTTAGGGGGGGCGTTTATACCGTTCCACGTGTGGTATAATGGATAAAGCAGTTTTATTCTTCGGGTCAGTACGATTACAGCGATACCTCATTTATGTAATTTTTTTTATGTTTTGGCGCTTTTACACAATAAAAACTATTTTATATAAAAAAATTATTGTTTTTGCATCACATTATTCTGAGAGCTATAACTTTTTTATTTTTCTGCTGATGATGCTGTTTGGCGGCTTTTTTTTTGTGGGACAAGATGACGTTTTCAGCGGTACCATGGTTATTTATATCCGTCGTTTTGATCGCGTGTTATTCCACTTTTTGTTCGCCTGTATGATAATAAAGCGTTGTTTTTTGCCTTGTTTTTTTTTTTTTTTTTGCGGTGTTCACTGAAGGGGTTAACTAGTGGGATAGTTTTATAGAGCGGGTCGTTACAGACGCGGCGATACCAAATATGTGTACATTTATTGTTTTTGTTTTTTTTTACATAAATAAATGGATTTATTGGGAAATGTTTTTTTTTTTTTATTTGGGGATTTTTTTATTTTTTTTTTACTCATTCTATTTTTTTTTTTTTTTACTTTCTAACATTGTCCCAGGGTGGGACATCTCTGTATTAGATCAGATCGTTGATCTGACACTGTGCATAGCACACTGTCAGATCAATGATCTGACAGGCAGCTTAGCTGGCTTTCCAGCGCCTGCTCTCAGCAGGCGCCGGCTAGCCAGGTCACTTCATGACCCGGAAGGAGTCCGGCGGCCATCTTGGATCCGGGGACTCCTTCCGGGTCACTGGAGCAACGCGATCTCATTGCGTTGCTCCGGTGGGAGAGCGCAGGGAGCCCCCGTCCCTGCGCGATCCCCCTCTATGCCGCTGTCACTACTGACAGCGGCATCAGAGGGGTTAAATGCCCGCGATCGGCGATAGCGCCGATCGTGGGCATTGCTGCGGGGTGTCAGCTGTCATATACAGCTGACACCCGCACCCGATCACCGCGGCGCTCAGCGCGAGACCGCGGTGATCGGTGCGCTGTACTAGTACTGCTGCTGGCACTAATGCAGTGCCGGCAGCGCAGTACTAGTACGGCGCATGTCACGAAGGGGTTCAAATCTATCCTGAAAAAGGATGGTTCTCACCGCAATAATAATGTGAATTTTTCTTCACCCGGCAGTAATGACTGCTCATTTAACTCATCTGTTTCAGCGGAGGTTTCTTCAGACTCCAGCCGTGCTTCGTCCTCAAAATTTCATGCAAAAATCGTAAGAAGAAAACGTTCCCACCTGTAAAGGGGATTTATTCCAAGCATTGTGTGACATTAACAAATTTGTACGTTTACTAACTGTCAAAAGACATTGGAGGATAATGTATCTGGTGCTCAAATAAATAGGATAAATAACGAAAGTTTGTTACGGGTACGGTAAAGGATCAAGTTGTATTAGAAATGTTACATAGTCTAGAGGAAACAGATGTTTCTGTTAATAATGAACAGGTTTAAGATGATGACAGTAATATGGTATCTAACCTGTTTTTTTTATAATATAGCATCACGGGTACCGATTATGGACACCTTTCAAAGGGTTATGGAAAGGGAAATCAAGGATTTACTCGATTCAGATCTACAAGTCTCTTTCACATCATTAACTTTTGGTATGGGACTTAGGAACCAGGATGGAAAGGCAGGAGGGAGGAATATGGAACAAGGATAGTTAGAGGGGAATCCAGGTGATTAGGGGAACATAACAGAGAGGACTTTTAGCCTAAGCAGGTTCCTAGTGTAATACATTACATATAATATAACATTTTGCAAACAGTTTTATCTTAGTTACATTACAGGTATTTTAGATCAGTAACACACTCTTTTCTTGTTTAATTCATTAATTCAGGATATATTTCTACTCATTTTGCCCATTTCTTAGCATACTTGTCACAATAATAATTAGCAATTGCAAATTTTTCTTCATAAATTCTGTGCATATTAATTTTTTCTATAATTTCAGAGAAAGCTGGAAGTACTGGGTTTTCCAATGGAAGACAATAGTTTGTTTTATAACTAGGAAAATATGAACTATGATGGGTCTTGCTTTCGAGTTAGTGCATTCCATTTCTAGCAATAAGAGAGCCATGTGTTATTGTTATTTTATTTTTTTAAATTGTGCTATTTAGTATTATTATTATTATTTATTATTATAGCGCCATTTATTCCATGGCGCTTTCCATGAGAGGAGGGGTATACATAATAAAAACAGGTACAATAATCTTGAACAATACAAGTCACAACTGGTACAGGAGGAGAGAGGACCCTGCCCGCGAGGGCTCACAATCTGCAAGGGATGAGTGAGGATACAGTAGGTGAGGATAGAGCTGGTCGTGCAGCGGTTTGGTCGATCGGTGGTTACTGCAGGTTGTAGGCTTGTCGGAAGAGGTGGGTCTTCAGGTTCTTTTTGAAGGTTTGGATGGGAGGCGAGAGTCTGATGTGTTGTGGTAGAGAGTTTGAGAGTAGGGGTGATGCGCGAGAGAAATCTTGTATGCGATTGTGGGAAGAGGAGATAAGAGGGGAGTAGAGAAGGAGATCTTGTGAGGATCGGAGGTTGCGTGTAGGTAAGTACCGGGAGACGAGGTCACAGATGTATGGAGGAGACAGGTTGTGGATGACTTTGCATGTCATGGTTAGGCTTTTGTACTGGAGTCTCTGGGTAATGGGGAGCCAGTGACGGGATTGACAGAGGGAAGAGGCCGGGGAATAGCGGGGGGACAGGTGGATTAGTCGGGCAGCAGAGTTCAGAATAGATTGGAGGGGTGCGAGAGTGTTAGAGGGGAGGCCACAGAGCAGGAGGTTACAGTAGTCGTTTATGGAGTATTATACAGATAGTGATACAGGAGTATTATGGCTTGTTTCCACAGAGGATTTACACTTGGACACTTCTAGAATATATGAGCTAAGCTTCCATATCCTCCGCAATTTCTTCAACACATGGGTGAGCTATCAGCAACCATATGTGACAGGCAGGCAGGGGTATAGTACCATCTGGTGAGGATCTTAAAATAAGACTCCTGTAATGCCATACATATGTTAGATGAGTAGGTAAAATAGATAGCATTCTCCCATTGTTCAGGGAGTAGTGAAATATTTAGTTCCTCTTCCCACTTTTTCATGTAGGGAGTTTTTATAAAATTTATATCACCATTAAACCATTTGCAGATGCTTTTGTTACTCCAGAATATATTATGTTTAGGATTGTTTAAAGGGACTCTGTCACCTGAATTTGGCGGGACTGGTTTTGGGTCATATGGGCGGAGTTTTCAGGTGTTTGATTCACCCTTTCCTTACCCGCTGGCTGCATGCTGGCTGCAATATTGGATTAAAGTTCATTCTCTGTCCTCCGTAGTACATGCCTGCGCAAAGCAATCTTGCCTTGTGCAGGCGTGTACTACGGACGACATAGAATGAACTTCAATCCAATATTGCAGCCAGCATGCAGCCAGCGGGTAAGGAAAGGGTGAATCAAACACCTGAAAACTCCGCCCATATGACCCAAAACCAGTCCCGCCAAATTCAGGTGACAGGTTCCCTTTAACAGATTAAAGATTTGCTTCTGAAAGTAAAGGCTTTTTAAATATGAATTTTTGGATTTACTCTTTTACATTTAAGTAATATGGAAATGCTGATGAAGGAATTTTAAATTCATTTTTCAAGTTATTGAAAGTAGCAACACATTTTCTGTCGTAAATATCGCTTATTTTTTAATACCTTGCTCTCGCCATAAAGAGAGTGATTTTAGGTTTTGAATTGTCATTGCAAGTTCAATTGGAGTGCTTAATAAAACATTTTCCCTATTTATTCCTCTTTTCTTTTTTGAGAGCTTCTCCGAGTCCCAAGCATACAGAATTGCTGATAAAATAGGGTGTTTATAAATATTATTAAGAGTTTTGTTTAGTATATATTGAAATAGTATTTCTTTTGGGGGTTTGTTGTTATTTAAAGCATATTCCAAGTCTAACCATGTTGGAGGCTCGTCATTTGAAAGCCAGTACTGGCTTTGTTTGATAAGGTTTGTTAAATAAAATGCAGATATACTAGGTAGGCTTATACCTCCAAAGGCTTTACATTTGTACAGAATAGTAGTAGAGGTTCTAGCTTTTTTCTTATTCCATAAAAATATATTTATTGTCGATTGGAGGCTTGTAGAGATGAGGTGGTAATTTTGAGAGGAAGAGTTCTTAGTATTTACAGAATTTTAGAGATAATAAATGCCTTAGGGTACCGTCACACAGTGCCATTTTGATCGCTACGACGGTACGATTCGTGACGTTCCAGCGATATCCATACGATATCGCTGTGTCTGACACGCAGCAGCGATCAGGGACCCTGCTGAGAATCGTACGTCGTAGCAGATCGTTTGGAACATTCTTTCGTCGCTGGATCTCCCGCTGTCATCGCTGGATCGGTGTGTGTGACACCGATCCAGCGATGCGTTCGCTTGTAACCAGGGTAAACATCGGGTTACTAAGCGCAGGGCCGCGCTTAGTAACCCGATGTTTATCCTGGTTACCATCGTAAATGTAAAAAAAAAAAAACAGTACATACTTACATTCCGGTGTCCATCAGGTCCCTTGCCGTCTGCTTCCCGCACTGACTGACTGCCGGCCGTAAAGTGAAAGCAGAGCACAGCGCGCTGTGCTGTGCTTTCACTTTACAGCCGTCAGTCAGTCAGTGCGGGAAGCAGACGGCAAGGGACAGACACCGGAATGTAAGTATGTAGTGTTTGTTTTTTACGCTGGTAACCAGGGTAAACATCGGGTTACTAAGTGCGGCCCTGCGCTTAGTAACCCGATGTTTACCCTGGTTACCCGGGGACCTCGGCATCGTTGGTCGCTGGAGAGCTGTCTGTCTGACAGCTCTCTAGCGACCACACAATGACTTACCAACGATCACGGCCAGGTCGTATCGCTGGTCGTGATCGTTGGTAAATCGTATAGTGTAACGGTACCCTTACTTACCAGTGTTCTACCCCACCACGACAAGTCTCTTGTTCTGAAGAATAAGAGATCTCTATTTATTGTTTCTGAAAGTATTTTTAGATTATTTGCCATTATTAGGTTTAAATCTTTTGTAATGGTTAGGGTTGAGCGACTTTTAGTTTTTTAGGGTCGAGTCGGGTTTTGCGAAACCCGACTATCTCAAAAGTCGAGTCGAGTGGAATCGGCCGATTATCGCAAAAAGTAGGGGATCGACTGAAACACGAAACCCAATGCAAGTCAATGGGGGAGCATAGTCGGCAGTGAGTGGAGGCCAGGAAAACACCTACAGTGCCCATTTTAATGGCAAAAACATCCATTCTTGTTACTGAAGCTTGTCAATCTTAATTTACCTTATAATAATAGTAAGGCATTGGAAATTGGGGGTCATTTGGCTAAAGTTGTGGGGGGTAGGGCTGGTTCAAGTATTTAGTGGGCCCAGGAAATCTGGACCACGTCACGGCAGTGGAGCAGGGAGAGGTAAGTATTTAAACTTTGCAAGTGCTGTGATCTTGAGCAAGCAGGGGGGGGCCACTCGTTGGCATTGGCACTGGCACAGGGCCCCTCAAAGTACGGCGGTGTGTTTACATGGCGGGGGCGCCTCCCACCGGCAGCGACACTTTTGCGTACTATGAGGGGCCCTGTGCCAGTGACGTCGCCAACGAGTATTCCCCCCCACCTGATGAAGGAACCTGCACTTTCATCTGCCCCTTCCTCTTTGTCCCCGTGTAAGGTGGTATGGTATGCGGGAAGGGGAACCTGACTTTCAGCAGGGTCACATTCTGGCTGTGTAGCGTGCACGAGGAATGTAGCGTTCTGGGTCAATGTACCAGCAGACTCATCTATCACTGGCTGGTCATTGGGCAGGATGAGGAGGAAACACAGATATAGGCCCAAAAAATAAAGTGGGCTAAATGCAGTTCAAAATTGGTAACAGGACTAACCTGGGGGCATTGCTTTGTTCAGTGGAGTACAACTGTAATGAGAGGCTGACACAGTGCGTAGGCCCAAATCAGTAAGTAGGCTAAATGCAGTTCAAAATTGGTAACAGAAGTAAACAGGAGGTACTGGTTTGTTCAGTGTAGGAGAACATCAAGGAGCGGCAGACACCGTTAGTAGGGCCAACAAAACAAGTAGGACAAATGCAGTGTTATATTAAAAACAATTTAACGAGAGCCTGAAGATGGAAGCTAGGGAAAGGCAACCTGCAGAACACCTTGGAGCGGAAGACACCGTTTGTAGAACCCAGACCCAACTTTTAGGCCTAATGCAGTGTTGTTTCAACAACTACTTAACGAGAGCTTCAAAGATAGAAGCTAGGGTGAGGCAACCTGGAGAACACCTTGGAGCGGCAGACACCGTCCCTACAACCCAGACCCACCTTGTAGGCCAAATGCAGTGTTTCAACAACTACTTAACGAGAGCTTCAAAGATAGAAGCTAGGGAGAGGCAACCTGGAGAACACCTTGGAGCGGCAGACACCGTCCCTACAACCCAGACCCAACTTGTAGGCCAAATGCAGTGTTGTTTCAACAACTACTTAACAAGAGCTTGAAGATAGAAGCAAGGGAGAGGCAACCTGGAGAACACCTTGGAGCAGCAGACACCGTCCCTACAACCCAGACCCAACTTGTAGGCCTAATGCAGTGTTGTTTCAACAACTACTTAACGAGAGCTTCAAGATAGAAGCTAGGGAGAGGCAACCTGGAGAACACCTTGGAGCGGCAGACACCGTCTCTAGAACCCAGACCCAACTTGTAGGCCTAATGCAGTGTTGTTTCAACAACTACTTAACGAGAGCCTGAAAATGGAATTTCAGGACAGGAAACCTGGAGAACAGCACGGAGCGGCATACACCGTTAGTAGGCCCAAACCAAACTAGTAGCCCCACTGCAGTTGTTCGATTAAAAAACTATTTAACAAGAGCCTGAAGATTGAAGCTCAGGAAAGGCAACCAGGAGAACACCTTGGAGCGGCAGACACTATTAGTGGGACCCAACCAAACTAGTAGCCCCACTGCAGTTGTTTGATTCAAAAACTATTTAACAAGAGCCTGAAGATTGAAGCTCAGGAAAGGCAACCAGAAGAACACCTTAGAGCGGCAGACACCGTCTCTACAACCCAGACCCAACTTGTAGGCCTAATGCAGTGTTGTTTCAACAACTACTTAACCAGAGCTACAAGATAGAAGCGAGGGAGAGGCAACAGAGAGAACACCTTGGAGCGGAAGACTCAGTTTGTAGACCACAATGAAACTTGTGGCCCCAATGCAGTTTTATAATTCTGACAAGCTGAAAATCAGCCTTTTTTTTTTTTTTTTAGAGGAGGACAGCTGTATTAAGTGGCGCAGACAGACACTGCTAGTAGGCCTTACACCACAAAGTAGGCTCACTGCAGGATGAAAAAAGTTACATGGGTACACGGTCGGCATTGGTGTGCTCAGCGGAGGACAAATGGAAGGAGGGACCAAAGACAGACTTAGTAGGCCTAAAATTTTAAAAAATAGGCTCAAAGCAGTTTGAATTATCTTGCAGGGGTACACAGGCAGCATTGGTGTGGTCAGTGGAGGACAATTGGAAGGAGGGACCGCAGACAGACTTAGTAGGCTTAAAATAAAAAAAATTAGGCTCAATGCAGTTTGAATTATCTTGCAGGGGTACACAGGCAGCATTGGTGTGGTCAGCGGAGGACGATTGGAAGGAGTGTCTGACACAGTTAGTACTCCCAAAAAATAAATAGATGTTAATGTCTCGCAAAACAAAAGGGTGGCATACTTAGGTACAGGGGTGGGCTCCTCTGCTGAGTTTCAGACATAGTAATTTGGCGCTAAGTATTTACTGGTGTCAATATGGGACACTGACCCTGACTATTTGAACTAGCATCATACATGTCAACAAATTGGTATTGTCAGTGCCAGGCATTGAAGGATGTCAGCGCATAGACTAAACATTGGTGGAGCTGTGAGAGATAATTTTGCAAGTGGTAGAACAGTGTTTGAGCTGGGGGGGGAAACTCTCTTGTGGCCGGCGGTACAGGCCCAGGGCCCCTCATGTTACAACGGTGTGTCTGACGTTGGTTGCGCGCCACCACTGCCAGAGACACTTTATTGTACTATGAGGGCCCAGTGGCAGTGTCATCGACCAAAAACGGGCACACCCACCTCTTCAGACAAATGGCACTCTCACGGGTGCTTGTGCCAAGTGGCGAGACCACGGCCCCGTGGGGGGAGTTAGCCCATTTAGGGAGGTGTAAACATGTTGTATGCTGGACAAACAGCTGCTGCAAATTAAGAGATTGGAACAGTCAGTAAGACCAGTCCACAAGCGAGACCTTTTTATAGGAAAGCTAGGCGTCAGCCAGGAAAGGTGGGGCAAAATAATTTGAAATCCATGAGTAGTTCATTTTAATGAAGGTTAGATCATCAACATTTTGGGTAGCCAGACGAGTCCTTTTTTCGGTTAATATTGAACCTGCAGCACTGAATACTCTTTCTGATAGCACACTAGCTGCTGGGCAAGCAAGCTCTTGCAATGCATATTCTGCCAATTCAAGCCAGGTGTCTATTTTGGATGCCCAGTAATCAAATGGGAATGACGGTTGAGGGAGAACATCGATAAGGGATGAAAAATAGTTAGTAACCATACTGGACAAATGTTGTCTCCTGTCACTTTGAATTTATGCTGCAGTACTTGTCCTGTCTGCGGTCATTGCGAAATCACTCCACAACCTGGTCAGAAAACCCCTCTGTCCAACGCCACTTCTGATTTGTGCAACTCTAACACCTCTGCCCTGTTGCCCCCTGCAGCTCGTGTGAGAACCATCACCGGCGCTGTGTGCTGGGAATGCCTGAATCAAACGGTCTACAAGAGTTGCTTGTTTGGTTGCTAATATTTGTTTGAGGTTCTCACGTGGCATGATATTTTGCAATTTGCCTTTATAGCGAGGATCAAGGAGGCAGGCCAACCAGTAATCGTCATCGGTCATCATTTTAATAATGCGTGGGTCCCTTTTGAGGATACGTAAGGCATAATCCGCCATGTGGGCCAAAGTTCCAGTTGTCAAATCTGCGGTTGTGCTGGGTTGAGGGGCAGTTTCAGGCAAATCTACGTCACTTGTCTCCCTCAAAAACCCTGAACCCGGCCTTGCATTCAAAAAATACTCATCCCCATCATCCTCCTCATCCTCCTCCTCTTTGCCCGCTACCTCTTCGTCCGCTACCTCATCCTGTAGATTGCCCTGACCAGACAATGGCTGACTGTCATCAAGGCTATCCTCTTCCTCGGCTGCAGACGCCTGCTCCTTTATGTGCGTCAAACTTTGCATCAGCAGACGCATTAGGGGGATGCTCATGCTTATTATGGCGTTGTCTGCACTAACCAGCTGTGTGCATTCCTCAAAACACTGAAGGACTTGACACAGGTCTTGTACCTTCGACCACTGCACACCTGACAACTCCATGTCTGCCATCCAACTGCCTGCTCGTGTATGTGTATCCTCCCACAAATACATAACAGCACGCCTCTGTTCACACAGTCTCTGAAGCATGTGCAGTGTGGAGTTCCACCTTGTTGCAACGTCGATGATTAGGCGATGCTGGGGAAGGTTCAAAGACCGCTGATGGTTCTGCATACGGCTGGAGTGTATGGGCGAATGGCAGATATGCGTGCAAAGTCTGCGCACTTTGAGGAGCAGGTCGGGTAACCCCGGATAACTTTTCAGGAAGCACTGCACCACCAGGTTTAAGGTGTGAGCCAGGCAAGGAATGTGTTTCAGTTGGGAAAGGGCTATGGCAGCCATAAAATTCCTTCCGTTATCACTCACTACCTTGCCTGCATCAAGATGTACAGTGCCCAGTCATGACTGAGTTTCTTTCTACAAGAACTCGGACAGAACTTCCGCGGTGTGTCTGTTGTCGCCCAAACACTTCATTGCCAATACAGCCTGCTGACGCTTGCCACTAGCTGTCCCATAATGGGACACCTCGCGTGCAACAGTGGCAGCTGCGGATGGAGTGGTTGTGCGACTGCGGTCTGTGGATGAGCTCTCACTTCTTCAGGAGGACGAGGAGGAGGAGAAGGGGGGGGCGAACGCCTACAGCCAACTGTTTCCTAGACCGCGGGCTAGGCAGAACTGTCCCAATATTGCTGTCCCCTGTGGACCCTGCATCCACCACATTAACCCAGTGTGCCGTGATGGACACGTAACGTCCCTGGCCATGCCTACTGGTCCATGCATCTGTTGTCAGGTGCACCTTTGTACTCACAGATTGCCTGAGTGCATGGACGATGCGGTCTTTTACATGCTGGTGGAGGGCTGGGATGGCTTTTCTCAAAAAGAAGTGTCGACTGGGTAGCTCGTAGCGTGGTTCAGCGTAGTCCATCAGGGCTTTGAAAGCTTTGCTTTCAACTAACCAGTAGGGCATCATCTCTGATGAGATTAGTCTAGCAATGTGAGCGTTCAAACCCTGTGTACGCGGATGCAAGGATGAGTACTTCCTTTTCCTAACGAGAGTCTCATGTAGGGTGAGCTGGACTGGAGAGCTGCAGATCGTGGAACTAGCAGGGGTGCCAGTGGACATGGCAGACTGAGAGAGGGTTGGAGATGGTATTCTTGCTGGTGCCCTACATGCAGTGTTTCCTACTACGAAACTGGTGATTCCCTGACTGCTTTGGCCTGGTGACGAAACCTGCACATTTACTGCAGGTGGTGCGGGAAATGGTGGGTTGCAGTCAGAGAAGGGATGTAGCGCTGCTGACTAGCTTCATTGGCCGAGGGTGCTACAACCTTAAGGGACGTTTTGTAGTTAGTCCAGGCTTGCAAATGCATGATGGTTAAATGTCTACGCATGCAACTTGTATTTAGACTTTTAAGATTCTGACCTCTGCTTAAGGTAGTTGAACATTTTTGACAGATGACTTTGCGCTGATCATTTGGATGTTGTTTAAAAAAATGCCAGACTGCACTCTTTCTACTATCGGATACCTTTTCAGGCATTGCAGACTGAGCTTCTTTAACCGGATGTCCACGCTGTCCTACAACTGGTTTAGGTTTTGCCACGCGTTTTTGGCCAGATACGGGCCTGGCAGATGGAACCTGTTGCGATGTTGATGCCTGCTGCGGCTCCTCCTCCTCCGCTTCAGAGCTACTGCCGCCTGCACCCTGTTCCCCCAATGGCTGCCAATCGGGGTCAACAACTGGGTCATCTATGACCTCCTCTTCTATCTCGTGTGCAACTTCGTCTGTGTCACCGTGTAAGCCGGTGGTATAGCGTTCGTGACGGGGCACCATAGTCTCATCAGGGTCTGATTCTGGATCAGTACACTGCGAGGGCAATGTTCTGGTCTGAGTCAAAGGAACAGCATAGTAATCTGGCTGTGGCTGTGCATCTGTGCACTCCATGTCCGATTCAACTTGTAATGGGCATGGCCTGTTAACTGTTTCACTTTCTAACCCAGGAACGGTATGTGTGAAGAGCTCCATGGAGTAACCCGTTGTGTCGCCTAACGCATCCTTCTCTGTTGTTCTTGGTGAAGAAGACAAGGAAGCGACTTGTCCCTGACCGTGAACATCCACTAATGACGCACTGCTTTTACATTTAGCAGTTTCAGAAGAGGAGGCGAAAGAGCTAGAGGCTGAGTCAGCAAGGAAAGCCAAAACTTGTTCTTGCTGCTCCGGCTTTAAAAGCGGTTTTCCTACTCCCAGAAAAGGGAGCGTTCGAGGCCTTGTGTAGCCAGACGACGAACCTGGCTCAACAACTCGAGACTTAGGTGCTATATTGCTTTTCCCACGAGCACCTGATGCTCCACCACCACTACCATCATTACCAGCTGGCAATGACCGCCCACGGCCACGACCTCTTCCACCAGACTTCCTCATTGTTTGAAAAACGTAACCAAACTAACGGTATTTGTTACTGTAAAACCAGTTACAAGGTGAACTCAAACTTCTGTTGGATTTATATATCCCTTTATAGGTGGGTGAGACTGCAGGGAAAATCAGGCCCAATGTATAACAGTACACAGCTTCAGTGGCAGACAGATATGCCACTAAGAGGACTGACGCTGATGCAGACACTACCAATAAAAATCTCCCCTTTTTATTTTTTTCTGGGAGAATATTGAAGAAATGTGGCCCACTCTTATACAGTATATGTTCTGTGGCACAAAATTAGAAACAGATGCCACACACAGCACTGGCAATGAGGCAGATTTGCCAATCTTAATCTCCCACTATTTTTTTTTTCAGGGAGAATTGAAAAGAAATCTGGCCCAGTATTACACACTATGTTTAATGTGGCACAAAATTTGGGACAGGTGGCACACACAGGACTGGCACTGAAGCAGAAATGCCAATCTTAATCTCCCACTATTTTTTTTTTCAGGGAGAATTTAAAAGAAATCTGGCCCAGTATTACACACTAGGTTTAATGTGGCACAAAATTTGAGGCAGGTGGCACACACAGGAGTGGCACTGAAGCAGAAATGCCAATCTTAATCTCCCACTATTTTTTTTTCAGGGAGAATTTAAAAGAAATCTGGCCCAGTATTACACACTAGGTTTAATGTGGCACAAAATTTGAGACAGGTGGCACACACAGGAGTGGCACTGAAGCAGAAATGTCAATCTTAATCTCCCACTATTTTTTTTTCAGGGAGAATTTAAAAGAAATCTGGCCCAGTATAACACACTAAGTTTAATGTGGCACAAAATTTGAGACAGGTGGCACACACAAGAGTGGCACTGAAGCAGAAATGCCAATCTTAATCTCCCACTATCTTTTTTTTCAGGGAGAATTTAAAAGAAATCTGGCCCAGTATTACACACTAGGTTTAATGTGGCACAAAATTTGAGACAGGTGGCACACACAGCACTGGCAATGATGCAGAATTGACAATCTTAATCTCCCACTATTTTTATTTTTTTCAGGGAGAATTTAAAAGAAATCTGGCCCAGTATTACACACTAGGTTTAATGTGGCACAAAATTTGAGACAGGTGGCACACACAGGAGTGGCACTGAAGCAGAAATGCCAATCTTAATCTCCCACTATTTTTTTTTCAGGGAGAATTTAAAAGAAATCTGGCCCAGTATAACACACTAAGTTTAATGTGGCACAAAATTTGAGACAGGTGGCACACACAAGAGTGGCACTGAAGCAGAAATGCCAATCTTAATCTCCCACTATCTTTTTTTTCAGGGAGAATTTAAAAGAAATCTGGCCCAGTATTACACACTAGGTTTAATGTGGCACAAAATTTGAGACAGGTGGCACACACAGCACTGGCAATGATGCAGAATTGACAATCTTAATCTCCCACTATTTTTATTTTTTTCAGGGAGAATTTAAAAGAAATCTGGCCCAGTATTACACACTAGGTTTAATGTGGCACAAAACTTGAGACAGGTGGCACACACAGGAGTGGCACTGAAGCAGAAATGCCAATCTTAATCTCCCACTATTTTTTTTTTCAGGGAGAATTTAAAAGAAATCTGGCCCAGTATTACACACTAGGTTTAATGTGGCACAAAATTTGAGACAGGTGGCACACACAGGACTGGCACTGAAGCAGAAATGCCAATTTTAATCTCCCACTATTTTGTTTTTCAGGGAGAATTTAACCCCTTAATCCCATATGACATACTATCCCGTCCAGGTGACCTGGGACTTAATTCCCAGTGACGGGATAGTATGTCATATGCGATCGGCCGCGCTCACGGGGGGAGCACGGTCGATCGCGGCCCGGTGTCAGCTGACTATCGCAGCTGACATCCGGCAATATGTGCCAGGAGCGGTCATGGACCGCTCCTGGCACATTAACCCCCGGCACACCGCGATCAAACATGATCGCGATGTGCCGGCGGTACAGGGAAGCATCGCACAGGGAGGGGGTTCCCTGCGGGCTTCCCTGAGACGATCGGTACAAGGTGATGTGCTCACCTTGTACTGAACGTCTTCTCCCTGCAGGCCCCAGATCCAAAATGGCCGCGGGGCTGCATCCGTGTCCTGCAGGGAGTACTTCCGGGTCGCCTGCAGGTGCTGGTAAGCCTGCAGCGATGTGAGTGAGATTGCCGATCTTACAGAGTGCTGTGCAAACTGTAAGATCGGCGATCTGTGATGTCCCCCCCCCCTGGGACAAAGTAAAAAAGTTAAAAAAAAAATTTCCACATGTGTAAAAAAAAAAAAAAAAATTACTAAATAAAAAAATAAAAAAATATACATTATTCCCATAAATACATTTCTTTATCTAAAAAAAAATAAAATAAATAAATGTACACATATTTAGTATCGCCGCGTCCGTAACGACCCGACCTATAAAACTGTCCCACTAGTTAACCCCTTCAGTGAACACCGTAAGAAAAGAAAAAAAAGAGCCAAAAAACAACGCTTTATTATCATACCGCCGAACAAAAAGTGGAATAACACGCGATCAAAAAGACAGATATAAATAACCATGATACCGCTGAAAACGACATCTTGTCCCGCAAAAAACGAGTCGCCACAAAGCATAATAAGCAAAAAAATTAAAAAGTTATAGTCCTGAGAATAAAGCGATGCCAAAATAATTATTTTTTCTATAAAATAGCTTTTATCGTATAAAAGCGCCAAAACATAAAAAAATGATATAAATGAGGTATCGCTGTATTCATACTGACCCGAAGAATAAAACTGCTTTATCAATTTTAGCAAACGCGGAACGGTATAAACGCCTCCCCCAAAAGAATTTCATGAATAGCTGGTTTTTGGTCATTCTACCTCACAAAAATTGGAATAAAAAGTGATCAAAAACTGTCACGTGTCCAAAAATGTTACCAATAAAAACGTCAACTCGTCCTGCAAAAAACAAGTTCTCACATGACTCTGTGGACCAAGATATGGAAAAATTATAGGTCTCAAAATGTGGAGACGCAAAAACTTTTTTGCTATAAAAAAAGCGTATTTTAGTGTGTGACGGCTGCCAATCATAAAAATCCGATATAAAAAACGCTATAAAAGTAAATCAAACCCCCTTCATCACCCCCTTAGTTAGGGAAAAATAATAAAATTAAAAAAATGTATTTATTTCCATTTTCCCATCAGGGCTAGGGTTAGGGTTAGGGCTAGGGTTAGGGCTAGGGTTAGGGCTAGGGCTAGGGTTGGGGCTAGGGTTGGGGCTAGGGTTGGGGCTAGGGTTGGGGTTAGGGTTGGGGCTAATGTTAGGGCTAGGGGTAGGGTTGGGGCTAGGGTTGGGGTTAGGGTTGGAGCTAAAGTTAGGGTTAGGGTTGGGGCTAAAGTTAGGGTTAGGGTTGGGGCTAAAGTTAGGGTTAGGGTTGGGACTAAAGTTAGGGTTAGGGTTTGGATTATATTTACGGTTGGGATTAGGGTTGGGATTAGAATTAGGGGTGTGTCAGGGTTAGGGGTGTGGTTAGGGTTACCGTTGGGATTAGGGTTAGGGGTGTGTTAGGGTTAGGGTTTCAGGTAGAATTGGGGAGTTTCCACTGTTCAGGCACATCAGGAGCTCTCCAAATACGACATGGCGTCCGATCTCAATTCCAGCCAATTCTGCGTTGAAAAAATAAAACAGTGCTCCTTCCCTTCCGAGCTCTCCGGTGCGCCTAAACAGGGGTTTACCCCAACATATGGGGTATCAGCGTACTCAGGACAAATTGGACAACAACTTTTGGGGTCCAAGTTCTCTTGTTATCCTTGGGAAAATAAAAATATGGGGGGCAAAAAATCATTTTTGTGGGAAAAATAAGATTTTTTTTATTTTCGCGGCTCTGCGTTGTAAACTGCAGTGAAACACTTGGGGGTTCAATGTTCTCACAACACATCTAGATAGGTTCCTTGGGAGGTCTAGTTTCCAATATGGGGTCACTTGTGGGGGGGTTTGTACTGTTTGGGTACATCAGGGGCTCTGCAAATGCGACGTGACGCCTGCAGACCAATCCATCTAAGTCTGTATTCCAAATGGCGCTCCTTCCCTTCCAAGCTCTGCCATGCGCCCAAACAGTGCTTCCCCCCCAACTTTGGGGTATCAGCGTACTCAGGACAAATTGGACAACAACTTTTGGGGTCCAATTTATCCTGTTACCCTTGTGAAAATACAAAACTGGGGACTAAAAAAATAATTTTTGTGAAAAAAAAAAGAATTTTTATTTTCACGGCTCTGCGTTATAAACTGTAGTGAAACACTTGGGGGCTCAAAGCTCTCAAAACACATCTAGATAAGTTCCTTAGGGGGTCTACTTTCCAAAATGGTGTCACTTTTGGGTGGTTTCAATGTTTAGGCACATCAGGGGCTCTCCAAACGCAACATGGCGTCCCATCTCAATTCCAGTCAATTTTGCATTGAAAAGTCAAATGGCGCTCCTTCCCTTCCGAGCTCTCCCATGCGCCCAAACAATGGTTTAAACCCACATATGGGGTATCAGCGTACTCAGGACAAATTGCACAACAACATATGTGGTCTAATTTCTTCTCTTACCCTTGGGAAAATAAAAAATTGGGGGCAAAAAGATCATTTTTGTGAAAAAATATGATTTTTTATTTTTATGGCTCTGCATTATAAACTTCTATGAAGCACTTAGTGGGTAAAAGTGCTAACCACACATCTAGATAAGTTCCTTAAGGGGTCTACTTTCCAAAATGGTGTCACTTGTGGGGGGTTTCAATGTTTAGGCACATCAGGGGCTCTCCAAACGCAATATGGCGTCCCATCTCAATTCCAGTCAATTTTGCATTGAAAAGTCAAATGGCGCTCCTTCCCTTCCGAGCTCTGCCATGCGCCCAAACAATGGTTTACACCCACATATGGGGTATCAGCGTACTCAGGACAAATTGCACAACAACTTTTGTGGTCTAATTTTTTCTCTTACCCTTGGGAAAATAAAAAATTGGGGGCAAAAAGATCATTTTTGTGAAAAAATATGATTTTTTATTTTTATGGCTCTGCATTATAAACTTCTATGAAGCACTTGGTGGGTCAAAGTGCTCACCACACATCTAGATAAGTTCCTTAAGGGGTCTACTTTCCAAAATGGTGTCACTTGTGGGGAGTTTCAATGTTTAGGCACATCAGGGGCTCTCCAAACGCAACATGGCATCCCATCTCAATTCCAGTCAATTTTGCATTGAAAAGTCAAATGGCGCTCCTTTCCTTCCGAGCTCTGCCATGCGCCCAAACAGTGGTTTATCCCCACATATGGGGTATCAACGTACTCAGGACAAATTGTACAACAAGGTTTGGGGTCCATTTTCTCCTGTTACCCTTGGTAAAATAAAACAAATTGGAGCTGAAATAAATTTTGTGTGAAAAAAAGTTAAATGTTCATTTTTATTTAAACATTCCAAAAATTCCTGTATAACACCTGAAGGGTTAATAAACTTCTTGAATGTGGTTTTGAGCACCTTAAGGGGTGCAGTTTTTAGAATGGTGTCACACTTGGGTATTTTCTATCATATAGACCCCTCAAAATGACTTCAAATGAGATGTGGTCCCTAAAAAAAAATGGTGTTGGAAAAATGAGAAATTGCTGGTCAACTTTTAACCCTTATAACTCCCTAACAAAAAAAAATGTTAGTTCCAAAATTGTGCTGATGTAAAGTAGACATGTGGGAAATGTTACTTATTAAGTATCTTGCATGACATATCTCTGTGATTTAAGGGTATAAAAATTCAAAGTTGGAAAATTGCAACATTTTAAAAATTTTCGCCAAATTTCCGTTTTTTTCACAAATAAACGCAAGTTATATCGAATACATTTTACCACTAACATGAAGTACAATACGTCATGAGAAAACAATGTCAGAATCGCCAAGATCCGTTGAAGCGTTCCAGAGTTATAACCTCATAAAAGGACAGTGGTCAGAATTGTAAAAATTGGCCCGGTCATTAACGTGCAAACCACCCTCGGGGCTTAAGGGGTTAAAAGAAATCTGGCCCAGTATTACAGACTAGGTTTAATGTGGCACAAAATTTGAGACAGGTGGCACACACAGCACTGGCAATGAGGCAGAATTGCCAATCTTAATCTCCCACTATTTTTATTTTTTTCAGGGAGAATTTAAAAGAAATCTGGCCCAGTATTACACACTAGGTTTAATGTGGCACAAAATTTGAGACAGGTGGCACACACAGGAGTGGCACTGAAGCAGAAATGCCAATCTTAATCTCCCACTATTTTTTTTTATTTATGGGAGAATTGGCAAGAAATCAGGCCTACTGTTAGACTGTATGTTTTCTGTGCCAGAAAATGAGACACAGATGCCACACACAGGACTGCCACTGATACAGATTTGCCAATTTTAATCTGCACCCTTTTTTTATTTTTTCTTCAGGGAGACTAGTGAAAAAATCTGGGCCACTGTATTAGAGTATATTTTCTGTGGCAGAAAGTGGCTAGAAGAGATATAACGAAACAAACAAAAAAAAGGGACTGTCCTACAATTACTATCTCCCTGCAGTAATCTCAGCAAAGTATGGCAGGCAGCAATAACAAGGAGTGGGCTGCTGCATAAAAAAGTCAAAAGTGTGGACAAGCAAACAAGATAGCTGTGCAGAAAGGAAGGAGCAACAGGATTTGTGCTTTGAAAAAAGCAGTTGGTTTGCACAGCACTGTACAAACAGCAATGCAGCTATCAGGGAGCCTTCTAGGGCAGCACAATGAGCTACAGTGCTGAGGAAAAAAAATGTAGCCTCCACTATCCCTGCAAACAAAAGGTGGTGTTGGACAGTGGAAATCGCTACAGCACAAGCAGTTTGGGGGTTAATGGACCCTGCCTAACGCTATCCCTGCTTCTGATGAAGCGGCAGCAACCTCTCCCTATGCTCAGATCAGCAGCAGTAAGATGGCGGTCGGCGGGAACGCCCCTTTATAGCCCCTGTGACGCCGCAGAAAGCAAGCTAATCACTGCAATGCCCTTCTGTAAGATGGTGGGGACTGAGACCTATGTCATCACGCTGCCCACACTCTGCGTCCACCTTCATTGGCTGAGAAATGGCGCTTTTCGCGTCATTGAAACGCGACTTTGGCGCGAAAGTCGCGTACCGCATGGCCGACCCCACACAGGGATCGGGTCGGGTTTCATGAAACCCGACTTTGCCAAAAGTCGGCGACTTATGAAAATGACCGACCCGTTTCGCTCAACCCTAGTAATGGTAATGCCCAGGTACTCAATTTCTATTTCTGACCAACACCATGCCGAAATATTGCAATGTTTTTTTAATTTCTGATTCAATTATATAAAATGGAAGTATTTTAGATTTTTTTTTTATTAATCTTAAAAAATGAGATTTCAGTGATGGTTTTAATGGTATTTTGTAGTTCTTTAATTGATTCAAAGGGATTTGTTAGACTTAGTATGAAGTCATCAGCGAAAAGACCTATCTTACATTGGCGTATAGGGGTCTCGATTCCTTTTATATTTTTATTAAGTCTAATAGATTGCTCTAGTGGCTCCACTGCTATAATAAAAAGAAGTGGTGATAAGGGGCAACCCTGCCTTGTACCATTTAAAAATATGTCATGTTAAAAATAATAAAAAAAACTAAAAAACTGCTATACTCACCATCCGCCGCCTTTCCCGCTCCTCGCGACGCTCCTGGGACCACTCCATTGCAAGCGGCAGCTTCCGGTCCCAGGGCTGGTGTTCGACAAGGACCTGCCGTGATGTCACGGTCATGTGACCGCGATGTCATTACAGGTCCTGCTCATACCAGCCCTGGGACCGGAAGCTGACGCTTGCAATGGAGCGATCCCGGGAGCGTCGCGAGGAGGGGGAAAGGAGGCGGATGGTGAGTATAGCAGGACTTCAACGGGCCTTTGGAAGGTGAGTATATGTTTATTTTTTTTTAAGTCTCTATACTACGTGGCTCTGTGCTGTATACTCCGTTGCTGTGCAATATACTATGTGGCTAGGCAATATACTACGTGCCTGGGCAATATACTACGTGACTGGGCAATATACTATGTGGCTGGACAATATACTCCGTCGCTGTGCAATATACTACGTGGCTGGGCAATATACTACGTTGCTGGGCAATATACTACATGGGCTGTGCAATATACTACGTGGGCTGTGCAATATACTACGTGGGCTGTGCAATATACTACTTGACTGGGCAATATACTACGTCGCTGGGCAACATACTACGTGGGCTGTGCAATATACTACGTGACTGGGCAATATACTACGTCGCTGTGCAATATACTACGTGACTGGGCAATATACTACGTGACTGGGCAATATACTACGTGGCTGTGCAATATACTATGTGGCTGTGCAATATACTACATGACTGGGCAATATACTACGTGACTGGGCAATATAGTACGTGGCTGGGCAATATACTATGTGGCTGGGCAATATACTACGTGACTGGGCAATATACTACGTAGCTTGGCAATATACTACGTCACTGGGTAATATACTACGTGGCTGGGCAATATACTACGTGACTGGGCAATATACTACGTCGCTGGGCAATATACTACGTGGGCTGTGCAATATACTACGTGACTGGGCAATATACTACGTGGCTCTGCTATATACTATGTGGCTGGGCAATATACTACGTGGCTGGGCAATATACTACGTGACTGGGCAATATACTACGTTGCTGGGCAATATACTATGTGGCTGTGCAATATACTACATGACTGGGCAATATACTACGTGACTGGGCAATATAGTACGTGGCTGGGCAATATACTATGTGGCTGGGCAATATACTACGTGACTGGGCAATATACTACGTAGCTTGGCAATATACTACGTCACTGGGTAATATACTACGTGGTTGGGCAATATACTACGTGACTGGGCAATATACTACGTCGCTGGGCAATATACTATGTGGGCTGTGCAATATACTACGTGACTGGGCAATATACTACGTGGCTCTGCTATATACTATGTGGCTGGGCAATATACTACGTGGCTGGGCAATATACTATGTGGCTGGGCAATATACTATGTGGCTGGGCAATATACTACGTGCCTGGGCAATATACTTCGTCGCTGTTCAATATACTACGTGGCTCGGCAATATACTACGTGGCTGGCCAATATACTACGTGACTGGGCAATATACTACGTGGCTGGGCAATATACTACGTGGCTGGGCAATATGCTACGTGGCTGGGCAATATGCTATGTGGCTGGGCAATATGCTACGTGGCTGGGCAATATACTACGTGGCTGGGCAATATACTACGTGGCTGGGCAATATACTACGTGTCTGGGCAATATACTTCGTCGCTGGGCAATATACTACGTGGAAATGCATATTCTAGAATACCCGATGCGTTAGAATTGGGCCACCATCTAGTAATTAATAATATTCATTCCCGTATCTGTCAGTGCCTGGAGATTTGAATAGTTTGAGTTTTTGGATGGTCTGTTCAATCTCTTCCTGGGTAAAGGGAGATGTCAGGGTTTCTAATTTTTCAGGAGTTATTTAGCATCTATGGATGCAAGGAATTTCTCTATATCCGATTTATTAGGTTGAGGAATTGAAGGTTGAAGTTTTAAATTATATAGTTTATTGTAGAATTCCGCAAATGTATATGTATTTGCTATATCCTGAGGATGGGATTCTAATGAGCCGTCATGTCTTTTAATTTTATTAATTGTATTTATTTGTCTTATTATTTTAATTCTGTTCATCACATAGCAGGTCGGTTTATTCAGTGAAGAATACTGTTTGATTTTGTAATTTTTTAACATCACATCATAAGAGGAGAATATTATGTTTTTGAGTTCTTGCCTTAGCTTTAATAATTCGGTTTTAATTGGAACTGACAGAGTAATCAGTTTTAATTGTTCACTTTCCTCATTTTTTATTTTATTTTGAAGTTCCATAATTCACGATCTTTTTCCTTTTTTTTGATGATATTTGGATCATAATTAGTAATGGGTGAGAACTAAAATGCTCGGGTGCTCATTGCTCTTTTCAACAACATCATTGGTTTTAGCATGTCGTGTACTAGAAAACGGGAAAAAAATTCCAAGTGCGATGAAATTGCAAAAAAAGTGCAATCTAACACTTGTTTTTTGTTTGGCTTTTTTGCTAGGTTCACTAAGTGCTAAAACTGACCTGCCATTTTGATACACCAAACATGTCTAGGTTACGTTTTATCTAAGTGGTAAAATAAAATTCCAAACTTTGCTTAAAAAAAAAAAAGCGCCATTTTCCGATACCCGTAGCATCTACAATTTTCATGATCTGGGGTCCGGTGAGGGCTTACTTTTTACATGCCGAGCTGACGTTTTTAATGATACCACTTTGGTGCAGATACGTTCTTTTGATCGCCCATTATTACATTTTAATGCAATGTCACGGCGACTAAAAAATGTAATTCTGGCGTTTTTAATTTTTTTCTCGCTACGCCGTTTAGCGATCAGGTTAATCCTTGTTTTTAATTGATAGATCGGGCGATACCAAACATGTGTAGGTTTGATTTGATTTGATTTTTTTATTGTTTTATTTTGAATGGGGCGAAAGAGGGTGATTTAAACTATTATATTTTTTTTATTTTTTTCATATTTTTTAAAACTTTTTTTTTTACTTTTGCCATGCTTCAATAGCCTTCACGGAGGCTAGAAGCTAGCACAACTGGATCGGCTCTGCTACATAGTAGCGATCATCAGATTGCTGCTATGTAGCTGAATTGCAGGCTTGCTATGAGCGCCGACCACAGGGTGGCGCTCACAGTAGGCCGGCATCAGTAACCATAGAGGTCTCAAGGACCTCTATGGTTACTGTCCTGACGCATCGCTGACCCCCGATCATGTGACTATCAGTAATAGTACGGCAGAGGTCGGGAAGGTGTTAAGAACTAAAAAGTCTGAAAAGGATGGAACCACTGCTCAAATGACACAGGAACATCATGGGGATCGGCCCCTGGAAGCATTCCTGACTCCTAGTTCACAGCTTTAATCATTTTTTTCTGAGATTCATGCCATTTTTCCCAGTGCCACAAAAAACACACTAAAACTAAACCAAAATGGGTTTTGCTGGGAAATATGTCAAGGTACATCCTTTGCAGGTTAATGACTTGCCTGTAAGGCCAAAAATTTAACCCCAGACCGAAAATTTCCTCCCCCACTTAGGCTTAGTTCAGACGCAGGGTTTCTGAAGCGTATTTCAACTTTAACATTGCTTTCAACCACTACAAATGCATTCACTGGGAAAAGTCACTGTAACATTTAACAACCCTAGCTGGCCATGTGGTGTGTGACACATAAGCAGACTCATCTTGTTTCATTTACGAAGGAGGGACTCTTAAAGTCACAGAGCCTATTTTTACTGGTGCATCAGGTGGCATTAATCTTCTCAAAGGGCCATTATGAAACAGTGGGTCTCCTATGCTGTTGTAGCCTATGCTGTGAGTGGATGGGCTGGCAAGAATTACGACGCACCACAACACCCCTGTGATAAGATGTCCAGGGGGGACTCCTGAAAAAGTGTTGTATTGAATTCAAGGCCTGCCCTGCTACAAATTTATATGCACCCCAATAAGCCTTTGAACCCACATACTGGATGGGTCCCATGAAAATCCACTTCACAATATGCATTTGTACTCCCGAATTCCTTTGTTTTACACATTGGCAGCAAGGCCAGCCCTGCAAAATAGTCATATGCACCCCATTACGCCTTGGAACCCACATACTGGATGGGCCCATGAAAATCCACTTCACAATATGAATTTACATTTATACATTTATACATGTATCAGGACACTGTACATGTACAGGTACCCCAGTTTTGGCATCTGTCTTAGTCATGTTTCTCTGGTCTTACATAGTGATTTACACTATGTAGTAATTCTAGTTTCACCCAGACCTTCAAGTGGCCACTTTTCAAGGTTGGATGAAACTGAGATATCATTGAGTCATCATATGAGGGGCCATAAACCCCTAGATAATAAAAACCACAAGGATTTAGATCAACCACCACAGGCATAGTTTCAGTAAACCTTAATGTTTTACAATGACAAACAGCAAACCTATAGAGGCTTAGAACTATTTGTGAAATGAGTAAAAAAAACATTTCTCAAGATTGTGTCACTATGAGCCATGTCTGTCACATCTGTAAATGTTTTCCAAGAAATGCAGCAATGTGATTGCTGAATGCATTCGGTATACAGTATTTCAATCTTGTTTACATATCGCCATTTGTATATTCGCCATTTGTACATTTGAGGCAGCCAAAGTTATGGCTCTCAAGGAGAGAAACTAATATAGTGGACAAAGCTATATTTGTAATGAACTACTGAGCCAAACTAACAGCATTGCTTTATCAAATTTATATGAAGTGTATTGTGTCTAATGTGAGCAACCAGGCTACACAAAAGGAGCTTTTCAAGTGAGCTCTTTAATGTACACAAATGTTAAGAAGTGTTTGCTTTCAAGGATTTGGTTTCACCAATGTGGGGTACCTTTCTTTAAAATATACTATTGCCATCACAGCCCCCCTTGCCCAAGCTTCACCAGCCTATGGCAGTTAAATAAGAGACATTGCAGGAGACAGAGTTAAGAAGTAGGCCCAATGTAATGCTGTGGGTCACTGAGACTCAAAAGGGATTGCATGAGCTGCCAAACAATTTCCCAATGGGGGTACCTTTTTTAAAAATAGACTAGTGCCATCGCAGACCCCTTGCCCAAACTTCACTGGACTATAACAGGACAAAGCACGTTCACCCTGGTGATCTAGTGGCAGTTAAACATGAGAAATTGCAGGAGACAGAGTTAAGAAGTAAGCACAATGTAGTGCTGTGGGTCACTGAGTCTTAAAAGGGAGTGCATGAGCTGCCAAACATATCCCCAATGGGGGTACCTTTTTTACAAATAGACTAGTGCCATCGCAGGCCCCTTGCCAAAAATTCCCCGGCCTATAACAGTGCTGAGCACGTTCACCCTAGTGATCTAGTGGCAGTTAAAGGACACATTGCAGGAGACAGAATGAAGAAGTAGGCCCAATGTAATGTCATGCCCGATTCCCCAATGTGGAGTCCTGTTTTTACAAAGTAAAATAGTGCCTTCACAGCCCCCGTGCCCAAAAACCTCTGGCCTATAACAGTACAGAGCACGTTCACCCTGGTCATCTAGTGGCAGGTAAAGGACACAATCCAGGAGACAGAGTTAAGAAGTAGACCCAATGTAGTGGTGTGTGTCTCTTAAACATGTAATGCAGTGCATGAGCTGCCAAACAATACCCCAATGGGGTTACCTTTTTTAAAAATAGACTAGTGCCATCGCAGGCCCCTTGCCCAAAATTCACCGGCCTATAACAGTACTGAGCACGTTCACCCTCGTCATCTAGTGACAGTTAAAGGACACATTGCAGGAGACAGAATGAAAAAGTAGGCCCAATGTAATGTCATGCCCAATTCCGCAATGTGGGGTCCTTTTTTTAAAAAAAAATAAAAGAGTGCCATCACAGCCCCCTTGCCCAAAATGCACCGTACAGAGCATGTTCACCCTGGTGATCTAGTGGCAATCAAAGGACACATTGCAGGAGACAGAATGAAGAAGTAGGCCCAATGTAATGTCATGCCCAATTCCCCAATGTGGGGTCCTTTTTTTAAAAAAATAAAAGAGTGCCATCACAGCCCCCTTGCCCAAAATGCACCATACAGAGCATGTTCACCCTGGTGATCTAGTGGCAGTTAACCCCTTAATCCCATATGGCTCCCTGCATGCTTCCCTGAGACCCTCGGTACAAGGTGATGTGCTCACCTTGTACCGAGCGTCTCCTCCCTGCAGGCCCCGGATCCAAAATGGCCGCGGGGCTACATCCGGGTCCTTTAGGGAGGTGGCTTACCAGCGCCTGCTCAGTGCAAGCGCTGTATCATACCGCCGCTGCCGCCTCCTCAGCCCTGTCATACTTACCTATCTTCAGTGTCCCGACGTGCCTCTCCTTCTGCAGCTTCTTCCCCTCTGCGCTCGCTCCCGGCCTCTGCTTCTCGTGCGCGCGCGCATGCCAGGTTCAGAGCTGTGCGAGCACACTTCTGATCTTCTGTCGGCACTCATTTCCATCTTCTCTATGGTCCTGGAAGACTAGTCCCCAGAAGTCGGCGCTCCTTATCGTCCTCTCTATGGTTCTGGAGGACTGGTACCCGGAAGTGCCGCGCTGCCTTAAGGTATTTAAACTGCTTCCTGCCGTCCCTTCAAATGCTCCTGGCCACCCTTGGTCTCTCTTAGTCCGTACCCTCTGACGTTGGGTTAATCCTATTTCTCCAGTATTCTGCCAGTCTCTGCATTGCTGCAGTACCTCCGTCAGTCCCTGTGGCACTGCAATACCTCCGTCAGTCCCTGTACCACTGCAGTACCTCCATCAGTCCCTGTGTCACTGCTATACCTCCGTCAGTCCCTGTACCACTGCAGTACCTCCGTCAGTCCCTGTGCCTCTGCAGTGCTTCGGCAGTGCCTGCAGTGTTCCCGCTATCCTTTTGTCCCTGTCATACCCCTCTTCTATCCTGTGGTCCTACCGTCTCCGCCTCGTCTTGGTCTTCTCCCGTCCCGGTCCTCCAGCTTCCGTGGCGATAGTCCCTCATGGGCCTGCCCCTAACTCTCCCTGTATAGGGGGCGGTCTATCTGGTCAGCTCATCCGTGAGGGGTTCGTTGTCGTGGTCTAGAGGGTCCACTTTCCGTTTTCCCTCTTAGAACCGTCACATGCTGGTAAGCCTGCAGCCCTGCAAGTCAGATCGCTGATCTGTTACAGTGCTCGGTAAAGTGTTAGATCAGCGATCTGACCCTATAACATGATGCCCCCCTGGGGCAATGTTATAAAGTAAAAAAAAAAATATTCACATGCGTTAAAAAAAAAAAAAAATCCTAAATAAAGAAAAATATATATATATTGTTCCCATAATGACTTCTCTTTATCTAAATAATAAAGAAAACAATAAAAGTACACATATTTAGTATCGCCGTGACCGTAACGACCCCACCTATAAAACTGTCCCGCTAGTTAACCCCTTCAGTGAACGCGGTAAAGAAAAAAACGAGGCAAAAAACTATGCTTTATTATCATACCGCTGGACAAAAAGTGGAATAACATGCGATCAAAAAGACAGATATAAATAACCATGGTACCGCTGAAAGTGTCATCTTGTCCCGCAAAAAACGAGCCACCATACAGCATCATCAGCGAAAAAAATAAAAAAGTTATAGTACTCAGAATAAAGCGATGCAAAAATAATTATTTTTTCTATTAAATCATTTTTGTCGTATAAAAGCGCCAAAACATAAAAAAATATAAATGAGGCATTGCTGTAATCGTACTGATCTGAAGAATAAAGACTGCTTTATCAATTTTACCAAACATGGAACGGTATAAAGGCCACCCCCCCCAAAAAAAAAAAATTAATGAATAGCTGTTTTTTTGTCATTCTGCCTCACAAAAATTTGAATAAAAAGCGATCAAAAAATGTCACATGCCCGAAAATGTGACCAATAAAAACGTCAACTAGTCCCGCAAAACAAAAGGCATTACATGACTCTGTGGACGAAAATATGGAAAAATTATTGCTCTCAAAATGTGGAGACGCAAAAACTATTTTTTGCAATAAAAAGCGTCTTTTAGTCTGTGACGGCTGTCAATCATAAAAATCCGCTAAAAAAGACCCTATAAATAGTAAATCAAACCCCCCTTTATCACCCCTTTAGTTAGGGAAAAATAGTAAAATTAAAAAAATGTATTTATTTCCATTTTCCCATTAGGGTTAGGGCTAGGGTTAGGGCTGGGGTTAGGGCTAGGGTTAGGATTAGGGCTAGGGTTAGGATTAGGGCTAGGGTTAGGGCTAGGGTTAGGATTAAGGCTAGGTTTAGGGCTATGGCTAGGGTTAGGTCTAGGGTTAGGGCTAGGGTTAGGGCTGGGGATAGGATTAGTGTTATGGTTATGGTTAGGGTTAGGTCTAGGGCTAGGGTTAGGGCTAGGGTTGGGGCTAGGGTTAGGGCTAGGGATAGGGTTGGGGCTAGGGTTAGGGTTTCAGTTAGAATTGTGGGTTTCCACTGTTTAGGCACATCAGTGGCTCTCCAAAGACGACATGGCACACGATCTTGAGAAAATACAAAACTGGGGGCTAAAAAATAATTTTTGTGGAAAAAATGATTTTTTATTTTCACGGCTCTGCGTTATAAACAGTAGTGAAACACTTGGGGGTTCAAAGTTCTCACAACACATCTAGATAAGTTCCTTAGGTGGTCTACTTTCTAAAATTGTGTCACTTTTGGGGGGTTTACCCCCATAGGGTATCAGCGTACTCAGGACAAATTGCACACCAATTTGTGGGGTCCAATTTCTTCTCTTACCCTTGGGAAAATAAAAATTTGGGAGAAAAGTTCATTTTTGTGAAAAAATATGATTTTTTATTTTTACGGCTCTGCATTATAAACTTCTGTGAAGCACTTGGTAGGTCAAAGTGCTCACCACACATCTAGATAAGTTCCATAGGGGGTCTACTTTCCAAAATTGTGTCACTTGTGGGGAGTTTCAATGTTTAGGCACATCAGGGGCTCTCCAAACGCAACATGGTGTCCCATCTCAATTCCAGTCAATTTTGCATTGAAAAGTGAAATAGCTCTCCTTCCCTTCCGAGCTCTGCCATGCGCCAAAACAGTGGTTTACCCCCATATATGGGGTATCGGCGTACTCAGGACAAATTGTACAACAACTTTTGGGGTCCATTTTCTCCTGTTACCTTTGGTAAAATAAAACAAATTGGAGCTGAAGTAAATTTTTTGTGAAAAAAAGTTAAATGTTCATTTTTATTTAAAGGGACACTGTCACCTGAATTTGGAGGGAACAATCTTCAGCCATGGAGGCGGGGTTTTGGGGTTTTTGATTCACCCTTTCCTTACCCGCTGGCTGCATGCTGGCTGCAATATTGGATTGAAGTTCATTCTCTGTCCTCCGTAGTACATGCCTGCACAAGGCTGTGCAGGCATGTACTACGGAGGACAGAGAATGAACTTCAATCCAATATTGCAGCCAGCATGCAGCCAGCGGGTAAGGAAAGGGTGAATCAAAAACCCAAAAACCCCGCCTCCATGGCTGAAGATTGTTCCCTCCAAATTCAGGTGACAGTGTCCCTTTAAACATTCCAAAAATTCCTGTGAAACAACTGAAGGGTTAATAAACTTCTTGAATGTGGTTTTGAGCACCTTGAGGGGTGTGTTAGGTCTCGAGTTCCCACTTCTGCACAGGGGGAATCTCGGGCCGTCTCCGCTGCAGTCTCCCATTCCTATCCAGCCGCAGTGGAGTCTGCTCAGCAGGGACGTCGGTCCCAGCGTCTTGCTCGGTCTCGCTCGGGTCAGAGAGTTACTGCTGCTTCTTCAGCTCCTGCCATTAAAGTCAGTGCTGGTCAGCAGCGAGCGGACTTCTCTGGGACTAAGTCCTTATTTGCGCACACTGAGCATGCCCAGGGCAAGATCTCCCGTTGGAGATCAAGGGTCATGTGCTCAGGCTCTGCAGCGCATTCCATTGGTCATCTTGGCAGGTCTTGGAAGGGCAAAGTTTCTGTGGCCACTTCCTGTCCTGCAACTATATAAACTGCGCATGACCGCACGGCCATGCGCTAGTGTACAATTATTATGTGTGTGTGTAGATGGATGTATGTCGAAGGATGAAAGCTCCTAAGTATCCCTCCCTAGAGTTGTTGATTGCTCGCGGATGATGGTAGCTCTCTAGCGCCCGACTATCCATCTGTATGTTACACACATCACAGCGTCCTATAGCTGTGCCTGCCAGTACGGCGCGGTGCGCTTGCCTCGCGCTTTCCATACCCAAGCCTGGGTGTTTAGTGGCGTCCGTCAGTGCGGCATCGCACGCACTCTTGTGCTCATATACTGCAGAAAAGGTTCTTTTCACACCCAGTTGCGGTGTTGTGCCAGCAAGGGTCTAATCGGACTTCAATCCCTTTTGGGGTTAAGTTCGCTGACTACTTGCTCGCGCTCTATGTGCGGTACCGCGGTCCTGTGACTTAACAGGATCGCTTTCTTCACGTTGGGTGAGGTTTAACCCACGTGTTTATACTTTTAAGTACCGCCATATAGTCTGTCATTTACTAGCAGCGGGTTTCGCCTGCATGGTGGACCCCGGACTGCGATCGCATCTATATCATCTTACTTGGTGCGTTCCGCCAGTCCTAACAGGGTGCAGTTTTTAAAATGGTGTCACACTTGGTTATTTTCTATCATATAGACCCTTCAAAATGACTCAAATGAGATGTGGACCCTACAAAAAAATGGTGTTGGAAAAATGAGAAATTGCTGGTCAACTTTTAACCCTTATAACTCCCTAACAAAAAAAATGTTGGTTCCAAAATTGTGCTGATGTAAAGTACACATGTGGGAAATGTTGCTTATTAAGTATTTTGTGTGACATATCATTGTGATTTAAGGGCATACAAATTCAAAGTTGGAAAATTGTGAAGTTTTCAAAAATGTAGTCAAATTTCCGTTTTATTCACAAATAAACGCAGGTAATATCAAAGAAATGTTACCACTATAATGAAGTACAATATGTCACGAGTAAACATTGTCAGAATCATCAGGATCCGTTGAAGCGTTCCAGAGTTATAACCTCATAAAGGGACAGTGGTGAGAATTGTAAAAATTGGCCCAGGCATTAACGTGCAAACCACCCTTGGGGCTTAAGGGGTTAAAGGACACTTTGCAGGAGACAGAATGAACAAGTAGGCCCAATGTAATGTAATGCCCAATTCCCCAATGTGGGGTCCTGTTTTCACAAAGTAAAATAGTGCCTTCACAGTCCCCGTGCCCAAAAATCACCGCCTATAACAGTATAGAGCACGTTCTCCCTGGTCATCTAGTGTCATGTAAAGAACACAATGCAGGAGACAGAGTTAAGAAGTAGGCCCAATGTAGTGGTGTGTGTCTCTTAAACTTATAATGCAGTACATGAGCTGCCAAACTATACCCCAATGGAAGCACCTTTTTTAAAAATAGACTAGTGCCATCGCAGGCCCATTGCCCAAAATTCACCGGCCTATAACAGTACTGAGCACGTGCACCCTGGTCATCTAGTGGCAGTTAAAGGACACATTGCAGGAGACAGAATGAAAAAGTAGGCCCAATGTAATGTCATGCCCAATTCCACAATGTGGGGTCCTTTTTTAAAAAAAAATAAAAGAGTGCCATCACAGCCCCCTTGCCCAAAATGCACCGTACAGAGCATGTTCACCCTGGTGATCTAGTGGCAGTTAAAGGACACATTGCAGGAGACAGAATGAAAAAGTAGGCCCAATGTAATGTCATGCCCAATTCCCCAATGTGGGGTCCTTTTTTAAAAAAATAAAAGATTCCCATCACAGCCCCCTTGCCCAAAATGCACCGTACAGAGCACGTTCACCCTGGGAATCTAGTGGCAGTTAAAGGGCACATTGCAGGAGACAGAGTGAAGAAGTAGGCCCAATGTCATGCCCAATTCCCCAATGTGGGGTCCTGTTTTTACAAAATAAAATAATGCCTTCACAGCCCCGTGCCCAAAAATCACCGGCCTATAACAGTACAGAGCACGTTCACCCTGGTTATCTTGTGGTTCTGGATGATGGGGATGAGGATAAGGAGGAGGATAACAACAGACCAAATATGGAAGCGTATACCCATGTGTGGTTGTGAGGAGGTGCAAAGAATACACCTCCCCAAAAGAGAGAATGTATTTGAGGTATGTTTCGCTGTTTTCACTTCGTGGTGTACAAAAGTCTTTCCCAATCCAGCCCTTGTTCATTTTTATAAGAGTCAGCCTGTCAGCATTTTCATTTGATAGGCGGAGGCGCTTATCTGTTATAATTCCACCAGCGGCACTAAAAACCAGCTCTGACAGAACGCTAGCTGCAGGGCAGACCTGGACCTCCAAGGCGTATAGAGCCAGTTCATGCCACGTGTCCAGCTTGCATACCCAATAATTGAAAGGCACAGAGGAATCCCGAAGGACGTTTGTACGATCTGCAAGGTACCCCCTCACCATCTTCCCAAACATTGCACTTCTTGTAACAGCACCCCTTGCCTCTGTGCCAGCACGATGGGAGGGTCTGAAAAAACTGTCCCTGAACTTTGCCATTGTTCCCCGCCTGAGCTGAATTGCACTTCTGTCTCTCTCGCTTGGACTCCTTGGTTGTACAAAAAACTCGGACGTCTGCTGCCAGCATTCTCACGTGGGAATTTTCTAAGTAACTCCGCTATAAGGGCCCTCTGGTACTGCAACATTTTAGTACACCTCTCTGCCTCTGGTAGAAGAGATTGAAAGTTCTCCTTGTAGCGTGGGTCTAGAAGTGTCACCAACCAGTAATGAGTGTCACCCAAAATTTTTATAATGCGAGGGTCACGTGAAACGCAGGGCAGCATAAAGTCAGCCATGAGTGCCAGACTGCTAACATGCAAGACTTCCGTGTCCTCACCAACAGGATGACTGACCATGCTGTCCTCCTCCTCCTCATCCTCCCTGTCCTCAGGCCATCCCTGCTGAACAGACGGTATGTCAGCTGTGTCACCTTGCCTCACAGCCTCCACCAGGTTACGGCCATTGTCACACACGAACATGCTTGGCTGTAGGTCCAGCAGTGTCATCCAAACATCTGACTGCTCTTTTAGCGCTGTCCACAACTCTTCTGCATTGTGCGATTTGTCACCTATGCAGATTAGCTTCAGCACAGCCTGTTGCCGCTTGGCTGAGGCAGTGCTGCAGTGCTTCCAGCTTCTGACTGATGTGTTGATTTCAGAGATGGAGGATGAAGAGGAAGAGGTGCAGGAGCTGTAGACTGTGGGGGTAACCCTGATTGACGAATGGCCAGCAATCCTCGGCGTAGAGAGGATGTGTTCCATCCAAGTCCATCCAAGGTCCGACTGGGTCCCAGCTTCCATTATGTTAACCCTGTGTGCCGTCAGTGAGATGTGCCATCCCTGCCCACAAGCATTTGTCCATGTGTCCGTGGTTAGGTGGACTTTCCCTGTAAGAGCATTGTTGAGGGCATGGGTAATGTTGTGGGACACATGCTGGTGTAATGTCCGTACCGCACACCTGGAGAAATAGTGGCGACTGGGGACCGAGTACCTTGGGACGGCCGCCGCCATCAGGTTGCGGAAAGCTTCCATCTCAACAAGCCTTAAAGGCAGCATTTCTAGCGCAAGCAGATGAGAAATATTAGAATTGAGGACTGTGGCCTGTGGGGCGTTGGCTGGGTATTTCCGCTTGCGTTCCAAAGACTGGGTTATAGACAACTGAAGGCTGTGCTGGGACAAGGACGTGGACGGGCTTGCTGATGGTGATGCTTGACTGTGGGCCACAACAGGTGCAGGGCTAGAGGCATCTTCACATGCATGGTGTACTGGGGATTGGTTTCTACTCAAAACAGTGGAAGAAGCAGTGGTATGACCAGCAGGTAGTGGTCCTGGAAGCTGGGGTTTGGCCCACAAAGTCGGGTGCTTTGCTGCCATGTGCCTGATCATGCTGGTGGTGGTCAGGCTGGTTGTTTTGCTACCCCTGCTGATGCGGGCATGGCAGGTGCTGCAAATGGCCTGTTTGGGGTCATCGGCAGAGTCTTTAAAAAATAGCCAGACTCGTGAAGATCTCACAGGTGGAATGGCAACTTCACTCATGTTGGTGTTATGGAGAACGGATGCACGCCTTCTGTCTGTGACCACCACACTGCTTGTTCCTGCCTGTTGGAGTGATATGCCTTCTTCCCCATGTGTGCTGCTGCCCTCACTCTGCATGTCCTCCTGCCAGGTTGGATCAGTCACATAGTCATCCACCACCTCGTCTTCCACATCCACACCCTGCCCTTCCTCCTGACTTTCTGGCATTTGTGTCTCATCATCATCCACCTCTTCTGACATTTTCCCACCATAGCCTTCGTGTGACTGGGGCTGGTCAAAGCTTTGAGCATCTCTACATGCAATCGCAGCTGTCACCACTTCAAGTTGACTGACCGAGAGTTCAGAATCTTGAAATGGAAAACTGAACAGCTCTTCAGAGTGTCCAAGTGTGGGATCAGTTGTCTCAGGGCACTCGGCATTGTGGGAGGAAATAATAAGACATGGTGTTGGTGGTGGCTAAGTGACTGGAAGCATTATCCGCTATCCAACTAACACCCGTTTCACACTGCTCTGGCTTCAATAGTGGTGTGCTGCGGTCCCCTAGAAACTGGGACAGGAAGGTCGAGCGAGAAGATGTGGGTCTTTGTTGTGGCCCACTTTCACCTTGGCCACGGCCTCGTTCTCTGCATGCACCATCATCATCATGTCCACTTCCCCGTCCCTTGCCCTGCCAATTTTAAATGGTCTACAGCACTATTTCAAATGCTTAACACAAGTGAGCAAGTAGCAAAATAATATCTGATCAGTATGCCTGCAAATCTACGATTTTTCAAACCCAAACACCAAGCAGGCCTAGCCTGACATAACAGACTGTATTCAATTATTATTTTTTTTTGTGAATTTAATTTATGCAAAATAGTGCTGTATATAAATAGAGTAACAGACAGCAAAAAAAGGGGTACACCGGCCTAAAATGACCAAACTTGGAGTATGCAGATATATGAGGGCTCTCACGGAAATACCACACAGGCAAATATGTGGCCTTTTAATATTTTTTATGCTAAATAGTGCTGTATATAATTTCATTAACAGACAGCAAAAAAAGTGGTCCACCGGCCTACAATGACCAAACTTGAAGCACGCAGATATATGAGAGCTCTCATGGAAATACCATACTGGCAAATATGTGGCCTTTTAATATTTTTTTCTGCTAAATAGCGCTGTATATAATTTTAGTAATAGACAGCAAAAAAAGTGGTCATCCGTCCTACAATGGCCAAATTTGGAGCACAGAAATCTATGAGGGCTCTCACAGAAATACCACCCTGGCAAATATGTGCACTTTTAATATTTTTTATGCAAAATAGTGCTGTATATAATTTCAGTGACAGACAGCAAAAAAAGTGGTCCTCCGGCCTACAATGACAAAACTTGGAGCACGCAGATATATGAGGGCTATCACGGAAATACCACACTGGCAAATATGTGGCCTTTTTGTAATTTTGGAGGCTAATTAGTGATGTATAGAATTAGAGTCTCAAACAGCAAAAAAAAGGGGTCCACCGGCCTACAATGCCCAAAGTTGGAGCACACTGATATATGAGGCCTTTTTCGGTGAATTTAAAACAAACAAACAAAAAAAGTGGCAAAAGGCTAGCACACACAAATATGCTACGTATGCCTGACAAACTATGATTTTTGAATAGGCCTCAGTCTGACGGAACAGACTGTATATTTCTGTTTTTTGGGGGTGAATTTTTTTGAAAAAAAAAATGCAGCTAGGTATATAGTAAAGAAGCTGCAGCAGACAGTTATGGAGCTTTGGGAGGGATGCAGTGGGAGCAATGGACGCACATACAGTGCCTGCAGGCCTAACACTGATGTGGATATGCTGTGCAGTGCCTACCTAGCGGTGCAATATCGGGACCCACGAATTAGCCCATAAAAGGACTTTTGGTTTCTGAGGAGTTGTGGATTTAAGAGTTGCAGACCTACACTAACTCAAAAAAACACGATTCTGACCCTATCTCGGCACCAGCTCTCCCTACTGTCATTGAATCAGGAACAGAATGCAGCGAGCAGGGCGGCGCCGGGTCTCTTACACTCGGGATGATGCTGTATGGCCCAGCCAATCACTGCATGACCACAACAAAGATGGCTGCGGCGTTTCATGGCCTGGCAGACAATCCCTGCACCATGATTGGGTCTCTAAAGTCCGCCAAAAACGCTGGGTGGAGACACCAGTTACCGCCGAATAATCCCGGAAATGCTGGCAGCTCGCCGAGTACACCGAGCATTGTGATACTCGGGCAAGTAACGAGTAGTGGCGAGCACGTTCGCTCATCACTAGTGCTCTGCCAATGTAACATGGCACCCTGTTTAGTATGTTATATATTTTAAATGATTTCAACACTCCAATTAATTAATACGAATGATAGAGATGTTGATTGGCTTTATTATATAATATGCATTAAATACAGTTAGGTCCATATATATTTGGACAGAGACAACATTTTTCTAATTTTGGTTATAGATATTACCACAATGAATTTTAAACAAAACAATTTATATGCAGTTGAAGTTGAGACTTTTAGCTTTCATTTAAGGGTATCCACATTAAAATTGGATGAGGGGTTTAGGAGTTTCAGCTCCTTAACATGTGCCACCCTGTTTTTAAAGGGACCACAAGTAATTGGACAATTGACTCCAAGGCTATTTCATGGACAGGTGTGGGCCATCCCTTCGCTATGTCATTCTCAATTAAGCAGATAAAACGTCTGGAGTTGATTTGAGGTGTGGTGCTTGCATTTGGAAGATTTTGCTGTGAAGTAAACATGAGGTCAAAGGAGCTCTCCATGCAGGTGAAACAAGCCATCCTTGAGCTTTGAAAACAGAAAAAACCCATCCGAGAAATTGCTACAATATTAGGAGTGGCAAAATCTACAATTTGGTACATCCTGAGAAAGAAAGAAGCACTGGTGAACTCATCAATGCAAAAAGACCTGGGCGCCCACGGAAGACAACAGTGGTGGATGATTGCAGAATAATTTCCAGGATGAAGATAAACCCCTTCACAACAGCCAACCAAGTGAACAACACTCTCCAGGAGGTCGGCGTATCAATATCCAAATCTACCATAAAGAGAAGACTGCATGAAAGTAAATACAGAGGGTTCACTGCATGGTGCAAGCCACTCATAAACATCAAGAATAAAAAGGCTAGACTGGACTTTGCTAAAAAACATCTAAAAAAGCCAGCGCAGTTCTGGAATAACATTTTTTGGCAAGATGAAACCAAGATCAACCTGTACCAGAATGATGGAAAGAGAAAAGTATGGCGAAGGCGTGGTACAGCTCATGATCCAAAGCATACCACATCATCTGTAAAACACGGCGGAGGCAGTGTGATGGCTTGGGCATGCATGGCTGCCAGTGGCACTGGGTCACTAGTGTTTATTGATGATGTGACACAGGACAGAAGCAGCCGAATTAATTCTGAGGTATTCAGAGACATACTGTGTGCTCAGATCCAGCCAAATGCAGCCAAACTGATCGGTCGTCGCTTCATACTACAGATGGACAATGACCCAAAACATAAAGCCAAAGCAACCCAGGAGTATATTAAAGCAAAGAAGTGGAATATTCTTGAATGGCCAAGTCAGTCACCTGATATCAACCCAATTGAGCATGCATTTCACTTGTTAAAGACTAAACTTCAGACAGAAAGGCCCACAAACAAACAGCAACTGAAAACAACTATAGTGTAGGCCGGGCAGAACATCAAAAAGGAGGAAACACAGCGTCTGGTGATGTCCATGAGTTCAAGACTTCAGGCAGTCATTGCCAACAAAGGGTTTTCAACCAAGTACTAAAAATGAACATTTTATTTAAAATTATTGAATCTGTCCAATTACTTTTGGTCCCTTTAAAAACAGGGGTGGCACATGTTAAGGAGCTGAAACTCCTAAACCCTTCATCCAATTTTAATGTGGATACCCTCAAATGAAAGCTGAAAGTCTGTACTTCAACTGCATCTGAATTGTTTTGTTTAAAATTCACTGTGGTAATGTCTATAACCAAAATTAGAAAAATGTTGTCTCTGTCCAAATATATATGGACCTAACTGTATATATGTACTTTTGGATGGAGTCCACAGAAAGCTAATTGAAAACTTGTCCATCCACATGTTAATTGTCCAAATGGTCAGTCTAAACAAAGGACATTTATCTTCAAAGATGAGAACCAATGGAATGGACTTGTTCCCATGAGATGGTGTCATGTAAATGTTAATTAGGCTGGTTTCACATATGTGTTTTCCGGCTTTCCGGACCGCCCCCACCACAATGCAGCAGGACCCTGGCATGGCTTTCTGGACCGCCCCCACCACGATGCAGCAGGACCCTGGCATGGCTTTCCGGAAAGCCCCCACCACGATGCAGCAGGACCCTGGCATGGCTTTACGTACCGCCTCCACCACGATGCAGCAGGACCCTGGCATGGCCGTCCGCTCGACAAGCGCTATGGACTGTGACACAGTGCAGCCGGACCCTGACAGGTCACCCGCCACGGCATATTAGCCCACCAAGACGTCTCCCAACCAGGCAAACCCCAAAAAAACCTAGAAAAAAAAACAGAGGACTCTTAGCATTCCTCCCCCTTCACCTACCAATGTGTCTGTAATGTCAGTTTTGTCTCACCCTTCCAGTGCGTCTCAAGCCTCTCATGTGTCAAGCTCCATCCCCGAACTTCCAGACCCTTCTAGTTTCATTGCCCCTTCTCCTGCCACCTCTGCGTTGTCCACGGTTAGCCAGGCCTCAGTTTTTCACACCCCCCGTTTACATCACTCTACCCCAAGCCGGCGCAGTAAAAAATAATTTTTTTCAGTTGTTAACAAAATAAAAAAAGTTTGATTTGCCACAATTATGTTTGGTTTATTGTGTCTATCGCCGCCGGCAACACACCATGCACCAGAAACGTCGCCACACACTTACTTTTTGGCCCACATCATATCTCCAGTAGTTAAAAATAAAAAGACTGCAGCTTTATGTGTTTTTAGTATATAGCTATGAGGTGGGTCAAAAAATATTACATGTGTCTCCATAATCTCTTTTTGTCTGGGCCTAGTGTGGCAGTCTGAAGAGAAAATGGTGGAAATACAGTGCAGACCTCTACTGAACAATTCAGGTGTCAAAAAACTCATTAGTTATGACACCTGACCTGTTGAGTAGATAACTGCCTTGTATAACCACCATTTTCTCTTCTTTATACATAATCTATTACCCACAAATTGAGGGGACAATGGTTGTCACACGCTACATATCTATGCTCACCTGCCTAGGTGTCAGAAATAGTGAATTCATGAGCCTGTATATGTTTATCATGAATTCATTATTTTTGACACCTGACTTGATGAGTATAGATAGTGTAACAGTGATTGTCTCTTCAGTTTGTGCCCAATGGATACAGGAGAAGACAATCATGACGCAATGACGTCAACAAGCTTACCAATAAAGCAACATGGCTGCCATTACTAGCAGTATGTGGCCAGTGTTCTATATCAGTATTTGTAAACCAAAACAAGGAGTGGAACAATGAGAGGTAAATTATGATATTAACATAATAACCAGCACCTCTGCCTTTATCACCCACTCCTGGTTTTGGATTACAAAAACTGATATTAAATACAGACCAAATACTGCCAGTTTTAGGACAACCTTGGTTTGGAGAGGAAAAAGATAGGAGAGATGGTCAACACAAACAAAACTAAAGTTTATTAATTAGAAATATTATTATCATTGTAGAAAATTACTGGTACAGATATAATTACAACAGGACATTTATACAACATTGTCTTGCCATGACACACGGCCAATATCTGAATAAAAAAAGGCAGCAAATTGGTCCCGCATGTGACCAACGACTGCAGTTGACCGCAGCGGGTGATGCTGGAAATCGGGCAGTGGGTGTGCAACTGGTTCATCCAGTTCAATGTTGGGTCGCTCCTTAGTCATTATGTAATTGTGGAGAACCACACAGGCTTTGACCACCTCGTCGACTGTTATCACTTTTAGATTTATGGCTGATGCAAGAATGCGCCATTTAGCGACCAGAATGCCAAAGGTACACTCTACTGTTCTTCGGGCCCTGGTCAGTCTGTAGTTAAAGATCCTTCTAGTGTGGTTCAAGTCCCGACTGGAATAGGGCTTCAGTAGGTTTTCACACATTTGGAAGGCCTCATCCCCAACCAGCGGTGGACCTTGAGTGTTGGGGAGAGGTTATGGCGGGGGAAAATTAAAATTTTTGCAATACACATGCCGGCCCATATCTGAGTTCTTGAAAGTCTGGGAATCGTTGCCACGGCCAAAAGCTCCAATGTCTACGGCGATGAAGCGACAGTCCGCATCAGCTATTGCCATGAGCACCACAGAAAAATATTTTTTACAGTTAAAAAACTCCGATCCTGTTCTGGCAGGTTTGATAATGCGGATGTGCTTTCCATCGACCACTCCTAAACAGTTGGGGAAATCACACACACTCCAGAATTTTTCAGCTATTTCAAGCCACATGTCCGCGGTGGGTACGGGTATAAACTCATCCCAAAGTACATTCCACAAAGCCCGGCAGGTGTCCGCAACTATTCCAGACAGGGTGGATATTCCAAGCCGGTATTGGAAGTGGAGGGATGATAAACTCTCTCCGGTTGCCAGAAATCTGTAAGAAAAACAGAAACAAAAAAAATTACAATCTATTCTATTTATGGTGTGTTTACGCTAAAGAAAGATAGGTAAATAGCCAAAACATACATGTCTGAAAACAAAAAATTTCGACTGTCATTGTGTTTAGATTTGTAACGTACCTTAATGTAACCAGCAGACGTTCCTCCGGTGGAATCCCTCTACGGAGCTGGGTGTCCTGTCTCCGTATGGTTCCTTTGACACGAGCAAGTAAATCCCGGAACGAGTCTTGCGACATCCTTGTATATTCATGGAATTTCTCCGGGTTGGCATTAAGCTCGGCATAGAGCGTGTGATAGGCTCCACGGCTCTCACGTACTTCGATAATGGGGTGCCTCCAAAAACGCCTACGTTGTCTCCTTCTCCATCTTTCGCGATTTCTGTCTTGCTCCCAAGCCAAAGCACAGGCAAGAAACAGCTTGAAGCTGAAATCCAGGTTGAAATAAAAGCTCTCCATGCGAAGATCCATCATGACACAGGATACAGTAGCAAACTGTTAAAATTTCAGTAGCCCTAGGGTCTATATATAGAGATCCAATCATACACTGTTAGGACTGGCGGAACGCACCAAGTATAAGATGAAATATTAATAGGTGCGTTCGCAGTCCAGGGTCCACCGTGCAGGTGAAAACCTGCTGCTAGTAAATGGCAGCGCTATATGGCGGTGGAACCAAACCCTGTAAAGCCACAGGTCCGCAATACCGCACTAAAGAGTGCAAGCAAGGAGTCAGCGAACTCAATCCCAAGACTCAGGGTTGAAGTCCGTTCAGACTACTTGCGCACAACACCGCAACTGGGTGTGTTAGGTAACTGATATAGTTAGAGCACCGAAGTGCGAACTGTGCCGTGCTGGCAGACACCACTAAGCACCCAGACGTGAATCAGGAAGCACACTGCTGGCGCGTGGCGCCGCACTGGCGGTCACAGCAATAGACGCTGATTCGTGTGTGACACGTTGAGTGGTTAGTCGGGCGCTAGATAGCAGCCATACACCTTACGCGAACAGTCATACAATAGGGTAGGGGTATTTAATGAACGACTTGCACTCACAACTAACACATGTATACAATTGTACACTAGCGCATGGCCTTGCAGTCATGCGAAGCTTATATAGCTGCAGTACGTTCAGGACCTTCCAATAAAGGACCAATGGGCAGCTGCCACAGAAGTTAGCCCTTTCAGGACCCTCCATGAGGACCAATGGGAACCGCTGCAGCATCTGAGCATGTGACCCTCGATCTCCAATGGGAGATCTCACCCTGGGCATGCTCAGAAGGGAAAAAGCAGGACTTAGTCCAAAAAGCATCCGCTCGCTGCTTCCCAGCACTGGCTTTAATGGCAAAAGCTGGAGAAGCAACAGCAAGCCTAAGCACAGAATGAGACTGAGCCAGACGCAAGGACCGACGTCTCTGCTGAGCAGGTTCCACTGCGGCAGAAGAATGGGAGACCGCAGCAGAAACGGCCCGAGATTCCCCTGTGCAGAAGCGGGATCTCGACCCCTAACATTACCCCCCTCCTAGGGCCCCCCCCCCCTTGGGCCTCGCTACGTTCGAAGGCAGCAATGAGCTGCGGAGCCCGAATGTGCTCAACAGGCTCCCAGGATCTATCCTCAGGACCGTAACCCCTCCAGTCCACCAAATAAAATTTTTTGCCACGAACCACCTTGCACCCCAAAATAGCATTCACCTCGTAATCGTCCGTAGACGAACCCGACGTCCCGGTAGATGACTCAGAAAACCGGGACATGTACACGGGCTTAAGGAGGGACACATGAAAGGTGTCGGTGATACCTAGGCATGGAGGAAGGGCTATAGACGGTAAACCACAGGATTAACCTGTTCGAGGACCTTGAAGGGACCCAAGTAGCGAGGAGCAAACTTAGTGGACTCAACACGCAGCCTGATGTTACGAGCGGAGAGCCACACTAAAGGCCCCTTCACATTAAGCGACGCTGCAGCGATACCGACAACGATCCGGATCGCTGCAGCGTCGCTGTTTGGTCGCTGGAGAGCTGTCACACAGACCGCTCTCCAGCGACCAACGATGCCGGTAACCAGGGTAAACATCGGGTAACTAAGCGCAGGGCCGCGCTTAGTAACCCGATGTTTACCCTGGTTACCATGCTAAAAGTAAAAAAAAACAAACACTACATACTTACCTACAGCCGTCTGTCCTCCAGCGCTGCGCTCTGCTTCTCTGCTCTCCTCCTGTACTGTCTGGGAGCCGGAAAGCAGAGCGGTGACGTCACCGCTCTGCTTTTCGGCTCACAGCCAGTACAGGAGGAGTGCAGAGCACAGCGCTGGAGGACAGACGGCTGTAGGTAAGTATCTAGTGTTTGTTTTTTTTACTTTTAGGATGGTAACCAGGGTAAACATCGGGTTACTAAGCGCGGCCCTGCTCTTAGTTACCCGATGTTTACCCTGGTTACCAGTGAAGACATCGCTGGATCGGTGTCACACACGCCGATCCAGCGATGTCTCCAGGGAGTCCAGCGACGAAATAAAGTTCTGGACTTTATTCAGCGACCAACGATCTCCCAGCAGGGGCCTGATCGTTGGTCGCTGTCACACATAACGATTTCATTAACGATATCGTTGCTACGTCACAAATAGCAACGATATCATTAACGATATCGTTATGTGTGAAGGTACCTTAAGTCGCCAGGAGCAAAGGTCGGAGCAGGGCGCTGATGTGCATCGGCGGAGGACCTCATTCTCTCCTTGGAGGCCCGGATGGCATCCTGAGTGCGGTCCCAAATGTTATGTGCCTCCACTGCCCAGTCTGCCACCCTGGAGTCAGCAGAGGACACGGGCATAGGCACTGGAACCCGCGGATGCTGGCCGTAATTAAGGAGGAAAGGAGTCTGACCGGTGGAATCGGCTACAGCGTTGTTAAGGGCGAACTCTGCCCACGGTAACAAGGATGCCCAGTCATCCTGCCTGGCAGAGACAAAATGTCGCAGATATGTGACCAAGGTCTGGTTGGCTCTCTCTACCAACCCATTTGTCTCGGGATGATAGGCAGAAGAGAGATTTAACTCAATATTGAGAAGATGACAAAGCTCTCTCCAGAACCGAGACGCAAACTGAGGACCCCGATCACTGACAATTTTGTCTGGCATACCGTTAAGGCGGAAGATATATTTAATAAACAACGCTGCCAAGACCCGTGCAGAAGGTAGCCGAGGAAGCGGCACCAAATGCACCATTTTAGAAAAATGGGCGGTGATTACCCAAATGACAGTACAGCCACGTGACTTGGGCAAACCCACCACAAAGTCCATCCCGACCATCTCCCAGGGCCTGTTTGCCTCCGGCAGAGGATATAACAATCCAGCTGGCCGTTGACGAGGAGACTTATTTTTGGCACAGGAGACACATGCCCGAACATAGTCTCCGACATCACGAACCATATGTGGCCACCAGTACATTCTCGCCAGCAACTCAGATGTCCTCTTTGCCCCAAAGTGTCCACGCACTCTGGATGAATGAGCCCAAGAGAGAACCTCTGGTTGCAAATTGATGGGAACAAAAGTCTTGCCCGGAGGCACAGACTCTAGCGAAACCGGAGCTACGGTTCTCAGACTCTCTGAAGGGACAATAAGCCGAGGCTCCTCTTCCTCCTCCTCAGTTGACACAAGGGAGCGAGAGAGCATGAATGTTCTTCTCCCCGGCGAGATAATGGAGAGTGAATTGGAACCGGGAGAAGAACAAGGACCATCTGGCCTGACGAGAATTCAGCCGCTGGGCTGTACGCAAATAGGCCAAATTTTTGTGGTCCGTGAAGACTTGGAAGGGAAACCGAGCACCTTCCAAAAGATGTCTCCACTCCGAAAAGGCCAACTTCATTGCTAGCAACTCCCTATCCCGATGGAGTAATTTCTCTCCGCTGGTGTGAAGGTCTTTGAGAAGAAGCATGGATGCTTCCGACCTTGAGCATCCTTTTGATAGAGGACTGCTCCAGCACCAACGGATGAGGCATCCACCTCCATAAGGAATGGCTTATCCACATCGGGACGATGTAAGATGGGAGCGCTAGCAAAATGGGACTTTATAGAAGTGAAGGCCTTGGAGACCTCTTTCAACCACAATTTGGGATTCGCTCCCTTCTTGGTGAGGGATACCAAGGGAGCTACCAAAGTTGAGAAGTAGGGGATGAACTGGCGATAGTAATTTATGAACCCCATAAAGCGCTGCACCGCTTTAAGAGAATGGGGTTCTTGCCAGTCCATCACAGCCTGTAGTTTGGCAGGATCCATAGCCAATCACTGGGCCGAGATGATATAGCCCAGGAAAGGTAAAGACTCCTGCTCAAACACACACTTCTCCAACTTTGCATAAAGGGAATTCGCCCGTAAGAGTTCGAAGACTCTGCCAAAATCTCTCCGGTGGGAGTCAATATCTGGAGAGAAGATGAGAATATCATCCAGATAGACTACAACCGAGGTGGAAAGCATATCCTGGACGATATCGTTGACAAAGTCCTGAAAAACGGCTGGTGCATTACAGAGCCCCAAGGGCATCACCAGATACTCATAGTGCCCATCCCTGGTATTAAAAGTCTTCTATTCGTCCCCCTCACGGATGCGTATCAGGTTGTAGGCACCCCACTAGGGTTGAGCGACCTTGACTTTTTTAGAGTCGAGTCGGGTTTTGCGAAACCCGACTATCTCAAAAGTCAAGTCGAGTGGAATCGGCCGATTATCGCGAAAAGTCGGGGATCGACCGAAACACAAAACCCAAATGCAAGTCAATGGGGGAGCATAGTCGGCAGTGAGTGGAGGCCAGGAAAACACCTACAGTGCCCATTTTAATGGCAAAAAACATACATTCTTGTTACTGCAGCTTGTCAATCTAAATTTACCTTATAATAATAGTAAGGCATTGGAAATTGGGGGTCATTTGGCTAAAGTTGTGGGGGGTAGGGCTGGTTCAAGTATTTAGTGGGCCCAGGAAATCTGGACCACGTCACGGCAGTGGAGCAGGGAGAGGTAAGTATTTCAACTTTGCAAGTGCTGTGATCCTGAGCAAGCAGGGGGGACCCACTCGTTGGCATTGGCACTGGCACAGGGCCCCTCAAAGTACGGCGGTGTGTTTGCACGGCGGGGGCGCCTCCCACCGGCAGCGACACTTTTGCGTACTATGAGGGGCCCTGTGCCAGTGATGTCGCCAACGAGTATTCCTCCCCCCACCTGATGAAGGAACCTGCACTTTCATCTGCACCTTCCTCTTTGTCCCCGTGTAAGGTGGTATGGTATGCGGGAAGAGGAACCTGACTTTCAGCAGGGTCACAATCTTGCTGTGTAGCGTGCACGGGGAATGTTGCGTTATGGGTCAATGTACCAGCAGACTCATCTATCACTGGCTGGGCAATGGGCAGGATGAGGAGGAAACACAGATATAGGCCCAAAGAATAAAGTGGGCTAAATGCAGTTCAAAATTGGTAACAGGACTAACCAGGGGGCATTGCAGTGGAGGACAACTGTAATGAAAGGCTGACACAGAGAGTAGGCCCAAATCAGTAAGTAGTCTAAATGCAGTTCAAAATTGGCAACAGTAGTAAACAGGCGGCACAGCTTTGTTCAGTGGAGAACAGCAAGGAGCGGCAGACACCGATAGTAGGCCCCAACCCAACTAGTAGGCCAAATGCAGTCTAACATTAACAACTACTTAACGAGAGCCTTAAAATGGAATTTCAGGACAGGAAACCAGGAGAACAGCAAGGAGCGGCAGACACTGTTAGTAGGCCCCAACCCAACTAGTAGGCCAAATGCAGTTGTTCCATTTAACAACTATTTAACAAGAGCCTGAAGATAGAAGCTCAAGTTTCAACAACTACTGAACGAGAGCTAGAAGATCGAAGCTATGAAGATTCAACCTGGAGAACACCTTGGAGCGGCAGACACCGTCTCCACAACCCAGACCCAACTTGTAGGCCTAATGCAGTGTTGTTTCAACAACTACTGAACGAGAGCTAGAAGATCGAAGCTATGGAGAGGCAACCTGGAGAACACCTTGGAGCGGAAGACACCTTCTCTGCAACCCAGACCCAACTTGTAGGCCTAATGCAGTGTTGTTTCAACAACTACTGAACGAGAGCTAGAAGATCGAAGCTATGGAGAGGCAACCTGGAGAACACCTTGGAGCGGAAGACACCGTCTCTACAACCCAGACCCAACTTGTAGGCCTAATGCAGTGTTGTTTCAACAACTACTGAACGAGAGCTAGAAGATCGAAGCTATGGAGAGGCAACCTGGAGAACACCTTGGAGCGGAAGACACCGTCTCTACAACCCAGACCCAACTTGTAGGCCTAATGCAGTGTTGTTTCAACAACTACTGAACGAGAGCTAGAAGATCGAAGCAATGGAGAGGCAACCTGGAGAGCACCTTGGAGCGGAAGACACCGACTCTACAACCCAGACCCAACTTGTAGGCCTAATGCAGTGTTGTTTCAACAACTACTGAACGAGAGCTAGAAGATCGAAGCTATGGAGAGGCAACCTGGAGAGCACCTTGGAGCCGAAGACACCGACTCTACAACCCAGACCCAACTTGTAGGCCTAATGCAGTGTTGTTTCAACAACTACTGAACGAGAGCTAGAAGATCGAAGCTATGGAGAGGCAACCTGGAGAACACCTTGGAGCGGAAGACACCGTCTCTACAACCCAGACCCAACTTGTAGGCCTAATGCAGTGTTGTTTCAACAACTACTGAACGAGAGCTAGAAGATCGAAGCTATGGAGAGGCAACCTGGAGAACACCTTGGAGCGGAAGACACCGTCTCTACAACCCAGACCCAACTTGTAGGCCTAATGCAGTGTTGTTTCAACAACTACTGAATGAGAGCTAGAAGATCGAAGCTATGGAGACGCAACCTGGAGAACACCTTGGAGCGGCAGACACCGTCTCTACAACCCAGACCCAACTTGTAGGCCTAATGCAGTGTTGTTTCAACAACTACTGAACGAGAGCTAGAAGATCGAAGCTATGGAGAGGCAACCTGGAGAACACCTTGGAGCGGAAGACACCGTCTCTACAACCCAGACCCAACTTGTAGGCCTAATGCAGTGTTGTTTCAACAACTACTGAACGAGAGCAAGAAAATCGAAGCTATGGAGAGGCAACCTGGAGAGCACCTTGGAGCGGAAGACACCGTCTCTACAACCCAGACCCAACTTGTAGGCCTAATGCAGTGTTGTTTCAACAACTACTGAACGAGAGCTAGAAGATCGAAGCTATGGAGACGCAACCTGGAGAACACCTTGGAGCGGCAGACACCGTCTCTACAACCCAGACCCAACTTGTAGGCCTAATGCAGTGTTGTTTCAACAACTATTGAACGAGAGCTAGAAGATCGAAGCTATGGAGAGGCAACCTGGAGAACACCTTGGAGCGGAAGACACCGTCTCTACAACCCAGACCCAACTTGTAGGCCTAATGCAGTGTTGTTTCAACAACTACTGAATGAGAGCTAGAAGATCGAAGCTATGGAGAGGCAACCTGGAGAACACCTTGGAGCAGCAGACACCGTCTCTACAACCCAGACCCAACTTGTAGGCCTAATGCAGTGTTGTTTCAACAACTACTGAATGAGAGCTAGAAGATCGAAGCTATGGAGAGGCAACCTGGAGAACACCTTGGAGCAGCAGACACCGTCTCTACAACCCAGACCCAACTTGTAGGCCTAATGCAGTGTTGTTTCAACAACTACTGAATGAGAGCTAGAAGATCGAAGCTATGGAGACGCAACCTGGAGAACACCTTGGAGCGGCAGACACCGTCTCTACAACCCAGACCCAACTTGTAAGCCTAATGCAGTGTTGTTTCAACAACTACTGAACGAGAGCTAGAAGATCGAAGCTATGGAGAGGCAACCTGGAGAACACCTTGGAGCGGAAGACACCGTCTCTACAACCCAGACCCAACTTGTAGGCCTAATGCAGTGTTGTTTCAACAACTACTGAATGAGAGCTAGAAGATCGAAGCTATGGAGATGCAACCTGGAGAACACCTTGGAGCGGCAGACACCGTCTCTACAACCCAGACCCAACTTGTAGGCCTAATGCAGTGTTGTTTCAACAACTACTGAACGAGAGCTAGAAGATCGAAGCTATGGAGAGGCAACCTGGAGAACACCTTGGAGCGGAAGACACCGTCTCTACAACCCAGACCCAACTTGTAGGCCTAATGCAGTGTTGTTTCAACAACTACTGAACGAGAGCTAGAAGATCGAAGCTATGGAGAGGCAACCTGGAGAGCACCTTGGAGCGGAAGACACCGACTCTACAACCCAGACCCAACTTGTAGGCCTAATGCAGTGTTTTTTCAACAACTACTGAACGAGAGCTAGAAGATCGAAGCTATGGAGAGGCAACCTGGAGAGCACCTTGGAGCCGAAGACACCGACTCTACAACCCAGACCCAACTTGTAGGCCTAATGCAGTGTTGTTTCAACAACTACTGAACGAGAGCTAGAAGATCGAAGCTATGGAGAGGCAACCTGGAGAACACCTTGGAGCGGAAGACACCGTCTCTACAACCCAGACCCAACTTGTAGGCCTAATGCAGTGTTGTTTCAAAAACTACTGAACGAGAGCTAGAAGATCGAAGCTATGGAGATGCAACCTGGAGAACACCTTGGAGTGGAAGACACCGTCTCTACAACCCAGACCCAACTTGTAGGCCTAATGCAGTGTTGTTTCAACAACTACTGAATGAGAGCTAGAAGATCGAAGCTATGGAGACGCAACCTGGAGAACACCTTGGAGCGGCAGACACCGTCTCTACAACCCAGACCCAACTTGTAGGCCTAATGCAGTGTTGTTTCAACAACTACTGAACGAGAGCTAGAAGATCGAAGCTATGGAGAGGCAACCTGGAGAACACCTTGGAGCGGAAGACACCGTCTCTACAACCCAGACCCAACTTGTAGGCCTAATGCAGTGTTGTTTCAACAACTACTGAAGGAGAGCTAGAAGATCGAAGCTATGGAGAGGCAACCTGGAGAGCACCTTGGAGCGGAAGACACCATCTCTACAACCCAGACCCAACTTGTAGGCCTAATGCAGTGTTGTTTCAACAACTACTGAACGAGAGCTAGAAGATCGAAGCTATGGAGACGCAACCTGGAGAACACCTTGGAGCGGCAGACACCGTCTCTACAACCCAGACCCAACTTGTAGGCCTAATGCAGTGTTGTTTCAACAACTATTGAACGAGAGCTAGAAGATCGAAGCTATGGAGAGGCAACCTGGAGAACACCTTGGAGCGGAAGACACCGTCTCTACAACCCAGACCCAACTTGTAGGCCTAATGCAGTGTTGTTTCAACAACTACTGAATGAGAGCTAGAAGATCGAAGCTATGGAGAGGCAACCTGGAGAACACCTTGGAGCAGCAGACACCGTCTCTACAACCCAGACCCAACTTGTAGGCCTAATGCAGTGTTGTTTCAACAACTACTGAATGAGAGCTAGAAGATCGAAGCTATGGAGACGCAACCTGGAGAACACCTTGGAGCGGCAGACACCGTCTCTACAACCCAGACCCAACTTGTAGGCCTAATGCAGTGTTGTTTCAACAACTACTGAACGAGAGCTAGAAGATCGAAGCTATGGAGAGGCAACCTGGAGAACACCTTGGAGCGGAGGACACCGTCTCTACAACCCAGACCCAACTTGTAGGCCTAATGCAGTGTTGTTTCAACAACTACTGAATGAGAGCTAGAAGATAGAAGCTATGGAGATGTAACCTGGAGAACACCTTGGAGCGGCAGACACCGTCTCTACAACCCAGACCCAACTTGTAGGCCTAATGCAGTGTTGTTTCAACAACTACTGAACGAGAGCTAGAAGATCGAAGCTATGGAGAGGCAACCTGGAGAACACCTTGGAGCGGAAGACACCGTCTCTACAACCCAGACCCAACTTGTAGGCCTAATGCAGTGTTGTTTCAACAACTACTGAACGAGAGCTAGAAGATCGAAGCTATGGAGAGGCAACCTGGAGAACACCTTGGAGCGGTAGACACCGTCTCTACAACCCAGACCCAACTTGTAGGCCTAATGCAGTGTTGTTTCAACAACTACTGAATGAGAGCTAGAAGATCGAAGCTATGGAGACGCAACCTGGAGAACACCTTGGAGCGGAAGACACCGTCTCTACAACCCAGACCCAACTTGTAGGCCTAATGCAGTGTTGTTTCAACAACTTCTGAACGAGAGCTAGAAGATCGAAGCTATGGAGAGGCAATCTGGAGAACACCTTGGAGCGGAAGACACCGTCTCTACAACCCAGACCCAACTTGTAGGCCTAATGCAGTGTTGTTTCAACAACTACTGAACGAGAGCTAGAAGATCGAAGCTATGGAGAGGCAACCTGGAGAACACCTTGGAGCAGAAGACACCGTCTCTACAACCCAGACCCAACTTGTAGGCCTAATGCAGTGTTGTTTCAACAACTACTGAACGAGAGCTAGAAGATCGAAGCTATGGAGAGGCAACCTGGAGAACACCTTGGAGCGGAAGACACCGTCTCTACAACCCAGACCCAATTTGTAGGTATAATGCAGTGTTGTTTCAACAACTACTGAACAAGAGCTAGAAGATCGAAGCTATGGAGACGCAACCTGGAGAACACCTTGGAGCGGCAGACACCGTCTCTACAACCCAGACCCAACTTGTAGGCCTAACGCAGTGTTGTTTCAACAACTACTGAACGAGAGCTAGAAGATCGAAGCTATGAAGATTCAACCTGGAGAACACCTTGGAGCGGCAGACACCGTCTCTACAACCCAGACCCAACTTGTAGGCCTAATGCAGTGTTGTTTCAACAACTACTGAACGAGAGCTAGAAGATCGAAGCTATGGAGAAGGCAAACTGGAGAACACCTTGGAGCGGAAGACACCTTCTCTGCAACCCAGACCCAACTTGTAGGCCTAATGCAGTGTTGTTTCAACAACTACTGAACGAGAGCTAGACGATCGAAGCTATGGAGAGGCAACCTGGAGAACACCTTGGAGCGGAAGACACCGTCTGTACAACCTAGACCCAACTTGTAGGCCTAATGCAGTGTTGTTTCAACAACTACTGAACGAGAGCTAGAAGATCGAAGCTATGGAGAGGCAACCTGGAGAGCACCTTGGAGCGGAAGACACCGACTCTACAACCCAGACCCAACTTGTAGGCCTAATGCTGTGTTGTTTCAACAACTATTGAACGAGAGCTAGAAGATCGAAGCTATGGAGAGGCAACCTGGAGAACACCTTGGAGCGGCAGACACCGTCTCTACAACCCAGACCCAACTTGTAGGCCTAATGCAGTGTTGTTTCAACAACTACTGAACGAGAGCTAGAAGTTCGAAGCTATGGAGACGCAACCTGGAGAACACCTTGGAGCGGCAGACACCGTCTCTACAACCCAGACCCAACTTGTAGGCCTAATGCAGTGTTGTTTCAACAACTATTGAACGAGAGCTAGAAGATCGAAGCTATGGAGAGGCAACCTGGAGAACACCTTGGAGCGGAAGACACCGTCTCTACAACCCAGACCCAACTTGTAGGCCTAATGCAGTGTTGTTTCAACAACTACTGAATGAGAGCTAGAAGATCGAAGCTATGGAGAGGCAACCTGGAGAACACCTTGGAGCAGCAGACACCGTCTCTACAACCCAGACCCAACTTGTAGGCCTAATGCAGTGTTGTTTAAACAACTACTGAATGAGAGCTAGAAGATCGAAGCTATGGAGACGCAACCTGGAGAACACCTTGGAGCGGCAGACACCGTCTCTACAACCCAGACCCAACTTGTAGGCCTAATGCAGTGTTGTTTCAACAACTACTGAACGAGAGCTAGAAGATCGAAGCTATGGAGACGCAACCTGGAGAACACCTTGGAGCAGAAGACACCGTCTCTACAACCCAGACCCAACTTGTAGGTATAATGCAGTGTTGTTTCAACAACTACTGAACGAGAGCTAGAAGATCGAAGCTATGGAGACGCAACCTGGAGAACACCTTGGAGCAGAAGACACCGTCTCTACAACCCAGACCCAACTTGTAGGCCTAATGCAGTGTTGTTTCAACAACTACTGAACGAGAGCTAGAAGATCGAAGCTATGGAGAGGCAACCTGGAGAACACCTTGGAGCGGAAGACACCGTCTCTACAACCCAGACCCAACTTGTAGGTATAATGCAGTGTTGTTTCAACAACTACTGAACGAGAGCTAGAAGATCGAAGCTATGGAGACGCAACCTGGAGAACACCTTGGAGCGGCAGACACCGTCTCTACAACCCAGACCCAACTTGTAGGCCTAACGCAGTGTTGTTTCAACAACTACTGAATGAGAGCTAGAAGATCGAAGCTATGAAGATTCAACCTGGAGAACACCTTGGAGCGGCAGACACCGTCTTTACAACCCAGACCCAACTTGTAGGCCTAATGCAGTGTTGTTTCAACAACTACTGAGCGAGAGCTAGAAGATCGAAGCTATGGAGAGGCAAACTGGAGAACACCTTGGAGCGGAAGACACCTTCTCTGCAACCCAGACCCAACTTGTAGGCCTAATGCAGTGTTGTTTCAACAACTACTGAACGAGAGCTAGAAGATCGAAGCTATGGAGAGGCAACCTGGAGAACACCTTGGAGCAGCAGACACCGTCTCTACAACCCAGACCCAACTTGTAGGCCTAATGCAGTGTTGTTTCAACAACTACTGAATGAGAGCTAGAAGATCGAAGCTATGGAGACGCAACCTGGAGAACACCTTGGAGCGGAAGACACCGTCTCTACAACCCAGACCCAGCTTGTAGGCCTAATGCAGTGTTGTTTCAACAACTACTGAATGAGAGCTAGAAGATCGAAGCTATGGAGACGCAACCTGGAGAACACCTTGGAGCGGCAGACACCGTCTCTACAACCCAGACCCAACTTGTAGGCCTAATGCAGTGTTGTTTCAACAACTACTGAACGAGAGCTAGAAGATCGAAGCTATGGAGAGGCAACCTGGAGAACACCTTGGAGCGGAAGACACCGTCTCTACAACCCAGACCCAACTTGTAGGCCTAATGCAGTGTTGTTTCAACAACTACTGAACGAGAGCTAGAAGATCGAAGCTATGGAGAGGCAACCTGGAGAACACCTTGGAGCGGAAGACACTGTCTCTACAACCCAGACCCAACTTGTAGGCCTAATGCAGTGTTGTTTCAACAACTACTGAACGAGAGCTAGAAGATCGAAGCTATGGAGACGCAACCTGGAGAACACCTTGGAGCGGAAGACACCGTCTCTACAACCCAGACCCAACTTGTAGGCCTAATGCAGTGTTGTTTCAACAACTATTGAACGAGAGCTAGAAGATCGAAGCTATGGAGAGGCAACCTGGAGAACACCTTGGAGCGGAAGACACCGTCTCTACAACCCAGACCCAACTTATAGGCCTAATGCAGTGTTGTTTCAACAACTACTGAATGAGAGCTAGAAGATCGAAGCTATGGAGAGGCAACCTGGAGAACACCTTGGAGCAGCAGACACCGTCTCTACAACCCAGACCCAACTTGTAGGCCTAATGCAGTGTTGTTTCAACAACTACTGAATGAGAGCTAGAAGATCGAAGCTATGTAGACGCAACCTGGAGAACACCTTGGAGCGGCAGACACCGTCTCTACAACCCAGACCCAACTTGTAGGCCTAATGCAGTGTTGTTTCAACAACTACTGAACGAGAGCTAGAAGATCGAAGCTATGGAGAGGCAACCTGGAGAACACCTTGGAGCGGAAGACACCGTCTCTACAACCCAGACCCAACTTGTAGGCCTAATGCAGTGTTGTTTCAACAACTACTGAACGAGAGCTAGAAGATCGAAGCTATGGAGAGGCAACCTGGAGAACACCTTGGAGCGGCAGACACCGTCTCTAGAACCCAGACCCAACTTGTAGGCCAAATGCAGTGTTGTTTCAACAACTACTGAACGAGAGCTAGAAGATCGAAGCTCTCTGGAGAACACCTTGGAGCAGCAGACACCGTTAGTAGGCCCTACCGAAGTAGTAGCCCCAATGCAGTTTTCAAATTCCTATAGGCTGAAAACCAGACTATTGACGCTCAGCTTTTTTCAGAGGAGGACAGCTGTATTGAGTGGCGCAGACAGACACAGGTAGTAGGCCTTAAACAAAAAATTTGGCTCAATGCAGTCTAAAAAAGGTTACAGGGGTACACAGGCAGCATTGCTCTGGTCAGTGGAGGACAATTTCAATTATGGACCGCAGACAGACTTAGTACGCCTACAATTAAAAAAAGGATGCTCTATGCAATTTAAAATACCGTATATACTCGAGTATAAGCTGAGATTTTCAGCCCAAGTTTTTGGGCTGAAAGTGCCCCTCTCGGCTTATACTCGAGTCACGGTAGCGGTGGGGTCGGCGGGTGAGGGCGCTGAGGTATACTTACCTAGTCCCAGCGATCCTCGCGCTGTCCCTGCCTTCCTCCCCGTCTTCTGTGCTGCAGCTTCTTCCCCTCTTCAGCGGTCACGTGGGACCGCTCATTACAGAAATGAATAGGCGGCTCCACCTCCCATAGGGGTGGAGCCGCCTATTCATTTCTCTAATCAGCGGTGCCGGTGACCGCTGACAGGAAGAGGCTGCAGCACAGAAGACGGGGAGGAAGGCAGGGACAGCGCGAGGATCGCTGGGACTAGGTGAGTATGTTATATTTACCTGTCCACGTTCCAGCCGCCGGGCGCCGCTCCATCTTCCCGGCGTCTGCGCTCTGACTGTTCAGGCCTGATCAGTCAGAGCGGGGAGACGCCGGAACGAGACGTTGGGAGCTGCAATCAAGAGAGGTGAGTATGTGTGTTTTTTTTTTTTTTATTGCAGCAGCAGCAGCGGCCATGGCACAGATTTATGTGCAGCATCTATGGGGCACAATGAACGCTGCAGAGCACTATATGGGGCATCTGTGCAGCATCTATGGGGCACAATGAACGCTGCAGAGCAATATATGGGGCATCTGTGCAGCATCTATGGGGCACAATGAACGCTGCAGAGCACTATATGGGGCATCTGTGCAGCATCTATGGGGCACAATGAACGCTGCAGAGCACTATATGGGGCATCTGTGCAGCATCTATGGGGCACAATGAATGCTGCAGAGCACTATGGGGCATCTGTGCAGCATCTATGGGGCACAATGAACGCTGCAGAGCACTATATGGGGCATCTGTGCAGCATCTATGGGGTACAATGAACACTGCAGAGCACTATATGGGGCATCTGTGCAGCATCTATGGGGCACAATGAACACTGCAGAGCACTATGGGGCATCTGTGCAGCATCTATGGGGCACAATAAACGCTGCAGAGCACTGTATGGGGCACAGATATTGGGCAAAAATGAACGGTGCAGAGCATATATGGGGCACAGATATGGGGCAATATGAACGGTGCAGAGCACTATATGGGGCATCTGTGCAGCATCTATGGGGCAATATGAACGGTGCAGAGCACTATGGGGCATCTGTGCAGCATCTATGGGGCAATATGAACGGTGCAGAGCACTGTATGGGGCACAGATATTGGGCAAAAATGAACGGTGCAGAGCATATATGGGGCACAGATATGGGGCAATATGAACGGTGCAGAGCACTATATGGCACAGCTATGGGGAAATAATGATCTATTTTTATTTTTGAAATTCACCGGTAAATGCTGCATTTCCACCCTAGGCTTATACTCGAGTCAATAAGTTTTCCCAGTTTTTTGTGGCAAAATTAGGGGGGTCGGCTTATACTCGGGTCGGCTTATACTCGAGTATATACGGTAGGTTCCAGGGGTACACAGACAGCATTGGTCTGGTCAGTGGAGGACTATTGGAAGGAAGGACCGCAGACAGGCTTAGTAGGCCTAACATAACAAAAGTGGGCTGTAGGCACTTTAAAATAGCTTCCAGGGGTAAACGGGCAGCAGTGGTCTGGTCAGTGGAGGACTAGTGGAAGGAGGGACCGCAGACAGGCTTAGTAGACATAACATAACAAAAGTAGGCTGTAGGCACTTTAAAATAGGTTCCAGGGGTACATAGGCAGCAGTGGTGTGTGTTATGAACTGGTGATTTAGAACCACAATGGACCTGGTGGTTAAGAGCACAGAAAATGACCTGATAGTTACTAATAACATAGGACGAGCTCTGAGACGTGGGAACTCTGCTGACCGCAATCCCTAATCCTATCACACCACACTAGAAGTAGCCGTGGAGCGCTCCTGACCAGACCTAGGCGCCTCGGCACAGCCTAAGAAACTAGCTAGCCCTGAAGATAGAAAAATAAGCCTACCTTGCCTCAGAGAAATTCCCCAAAGGAAAAGGCAGCCCCCCACATATAATGACTGTGAGTAAAGATGAAAATACAAACACAGAGATGAAATAGATTTTAGCAAAGTGAGGCCCGACTTACTGAATAGACCGAGGATAGGAAAGATAGCTTTGCGGTCAGCACAAAAACCTACAAACAACCACGCAGAGGGCGCAAAAAGACCCTCCGCACCGACTAACGGTACGGAGGTGCTTCCTCTGCTCCCCAGAGCTTCCAGCAAGCAAGACAAACCAAAATAGCAAGCTGGACAAAAAAAATAGCAAACAAAGAAACACAAGCAGAACTTAGCTTATGCAGGGAAGACAGGCCACAAGAACGATCCAGGAGAGAGCAATACCAATACTGGAACATTGACTGGAGGCCAGGAGCAAAGAACTAGGTGGAGTTAAATAGAGCAGCACCTAACGACTTAACCTCGTCACCTGAGGAAGGAAACTCAGAAGCCGCAGCCCCACTCACATCCACCAGAGGAAGCCCATGGACAGAACCAGCCGAAGTACCACTCATGACCACAGGAGGGAGCTTGACCACAGAATTCACAACAGGTGTGGTCAGTGGAGGACTAGTGGAAGGAGGGACTGCAGACAGGCTTAGTAGACCTAACATAACAAAAGTAGGCTGTAGGCACTTTAAAATAGGTTCCAGGTGTACACGGACAGCATTGGTCTGGTCAGTGGAGGACTATTGGAAGGAGGGACCGCAGACAGGCTTAGTAGACCTAACATAACAAAAGTAGGCTGTAGGCACTTGGAATTATCTTGCAGGGGTACACAGGCAGCATTGTTGTTGTCAGCGGAGGCCGATTGTAATGAGTGTCTGACAGTTAGTACTCACAAAAAATAAATAGATGTTAATGTCTCGCAATACAACAAAACCAAAACACAAAAGGGTGGCATACTTAGGTACAGCGGTGGGCTCCTCTGCTGAGTTTCAGACCTAGTAATTGGGCGCAAAGTATTTACTGGTGTAAATATAGGACACTGACCCTGACTATTTTAAGTAGCATCATACATGTCAACATATCTGGGGATTTATTATGATGGAATATAGGCTGAACTGGATGGACAAATGTCTTTTTTCGGCCTTACTAACTATGTTACTATGTTACTATGTTACATTGATATTGTCAGTGCCAGGCATTGAAGGATGTCAGCGCATAGACTAAACATTGGTGGAGCTGTGAGAGATAATTTTGCAAGTGGTAGAGCACTGTTTGAGCTGGGGGGGGGAACTCTCTTGTGGCCGGCGGTACAGGCCCAGGGCCCCTCATGTTACAACGGTGTGTCTGACGTTGGGTGCGCACCACCACCGCCAGAGACACTTTATTGTACTATGAGGGACCCAGTGGCAGTGCCATCGACCAAAAGCGTGCACACCCACCTCTTCAGACAAACGGCACTCTCACGGGTGCTTGCGCCAAGTGGCGAGACCACGGCCCCGTGGGGGGAGTTTGGCCATTTAGGGAGGTGTAAACATGTAATATGCTGGACAAACAGCTGCTGCAAATTACGAGATTGGAAAAGTCAGTCAGAGCAATCCACAAGCAAGACCTTTTCATAGGAAAGCTAGGTGTCAGCCGGGAAAGGTGGGGCAAAAGAATTCGAAATCCAGTTGTGGTTCATTTTAATGAAGGTTAGATTATCAACATTTTGGGTAGCCAGACGAGTCCTTTTTTCGGTTAATATTGAACCTGCAGCACTGAATACTCTTTCTGATAGCACACTAGCTGCTGGGCAAGCAAGCTCCTGCAATGCATATTCTGCCAATTCTGGCCAGGTGTCTAATTTGGATGCCCAGTAATCAAATGGGAATGACGGTTGAGGGGGAACGTCGATAAGGGATGAAAAATAGTTAGTAACCATACTGGACAAATGTTGTCTCCTGTCACTTTGAATTGATGCTGCAGTACCTGTCCTGTCTGCGGTCATAGCAAAATCACTCCACAACCTGGTCAGAAAACCCCTCTGTCCAACGCCACTTCTGATTTGTGCACCTCTAACACCTCTGGCCTGCTGCCCCCTGCAGCTCGTGTGATAACGCTCACCGTCGCTGTGTGCTGGGAATGCCTGAATCAAACGGTCAACAAGAGTTGATTGTTTGGTTGCTAATATTTGTTCCAGGTTCTCATGTGGCATAATATTTTGCAATTTGCCTTTATAGCGAGGATCAAGGAGGCAGGCCAACCAGTAATCGGCATCGGTCATCATTTTAATAATGCGTGGGTGGTCCCTTTTCAGGATACGTAAGGCATAATCCGCCATGTGGGCCAAAGTTCCAGTTGTCAAATCTGCGGTCGTGCTGGGTTGAGGGGCAGTTTCAGGCAAATCTACGTCACTTGTCTCCCTAAAAAAACCTGAACCCGGCCTTGCAACGCCACCAGTTGCTATTGGCCCCGGAGAAGCTTCCTCATTAAAAAAATACTCATCCCCATCATCCTCCTTGTCCTCCTCCTGTTCGCCCGCAACCTCGTCCTGTACACTGCCCTGACCAGACAATGGCTGACTGTCATCAAGGCTTTCCTCTTCCTCTGCTGCAGACGCCTGCTCCTTTATGTGCGTCAAACTTTGCATCAGCAGACGCATTAGGGGGATGCTCATGCTTATTATGGCGTTGTCTGCACTAACCAGCCGTGTGCATTCCTCAAAACACTGAAGGACTTGACACATGTCTTGTACCTTCGACCACTGCACACCTGACAACTCCATGTCTGCCATCCTACTGCCTGCCCGTGTATGTGTATCCTCCCACAAAAACACAACAGCACGCCTCTGTTCGCACAGTCTCTGAAGCATGTGCAGTGTTGAGTTCCACCTTGTTGCAACGTCGATGATTAGGCGATGCTGGGGAAGGTTCAAAGACCGCTGATAGGTCTGCATACGGCTGGAGTGTACAGGCGAATGGCGGATATGCGAGCAAAGTCCGCGCACTTTGAGGAGCAGGTCGGATAACCCCGGATAACTTTTCAGAAAGCACTGCACCACCAGGTTTAAGGTGTGAGCCAGGCAAGGAATGCGTTTCAGTTGGGAAATGGAGATGGCAGCCATGAAATTCCTTCCGTTATCACTCACTACCTTGCCTGCCTCAAGATCTACAGTGCCCAGCCACGACTGCGTTTCTTTCTGCAAGAACTCGGACAGAACTTCCGCGGTGTGTCTGTTGTCGCCCAAACACTTCATAGCCAATACAGCCTGCTGACGCTTGCCAGTAGCTGCCCCATAATGGGACACCTGGTGTGCAAAAGTGGCAGCTGCGGATGCAGTGGTTGTGCGACTGCGGTCTGTGGATGAGCTCTCGTTTCTGCAGGAGGATGAGGAGGAGGAGGAGGGGATGCGAACGGCTACAGCCAACTGTTTCCTAGACCGTGGGCTAGGCAGAACTGTCCCAAAATTGCTGTCCCCTGTGGACACTGCATCCACCACATTTACCCAGTGTGCCGTGATGGACATGTAACGTCCCTGGCTGTTGTGAATTCTGTTGTCAAGCTCCCTCCTGTGGTCATGAATGGTACTTCGGCTGGTTCTGTCCATGGGCTTCCTCTGGTGGTTGTGAGTGGGGCTGCGGCTTACGAGTTTCCTTCCACAGGTGACGAGGTTAATTCGTTAGCTGGCTGCTCTATTTAACTCCACTTAGATCATTACTCCATGCCACCTGTCAATGTTCCAGTATTGGGCTAGTTCACTCCTGGATCGTGCTTGTGACCTGTCTTCCCAGCAGAAGCTAAGTTCCTGCTTGTTTTTCTCTGGTTTGCTATTTTTCTGTCCAGCTTGCTATTTTGATTTTTGTCTTGCTTGCTGGAAGCTCTGGGACGCAGAGGGAGCGCCTCCGCATCGTGAGTCGGTGCGGAGGGTCTTTTTCGCCCTCTGCGTTGTCTTTTTGTAGGTTTTTGTGCTTTCCTATCCTCAGTCTGTTCAGTAAGTCGGGCCTCACTTTGCTAAATCTATTTCATCTCTGTTTTGTATTTTCATCTTTACTCACAGTCATTATATGTGGGGGGCTGCCTTTTCCTTTGGGGAATTTCTCTGAGGCAAGGTAGGCTTTATATTTCTATCTTTAGGGCTAGCTGGTTTCTTAGGCTGTGCCGAGTTGCATAGGGAGCGTTAGGAGCAATCAACGGCTATTTCTAGTGTGTGTGATAGGATTAGGGATTGCGGTCAGCAGAGTTCCCACGTCTCAGAGCTCGTCCTATATTATTAGTAACTATCAGGTCATTCCATGTGCTCTTAACCACCAGGTCCATTATTGTCCTAACCACCAGGTCATAACAGTACAGGTGGCCCAAAGTACTAATGCATCTCAATAGAGGGATAAGAGAAGTTCTGAGACCATTTTTTTTTTCTTTGCAGTGTGTTTTGTTTCTCTTTTCCCCTTTACCTCTGGGTGGTTCAGGATACAGGTATAGATATGGACATTCAAGGTCTGTCCTCTTGTATAAATAATCTCACTGCAAGGGTACAAAACATTCAAGATTTTGTGGTTCAGAATCCGATGTTAGAGCCTAGGATTCCAATTCCTGATTTGTTTTTTGGGGATAGATCTAAGTTTCTGAATTTCAAAAATAATTGTAAATTGTTTCTTGCTTTGAAACCTCTCTCCTCAGGTGACCCTGTTCAACAAGTGAAAATCATTATTTCTTTGTTACGCGGTGACCCTCAAGATTGGGCATTTTCCCTTGCGCCAGGAGATCCGGTATTGCGTGATGTTGATGCGTTTTTTCTGGCGCTCGGATTGCTTTATGAGGAACCAAATTCAGTGGATCAGGTAGAGAAAATCTTGCTGGCTCTGTGTCAGGGTCAGGATGAGGTAGAGATATATTGTCAGAAGTTTAGGAAGTGGTCTGTACTCACTCAGTGGAATGAATGTGCCCTGGCAGCAATTTTCAGAAAGGGTCTCTCTGAAGCCCTTAAGGGATCTCAAATTCTTTTTCAACCAACTGTATAAATGCCTCAACTACATCTTGCTTTTTATCTGCAAAAAAAGATGTTAAACCGGAGGGGGGGTAGGAAACACAAAAGGAACAAAGTCAGCACAAGGACAGAGAGTGACACGGAACACCACAATGAAACAGAGGAATGGAGAGGAGAGACGGAGGTTCAACAATTGACAGAAAGAACTCTTGTGGTGAATATTTCCTCTGTAACTCTATCTACGATTGAACTGAGTGTTTGGAAAAGGGCCTTTCGTTTTGCCCCACAAATTTACCTGATTGGTTTGAATTAGAGACTGACTTGTTCGCTTTTTTTAGGAGGTGTCGTTTAACATCTTTTTTTGCAGATAAAAAGCAAGATGCAATGAGACCGGTTAATGTTGGAAATACTAATCTCTTTTCTTTACAGGGCGTTGCTCTATACAGCAAAAGTAAGTTTCAGCCACCTACTAAAACCCATGTAGTTGAGGCATTTATACAGTTGGTTGAAAAAGAATTTGAGACACTAAGAAAAACACATAGAAATCGTGGTCAGCATAACCTTACTATGGATGAGAAGAAAGCTCTAGACAATCTCTCCAACAATACATCCATTACAATCAAGGCCGCCGATAAAGGTGGGGCGGTGGTTGTGATGGATACTGTAAAATACAAAGCGGAGATATTACGTCAATTGGCAGACACTGATGTTTATTGCAAGTTGTCAGGGGATCCCACAATGCGGTTCCAGAAGGAACTACAGCTTATAGTCAGTGAGGCCTTGACTAATGGCCTGATTGACTCTAAGCTGTCTGAGTATTTGATTACCAACTGCCCTGTTAGGCCTTTGATATATGTTTTGCCCATAATTCACAAAGATTATTTTAACCCCCCGGGTCGGCCGATTGTTTCAGGCCGTGACTCCATTTTTAATAAGGTTTCAATCTTTCTTGATAAGGTGTTGTCCAGGTTTGCCTCAGGTGCGAAGTCTTACATTCGAGATACTGATGATTTTTTTAATAAACTTGAAAGTGTAAATGTTACAGCCGATACACTGTTGGTGTCCTTCGACGTGGTTTCATTATACACCTCCATAGAGCATGACAGAGGCCTAGTAGCCGTTGATGTGGCGCTATCGGGCTCGGACGTGGGGCCAGACCGTGCACGTCTGGTCCTCCAGCTGCTGGAGTTCATCCTGAGAAGGAATTATTTCCTTTTTGGGGATGATTACTACCTGCAGCTGAGGGGTACCGCCATGGGGTCCAATGTGGCCCCCACTTATGCCAACATTTATATGGCGGTACTCGAGGACCAGTACGTGTATGTTTCACGGTTTTGGCCCCAGGTCCGGGCCTGGTGGCGCTACATTGACGATGTGTTTGTAGTGTGGGAAGGGCATCTCAGTGAACTCCTGGATTTTCACCAAGAGTTAAATAACATTTTTCCAGAACTCAGCTTTACAATCACACACTCTCAGAAACAGGTGCAATTCCTGGACACACTGGTGTATAAAGTCGGGTCTTCTTTAAAAACTGATCTATATGTGAAGAGCACTGATAGAAACAGCTTATTACGGTTTAACAGCCATCATCCAAGAAATATGGTTGAGTCATTACCATGGAGCCAGATGCTTAGAGTTAGGAGGATAGTGGCTGATGACTCACGTCTTGACTCTAGATTGGATGAGATGTGCCTTAAATTTTTGAGTAGAGGCTATCCTGTGAATGGAGTTAGAAAACATGTGGAACGGGCTAAAGGGACATCTAGAGCGGCCATAAGGGAGAAAAAAATCAGGGTTAGAGAGAAGCGAATTCCCTTTGTGTCCACCTTTAATACAGCTAGTGGGTTGATGAAAAATATGATTTTGAAACATTGGCACATTTTACATCAAGGTCTGCCTGACATTGAAGAATTTGCCCTGCCACCGATCTTATCCTACAAAAGAGGACGCAATTTAAAGGATAAATTAGTCAAATATGACGTTGGTCCTACAGTGGTCAATGTGCAGAGGACGTTGGGTCCCCCGAAATTTGGAAATTTTCCCTGTTTGGGATGCGCGTGCTGTGGGAATATGATCAAGGGAGATTTTTTCAATCATCCTCGCACAGGCCAGAGGTTCTCCATCAGGGAGAGGTACACATGCACCTCAAGTTTTGTTATTTACCTTATTGTTTGTCCTTGTGGACTCACATATGTGGGGGAGACCACAATGGAAATAAAGGCACGCATCAGCAAGCACAAAAGTACCATCAGAACCAAGATGATGGAGTTACCAATACCTAAACACTTCATTGAGAGTGGACACTCAGTTAGTCAGTTACGGTTTAGGGTGATTGATGGCGTGCCTCCTTTACGTAGGGGTGGTGACAGGGTTAGATTATTAAAAAAGAAAGAACTTAGATGGATATCGAGGTTGGGCTCTCGACAGCCTGGGGGGTTAAATGTTGACTACAATCTCTCATTATGTGTATCTTGATCTATCTTTATATGGTTCGTGTGGCTCATATCCGTTTAGATTGCTTTTAATGTGGTGATTGGTATATCACTTACTGCATTTTTTTGTTTTTTTAGAGTTATGTTAATTGGCATATAATAAATTGGCTGGTTGTCTCCTGTCAGTTGGAGGTGACGCTCTGCCTTTTTAATGGGCTATATAGCCATGGATATGGCATTATATTAGTTAAGATGGTTCATTTGTATGTTTCCCCATATAGTTTTTTATTAACTATGGTGGGTTTGAGCTATTTTTAGCTATTTATGGCCCTTTATATTGATTGAGGGGTTAATTAAGAGGACCGCCTCTAAATATGTTTAGATGGGGGACTTTAATGTCTTCACATACCTCTTCTGTATGCCCGTATGCTTAATGGCATGAGCGCTTTAGTAATAGTAAGGGTACAGATGGATCATTAGCACACTATCCTAGCCCTGGAGGTGGGCGGTGTCCGGTGGCCGGGGGGCGTGCCTTTCGGCTGTCTGTGTCGGCGCTGTGTTTTCATGCGCCGCTGGGAAGCCATCAGGCATGCGTACTCGGTCCTGGGCTTCCGTTCGGTATACTAGGGAGCTTGGGCTGACGCGTATGGAAGGCCGGTCGGTCATGTGACCTGAGTGGGGGCGGATGCAGGTACGGAATCTGGATTGATTCTAGTATATGGGGCGTGTACCGGTTCGGGTGGGCGTGCCTCTCGGCTGCGCCGCATGTTTTTACATGCTTGGTGCTGCCGTGTGGCCGGCGGGCTTGCTCACTGTGATCGGATATCTTAAGGGGTGAGTGAAGAGAACTTATAATGCTATTATCTATGTTGCTATGTAGTACGACAATGATCAGCCTGGGGGGTGGTTCTATATAAGCAGATACTGAGCCTGGATTGGCTCCATTGCATGGGCTTGATATGTATCAGTGCCCTGGATTGGACCTTTACCAGAGACATAGATTGGTTAATCAATAATGATGTGATAAGTTCAGTGATAGGCAGCTCACAATAGCCCCCATTAGTCCTCTGATAGGCCAACAAGCGACATGCGGTTTTGTTTATTTACTTTCTACCGTTGACATGTGCGTATTACTATGAATTTGAACACTATTGCCAACAACGAGGTTATGTGGTATTAATGCAATGAGATTTTAATTATGTATGTCTCACTATGTATATGTTTTTTATGGTTAATATGATCACCAGTTATTATGTATGTAAATTCTGTGGGCGGACCTGTCAGGTGGTGGTGATCCACTTCCTATATAAGGCCGTCATTTTGATTATTATGTATGCTTGATAAAGACCCCTTAGGGGTTGAAACGTTGCACCTATGGCACAATAAAGTGTTTATTTCCTTCACCTGGATTGGATGCTGTCCTTCACTTCTGAAACTTTGGTATGTACTCCTCCATTTGGATCCTGTGGAGTTAGGACGAGCAACCATTTTATACTACAGAGTGCTGTCTGCCGCCATTTTGTTGTTTGAACATCTGTGAAGAGTCTGCAAAAGTTCCTGGGCTTTGCTAATTTTTATCGTCGCTTCATCAGTAATTTTTCTAGTGTTGCTAAACCGTTGACTGATTTGACCAAGAAGGGTGCTGATGTGGTCAATTGGTCTTCTGCGGCTGTGGAAGCTTTTCAGGAGTTGAAGCGTCGTTTTTCTTCTGCCCCGGTGTTGTGCCAGCCAGATGTTTCGCTCCCGTTTCAGGTCGAGGTTGATGATTCTGAGATTGGTGCAGGGGCTGTTTTGTCGCAAAGAAGTTCTGATGGCTCGGTGATGAAACCATGTGCCTTCGGGGCGTGGCTAGCAGCTGAAAGAGAAAGACGTGCACCCACGGAGCTCCTCTGATAGCTACCCTAATCTATTCTAAAGCTATATAATAACGTCCATCCATACAATCACAAGGTGGCATCCACTTGCCAAAAGACTTTAGTGGCATCCTACAACTTTATTGGGCACGAACTCGAGCTGTGGGTGCTGCTGAGGACTGAGGCCTTTGAGTAGGCCCGAAGCCTGTCGGACATATCTCCTGCCCGCATCCTGGTAGAGGCTCTGCTACCATCTCCTCTCTCTCCCGGAGAAAGACTACACCCTCCCCCCCTCTCTCTTTCTTTCTTCCTACCCTCCTTTCCCCCCCTTCCTTCACCTCCCCTCCTCTTCCCTCCCCCAGGCACATTGGGATATCCATTGTCGCTGTGTGATACATCCAGATGGCTGATGACCAGAAGGTATTCAAAGTAACCACTTTCAACACCAACGGATTCAACTCTCAGATCCCCAGAGGCCAAACACTTTCACACTTCAAAAAACAAGGTATTGACATACTACTACTCCAAGAAACCCATTTCACTGCTAACAAAGTTCCTTCGTTTGGGAAATCGCACTATGACAGGTGGTTTCATGCCACCTCCCCCCAAGCAAAATCAAGGGGAGTATCGATAGCCATAGCTAAAAATATTCCATTCTTACTACACGACCAAAAAGTAGATGCAAATGGCCGCTATATACTGATAAAAGGAATCTTGGCGGGAGTGGCTGTCACTATTTGCAATGTGTACGCCCCAAACAGGAAACAATTAAAATGGCTTCTGTCCATATTTAAAAAAAATAAAAGACTTTGGAGAAGGCTCACTCATAATGGGAGGAGACTTTAACCTGACCCTTGAACCATCTATTGATACAACTAAGAAAAAAAGCGCAATCTCTTTGAGAGATTTAGCAAGGTTGAAGCAAGCTCTTCTCCCCCTAAATTTAATCGATATCTGGCGCTACATGCACCCAGCTAAATGTGATTATACCTTCTTCTCTCACCCACATGGCTCTTACCATAGACTTGATTACTTGTTTGTTCCACGGTCCTTGTTACCCAATATACAACAAACAGATATAGTCCCCTCACTCTTCTCTGATCACTCGTATGTAATAATTGAGCTAACCCTATCTAAACAATTCAGCCCTAGTAGATCCTGGCAATTAAATGACACTCTGTTAGACAATCCCACGACCAAAGATCGTATTAAAAAAGCCATAAAAAGATATTTTGAACTAAATCATACAGCCGAGATATCTCCCTTAATATTGTGGGAAGCGCACAAATCAGTAATACGAGGAGAACTTATCTCTATTGCGTCCTACTTAAAGAAAATAAAAAACAAAGAATTAGATTCCCTCTATAGTGAAATAATACATCTAGAATCTCAACATAAGAAAACATTACAGTCGCAAATACTATTAGAACTCACAGGGAAAAGACAGAGATTAAAAGATATCCTTAGGGAGCAATCGGCTAAGCTCTTTACCTCTTGGAAAAATCGCATTTTTGTATACGGGGATAAAGCTTCTAAATTAACCATGTCACTAATTAAAAAGAGACAGGCTCGCACTTTCATTCACTCCATTAAAACGAAAACTGGTCACACAACCCAGAATTATTCCCAGATAGAAAAAGAGTTTTTAAACTACTACAAATCTTTATACCAATTGTGCCCAAACGAGGGGGGAAAGAGAAAACCCAGAGAAAGCAAGAAATCCAAACTTTCTTTGAAACCTTAAATCTCCCAATTCTCTCCACTTCCCATCAAGAACAATTAATTAAACCATTTACCCTTGAGGAGCTACGGACGGCCCTGTCAAAATGTCCCAAAGGGAAAGCCCCAGGACCGGATGGCTTTACAACTCAGTATTATAAATCCAATTCAGACATCCTACTTCCTCACCTCCTAAATGTGTGTAATTCCCTACAGAAAGGTGAAAAAGCGCCACGCCAGTTTCTGGAAGCAAGAATTTCTCTGATCTATAAAGAAGGAAAAGATCCAGAACAATGTGGCAGCTATAGGCCTATATCATTGTTAAATATGGATCTAAAGCTGTATGCGAGAATGATGGCAGACAGAATCGCGATCGTGCTACCACAATTAATCTCTCCAAATCAATCTGGATTTGTGAAAGATAGAGAGGAGAAAGACAACACATATAAAGTATTGCACTTGATGCAATACGCGAAGCTGAAGAAAATACCATTGGCGCTAATGGGTATAGATGCTGAAAAAGCATTTGATAGGGTTGACTGGACGTTTCTGCAGGAAACTTTATCAAAATTTGGCTTCCCCCTGTCAACCACGACTGCAATAATGGCAATGTACTCAGAGCCCACAGCTAGAATTAGACTAAATGGGGCTCTTACAGACTCTTTTCATATTTTCAACGGTACAAGACAGGGTTGTCCGTTGTCTCCTTTACTCTTCGTTCTGTCATTGGAGCCTCTTCTGCAGGCCATTCAACAATGCGCTAGTATAGAAGGTTTGCAAATTAAGGGCATACATTATAAAACTGCGGCATTTGCAGACGACTTATTATTAATCATTTCTAAACCCTTAACCCCTTCATGACCAGGGGATTTTTCGTTTTTCCGTGTTCGTTTTTCGCTCCCCTCCTTCCCAGAGCCATAACTTTTTTATTTTTCCGTCAATTTGGCCATGTGAGGGCTTATTTTTTGCGGGACGAGTTGTACTTTTGAACGACATCATTGGTTTTAGCATGTCGTGTACTAGAAAACGGGAAAAAAATTCCAAGTGCGGTGAAATTGCAAAAAAAGTGCAATCCCACATTGGTTTTTTGTTTGGCTTTTTTGCTAGGTTCACTAAATGCTAAAAATGACCTGCCATTATGATTCTCCAGGTCATTACGAGTTCATAGACACCAAACATGACTAGGTTATTTTTTATCTAAGTGGTGAAAAAAAATTCCAAACTTTGCTAAAAAAAAAAAAAAAAAAAATTGCGCCATTTTACGATACTCGTAGCGTCTCCATTTTTCGTGATCTGGGGTCGGTTGAGGGCTTATTTTTTGCGTGCCGAGATGACGTTTTTAATGATAGCATTTCGGTGCAGATACGTTCTTTTGATCGCCCGTTATTGCATTTTAATGCAATGTCGCAGCGACCAAAAAAACGTAATTCTGGCGTTTCGAGTTTTTTTCCCGCTACGCTGTTTAGCGATCAGGTTAATACTTTTTTTTATTTGATAGATCGGGCAATTCTGAGCGCGGCGATACCAAATATGCGTAGATTTGATATTTTTTTTATTGATTTATTTTGATTGGGGCGAAAGGGGGGTGATTTAAACTTTTATGTTTTTTTTATTTTTTTCACATTTTTTTAAACTTTTTTTTTTTAACTTTTGCCATGCTTCAATAGCCTCCATGGGAGGCTAGAAGCAGGGACAGCACGATCGGCTCTGCTACATAGCAGCGATCTGCTGATCGCTGCTATGTAGCAGAATTGCACGTGTGCTGTGAGCGCCGACCACAGGGTGGCGCTCACAGCGACGGGCAATCAGTAACCATAGAGGTCTCAAGGACCTCTATGGCTACAATGGAGACGCATCGCCGACCCCCGGACATGTGACGGGGGTCGGCGATGACGTCATTTCCGGCCACCCGGCCAGAAGCGGTAGTTAAATGCCGCTGTCTGCGTTTGACAGCGGCATTTAACTAGTTAATAGGTGCGGGCAGATTGCGATTCTGCCCGCGCCTATTACGGGCACATGTCAGCTGTTCAAAACAGCTGACATGTCCCGGCTTTGGTGCGGGCTCACCGCGGAGCCCTGCATCAAAGCAGGGGAGCCGGCATCGGACGGTATAGTACGTCCGATGCCGGTAAGGGGTTAAGGAGCATTCCAGCCATAATGAATATTATGGAGATATATAGCAAATTATCTAATTTCAAAATAAACAAAACTAAATCTGAACTATTAAACTTAGGATTACCAGTCAAAGTAGTAAATAACCTTAAATCTACATTTCCCTTTCCCTGGCAAACGAAAAGTCTAACATATTTAGGTATACAGCTATGTGCATCTGACAAAGATCTCTTTACTCTTAACTTTAATCAATTATTAACGACCACAACATCACGAATCCGTTCCTGGAAAGACACTTTCCTGTCTTGGATAGGAAGGAAAAACATCTTAAAAAGCTTAATAATACCAAAATTTCTTTATATCTTTAATATGCTCCCAATCCAAATCCCCCCCTCTTACCTGTCCAAATTACACTCCTTATTCTTAAGCTATATCTGGCAAAAAAGAAAACCACGCATTAATTCTAAGACCCTTACTCTGCCGAAAGACTTCGGAGGAATGGGTGCCCCGGATATTGTAAAATATTACCAAGCAACACATGTAACAAGAATGATCTATTGGATTAGAAAATCGGATGATAAACAATGGTTAAACATAGAAGAAGCAATGTCTCCTCTCCCTTTGCGTTCCATTCTACTTGGACAAAACAAAGATCTGTCCTCATACAAAATAACAAATGTACACACAATAGCCACAGTTAAAATTTGGGAGAAACTAGGCATGTCCTTAGCCCCACCTCTATCTCCACTGACTAAAATCTCAGATCTCTTAGACTCACTTCCCAGTACCGCTATGCACATACCAATAGAACAGTTGTTTAAGGATGGAGTACTACTATCCTTACAAGATTTAAACAAATTACCTGGACTCTCGGGTCTAACGTTCTTGCAACATGGCAAACTCTCCTATCTTTTTCACCAAAAGTACCAGTTGATTGACACTAATAGATATCTAACCCCCTTTGAAATCTTATGTGCAAGAGCGAAAACCCCTACCCGAACCCTTTCAATAATATATCAATCATTAATTAGTATTGATACACCATTGAAACGTGCTTATTTGGCTAGATGGGAAAAAGACATAGGTACCTCCTTCTCTGAAACACAAACTAAATATATATATAGAAACTCGCATGGTCCATCTACATGTGTGCGGATTCAGGAAAATTCGTATACAATTATCTCCAGATGGTATATAACGCCCAAACTCACCCAGAGATGGCATTGCAATATAAATACCAACTGTTGGAGATGTGAAGTAGCGGATGGTTCCTACATACACATGTGGTGGTCCTGCTCGCAACTTACTCCAATTTGGAGTGAGATTAACTCTATTATATATAAGGTTTTGGGAAAACAGACAACTCTGAAACCGGAAAATGTCCTTTTAAATCTTCCTTTTTGGCCAAATGAAAAGAACGTCTCCAAAATGGCTCAATTCATTATAGCGGCTGGAAAATCTTTAATTCCGTCATATTGGAATACTAAGAACATACCCACCTCCAGCCAGCTTTACTCCAAAATTGAGCAATTGTTCCACATAGAAGAATTAGCTGCAAGAGTGAATCATACCACTGATAAGTTCTATAACACTTGGAATTCATGGATCCAATTCAGAACCCAAAATACTTTTTACTTTGCAATAGCATAATAAACCATTCAATCCTCAAGGTGTCATCCTAATCCACCCCCCCACCTCCCCCCCCCCCTATCTTACCTCTATCTCTCTCTGTTCCCTCTTATACCTTCTCATCTCTCTAAATCTATAAAGTTACTCCCATATTAACAATTTTGAACGAGTTGTTAGACTCATTTTCTTTAAAAGTATATGGACTTATTAGTGTCAGTTGGCCTGAGTTTATATCGCTAAGTTGTCACATGTTCTTTTGCACTTTGATATGCTCATTCGTAGTTCTTGATGTTCCACTTGTCTGTAATTATTAAAACTTCAATAAAAAGAAAATTGAAAGAAAGAAAGAAACCATGTGACTACTTTTCTAGAAAGTTTTCACCTGCTGAGCGCAATTATGATGTTGGCAATCGAGAGTTGTTGGCCATGAAGTGGGCATTCGAGGAGTGGCGTCATTGGCTTGAAGGAGCCAAGCATCGCGTGGTGGTCTTGACGGATCACAAGAATTTGACTTATCTCGAGTCTGCCAAACGTTGAATCCTAGACAGGCTCGTTGGACGCTATTTTTCTCCCGTTTTGATTTTGTGGTTTCGTACCTTCCTGGCTCTAAGAATGTGAAGGCTGATGCCCTGTCAAGGAGTTTTGTGCCCGACTCTCCGGGTTTTCCTGAGCCGGCGGGTATTCTCAAAGAGGGGGTAATTTGGTCTGCTATCTCCCCTGATTTGCGGCGGGTGCTGCAGAAATTTCAGGCTGATAGACCTGACCGTTGCCCAGCGGAGAAACTGTTTGTCCCTGATAAATGGACTAGTAGAGTTATCTCTGAGGTTCATTGTTCGGTGTTGGCTGGTCATCCTGGAATCTTTGGTACCAGAGATTTGGTGGCTAGATCCTTTTGGTGGCCGTCTTTGTCGCGGGATGTGCGTTCTTTTGTGCAGTCCTGTGGGACTTGTGCTCGGGCTAAGCCCTGCTGTTCTCGTGCCAGTGGGTTGCTTTTGCCCTTGCTAGTCCCGAAGAGGCCCTGGATGCATATCTCTATGGATTTTATTTCGGATCACCCTGTCTCTCAAAAGATGTCGGTCATTTGGGTGGTTTGTGATCGCTTCTCTAAGATGGTCCATTTGGTACCCTTGTCTAAATTGCCTTCCTCCTCTGATTTGGTGCCATTGTTTTTCCAGCATGTGGTTCGTTTACATGGCATTCCGGAGAACATCGTTTCGGACAGAGGTTCCCAGTTTGTTTCGAGGTTTTGGCGAGCCTTTTGTGCTAGGATGGGCATTGATTTGTCTTTTTCCTCGGCTTTCCATCCTCAGACAAATGGCCAAACCGAACGAACTAATCAGACCTTGGAAACATATCTGAGATGCTTTGTTTCTGCTGATCAGGATGATTGGGTGTCCTTTTTGCCTTTGGCTGAGTTCGCCCTTAATAATCGGGCCAGCTCGGCTACTTTGGTTTCGCCGTTTTTCTGCAATTTTGGTTTCCATCCTTGTTTCTCTTCAGGGCAGGTTGAGTCTTCGGACTGTCCTGGTGTAGATACTGTGGTGGATAGGTTGCAGCAGATTTGGACTCATGTGGTGGACAATTTAACATTGTCCCAGGAGAAGGCTCAACGTTTCGATAACCGCCGGCGCTGTGTGGGTCCCCGACTTCGTGTTGGGGATTTGGTTTGGTTGTCGTCTCGTTATGTTCCTATGAAGGTTTCCTCTCCTAAGTTTAAGCCTCGTTTCATTAGTCCGTATAAGATTTCTGAGGTTCTCAATCCTGTGTCGTTTCGTTTGACCCTTCCAGCTTATTTTGCCATCCATAATGTGTTCTATAGGTCGTTGTTGCGGAGATACGTGGCGCCTGTGGTTCCATCCATTGATCCTCCTGCCCCGGTGTTGGTTGAGGGGGAGTTGGAGTATGTGGTGGAGGAGATTTTGGATTCTCGTATTTTGAGACGGAAACTCCAGTACCTGGTCAAGTGGAAGGGTTATGGTCAGGAAGATAATTCCTGGGTCTTGGCCTCCGATGTTCATGCTGCCGATCTGGTTCGTGCCTTTCATTTGGCTCGTCCTGGTCGGCCTGGGGGCTCTGGTGAGGGTTCAGTGACCCCTCCTCAAAGGGGGGGGTACTGTTGTGAATTCTGTTGTCAAGCTCCCGCCTGTGGTCATGAATGGTACTTCGGCTGGTTCTGTCCATGGGCTTCCTCTGGTGGTTGTGAGTGGGGCTGCGGCTTCTGAGTGACGAGGTTAATTCGTTAGCTGGCTGCTCTATTTAACTCCACTTAGATCATTACTCCATGCCACCTGTCAATGTTCCAGTATTGGTCTAGTTCACTCCTGGATCGTGCTTGTGACCTGTCTTCCCAGCAGAAGCTAAGTTCCTGCTTGTTTTTCTCTGGTTTGCTATTTTTCTGTCCAGCTTGCTATTTTGATTTTTGTCTTGCTTGCTGGAAGCTCTGGGACGCATCGCCCTCTGCGTTGTTTTTTTGTAGGTTTTTGTGCTGACCGCAAAATTACCTTTCCTATCCTCAGTCTGTTCAGTAAGTCGGGCCTCACTTTGCTAAATCTATTTCATCTCTGTTTTGTATTTTCATCTTTACTCACAGTCATTATATGTGAGGGGCTGCCTTTTCCTTTGGGGAATTTCTCTGAGGCAAAGTAGGCTTTATATTTCTATCTTTAGGGCTAGCTGGTTTCTTAGGCTGTGCCGAGTTGCATAGGGAGCGTTAGGAGCAATCAACGGCTATTTCTAGTGTGTGTGATAGGATTAGGGATTGCGGTCAGCAGAGTTCCCACGTCTCAGAGCTCGTCCTATATTATTAGTAACTATCAGGTCATTCCGTGTGCTCTTAACCACCAGGTCCATTATTGTCCTAACCACCAGGTCATAACACCTGGCCATGCCTACTGGTCCATGCATCTGTTGTCAGGTGCACCTTTGTACTCACAGATTGCCTGAGTGCATGGACGATGCGCTCTTTAACATGCTGGTGGAGGGCTGGGATGGCTTTTCTCGAAAAGAAGTGTCGACTGGGTAGCTCGTAGCGTGGTTCAGCGTAGTCCATCAGGGCTTTGAAAGCTTCGCTTTCAACTAACCGGTAGGGCATCATCTCTAACGAGATTGGTCTAGCTATGTGGGTATTCAAACCCTGTGTACGCGGATGCGAGGCTAAGTACTTCCTTTTTCTAACGAGAGTCTCATGTAGGGTAAGCTGGACTGGAGAGCTGGAGATCGTGGAACTAGCGGGGGTGTCGGTGGACATGGCAGACTGAGAGACGGTTGGAGACGGTATTCTTGCCGGTGCCCTACATGCAGTGTTTCCAACTACGAAACACTATGAAAGCTATGACTGGGCAGTTAACTTACAGGGTTACAGTCTGTTTAGAAAGGATCGTAAAAAATCGGAGAGGAGGAGGGGTTTGTCTCTATGTAAAGTCTTGTCTAAAGTCCACTTTAAGGGAGGATATTAGCGAAGGGAATGAGGATGTCGAGTCCATATGGGTTGAAATTCATGGAGGGAAAAATGGTAACAAAATTGTCATTGGGGTCTGTTACAAACCCCCAAATATAACAGAAAGCATGGAAAGTCTACTTCTAAAGCAGATAGATGAAGCTGCAACCCATAATGAGGTCCTGGTTATGGGGGACTTTAACTACCCGGATATTAACTGGGAAACAGAAACCTGTGAAACGCATAAAGGCAACAGGTTTCTGCTAATAACCAAGAAAAATTATCTTTCACAATTGGTGCAGAATCCAACCAGAGGAGCAGCACTTTTAGACCTAATACTATCTAATAGACCTGACAGAATAACAAATCTGCAGGTGGTTGGGCATTTAGGAAATAGCGACCACAATATTGTGCAGTTTCACCTGTCTTTCACTAGGGGGACTTGTCAGGGAGTCACAAAAACATTGAACTTTAGGAAGGCAAAGTTTGAACAGCTTAGAGATGCCCTTAATCTGGTAGACTGGGACAATATCCTCAGAAATGAGAATACAGATAATAAATGGGAAATGTTTAAGAACATCCTAAATAGGCAGTGTAAGCGGTTTATACCTTGTGGGAATAAAAGGACTAGAAATAGGAAAAACCCAATGTGGCTAAACAAAGAAGTAAGACAGGCAATTAACAGTAAAAAGAAAGCATTTGCACTACTAAAGCAGGATGGCACCATTGAAGCTCTAAAAAACTATAGGGAGAAAAATACTTTATCTAAAAAACTAATTAAAGCTGCCAAAAAGGAAACAGAGAAGCACATTGCTAAGGAGAGTAAAACTAATCCCAAACTGTTCTTCAACTATATCAATAGTAAAAGAATAAAAACTGAAAATGTAGGCCCCTTAAAAAATAGTGAGGAAAGAATGGTTGTAGATGACGAGGAAAAAGCTAACATATTAAACACCTTCTTCTCCACGGTATTCACGGTGGAAAATGAAATGCTAGGTGAAATCCCAAGAAACAATGAAAACCCTATATTAAGGGTCACCAATCTAACCCAAGAAGAGGTGCGAAACCGGCTAAATAAGATTAAAATAGATAAATCTCCGGGTCCGGATGGCATACACCCACGAGTACTAAGAGAACTAAGTAATGTAATAGATAAACCATTATTTCTTATTTTTAGTGACTCTATAGCGACAGGGTCTGTTCCGCAGGACTGGCGCATAGCAAATGTGGTGCCAATATTCAAAAAGGGCTCTAAAAGTGAACCTGGAAATTATAGGCCAGTAAGTCTAACCTCTATTGTTGGTAAAATATTTGAAGGGTTTCTGAGGGATGTTATTCTGGATTATCTCAATGAGAATAACTGTTTAACTCCATATCAGCATGGGTTTATGAGAAATCGCTCCTGTCAAACCAATCTAATCAGTTTTTATGAAGAGGTAAGCTATAGACTGGACCACGGTGAGTCATTGGACGTGGTATATCTCGATTTTTCCAAAGCGTTTGATACCGTGCCGCACAAGAGGTTGGTACACAAAATGAGAATGCTTGGTCTGGGGGAAAATGTGTGTAAATGGGTTAGTAACTGGCTTAGTGATAGAAAGCAGAGGGTGGTTATAAATGGTATAGTCTCTAACTGGGTCGCTGTGACCAGTGGGGTACCGCAGGGGTCAGTATTGGGACCTGTTCTCTTCAACATATTCATTAATGATCTGGTAGAAGGTTTACACAGTAAAATATCGATATTTGCAGATGATACAAAACTATGTAAAGCAGTTAATACAAGAGAAGATAGTATTCTGCTACAGATGGATCTGGATAAGTTGGAAACTTGGGCTGAAAGGTGGCAGATGAGGTTTAACAATGATAAATGTAAGGTTATACACATGGGAAGAGGGAATCAATATCACCATTACACACTGAACGGGAAACCACTGGGTAAATCTGACAGGGAGAAGGACTTGGGGATCCTAGTTAATGATAAACTTACCTGGAGCAGCCAGTGCCAGGCAGCAGCTGCCAAGGCAAACAGGATCATGGGGTGCATTAAAAGAGGTCTGGATACACATGATGAGAGCATTATACTGCCTCTGTACAAATCCCTAGTTAGACCGCACATGGAGTACTGCGTCCAGTTTTGGGCACCGGTGCTCAGGAAGGATATAATGGAACTAGAGAGAGTACAAAGGAGGGCAACAAAATTAATAAAGGGGATGGGAGAACTACAATACCCAGATAGATTAGCGAAATTAGGATTATTTAGTCTAGAAAAAAGACGACTGAGGGGCGATCTAATAACCATGTATAAGTATATAAGGGGACAATACAAATATCTCGCTGAGGATCTGTTTATACCAAGGAAGGTGACGGGCACAAGGGGGCATTCTTTGCGTCTGGAGGAGAGAAGGTTTTTCCACCAACATAGAAGAGGATTCTTTACTGTTAGGGCAGTGAGAATCTGGAATTGCTTGCCTGAGGAGGTGGTGATGGCGAACTCAGTCGAGGGGTTCAAGAGAGGCCTGGATGTCTTCCTGGAGCAGAACAATATTGTATCATACAATTATTAGGTTCTGTAGAAGGACGTAGATCTGGGTATTTATTATGATGGAATATAGGCTGAACTGGATGGACAAATGTCTTTTTTCGGCCTTACTAACTATGTTACTATGTTACTATGTTACTATGAAACTGGTGATTCCCTGACCCTGACTGCTTTGGCCTGGCAACGAAACCTGCACAGATACTGCAGGTGGTGCGGAAAATGGTGGCCTTACAGTGACGGAAGGGATGTAGCGTTGCTGACTAGCTTCATTGGCCGAGGGTGCTACAACCTTAAGGGACGTTTGGTAGTTAGTCCAGGCTTGCAAATGCATGGTGGTAAAATGTCTATGCATGCAACTTGTATTTTGACTTTTCAGATTCTGACCTCTGCTTAAGGTAGTTGAACATTTTTGACAGATGACTTTGCGCTGATCAATTGGATGTTGTTTAAAAAAATGCCAGACTGCACTCTTTCTAGCATCGGATATCTTTTCAGGCATTGCAGACTGAGCTTTAACCGGATGGCCACGCTGTCCTCCAACAGGTTTTGGCTTTGCCACGCGTTTTGGGCCAGATACGGGCCCGGCAGATGGAACCTGTTGCGATGTTGATGCCTGCTGCGGCCCCTCTTCCTCCGCTTCAGAACTACTGCCGCCTGCACCCTGTTCCCCCAATGGCTGCCATTCGGGGTCAACAACTGGGTCATCTATGACCTCCTCTTCTATCTCGTGTGCAACTTCGTCTGTGTCACCGTGTAAGCCGGTGGTATAGCGTTCGTGACGGGGCACCATAGTCTCATCAGGGTCTGATTCTGGATCAGTACACTGCGAGGGCAATGTTGTGGTCTGAGTCAAAGGAACAGCATAGTAATCTGGCTGTGGCTGTGCATCTGTGCACTCCATGTCCGATACAACTTGTAATGGGCATGGCCTGTTAACTGTTTCACTTTCTAACACAGGAACGGTATGTGTAAAGAGCTCCATGGAGTAACCCGTTGTGCCGCCTGATGCATCCTTCTCTGTTGTTGTTTTGGCTGAAGAGGACAAGGAAGCGACTTGTCCCTGACCGTGAACATCCACTAACGACGCGCTGCTTTTACATTTACCAGTTTCAGAAGAGGAGGCAAAAGAGCTAGAGGCTGAGTCAGCTAGGAAAGCCAAAACTTGCTCTTGCTGCTCCGGCTTTAAAAGCGGTTTTCCTACTCCCAGAAAAGGGAGCGTTCGAGGCCTTGTGTAGCCAGACGACGAACCTGGCTCCACAGCTCGAGACTTAGGTGCTATATTGTTTTTCCCACGACCACCTGATGCTCCACCACCACTACCATCATTACCAGCTGGCAATGAACGCCCACGGCCACGACCTCTTCCACCAGACTTCCTCATTGTTTTAAAAACGTAACCAAAGAAACGGTATTTGTTACTGTTAAACAACTTACAAGATGAACTCAAACTTCTGTAGGATTTAGATATCCTTTTATAGGTGGGTGAGACTGCAAGGAAAATCAGGCACAATCTTACACACTCGGTTTTCTGTGGCACAAAATGAGAGAGATGCCACACACGCAGGACTGTCACTCAAGCACAAATACTCCCACTATTTTTTTTTTTTTCAGGGAGAATTTAAAAACCAAAAAAAAAAAAAACCAGACACTAGGTCTTCTGTGGCCCACAATTTGAGAGAGATGGCACACAGGACTGGCACAGAAGCACAAAGGCCAATATTAATCTCCCACTATTTTTTTTTTCAGGGAGAATTTAAAAACCAAAAAAAAAAAAAAACAGACACTAGGTCTTCTGTGGCCCACAATTTGAGAGAGATGGCACACAGGACTGGCACAGAAGCACAAAGGCCAATATTAATCTCCCACTATTTTTTTTTTCAAGGAGAATTTAAAAACCAAAATAAAAAAAAAACCAGACACTAGGCTTTCTGTGGCCCACAATTTGAGAGAGATGGCACACACAGGACTGGCACAGAAGCACAAAGGCCAATATTAATCTCCCACTATTTTTTTTTTCAGGGAGAATTTAAAAACAAAACAAAAAAAAAACAGACACTAGGTTTTCTGTGGCCCACAATTTGAGAGAGATGGCACACAGGACTGGCACAGAAGCACAAAGGCCAATAATAATCTCCCACTATTTATTTTTTTTCAGGGAGAATTTAAACCCCCCCCCCCCAAAAAAAAACAAAAAACCAGACACTAGGCTTTCTGTGGCCCACAATTTGAGAGAGATGGCACACAGGACTGGCACAGAAGCACAAAGGCCAATATTAATCTCCCACTATTTTTTTTTTCAGGGAGAATTTAAAAACAAAAAAAACAAACAAAACCAGACACTATGTCATGATATGTACTTTTGCCCTGTCCTGTATTTGAATAATATGGCATTTGATGTATGTAACTGTTCTCTGGTTTCTATTAGCTGTAATTTATGTATTTTCTTGTGCTGGGAGTTCACCTGTAACAATATGTCTCCTTCTCCCAATACTTGCAGCCCTAAGCTCTAATGTAATTAAGCTTTGTCAACATCACTAGTGGAGGAATAGCCATTCTTCCCCACAGCAGGTGGCTAGTCAAATGTACATACTACATAGATTAAGCGGAGCCCACCAGTCTAGAATCTTCTGGTGGATCCAACCATTGAATAGAAGGTGTGACCCCTACCCCCCTTCATGGGCGGATCCCAGGAGCTCAGACAATCCATTCTTATTGTGAGATCAGATGTGAGTTGATCCTTAAAGGAGAAGGAGTGGGGATTCCTAGCTGAGGCAAGACCCCATGTCCATCTGTGACTGCGGAAGCGAACGGGGCGAGACTTGAGCTGAGGACATATCTCGTCGTTCGTGGGATTGTTTTGGGATCCCTTGGACTCGTGTGGACTATTGCTTTGTTACCTGGCACAAGGATTATCGGGAGGTGCCCCCGAACCTGTTCTGTTGGACTAATTGTGGACTCTGTAGATCTACCTGCATGTGTTGTTCCAGCGTTCTTGATAATAAAGCTAGCAACCAAAAGAGAAAGAAGCTGCTCATAAGAATGCACACCACAAGGCTAATAAATAATAATAGAACAATATAAGAACAAGAATTTTATTGACAGACCACAACTTCAATAAACATAAAACATAATTAAAAACAGTAATACCAGGTACACTTGGTCCACATATCAATATAACTTGTATAATACAAATATCGAATGCAATAAGTCCGCACACCTGATTTATAGTGGGAGACCAACTCTCTGGCTCATGGAGCTAAATGCATATAAGCGGGCCCTAATTTAACTCCCTATGGCATATATGACCCCAAAAAAGACAAGGGGGACAACAGCCAGAGTAAGGGGAAACCCCCCAAAGTGAAACAATATAAGGGAGAGAAAGAGCCACCCAAGCACAAGAAATGACTCCACACATGGGGGCTAGAAAAGACAGCAAAAAAATGTGCAGTCTAAATGCAACACATGCCAAAAATGAGGCATCATAAGTATAACATGGTCTGCACCCAGGGACGGCGTCTCCCTCCCCTCTTACTCTTACATTGTGGGTAATGTTATACTTATGATGCCTCATTTTTGGCATGTGTTGCATCTAGACTGCACATTTTTTTGCTGTCTTTTCTAGCCCCCATGTGTGGAGTCATTTCTTGTGCTTGGGTGGCTCTTTCTCTCCCTTATATTGTTTCACTTTGGGGGGTTTCCCCTTACTCTGGCTGTTGTCCCCCTTGTCTTTTTTGGGGTCATATGCCATAGGGAGTTATATTAGGGCCCGCTTATATGCATTTAGCTCCATGAGCCAGAGGGTTGGTCTCCCACTATAAATCAGGTGTGCGGACTTATTGCATTCGATATTTGTATTATACAAGTTATATTGATATGTGGACCAAGTGTACCTGGTATTACTGTTTTTAATTATGTTTTATGTTTATTGAAGTTGTGGTCTGTCAATAAAATTCTTGTTCTTATATTGTTCTATTATTATTTATTAGCCTTGTGGTGTGCATTCTTATGAGCGGCTTCTTTCTCTTTTGGTTGCTGTATTCATTGACTGGCCGCTTGTCTGCACCCTGACTGGCATTTGGTATTAGTGGGTATTGGTAGTGCGCTCTATATGTTTGTTTTCGCTTAGTCTTGATAATAAATCTGTTGAATCATCCCTCGGCCTGTTGTCCCTTCTTGCTCTACCGTACACCCCGTCACAAACTGGTTGGCAGCAGAGGGACCAGAGCAGAAGGAATGGAGGACAAATGCCCATCAACATCGGGAACCAACACCGCAGAGTACAAGAACTGGACTTTGGGGAGCCTACAATCAAAGGCCCGTGAAGTAGGAGTCCGTTTTAAGGGACTCTCCAAGGAGCAGCTTATTGAGGCTTTGGAAGGAGTTCGCCTGCAAGATGACGCTGAGGAAGGATCCTCACAGCAAATGGAGGAAAGCCTGCAGCCGGAGGTAAATACCCAAAAAAGTCAGTGGGTTATGTGGTACGAGGAGGAGTTGGCATTGCTGGGAGAAGAGGCCACCATAGACTATAAGAAAGAGGCCATTCACCGAGCTAAAGAGAGGGAGGCCATTCACAGAGCCGAGGAGAGGGAGAGGGAGGCCATTCACAGAGCCGAGGAGAGGGAGGCCATTCACAGAGCCGAGGACAGAGCTCAGGAGATGGCATTGCTGGAGAGGCAGATCGCTTTGGAAGCAGCTAGAAGCTCCAGACAGACTCTAACCCCAGCACCCACCATGAGGGAACTCCCCAGAGTGTCCCGCAAAGACTTCAAGCCCTTTAATGAGGCTGCAGGCGACATTGAGGGCTTCTTCCAGGACTTTGAGCATCAGTGTCGATTAATGGAAGTCCCGGAAAGGGACCGAGTCCGACATCTGGTGGGGCTCTTAGAGGGTGGAGCTGCCGCAGCCTATAGAGCTATGGACCCTCAGGGGAACTGTGAGTATGCGGAGATTAAACGGACTATTCTAGAACATTATGCTGTTACCCCAAACACTTACAGGACTCAGTTCCGTACTTTAGCCTGTGATGAGGAAGTGTCTTTCAAGATGTATGCCCACAGACTCAAACAGATATGTCATCGCTGGCTGGAGGCAGAGGGGGCCTTAACCTTGGAGACCTTCCTCCAGGTTATCCTAAAAGAGCAGTTTTACTTCAAGTGCCCTGCTGAGATCCGGGAATGGGTGCGTGAAAGGAGACCAGCCACTGTGGAGGAAGCTGCAGCTCTAGCTGATGAGGCTCTCACCATCAAGCCTCAGTGGAGGATTCTGTTGGAGGATGGAGAGAGGCCTACCAGCTCCACAACACCGGTGGCCCCCAGTTCTTCTAACCCTATTGTTCCCCGTTCCTCTAAGCCACCACCTCATGCTGATACCCGTGCCAAAGTGCCTCCAGTTGCTTCTACTGCGTTTTCTGGAACACGACGAGGAGAGGAAGTAGCAGAGCGCAGGTGTTATGGTTGTAGGCATCTGGGGCATCTGCAGGCCTCATGCCCAGCCAGCCCATGGAGGAGTCGTCCTCAAAACCCTACAGCACCTTCAGGAGGGGGCCGGCCTCCAGGTTCCCTTACCCCTCGCCCAAGAGGACGCCTTGGATGGAGTGAGACCCAGCACAGATGCCATTGATGTGGACAGCCGGGGCATCTGCAAGCCTCCTGCCCAGCTGTTCAAATGAGGATTAATCCTGTACCCAGTCGTATTATTAATTATGTACAGCCAAGTGCCATGGAGGACGACGTGTCACCACTACTAAGTGAGGACTGGCCTTGTGCCTCACCCACCCATGTTGCACCACTAGGAATTTATGGTGTGCGACCTGCAGCTATGACGACTTCTGCTCATCGAGGTAAGCACTTGCAGGAGGTCGTGCTGGATGGACAGAGACTTATTGGATTTTGTGACTCAGGGGCTTTCCTCACACTGGCTGATCCCCGAGTGGTTCGGCCTGAGGCAATCCATCGAGGACCTGGGATTGTCATTGAACTGGCTGGTGGACAATGGAGGACTATTCCCACAGCCACTGTGGATCTGAACTTTGGTTTTGGGGTCAGGCGATATTTGGTTGGGGTGATGGGTGGTCTGCCTGCAGATGTTCTCCTGGGCAATGATGTGGGAGACCTACGATGCCAATTCGTGGCTGCATGAAGCCACATGTAAGTTACGCTCTGCCTGTGTGTACTTAACCAGCGACCTGTAGAGGTCCCTGGTACGTACACAAATTGGGAGGGGAAGGGATTGTCATGATATGTACTTTTGCCCTGTCCTGTATTTGAATAATATGCCATTTGATGTATGTAACTGTTCTCTGGTTTCTATTAGCTGTAATTTATGTATTTTTTTGTGCTGGGAGTTCACCTGTAACAATATGTCTCCTTCCCCCAATACTTGCAGCCCTAAGCTCTAATGTAATTAAGCTTTGTCAACATCACTAGTGGAGGAATAGCCATTCTTCCTCACAGCAGGTGGCTAGTCAAATGTACATACTACATAGATTAAGCGGAGCCCACCAGTCTAGAATCTTCTGGTGGATCCAACCATTGAATAGAAGGTGTGACCCCTACCCCCCTTCATGGGCAGATCCCAGGAGCTCAGACAATCCATTCTTATTGTGAGATCAGAAGTGAGTTGATCCTTAAAGGAGAAGGAGTGGGGATTCTTAGCTGAGGCAAGACCCCATGTCCATATGTGACTGCGGAAGCGAACGGGGCGAGACTTGCGCTGAGGACATATCTCGTCGTTCGTGGGATTGTTTTGGGATCCCTTGGACTCGTGTGGACTATTGCTTTGCTACCTGGCACAAGGATTATCGGGAGGTGCCCCCGAACCTGTTCTGTTGGACTAATTGTGGACTCTGTAGATCTACCTGCATGTGTTGTTCCAGCGTTCTTGATAATAAATCTGTGGAATCATCCCTCGGCCTGTTGTCCCTTCTTGCTCTGCCGTACAACCCGTCACACACTAGGCTTTCTGTGGCCCACAATTTGAGAGAGATGGCACACACAGGACTGGCACAGAAGCACAAAGGCCAATATTAATCTCCCACTATTTATTTTTTTCAGGGAGAATTTAAAAAAACAAAAAACAAAAAAAAAACCAGACACTAGGCTTTCTGTGACCCACAATTTGAGAGAGATGGCACACAGGACTGGCACAGAAGCACAAAGGCCAATATTAATCTCCCACTATTTATTTTTTTTTCAGGAAGAATTTAAAAACCAAAATAACTAAAAACAGACATTAGGCATTCTGTGGCCCGCAATTTGAGAGAGATGGCACACAGGACTGGCACAGAAGCACAAAGGCCAATATTAATCTCCCACTATTTTTTTTTTTCAGGGAGAATTTAAAAACCAAAATAAAAAAAAAACACAGACACTAGGCTTTCTGTGGCCCACAATTTGAGAGAGATGGCACACACAGGACTGGCACAGAAGCACAAAGGCCAATGTTAATCTCCCACTATTTTTTTTTTTCAGGGAGAATTTAAAAATAAAAAAACCCAAAAAAAACAGACACTAGGTTTTCTGTGGCCCACAATTTGAGAGAGATGGCACACAGGACTGGCACAGAAGCACAAAGGCCAATAATAATCTCCCACTATTTATTTTTTTTCAGGGAGAATTTAAAAACCCAAAAAAAAAAAAAAAAACCAGACACTAGGCTTTCTGTGGCTCACAATTTGAGAGAGATGGCACACACAGGACTGGCACAGAAGCACAAAGGCCAATATTAATCTCCCACTATTTTTTTTTTTTCAGGAAGAATTTAAAAACCAAAATAACCAAAAACAGACACTAGGCTTTCTGTGGCCCACAATTTGAGAGAGATGGCACACAGGACTGGCACAGAAGCACAAAGGCCAATATTAATCTCCCACTATTTTTTTTTTTTCAGGGAGAATTTAAAAACCAAAATAAAAAAAAACACAGACACTAGGCTTTCTGTGGCCCACAATTTGAGAGAGATGGCACACACAGGACTGGCACAGAAGCACAAAGGCCAATATTAATCTCTCACTATTTTTTTTTTTTTTCAGGAAGAATTTAAAAACCAAAATATCCAAAAACAGACACCAGGCTTTCTGTGGCCCACAATTTGTGAGAGATGGCACACAGGACTGGCACAGAAGCACAAAGGCCAATATTCATCTCCCACTATTTAATTTTTTTTCAGGGAGAATTTAAAAACCAAAAAAAAAACAAAAAACAGATACTAGGCTTTCTGTGGCCCACAATTTGAGAGAGATGGCACACACAGGACTGGCACAGAAGCACAAAGGCCAATATTAATCTCCCACTATTTTTTTTTTTCAGGAAGAATTTAAAAACCAAAATAACCAAAAGCAGACAGTAGGCTTTCTGTGGCCCACAATTTGAGAGAGATGGCACACACAGGACTGGCACAGAAGCACAAAGGCCAATATTAATCTTTCACTATTTATTTTTTTTTTCAGGGAGAATTTAAAAACAAACAAAAAAAAAAAACAGACACTAGGCTTTCTGTGGCCCACAATTTGAGAGAGATGGCACACACAGGACTGGCACAGAAGCACAAAGGCCAATATTAATCTTTCACTATTTATTTTTTTTTTCAGGGAGAATTTAAAAACAAACAAAAAAAAAAAACAGACACTAGGCTTTCTGTGGCCCACAATTTGAGAGAGATGGCACACACAGGACTGGCACAGAAGCACAAAGGCCAATTTTAATCTCCCACTATTTATTTATTTTTTTCAGGGAGAATTTAAAAAAAAAAAAAAAAAAACAGACACTAATAATAAATAATAATAATAATTTTATTTATATAGCGCCAACATATTCCGCAGCGCTTTACAAATTATAGAGGGGACTTGTACAGACAATAAACATTACAGCATAACAGAAATACAGTTCAAAACAGATACCAGGAGGAGTGAGGGCCCTGCTCGCAAGCTTACAAACTATGGGGAAAAGGGGAGACACGAGAGGTGGATGGTAACAATTGCTTTAGTTATTCGGACCAGCTATAGTGTAAGGCTCAGGTGTTCATGTAAAGCTGCATGAACCAGTTACTTGCCTAAGTATGTAGCAGTACAGACACAGAGGGCTAATACTGCATAAAGTGTATGAGAACATGATGCGAGGAACCTTTTTTTTTTTTTTTTTATTATAAATAGGCCACACAGGGATCGTTAGGTTAATGCATTGAGGCGGTAGGCCAGTCTGAACAAATGAGTTTTTAGGGCACGCTTAAAACTGTGGGGATTGGGGATTAATCGTATTAACCTAGGTAGTGCATTCCAAAGAATCGGCGCAGCACGTGTAAAGTCTTGGAGACGGGAGTGGGAGGTTCTGATTATTGAGGATGCTAACCTGAGGTCATTAGCGGAGCGGAGGGCACGGGTAGGGTGGTAGACTGATACCAGGGAGATGATGTAGGGTGGTGCTGAGCCATGGAGTGCTTTGTGGATGAGGGTAGTAGTTTTGTACTGGATTCTGGAGTGGATGGGTAGCCAGTGTAATGACTGGCACAGGGTAGAGGCATCGGTGTAACGGTTGGTGAGGAATATGATCCTGGCTGCAGCATTCAGGACAGATTGGAGCGGGGAGAGTTTTGCAAGAGGGAGACCGATTAGTAGAGAGTTACAATAGTCCAGACGAGAATGAATAAGTGAAACAGTCAGAGTTTTTGCAGAGTCGAAATTAAGAAAAGGGCGAATTCTAGAAATGTTTTTGAGATGCAGGTAAGAAGAGCGAGCCAGTGATCGGATGTAGGGGGTGAATGAAAGGTCAGAATCAAGGATGACCCCAAGGCAGCGGGCATGTTGCTTTGGAGTAATGGTGGAACCGCACACGGAGATGGCAATGTCAGGCAAAGGTAGGTTAGTAGAGGGAGAGAACACGAGAAGTTCAGTTTTTGACAGGTTTAGTTTCAGATAGAGGGAGGACATGATGTTAGAGACAGCGGTAAGACAATCACTGGTGTTTTCTAAAAAGGTCGGTGTGATATCGGGAGCAGAAGTGTATAATTGGGTGTCGTCAGCATAGAGATGGTACTGGAAACCAAATCTACTGATTGTTTGTCCAATAGGGGCAGTATACAACGAGAAGAGTAGGGGGCCTAGGACTGATCCTTGAGGAACCCCAACAGTAAGGGGAAGGTGAGAGGAGGAGGAACCAGCAGAACATACAGTGAAGGATCGGTCAGAGAGATAGGAGGAGAACCAGGAGAGAACGGTGTCCTTGAGGCCGATGGAGCGGAGCATAGTGAGGAGGAGCTGATGATCCACAGTGTCAAATGCTGCAGAGAGATCCAAGAGAATTAGCATGGAGTAGTGACCATTAGATTTAGCTGTTAGTAGGTCATTAGAGACTTTAATGAGGGCAGTTTCAGTAGAGTGTAAAGAGCGGAAGCCAGATTGAAGAGGGTCGAGAAGAGCGTTATCTGAGAGATAGCGGGTAAGACGGGAGTGGACCAGGCGTTCGAGGAGTTTAGAGATGAAGGGAAGATTAGAGACAGGTCTATAATTAGCGGCACAGTTTTGATCGAGGGATGGTTTTTTAAGTAATGGATGTATGATGGCATGCTTAAATGAGGAGGGAAAAATACCGGAAGTGAGGGAAAGGTTGAATATTTTTGTTAGGTGAGAGGTGATAGCCGGGGAAAGGGACTGGAGGAGATGTGACGGAATGGGGTCACTGGTGCAAGTGGTCGGGCGCGAAGATGCAAGGAGCCTGCTTACTTCTTCTTCTGTAACTGCTTCAAAGTCAGAGAGTGAACTAGATGCAGTGGGGGAGGGAGGACAGTGCATGGTATGAAGAGATTGGGAGATGATTTCCTGTCGAATGTGGTCAATTTTTTCTTTGAAGTAATTGGCCAGATCGTCAGCACGGAGATCCGTGGTTGGGGCCTGCTCTCTTGGGTTGAGTAGGGACTGGAACGTGTCAAAGAGACGTTTAGGGTTATTGGACAGGGATGTGATGAGGGTGTTGAAGTAGGTTTGTTTGGAGAGGTGAAGGGCAGAATTGTATGTCTTTAGCAAATTGTGGGCTTTCTGTGGCCCACAATTTGAGAGAGATGGCACACACAGGACTGGCACAGAAGCACAAAGGCCAATATTAATCTCCCACTATTTATTTTTTTTTCAGGAAGATTTTAAAAACCAAAATAACCAAAAACAGACACTAGGCTTTCTGTGGCCCACAATTTGAGAGAGATGGCACACAGGACTGGCACAGAAGCACAAAGGCCAATATTAATCTCCCAACTATTTTTTTTTTTCAGGGAGAATTTAAAAACCAAAAAAAAAAAAAAAAAGACACTAGGCTTTCTGTGGCCCACAATTTGAGAGAGATGGCACACACATGACTGGCACAGAAGCACAAAGGCCAATATTAATCTCCCACTATTTATTTTTTTTTCAGGAAGAATTTAAAAACCAAAAAAAAAAAAAAAAACAGACACTAGGCTTTCTGTGGCCCACAATTTGAGAGAGATGGCACACACAGGACTGGCACAGAAGCACAAAGGCCAATATTAATCTCCCACTATTTTTTTTTTCAGGGAGAATTTAAAAACCAAAATAACCAAAAACAGACACTAGGCTTTCTGTGGCCCACAATTTGAGAGAGATGGCACACAGGACTGGCACAGAAGCACAAAGGCCAATATTCATCTCCCACTATTTCATTTTTTTTCAGGGAGAATTTAAACCCCCCCCCAAAAAAAAAAACAGACACTAGGCTTTCTGTGGCCCACAATTTGAGAGAGATGGCACACACAGGACTGGCCAAGAAGCACAAAGGCCAATATTAATCTCCCACTACTTATTTATTTTTTTCAGGAAGAATTTAAAAACCAAAATAACCAAAAACAGACACTAGGCTTTCTGTGGCCCACAATTTGAGAGAGATGGCACACACAGGACTGGCACAGAAGCACAAAGGCCAATATTAATCTCCCACTATTTATTTTTTTTTCAGGGAGAATTTAAAAACCAAAAAAAAAAACAAAAAACAGACACTAGGCCTTCTGTGGCCCACAATTTGAGAGAGATGGCACACACAGGACTAGCACAGAAGCACAAAGGCCAATATTAATCTCCCACTATTTTTTTTTTTCAGGGAGAATTTAAAAACCAAAATAACCAAAAACAGACACTAGGCTTTCTGTGGCCCACAATTTGATAGAGATGGCACACAGGACTGGCACAGAAGCACAAAGGCCAATATCAATCTCTCACTATTTATTTATTTTTTTCAGGGAGAATTTAAAAACCAAAATAAAAAAAAAACAGACACTAGGCTTTCTGTGGCCCACAATTTGAGAGAGATGGCACACACAGGACTGGCACAGAAGCACAAAGGCCAATATTAATCTCCCACTATTTTTTTTTTCAGGGAGAATTTAAAAAAGAAAATAACCAAAAACAGACACTAGGCTTTCTGTGGCCCACAATTTGAGAGAGATGGCACACACGACTGGCACAGAAGCACAAAGGCCAATATTAATCTCCCACTGTTTTTTTTTTTTTCAGGGAGAATTTAAAAACCAAAAAAAAAAAAAAACAGACACTAGGCTTTCTGTGGCCCACAATTTGAAAGATATGGCACACACAGGACTGGCACTCTAGCAGAAATGCCAATCTTAATCTCCCACTACTTTTTTTGGTTAGGGAAAATTGCCAAGAAATCAGGGCCAGTATTACACACTAGGCTTTCTGTGCCCCAAAATTGGAGAGAGATGGCACACACAGGACTGGCACTCTAGCAGAAATGCCAATCTTAATCTCCCACTACTTTTTTGGGTTAGGGAGAATTGCCAAGAAATTAGGGCCAGTATTACACACTAGGCTTTCTGTGCCCCAAAATTGGAGAGAGATGGCACACACAGGACTGGCACTCTAGCAGAAATGCCAATCTTAATCTCCCACTATTTTTTTTTTAGGGAGAATTTAAAAAAAAAAAAAAAAAAAAAAGGATTATAGACACTAGGCTTTCTGTGCCCCACAATTGGAGAGAGATGGCACACACGACTGTCACTCAAGCACAAATGCCAAGATTAATCTCCCACTATTTATTTTTTTTCAGGGAGAATTTAAAAAAACAAAAAAAAACAGGGACTGTCCTACAATTACTATCTCCCTGCAGTAATGTCAGCCAGGTATGGCAGGCAGCAATAACAAAGAGTGGACTGCTGCACAAATTACATCAAAAGTGTGGACAAAAACAAGATAGCTGTGCAGAAAGGAAGGAACAACAGGATTTGTGCTTTGAAAAAAGCAGTTGGTTTGCACAGCGGCGTACACACAGCAATGCAGCTATCAGGGAGCCTTCTAGAGCAGCCCAATGAGCTACAGCGCTGAGGAAAAAAAATGTAGCTTCCACAATGATCCAAAGCACACCGCCAGGGCAACGAAGGAGTGGCTTCGTAAGAAGCATTTCAAGGTCCTGGAGTGGCCTAGCCAGTCTCCAGATCTCAACCCTATAGAAAACCTTTGGAGGGAGTTGAAAGTCCGTGTTGCCAAGCGAAAAGCCAAAAACATCACTGTTCTAGAGGAGATCTGCATGGAGGAATGGGCCAACATACCAACAACAGTGTGTGGCAACCTTGTGAAGACTTACAGAAAACGTTTGACCTCTGTCATTGCCAACAAAGGATATATTACAAAGTATTGAGATGAAATTTTGTTTCTGACCAAATACTTATTTTCCACCATAATATGCAAATAAAATGTAAAAAAAACAGACAATGTGATTTTCTGGATTTTTTTCTCAGTTTGTCTCCCATAGTTGAGGTCTACCTATGATGTAAATTACAGACGCCTCTCATCTTTTTAAGTGGTGGAACTTGCACTATTGCTGACTGACTAAATACTTTTTTGCCCCACTGTATATTGCCTAGTCACGTAGTATATTGCACAGCCACGTAGTATATCGCCCAGTCACGTAGTATATTGCCCAGTCACGTAGTATATTGCCCAGTCACGTAGTATATTGCCCAGCCACGTAGTATATTGCCCAGCCACGTAGTATATTGCCCAGTCACGTAGTATATTGCCCAGTCACGTAGTCTATTGCCCAGTCACGTAGTCTATTGCCCAGTCACGTAGTATACTGCACAGCCACGTAGTATATTGCCCAGTCACGTAGTATATTGCCCAGCAACGTAGTATATTGCACAGCCACATAGTATATTGCTGTAACAACCCTGCCGGCATCACTGCATGGTCTTTCATTCCCCACCTGCCTGTTACATCAACTCACTCACCCAATGCCATGCTGTGAGATCTGTCTGCTGCCGGCTCCATGCCATGTGCTTCATGGCGGCTTGCTCTGTGTACACTTCCTGGCTGTGTGCATAGGGGGGCGGCGCCAGCCACTCCAGATTCTTATTTAGAGTGTGTGCACCTCCCTAAGGTGCTCCTGGCCAATAGCCTTGTGGCCTCTGATACTTAAAGCATCCTCACCCATTGGAGGATGCCTGAGCAAACTATTCCTCTCAGTTAGCATTTGTTACTGAGCTGCCAGGTCGTATCTGTTTTCTGTCTCAGAGGGCTGCAATACTGCAGGCCTTCATCTGTTTTCTGTTTGTGTATCCGTGTCCGTTCCTGTCTGAACTCTGGTCTATGCCCGTTCCTGCTCCTCCTTTGTCATTAGTTATTTCCCACTCTGCTGTGTGTACCTCTGCCTTATCTTTCTGCTCTGTTCGCCACTGTCTGTGGTTCTGCTTCTCTCTGCTCATTTCTACCACAACCTGTGGTTCTGTCTCTCAGCTTTTCTCTCAGCTCTGCTCTCTGTAACTTTGCTCTGCACTCTGACCTTGCTTTACACTCTGTGGCTTTGCTCTCAGCTCTGCACTCTGACCTTGCTCTGCACTCTTGTGGCTTTGCTCTGTGGCTCTGCTCTGCGGATCCGCCTTCAGCGGTCTCTGGCTGTTGGCTCTGCCTCCAGTGGTCTCTGGCTGTTGGCTCCGCCTCCAGTGGTCTCTGGCTGTTGGCTCCACCTCCAGTGGTCTCTGGCTCTTGGCTCCGCCTCCAGTGGTCTCTGGCTGTTGGCTCCGCCTCCAGTGGTCTCTGGCTGTTGGCTCCGCCTCCTAATATTGCTCCGCCTCTTGTGATTCAGCTTTGCTTCCTCTCTTGCTCTATCTTCACTCTGCAACTTGCCATACAGGTCTCTACCTGTTTCTTTATATTCTCCAGTCTGAACAGGTTCTTACCTGTTTCCATACATCCATCTGAATACCAGTTCCTACCAGAGTATCAGTCCTGTCTGCCAGTGCCAGCCGTGTCTGCCTGAGTACCAGCCGCTCCCGTCTGCCTGCCTGTATCTCCGTCAAGCCAGTCCGCCCGTCAGGGTCTCTGCCATACCCGTCTGTCAGCCAGTGTCACAGCCGTGCCTGTGTCTTGTCCCCTGTGGGATCAGCATCCACAGTCTAACTCCACCCTGGAGTGGTACCTGGTAGCTTCCAATTGCACAAGTCTGACCTCACCACCAGAGGCTCCAGCGAACACCTAGGAAGCTACTTAGTTACGCCCCTTCCAGGGAAGTTCGGTCTGTGGTCCAGTGGGGCCAGGCGCCCGCGCCAACCAGTCTCGGCGCAAGCGTTACAATTGCCCAGTCACGTAATATCTTGCCCAGCCACGTAGTATATTGCCCAGCGACGTAGTATTCAGCACAGAGCCACGTAGAATATTGCCCAGACACGTAGGTATGTAACACTGACCACGCATAATTTATCAGTGTGTGCACCATATCCCTTTAAAAAAAAAAAAAATAAATAATTAAAATAAAAATAGTTATATACTCAACCCTGGGATCCAGCGAAGCTGTGCGATGCGGCCGCCATCTTCCGTTCCCAGGATACATTGTGAAATTACCCAGATGACTTGGCAGTCTCGCAAGACCGCTAAGTCTTCTGGGTAAGTTCGCAATGCATCTCTGGGAACGGAAGATGGCGGCCGGCGCGAGCGCATCGTCTGACAACGGAAGGTGAGTATAACAGGTTTTTTGTTCTTTTTATTATTTTTAACATTACATCTTTTTACTATTGATGCTGCATAGGCAGCATTAATAGTAAAAACTTGGTCACACAGGGTTAATAGCAGCGGTTACGGAGTGTTACCCGCGGCATAACGCGGTCCGTTACCGCTGGCATTAACCCTGTGTGAGTGGTGACCGGAGGGGAGTATGGAGCGGGGTGTATGGAGCGGGCGCCGGGGACATTGACTGCGCCGCGGGGAGTGTGGAGCGGGCGCCGGGGACACTGACTGCGCCGCGGGGAGTATGGAGCGGGGAGTATGGAGCGGGTGCTGGGGACACTGACTGCGGGGAGTATGGAGCGGCCATTTTCTTCTGGTCTGTGCCCGTCGCTGATTGGTCGCGGCAAAAGCCGCGACCAATCAGCGACTTGGAATTCCAGGACAGAGGCCGCGACCAATGAATATCTGTGACAGACAGACAGATAGAAGGACAGAAAGACGGAAGTGACCCTTAGACAATTATATAGTAGATCACATTTCTTTGAACCTTAACAAAACACACCCTCAAACCAGTGCAGCAAAATCTGCACTACAATAGGCGCTTCTTCCCTTCTGAGCTTGCACTGTGCCTTAAAAGTAGTTTTTGACCACATATGGGGTATCCGTGAACTCAGGAGAAATTTTATTGTTCATTTTCTCTTATTATTCCTTTTAAAAATTACAAATTTGAGGAACATTTTAGTGGAAAAAATGGTAATATTTAATTTACTCAGCCGATTGTTATATACAATTGTGGGAATCGCCTGAGGATTAAAAATACTCACTACAACCCTAGATGAATTCCTCAAGAAGTGTAGTTTCCCAAATGGGGCCATTTGTAGGGGTTTCTGCTTTCTGTTTTGGCATGTCAGGGGCTCTTAAAATGTGACATGGTGTCTGCAACCTATTGCAGCCAAAATGGCTTCCCTTCTGAGCCGTGCACCCAAACAGTAGTTTTCCATCGCACATGGGGAATCGGCGTACTCAGGAGAAATTGCACAAAAAAATTGTAAGGTCCATTTTTTTCCCGTTACCCCTGTGAAAATAAAAAAAATTGGGGACAAAGCAACTTTTTTTTGTAGAAAAATAGTTTTATTTTTACAGCTCAACGTTACAAAATTCTGTGAATCACCTGGGAATTCTAGGTACTCACACGTCTAGATAAGTTCCTTAGGGGGTCTAGTTTCAATAATGGGGTCACTTGTGGGGGTTCTACGAATTGGACACATCAGGGGCTCTGCACATGCGACATGGCGTCCGCTATCTATTCCAACCAATTTTGCGTTCATAAAGTCAAATGGCACTCCTTCCCTTCTGAGCCCTGCTGTGCACCCAAACAAGTTTCCCCCCACATATGGGGTATCGGTGTACTCAGGAGAAATTGCACAACAAATCGGGGCTAAATGAATATTTTTGTGGGAAAAAGTAACATTGTTTTTCTTCCATGTTGCTTTAATTACTGTGAGGCACCTGAAGGGTTAATAAACTTCTTGTATGTGGTTTTAAGCACCTTGAGGGGTGCAGTTTTTACAATGGTGTCAATTTTGGGTATTTTCTGTCATACAGACCCCTCAAAGTCACTTTTAATGTGAGGTGGTCCCTAAAAAAATAGTTTTGTAAATTGCGTTGGAAAAATTAGAAGTCGCTGATAAAATTTTAACCCTTCCAACTTTCTAACTTAAAAAAAAGAAATATGTTTCAAAAATTATGCTGAAGACATGTGGGAATTATTGTTTTGTGTAGTATGACTATCTGGTTTAAGCCTCTCTGCTGCCTGAGGCGAACGGCAAAATGGCGCCCCCCCCCCCCACCCCCGTAGTAAAATCAGTACAAATAAATCTGGTATACTCTTTACTAGCCTGACCTGAAGCACATGGAAAATACATACACTTTTAAATAGGAATATATTTGAAACATCGATCTTTACACTTCTTGAGGGACTAAATGCCGCCTGAGGTGAAGTGATCAACTTGCTTCATTTTAAGTGTGCCCTTGGCCGGGGAACAGTGCTTACTGTAGCGCTTCTTCTCCGGCAGGCGTCGGGGTCGTACAGATGCGGCACACAGTTGCCACACGTATTACACACACAGACACTAATATCTCCAGTACCGTTTTTTCCGGTACCGGAAATATCAGGATGTGTGAAACCAGCCTAAAGCCACATTCACACGTTCAGTATTTGGTCAGAATTTTACCTCAGTATTTGTAAGGCAAACCGGGAGTGGGTGAGAGATCCAGAAGTGGTGACGTGTTTCTTTATACTTTTCCTCTGATTGTTACTCTCCTGGTTTTGGCTTACAAATACTGAGGTAACATACTGAACATGTGAACGTGGCCTGATAGCATGTTTCTGTTACTTCTGACTTCCCGCAAACAGCTGGAGCGGACCGCGACGCCCATCTGACCCGTAACGGACCAGGACCACCCCTGGGTGAGTATAATATAACCTTTATTTCTCATCTTTCAGGTTACATCGGGGGGCTTATCTACAGCATTACAGAATGCTGTAGATAAGCCCCTGATGCTGGAGGCCACAGCTCATATATGATTTTTGGGGTGACAGACGCCCTTTAAAAAGGTACTACGGGCCTCTCAGATCCTCAATATTATTCTGACCTGATAGCAAAATGACTATAGTTGCGAATAGGATATGTCCTCCACTTGCCCAAGTAAATCACAATAACATGTATGGGTATAACATCCTTTTCTTATAAGCACCACTTATTTGTACCATATAAATGAGATCATGTATGCACTATTCATCCTATGGGCAAATATAGCCATTTTGCTATCAGGTCAGATTAATATTGAGGATCTGAGAGGCCAGTAGGACCTTTTTAACACCCCCGCCCCCTTTTTCTGTTCGTTGGTTATAGGGAAAGGAAGAACAGAGAAAGAAAGGAGAGAGAAAGGAAGAACGGAGAGAGAAAGAAAGAACAGAGAGAGAAAGGAGGGGAAAGAAAACAGAGAAAGAAAGAGGGGAAAGAAAGAAAAAGAGAGAAAAATAAAGAAGGGAAAGAAAGAACAGAGAAAGAAAGAACAGAGAAAGAAAAAGGGGAAAGAAAGGGAATGAAAGAGGGGAAAGAAAGGAGAGAGAAAGAAAGAGGGCAAAGAAAGAACAGAGAGAAAGAAAGAGCGGAAAGAACAGAGAGAAAGAAAGGAAAAGAAAGAACAGAGAGAGAGAGAACAGAGAAAAAAGAAAGGAGAGAAATAAAGATTAGAGAGGGAAATAACGAACACAGAGAAAGAAAGAACAGAGAAAGAAAAAAAGATTAGAGATGGAAAGAAATAACAGAGAGAGAAAGATTCTATAAAGATACTATAGCGGCCCAGCTCCCATTGTGATGCCCACCTGAGCCTCCCGCTGCAAGACATATCATGATCCGCTCACATGGCCGGCATCCCCGATTCCAAGGCGATCCCGCTGTCGGAGGAGGACACGGTGATGGATCTGAAGCATTTCCTGAAGTTCCTCCATGGTTCCGTCACAATCTCCTCCCGAAGTTACATCATTTCTGGTCAGCTTCCAGCACGTTACTTCCAGTGGAATGTCACATGCGAGTTTTAAAGTGCTCCTCGGGGCTCCGCCGTGTACTCCTGTGTCCACAGGAAAAGTAAGATCCCGGCAGGGATAGCCTCTCAAAATCGGGACTGTCCCGCTGGATCCGGGACGGTTGGGAGGTATATTTGCTCCCCATCATACACCGACATCGTACACGCACCGCTCCACACACCTCAGACACACACGGTTCCTCTTTGCACGCCTCTTACACACATGGCTCCGCTCCGTACACCTCGTGCACACACATGGCTCCACTCAGTACACACATGGCTCCACTCCGTAAGCCTTGTACACATGCGGCTCTGCTCTGTACACCTTGTACACACATGGCCATGCTACGTACACTTCCTACACACATGGCTCCACTCCGTAAACCTTGTAACATGCGGCTCTGATCCATACACCTCGTACTCATGCTGCTCCGCTCCGTACACACACGGCTCCACTCCGTACAACAAGTACACACACGGCTCCACTCCGTACAACAAGTACACACATGGCTCCGCTCCATACACCAAGTATACACACGGCTCCACTCCGTACACACACGGTCCACTCCATACACCTCGTGCACACATGGCTCCACTCTGTACACCAAGTACACACACGGCTCTGCTTCATACACACACGGCTCTGCACCGTACACACACGGCTCCGCTCCGTACACCAAGTACACACACGGCTCCGCTCCGTACACCAAGTACACACACAGCTCCGCTCCGTACACCAAGTACACACACGGCTCCGCTCCATACACCAAGTACACACAAGGCTCCGCTCCATACACCTTGTACACACGCATCTCTTCTCCGCACAAATCGTACACACATGGCTCCGCGCTGTACACCTCGTACACACACGGCTCCGCTCCGTATACCTTGTACACACAGCTCTGCTACATCCACCCTGCAAACCCCTCCTGACCCCACACATCAACTTCCCCTCATCCAGCACCATGGCAATCACCACGGCAGAGTCCTGCATACACGAGGAACCTGATAATGTGACTGCTGACTCCTCTCCCTCCTGTGACCTCATCACAGGTCCTGTGTGCACAGAGCAGCCATCCATAAGCAACCCGAGGAGATGCATGGAGAAGAGCGACTTCAGCATCAGGACCTGTGATGATGTCACGTGAGTTGGCGAGGGCAGGATGAGGAGATCCAGGATGGAGCCCTGAATAGACTCAATAGCATAGTGTAATAACTGAACCTGCGTCTCCGAGGCAAATCCAGTTACTACACCGACAGAATCTGCCGCTCCCTCTCTTCAGGGACGGCAGTGCGGCCTGAGCCAAAGCGCTCAACTCGCCTCATGGTAGCGGCGCCACTGGGTTTAAGGGCATAAAATTTTAAATTTAAAAACTGCAGAATTTTCACATTTACCTGAAATTCAGATATTTTCACAAATAGAAGCAACAAATATTTGCTTAAAATTTACCACTAACATGAAGTACTTTGTGTCATACAAAAAAGACTCAGAATCACCGGATCCGTTGAAACATTGTAGAGTTATTACCTCAAAAAGTGACAGTGGTCAGGATTGTAAAAATTGGCCTGGTCAGTAAGGTGAAAATAGGCACGAAAGGGTTAAGAGTGCAAGATTTCTTTGAAGAGTCTGTTAGGAACCAGTGCTGGGGGTACTTCATGGTAGAATAATGTGATATACAGTATATGTGTAGAACACTCAGTAATCCAAATTTTTCACTGCATGGCGAAGATGCACAAGGATATTTCTTATTTCTTCCCAATCTCTGCAACCTATAGTCATGGTACCTTCAAGATACTAAATATGTATTGGGGTCCGTGAAAGAGGACATATCATCGAATTCAAGCTTCCCGAACCACAGGTAGCTCCAATCAGAGACTAGCAGTGTTATAGCGGAAATTACTGCTTTAGTGCTGCAGTGTTTCAGAGACAACATACTCTGAAAAGCTGTCTGGGGAATATGGGTCTTGGTTATGAGATGGCTTTGACTGATAGGTCTGTCCCCATGCACAAACATTGCGACCAGTCAGGGGATCGAGTGTGGAGAACCAGCCGGGGAACATCCCAGACAGCCAAGACCCAAAGTCTCCAGATAACTTTTCAGAAAGCAAATGCTCAACATGCGCACAAATTCTAAAAGAAGTTAGATTTTTAACCCCTTTCTGCCATCTGATGTACTATCCCGTCCATGTGCCCCGGCACAATTAGACCATGGATGGGATAGTATGTCATGGCGATCGGCCGCGCACATGGAGGGAAGCGCGGCCAATTGCGGCCTGGTGTCAGCTGATTCACACAGCTGACACCCGGCATTAAGTGACAGGAGCGGTCACAGACCGCTCCCGACACTTTAACCCCGGAAACACTGAAACACAACGATCAAACAAGATCGCAGTGTTCTGGTGCCGGCAGCCCCTCTGCCTTTCGATCGGAGACCCCATGGGGTTCCGATTGCTGCTATGGTAACCCAATGTCGCTATGACATCCGGGTTACCAGAGCTGAGAAACTTCTTGTCATGTGCAGTGCATGTCAAAAAGTCTTTCAGGTCGGTGTGCAGAAAGTGCAGCACAGAGCTTATATGGCTTGCAGATACTGCTTCATCTGCATGCCATATAAGGGATCAGCCTGCACAAAATGTTTGTCCCATAGTGGGACAAAGTGTAAAAGTAAGAAAAAGGTAAAAAAAAATGTTTTTAAATAATTGTAAAAATATAAAAAAATTCGATATTTATTCTATCAATAAATATTTGAATGAAACAAAATGTAAACAATAAAAGTACACATTTGATATCGCCACGCCCGTAACGACCCAACCTATAAAACAGTCCCACTAGTTAACAAGCAAAAAAAAATAAATGCTTTATCATACCGCCGAACAAAAAGTGGAATAATATGCAATCAAAAAGACGGATATAAATACTGTAAACATGGTACCGCTGAAAACATCATCTTGTCCCGCAAAAAACAAGCCGCCATACAGCTCCATCATCGGAAAAATAAAAAAGTTATAGCTCTCGGAATAAAGTGTTGCAAGAATAATTTTTAATAAAAAAATAGTTTTTAGTGTATAAAAGCGTCAAAACATTAAAAATATAAAAAATTAGGTATCGCTGTAATTGTACTGACGCGAAGAATAAGGCTATGTTCACACGCTGCGGATCCGCATTTCCGCAGCTGCAGGTTCGCAGCAGTTTCTCATGCGTTTACAGTACAATGTAAACCTATGGGAAACGCAATCCGCAGTGCATATGCTGCGGAAAAAAACGCACAGAAACGCAGCGGTTTACATTCCACAGCATGGTAATTCTTTGTGCGGAATCCGCAGCAGTTTTACACTTGCTCCATAATAGAAAACCGCAGGTGTAAAACCGCAGTGGAATCCGCACAAAAACCACGGTAAATCCGCGATAAATCTGCAGGATAAACACAGTGTTTTTGCCCTGCAGATTTATCAAATCAGCAATTTTACCACAAGCGGAACGGTGTAAATGCCCCACCAAAAACGAAAAACAAATAAATTACTCATTCTGTCTCTCAAAAATCGGAATAGAAAGTGATCAAAAAAATGTCATGTGCTCGAAAATGTTACCAATAAAAACGTCAACTTGTCCCGCAAAAAACAAGACATCACATGAATCTGTGGGCCAAAATATGGAAAAATTATAGCTCTCAAAATGTGGTGATGTAAAAACATTTTTTTGCAATAAAAAACGTCTTTTAGCGTGACAGCTGCTAAACATGAAAACCTGCTATAAGGTCTCCTTCACACGTCCTGATATTTCCGGTACTAGAGATGTCAGTGTCTGTGTGTTTAATTCTTGCGGCACGCGTGTGGCATGTGTGTACCGCATCAGTACCACATGGACGGGCATCAACGAAGAAGTGTTACAGTAAGCGCTGTTCCCCAGCGCTGAACACGGCTTTCATCATTCTCCCCTGCTCTGTTGGCGATCGGCGCGAGTAGGGGAGAATGATGAGTTATATTTAACCCCTTAACGACCGCTGATATGCCTTTTAACGGCAGCAGTTAAGGGTAAACCACAGGGCCTCTTTTTAACAGTGCTGAGATTTAAGGTTATAGCGTCCCCCAGCATCGGAATTTCTCCGTAGTCTCAGTTGCCAGGGGTAGCAGGGACCCCAGATAACATGATTCGGGTTGGTTTTAAAAATCAGATTTTCAATTTCATTTCTCTCTGATGTGTGATCACATCAGAGGAGAAATATGGTCCCCTGATCACCCCCCGGTACCTCCATTGTCCCTGCAGGCCCCCCTGAAGTCCCCCGGGCCACTTTGTTCTTTTTCCAGGAGAAAATGGTGGGCACACTGCCGAGATCTGCCAGCCGGCATTCAGCAACAATAGATTTTTTTCCTATTGGTTCATTTTGATCACTGTGATAGACCCTATGCATGGACCGCGTGTCCGTGGGCAAAACACGCTGACATGTCCCTTTTTTAATGTCAGCCCGTGTCACAAAACATCCAGCACACGTGCATACACATAACACACGGGAGTCATCCATGTGACACGCATCAGCAACGGGGAAGAAGCGTAACAGTAAGCGCTGTTCTTCAGCGCTGGGTGCTGAACACGGCTCTTATAATTCTCTCCTGCTTAGCGGCCAATCGCTAATGACGTACTATTCCGTCCATGGGAAGGAAAGCCCAGGTCGCAATGTATCAGGCATACAGGTAGGACTAGTGTCACATTTCTATCACCTGTATGCCCAAATCAATAGGTCATACACATCCCGGGGGAGACATTCCTTTTAAGTCTCTTCTTTCTTTTGCCTTGTGGTATTTGTTCAGTTTTTGCGCTAATTCTTCCGGATGGCGCACGTGGTTCAGAAATTTTGTGCAAAATAACAAATGCTATTAATCTTTGTGATTTTTTTTTTATGGAAGAATTTGCACAAGTATTTCTATACTTAGTATTTATGTACATACATAAAATAACTCCAGGAAGGAATGAGTACTTTTAAGGAAAAATGTGTGACTTTTTAAAAATAATGAATACGCAAAAAACATCTGGAAACCCAAACAAACAATGAGGAACATAGAAAAAGCAGATGAACACATAAGTTGACTTTAAAAAAAATGGCAAAATTAAAAGAATAAGGTGCAAATGATAAACGTCAGAATCTGAAAAAAATGCAAATCTATATATAGTTGTCTGAGGTCCACTTCTGTTTGTCTGTCACGGAATCGCTGATTTGGTCGCGGCCGGCTGGGAGCGACCATCAGCGAAGCAGTCCGGACACGAATTGGCCCCTCCCTACTCCCCTGGAGTCAGTGCCACTCCATACTCCCTTCCAGTCAGTGCCCCCATAGTGTTTTCGGACTGCTTTACACCGCGGCATAACGCAGTCCATTAACACTGCCATTAACCCTATAAGTGTGACCAACTTTTTACTATTGATGGTTCCTATGCAGCACCAATAGCAAAAACATATAATGTTAAAAATAATAATAAAAAAAAACATTATATTCTCACCTTCCGGTGTCCGCGGCAGCCTTTCCCGCTCCTCGCGATGCTCCGGTCCCAAGAATGCATTGCGGCAATGACCCCAGATGACGTAGCAGTCTCACGAGACCGCTACATCATCACGGGTTATTGCCGCAAGGCATTACAGGGTACGGAGTGTTGCGAGGAGCATCGCTAAAGGCCTAGGCTAGATCAGGGGGCCGCAGGAAGGTGAGTATATAACTATTTTTTATTTTTAACAGGGATATGGTGCCCACATTGCTATATACTATGTGGGCTGTTTTATATACTACGTGGCTGTGCTATATACTACGTGGGCTGTGCTATATACTACGTGGGCTGTGCTATACTGCTTACTGTAAGAGCAGTGAGACTATGGAACTCTCTGCCGTATGATGTTGTAATGAGTGATTCATTACTTAAATTTAAGAGGGGACTGGATACCTTTCTGGAAAAGTATAATGTTACAGGGTATATACACTAGATTCCTCGATAGGGCGCTGATCCAGGGAACTAGACTGATTGCCGTATGTGGAGTCGGGAAGGAATTTTTTTCCCCAATGTGGAGCTTACTCTTTGCCACATGGTTTTTTTTTGCCTTCCTCTGGATCAACATGTTAGGTTAGGCTATGGGTTGAACTAGATGGACTTATAGTCTTCCTTCAACCTTAATTAATAACTATGCAATATACTACGTGGGCAGTGCTATATACTGCGTGGGCTGTGCAATATACTACGTGGCTGTGCAATATACGACGTGAGCTGGGAGACTTTCGCCCGGGGCCCTCAAAAAACCTGGAGCTGGCCCTGGCTTCACTGATTGGTCTTGCCCGGCCGAATCCTGTGTATTCATTGCATTAGTTACAAGTATTAGATATGTTAAAATAATAGATTATATAGCAATTATTATATATTTTATTCCAAGAGAACCAGGACACAAATTTTGTCACAAACTAGTGGAGACCTTTCATTGTTTTATTCTGAGAAAAAGCAACAACCCTAATTCAGAATTGCAAGCCAGCATAAGCATCCTCATACATTTTATTTCAATCTCTTTCAATCTCAATTCAAGAGTTAGTGCTAGAGTTGGGTAAATGGATCCAGGCAATCGGCAAGGCTGGTAGTCTCTGGCCGTGAAACTTGTGAACCTCTCACCATCCAGGATCCCTGGAACAGCTTTAGATTAGACAGGCTGGCACAACGCAGATGACATCACTCCAGCCAGGCTAATCAAGAGCCTTGCGGGGGATCCTGGAAGGTAAGACATTTGTGAGCCTCTCGACAAGCAATTACTCACGTGACTGATTGATTTGCGGGACTCGTCAATCAGCCAACTCTATTTACCAACTCTGGTAAAAGCTGTAAAATCTGTATTCAGTGAAGGCTACTGGTTCTTATAAGATTCAATGAAGATGGGAGGAGGCAGGCGCAGACATTCTGCTACAAGCTCTATGGCAGTGTTCCCCAACTCCGGTCCTCAAGAGCCACCAACAGGTCATGTTTTCAGGATTTCCTTAGTATTGCACCGGTGATAATTGCATCACCTGGACAGGCAAGAATTCCATCACCTGTGCAATACTAAGGAAATCCTGAAAACATGACCTGTTGGTGGCTCTTGAGGACCGGAGTTGGGGAACACTGCTCTAAGGAAACATTTTACGGGTCTCCATAGAACTTCATAAGCACCACCTGCCATCACTACCTCAGTAATGGGAAAGTATTCACCGAAGACAGATTTAACCCGATTTTCACATGTATCACCGATAATCCGATGGTTACTCTTTACACTGAGTGATTTAAAGAGAACAATTACACCCAATGTAGGGTCCCAGAGAAATATAGTTACAATTAGAATATTAATCTATAATAATGTAGTAAGTAAAAAAAATACTAAAATGATACAATAAAAAAGCCTTTATTACATATTATCTGGCAAACGGTAGCACTAGTACAATGTGCCCATACTTGGAAATAACAGCTAGACAGTAATGGTTTAAAAATACATGCATATTATAAAAAATACAAATGGAAATAAAAACAAAAAATTCCATTTGTATTTTTTAGAATAACATGCATGTATTTTTAAACCATTACTGTCTAGCTGTTATTTCCAAGTATGGGCACATTGTACTAGTGCTACCGTTTGCCAGATAATATGTAATAAAGGCTTTTTTATTGTATCATTTTAGTATATTTTGTCTTACTACATTATTATAGATTAATATTATTCTAATTCTATTTCTCTGGGATTCTACATTGGGTTTTATTGCTCTCTTTAGTGTTCCGAATGGTTTGCCATTCTATTTTTTTTAGCAATCATATTTTCCTTTATTTGATTTTATGTATTTTATATATTTATCCTTAATATTATCTTGCTACGTTTTACACTCAGTGATTTGCAGAATGCTTTTACTCTTTGATAAGGTCACTGGAGCTTACAGGATCCCTTATTCGGGACTCCATCCCGGGGAGACTGCTTCGCTTTCGAGCCGCAGTTTCAATCTTTTGCACCAGTTCAACGTCCCATTTGTGGGTGACAAAGCTCACGACGATTCCCTTGCTCTCACTACCAATGCGGCCCACCCTTCCTGTCCTGTGCAAGTAGTCCTCTAAAGTGGGAGGAAAGTCATAGTTTATCACCGTGCCCACTCGGAGACTGTCCAGCCCTCGGGAGGCAATGTCCGTGCAGACCAACACGTCACCCTGGCCTTTCTGAAAGGCTTCAAAGATACCAGCACGCCGGTCACCTGGCATCTGGCCGTGAAGTCTGGCATGCTTGATGCCATGGTTGTCCAATAAGTAACCCAGCCAGTTGACAGTGCTGGCGTTGTTACAGAAGACCAGCACTGCGGTGCCGGCGCTCTCCTCCGCCCGCTTCTTCAGTAGCTCCACGAGTTCAGACAGTTTCTCAGATCCCTTCAGCTTTTTGAACATCTGTTGGACGTGGGGCATCAGGAAATGGAGCCTCTTGCTTTTGATGGTGTCAATGCTGCCTAGATCTGTCACCTTGTTAAGTACCTTGGCCACGCCTCGCGGGAAGGTGGCTCCAATGACCGCCAGCTGGGCTTTCCTATCCAGCCCCTGCAGGTCGCTAGCCCGGGAGGCGATCTGGGTCCTCATGAGAATCCCCTCGATGAGCTCACAGAACGTGTCATCAAACAGCGTGTCCGCCTCGTCCACGACCACAAAGTGGAGGGCCGACAGTGTCACCAGATCCCGCTTCAGGGCCTTGGTGAGGGCACCGGGTGTAGCCACCAGGATGTCCAGGGCCTGACAGCGGAACGGCTGCTCCATAGCCCTGCGCCCGCGACCTCCTCCCACAAAGCGCACGGTTAAGCCCAGCCGGGCACACAGAGACTTGGCCACCGATGTCACCTGCTGGCCGAGCTCCCGGGACGGCACCAGGATGAGGCTGCGGGGGTCCGGTGACCCCTCACTGTCCACGGTCAGCAGCCTGTGCACGATGGGCAGCACATACAGCAGGGTCTTCCCGCTGCCGGTCTCCGAGGCGCACAGCATGTTCCGGCCCCGCAGCAGACCGGGGATGCACTGCCTCTGGATCCAGGTCGGGGTCGTGATGTCCAGGGTCTCCAGGGCAGACACCACCCGGGGGTCCAGGCACAGCGAGCCGAACGTGTCCTCCGTCTCCGGCCACGGCCGCTGCTCCCGCTGCCGGGTAATGGTGAAGTAGTCTCCGCCGGCCAGGCGGTGCTTCCATCCCCGGCTCACCAGGGCCGGCGTCTCCCACCGCCCGCGCGTCTCACCGGAGAACTGATTGAGCTCCCGCCTGCGGGAACTGATGAGCAGCCTGCCGGCACGGGGAGCCTGCACCGGGCCCGGCCGCTCCTGCTGCCGCCTCTCCAGGTACTGCTGGGTCCGTCTGGGGAGCTGGATCACCGGGAGATCGCTGGCGGCAAAGCCGCGGAAACCGCATCGCAGTGCGGGGCTCCACGTGTGAACACGGAGCGGAAACATCACTGTGACCGCACGGAGCGCAGACACGGCGTGCGCTGGACAAAGCGTCCCCGGGCGGTGACGGAGCGGCGCGCCGGAAGTGACGTCAGACTCCTACGTAAACAGCCGGCAGTGACAGGCGCACGTGCGGAGAGTGCGGAGCCGCAGAGGGAGAGGTAAGGGGAGGTGCGTCAATCCATGCTCTGCGGTATCGCTGCGGTAACGCACACCACTGGTACACTTGACAGTTTCATTCATATGTAAGTGATACTTGTCAGCAGCAGAGTGCTGGGAAGTGGCAACTGCAGCTGCTGAAGAACCTCTTCCTAAAGGAACAGAAGGACTTGGAAGTGGAACTAGGTTTTCCGGAACTTGGTTAGAAAAGTGTCAGTTTGGCCCCCACCTCATATGCAGGGCACTCAATATACAAGAAGGGAGTGGGCACAGCGTTTGTCTCTGGGGAACTGCGAAAACGAAACACTGAGCAAGGAGGAAAGAAGCAGGGCCATCGGGCATGTGCACACCCAGTCAGGGCCATCGGGCATGTGCACACCCAGTCAGGGCCATCGGCATGTGCACACCCAGTCAGGGCCATCGGGCACGTGCACACCCAGTCAGGGCCATCAGGCACGTGCACACCCAGTCAGGGCCATCAGGCACGTGCACACCCAGTCAGGGCCATCAGGCACGTGCACACCCAGTCAGGGCCATCAGGCACGTGCACACCCAGTCAGGGCCATCAGGCACGTGCACACCCAGTCAGGGCCATCAGGCACGTGCACACCCAGTCAGGGCCGTCGGGCATGTGCACACCCAGTCAGGGCCGTCGGGCATGTGCACACCCAGTCAGGGCCGTCGGGCATGTGCACACCCAGTCAGGGCCACTGCATCAGGCCCCGTCTTTTCTGTTCACCGGGCCCCAGCGGCAGGCTTCTGCCGGTGGGGTAACTGAACCTGTGTCCTAGACGCAGGTTCATTTAAACTCTATTGCCTTGCGTGCCCGCGCAATAATAGTTAAAAGCCGCCAGCCAATCGAAAGGTTTTATTTTTATTGAAAGCAGCAAGCCGCAGTATCTTTCGGCATCAGGATGGAGACATGAGCTGGATGGAGACAGATGGGGCAGGAATATGAGGTAGGATGGAGGTAGATGGGGCAGGTATATGGGACAGCATGGAGACAGATGGGGCAGGAATATGAGGTAGGATGGAGGTAGATGGGGCAGGAATATGGGACAGCATGGAGACAGATGGGGCAGGAATATGAGGTAGGATGGAGGTAGATGGGGCAGGAATATGGGACAGCATGGAGACAGATGGGGCAGGATGGAGACAGATGGGGCAGGAATATGAGGCAGGATGGAGACATGGGGCAGGAATATGAGGCAGGATGGAGACAGATAGGGCAGGAATATGAGGTAGGATGGAAACAGATGGGGCAGGAATATGGGGCAGGATGGAGACAGATGGGGCAGGATGGAGACAGATGGGGCAGGAACATCAGGCAGGATAGAGACAAATGGGGCAGGAATATCAGGCAGGATGGAGACAGATGGGGCAGGAATATGGGACAGCATGGAGACAGATGGGGCAGGAATATGAGGCAGGATGGAGACAGATGGGGCAGGAATATGGGACAGCATGGAGAGAGATGGGGCAGGATGGAGACAGATGGGGCAGGAATATGAGGCAGGATGGAGACAGATGGGGCAGGAATATGAGGCAGGATGGAGACAGGGCAGGAATATGGGACTGCATGCAGATGGGGCAGGAATATGAGGCAGGATGGAGACAAATGGGGCAGGAATATGGGACAGCATGGAGACAGATGGGGAAGGATTATGGGGCATGATGGAAACAGATGGGGCTGGATGTAGACAGATGGGGCAGGACTATGAGACAGGATGGAGGCAGATGGAGCAGGAATATGAGGCAGGATGGATACAGATGGAGCAGGAATATGAGGCAGGATGGATACAGATGGAGCAGGAATATGAGGCAGGATGGATACAGAAGGGGCAGGAATATGGGACAGCATGGAGACAGATGGGGCAGGAATATGAGGCAGGATGGAGACAGATGGGCAGGACATGGGACAGATGCAGGGCTGCCACTAGAGATTTCGGTCCCCATACTGGCAAGATTTTCGGGGCCCCCTTGAGACTCCGCCCAGGCTCCACCCCAGCCCCGCCTCCACGCTCCACCCCTCGAACTGTCCACAGTCCCACCGCTCTCTCTTGGAAAATCTCCACTCCTCACCTATCACACATTAACAGTTCCCATCACCAGATCACACATATAGCCAGCAGCTTTTGTTTTGGCCAAAAGATTTTTTAATCCACCACCATAACACAGTAGACACTTTTGGCCGGGCCCTACTCTACTGTAACCTATTAAATATTTGTTAAAATATGCAATACAATTTAGGTATATTTTTATTTATTTTTCAATTTTTAAAATGACCAATAATATCACATACAAAGAACAAATACCACAGCACTATGACCAGATGACATATTACCACCACAGTGATCGAATAATATCACATACAAAGAACAAATACCGCTACACCATGTCCAGACCACATATTACCACCACATAGTGACTGAATACTACAATTCTGATCAGTAATTAAAACAAAAGCACCATACTATCACCATAAGTGCCATTATACACAGGAGATCTGTACTTAGTATGCAGTGTCTGTATACAGATAATACAGTGATCACTAGTGAAATTATACACAGGAGCTTTGTATACAGTGTATAGTGTCAGTGTATAGGTAACACACTGACTCACTAGGTGAGGTCCTTCATCTTTCATCCAGCACAGACCGCCATCATTTCATCCAGCCAGGATTTCTCTCTGCAGGAAATAACACAGTTATCTCGAGCTCCGCTTGTAGAATACATTACTTAATTTTTTCCAACTTCTACATTACACCACATGAAGAAAAAGAGGCGACATAGTGTCATTCTACACAGTAACAGGACCGCCCCCCCATTTAAAACCGTGCCCTCAAAAAATAAAATAAATACATCACTGCAGTAATAATATTCCTAAATTAGCCCCTATGGTAATAATATTCCCCATCCTGGCCACCGTGTGTCTCATTCCTGGCGTCAGCCATATGTTCTCCCATCCTGCCCTCATGAGTATCCATCCTGCCCCATGTGATCTCCCCATCCTGCCCCATATGATCGCCCCATGTGATCTCTCCATCCTGCCCCATCTGTCTCCATCATATCCATCCTGCCCCATGATCCTGCACGATCTGTCTCCAATTCTGCCCCCAGTGTCTCCAATCATGCCCCATGTCTCCATTCTGCCCCCTATGTCTCCAACCATGCCCCCATGTCTGAAAGCCTTCCACTTGTCTTCAATCATGCCCCATGTCTCCCTTCTGCCCCCTATGTCTCCAATCATGCCCCCTGTGTCTCCATTCTGCCCCATCTGTCTCCAATCCTCCCCCATCTTTCATCTTGCCCCGTGTCTCGCATTCTGCCCCAATGTCCAGCATTCTGCCCCAATGTCCAGCATTCTGCCCCCGGGTCTCACAGTCTGCCCCTGTCAGTGTGTCGAGCATTCTGCCCCTGTCAGTGTGTCGAGCATTCTGCCCCTGTCAGTGTGTCGAGCATTCTGCCCCTGTCAGTGTGTCGAGCATTCTGCCCCTGTCAGTGTGTCGAGCATTCTGCCCCTGTCAGTGTGTCGAGCATTCTGCCCCTGTCAGTGTGTCGAGCATTCTGCCCCTGTCAGTGTGTCGAGCATTCTGCCCCTGTCAGTGTGTCGAGCATTCTGCCCCTGTCAGTGTGTCGAGCATTCTGCCCCTGTCAGTGTGTCGAGCATTCTGCCCCTGTCAGTGTGTCGAGCATTCTGCCCCTGTCAGTGTGTCGAGCATTCTGCCCCTGTCAGTGTGTCGAGCATTCTGCCCCTGTCAGTGTGTCGAGCATTCTGCCCCTGTCAGTGTGTCGAGCATTCTGCCCCTGTCAGTGTGTCGAGCATTCTGCCCCTGTCAGTGTGTCGAGCATTCTGCCCCTGTCAGTGTGTCGAGCATTCTGCCCCTGTCAGTGTGTCGAGCATTCTGCCCCTGTCAGTGTGTCGAGCATTCTGCCCCTGTCAGTGTGTCGAGCATTCTGCCCCTGTCAGTGTGTCGAGCATTCTGCCCCTGTCAGTGTGTCGAGCATTCTGCCCCTGTCAGTGTGTCGAGCATTCTGCCCCTGTCAGTGTGTCGAGCATTCTGCCCCTGTCAGTGTGTCGAGCATTCTGCCCCTGTCAGTGTGTCGAGCATTCTGCCCCTGTCAGTGTGTCGAGCATTCTGCCCCTGTCAGTGTGTCGAGCATTCTGCCCCTGTCAGTGTGTCGAGCATTCTGCCCCTGTCAGTGTGTCGAGCATTCTGCCCCTGTCAGTGTGTCGAGCATTCTGCCCCTGTCAGTGTGTCGAGCATTCTGCCCCTGTCAGTGTGTCGAGCATTCTGCCCCTGTCAGTGTGTCGAGCATTCTGCCCCTGTCAGTGTGTCGAGCATTCTGCCCCTGTCAGTGTGTCGAGCATTCTGCCCCTGTCAGTGTGTCGAGCATTCTGCCCCTGTCAGTGTGTCGAGCATTCTGCCCCTGTCAGTGTGTCGAGCATTCTGCCCCTGTCAGTGTGTCGAGCATTCTGCCCCTGTCAGTGTGTCGAGCATTCTGCCCCTGTCAGTGTGTCGAGCATTCTGCCCCTGTCAGTGTGTCGAGCATTCTGCCCCTGTCAGTGTGTCGAGCATTCTGCCCCTGTCAGTGTGTCGAGCATTCTGCCCCTGTCAGTGTGTCGAGCATTCTGCCCCTGTCAGTGTGTCGAGCATTCTGCCCCTGTCAGTGTGTCGAGCATTCTGCCCCTGTCAGTGTGTCGAGCATTCTGCCCCTGTCAGTGTGTCGAGCATTCTGCCCCTGTCAGTGTGTCGAGCATTCTGCCCCTGTCAGTGTGTCGAGCATTCTGCCCCTGTCAGTGTGTCGAGCATTCTGCCCCTGTCAGTGTGTCGAGCATTCTGCCCCTGTCAGTGTGTCGAGCATTCTGCCCCTGTCAGTGTGTCGAGCATTCTGCCCCTGTCAGTGTGTCGAGCATTCTGCCCCTGTCAGTGTGTCGAGCATTCTGCCCCTGTCAGTGTGTCGAGCATTCTGCCCCTGTCAGTGTGTCGAGCATTCTGCCCCTGTCAGTGTGTCGAGCATTCTGCCCCGGTCAGTGTGTCGAGCATTCTGCCCCGGTCAGTGTGTCGAGCATTCTGCCCCGGTCAGTGTGTCGAGCATTCTGCCCCGGTCAGTGTGTCGAGCATTCTGCCCCGGTCAGTGTGTCGAGCATTCTGCCCCGGTCAGTGTGTCGAGCATTCTGCCCCGGTCAGTGTGTCGAGCATTCTGCCCCGGTCAGTGTGTCGAGCATTCTGCCCCGGTCAGTGTGTCGAGCATTCTGCCCCGGTCAGTGTGTCGAGCATTCTGCCCCGGTCAGTGTGTCGAGCATTCTGCCCCGGTCAGTGTGTCGAGCATTCTGCCCCGGTCAGTGTGTCGAGCATTCTGCCCCGGTCAGTGTGTCGAGCATTCTGCCCCGGTCAGTGTGTCGAGCATTCTGCCCCGGTCAGTGTGTCGAGCATTCTGCCCCGGTCAGTGTGTCGAGCATTCTGCCCCGGTCAGTGTGTCGAGCATTCTGCCCCGGTCAGTGTGTCGAGCATTCTGCCCCGGTCAGTGTGTCGAGCATTCTGCCCCGGTCAGTGTGTCGAGCATTCTGCCCCTGTCAGTGTGTCGAGCATTCTGCCCCTGTCAGTGTGTCGAGCATTCTGCCCCGGTCAGTGTGTCGAGCATTCTGCCCCGGTCAGTGTGTCGAGCATTCTGCCCCGGTCAGTGTGTCGAGCATTCTGCCCCGGTCAGTGTGTCGAGCATTCTGCCCCTGTCAGTGTGTCGAGCATTCTGCCCCTGTCAGTGTGTCGAGCATTCTGCCCCTGTCAGTGTGTCGAGCATTCTGCCCCTGTCAGTGTGTCGAGCATTCTGCCCCTGTCAGTGTGTCGAGCATTCTGCCCCTGTCAGTGTGTCGAGCATTCTGCCCCTGTCAGTGTGTCGAGCATTCTGCCCCTGTCAGTGTGTCGAGCATTCTGCCCCTGTCAGTGTGTCGAGCATTCTGCCCCTGTCAGTGTGTCGAGCATTCTGCCCCTGTCAGTGTGTCGAGCATTCTGCCCCTGTCAGTGTGTCGAGCATTCTGCCCCTGTCAGTGTGTCGAGCATTCTGCCCCTGTCAGTGTGTCGAGCATTCTGCCCCTGTCAGTGTGTCGAGCATTCTGCCCCTGTCAGTGTGTCGAGCATTCTGCCCCTGTCAGTGTGTCGAGCATTCTGCCCCTGTCAGTGTGTCGAGCATTCTGCCCCTGTCAGTGTGTCGAGCATTCTGCCCCTGTCAGTGTGTCGAGCATTCTGCCCCTGTCAGTGTGTCGAGCATTCTGCCCCTGTCAGTGTGTCGAGCATTCTGCCCCTGTCAGTGTGTCGAGCATTCTGCCCCTGTCAGTGTGTCGAGCATTCTGCCCCTGTCAGTGTGTCGAGCATTCTGCCCCTGTCAGTGTGTCGAGCATTCTGCCCCTGTCAGTGTGTCGAGCATTCTGCCCCTGTCAGTGTGTCGAGCATTCTGCCCCTGTCAGTGTGTCGAGCATTCTGCCCCTGTCAGTGTGTCGAGCATTCTGCCCCTGTCAGTGTGTCGAGCATTCTGCCCCTGTCAGTGTGTCGAGCATTCTGCCCCTGTCAGTGTGTCGAGCATTCTGCCCCTGTCAGTGTGTCGAGCATTCTGCCCCTGTCAGTGTGTCGAGCATTCTGCCCCTGTCAGTGTGTCGAGCATTCTGCCCCTGTCAGTGTGTCGAGCATTCTGCCCCTGTCAGTGTGTCGAGCATTCTGCCCCTGTCAGTGTGTCGAGCATTCTGCCCCTGTCAGTGTGTCGAGCATTCTGCCCCTGTCAGTGTGTCGAGCATTCTGCCCCTGTCAGTGTGTCGAGCATTCTGCCCCTGTCAGTGTGTCGAGCATTCTGCCCCTGTCAGTGTGTCGAGCATTCTGCCCCTGTCAGTGTGTCGAGCATTCTGCCCCCGTCAGTGTGTCGAGCCTTCTGCCCCCGTCAGTGTGTCGAGCCTTCTGCCCCCGTCAGTGTGTCGAGCCTTCTGCCCCCGTCAGTGTGTCGAGCCTTCTGCCCCCGTCAGTGTGTCGAGCCTTCTGCCCCCGTCAGTGTGTCGAGCCTTCTGCCCCCGTCAGTGTGTCGAGCCTTCTGCCCCCGTCAGTGTGTCGAGCCTTCTGCCCCCGTCAGTGTGTCGAGCCTTCTGCCCCCGTCAGTGTGTCGAGCCTTCTGCCCCCGTCAGTGTGTCGAGCCTTCTGCCCCCGTCAGTGTGTCGAGCCTTCTGCCCCCGTCAGTGTGTCGAGCCTTCTGCCCCGTCAGTGTGTCGAGCCTTCTGCCCCCGTCAGTGTGTCGAGCCTTCTGCCCCCGTCAGTGTGTCGAGCCTTCTGCCCCCGTCAGTGTGTCGAGCCTTCTGCCCCCGTCAGTGTGTCGAGCCTTCTGCCCCCGTCAGTGTGTCGAGCCTTCTGCCCCCGTCAGTGTGTCGAGCCTTCTGCCCCCGTCAGTGTGTCGAGCCTTCTGCCCCCGTCAGTGTGTCGAGCCTTCTGCCCCCGTCAGTGTGTCGAGCCTTCTGCCCCCGTCAGTGTGTCGAGCCTTCTGCCCCCGTCAGTGTGTCGAGCCTTCTGCCCCCGTCAGTGTGTCGAGCCTTCTGCCCCCGTCAGTGTGTCGAGCCTTCTGCCCCCGTCAGTGTGTCCAGCCTTCTGCCCCCGTCAGTGTGTCCAGCCTTCTGCCCCCGTCAGTGTGTCCAGCCTTCTGCCCCCGTCAGTGTGTCCAGCATTCTGCCCCCGTCAGTGTGTCCAGCATTCTGCCCCCGTCAGTGTGTCCAGCATTCTGCCCCCGTCAGTGTGTCCAGCATTCTGCCCCCGTCAGTGTGCCCAGCATTCTGCCCCCCAGGCCCCCCTGGATCGCCGCTCTCAAAGAAAAAAAAACCCACGAGTTCTTACCTGGCCATGCTCCTGCGCCGGGCGAAGCTCCCTCCAGACGCACTCGCCGGGCCCGGTGGCTGAGAATGACGTCAGACGCCGGCGAGTGCGCACTGCGGCCCTATTCATCTGCCAGCCTCAGACTGGCTGGCGGCTGTTAACTATTGACGCGTGGGCCCGCACGTCAATAGCATGCCGCAGCACCTACAGGGGGGGCCCGGTGAGCAGATGAGACGGGGCCCGATGCGGGCCCCCTCTGCTCACCGGGCCCCATACGCCAGTCACGGTTGTAATGCCCTGATGGCGGCCCTGGACAGATGGGCTGGATCATGGGGCAGATGGGGAAGGATAATGGGGCTGGATCATGGGACAGATGGGGCTGGATCATGGGACAGATGGGGCAGGATCATGGGACAGATGGGGCAGGATCATGGAACAGATGGGGCAGGATGGAGTCAGATGAGGCTGGACGGGACCACATGTGGGATCAGGAATGAGACACATGGGGGCCAGGTGGGGGATATTATTACCATAGGGGCTAATTAAGGGATATTATTACTGCAGTGATGTATTTATTTTATTTTTTGAGGATACTGTTTTAAATGAGGGGGGGGGAGCGGTCCAGTTACTGTGCAGAGCGACACTGTCGCTTTTTTTTTCTTCATCTGGTTTAGTGTAGAAGTTGGGGGAAAAAATTAAGTAATGTGTTCTGCAAGCGGTGCCCTAGGAAACTGTTATTTCCTGCAGAGATGAGCCCTGGCTGGAAGAAGTGATGGCGGTCTGTGCTGGATGAAGATGAAAAGTGAAGATGAAAGACTTCACCTAGAGACGTCACTGGTGAGTCACTGTGTTACCTGTACACTGACACTATACATTGTATACTATATACAGAGGTCCTGTGTACAATGTCACCAGTGATCACTGTATTACCTTTACACTGACACTGTATGCAGACCTCCTGTGTATAATGTCATTGATCACTGTATAACATGTACAATATATGCAGCGCTCGTGGGTATAATGTCACTGTTGATCACTGTATTACCTGTACACTGATACAGTATACAGAGCTCCTGTGTATAATGTCACCGGCAATCACTTCATTATCTGTACCAGGACACTGCATACTAAGTACAGATCTCCTGTGTAAAATGGCACTTATGGTGATATTAGTATTGTGTTTTTTTTATTAATGATCAGTATAGTAGTATTTAGTCACTATATGGTGGTAATATGTTGTCCAGCCATGGTGTGGCGATATTTGTTCCTTGTATGTGATTTGGTCATTATGTGGTCTGTCATGGTGTGGTGGTATTTGTCCCTTGTATGTGGTATTATTGGTCACCATGTGGTGGTAATATGTGGTCTGGTCATGGCATGGTGGTATTTGTCCCTTGTATGTGACACTATCCGGTCACTTTGGTGGTAAAATGTGGTCTGGTCATGGTGCGGTGGTATTTGTCCCCTGTATGTGATGTTATTGGTCATTTTAAAAATTGAAAAATAAATAAAAATATACCTAAATTGAACTGCTTATTTTAAGAAGTGATTAATAGGTTAGAGTAGAGCTCGGCCAAAAGAGTCTATCTTGTTGTGGTGGCGGCTTTAAAAAAATCTTTTGGCCAAAACAAAAGCTGCTTGGCTATATGTGTGACCTGGTGATGAGAACTGTTAATGTTTGATTGGTGAGGACTTGGTGCAGATGTGGAATTTTTCTATGAGTGGGCGTAAGACTGTGGAAGGTTCGAAGGGTGGAGGCAGGGCTGGGGTGGAGCCTGGGTGGAGTCTCAAGGGAGCCCTGAAAATTTTGCCAGTATGAAGCCCCAAAATTCCTAGTGGCAGCCCTGCTGAAAGGGATTATGTTATTCAAGAAATTATGCAACACAAATAATAAACAAACATTGAAAAGATAAAACTATTTAGAAGAGACTAAGATTTAATAATCCAAATAAGTCAGCAGCAAAAGTTAGTCCACATCTGATAGTGGCACGCGAGAAAACATTTCAGTCCACATCTGATAGTGGAACGCAAGAAAACAAATGTCAGTTCACATCTGATAGTGGAATGCGAGAAAACAAATGTCAGTCCACATCTGATAGTGGAACGTGAGAAAACAAATGTTAGTCCACATCAGATAGTGGAACGTGAGAAAACAAATGTCAGTCCACATCTGATAGTGGAACGCGAGAAAACAAATGTTAGTCCACATCAGATAGTGGAACGTGAGAAAACAAATGTCAGTCCACATCTGATAGTGGAACGCGAGAAAACAAATGTTAGTCCACATCAGATAGTGGAACGTGAGAAAACAAATGTCAGTCCACATCTGATAGTGGAACGCGAGAAAACAAATGTCAGTTCACATCTGATAGTGGAACACGAGAAAACAAATGTCAGTTCACATCTGATAGTGGAACGCGAGAAAACAAATGTCAGTTCACATCTGATAGTGGAACGTGAGAAAACAAATGTCTGTCCACATCAGATAGTGGAACGTGAGTGTTGTGAATTCTGTTGTCGAACTCCCTCCTGTGGTCGTGAATGGTACTTCGGCGAGTTCTGTCCATGGACTCCCTCTGGTGGCTGTGAGTGGAGCTGCTGCTTCTGAGGTTCCTTACACAGGTGACCTGGTTTATCCTTTGGTTGGCTGCTCTATTTAACTCCACTCAGATCGTTACTCCATGCCAGCTGTCAATGTTCCTGCATTGGTTCAGTTCGCTCTTGGATCTTTCTGGTGACCTGTCTACTCCAGCAGAAGCTAAGTTCCTGATAGTTATTATTTGTTCATTGTTTCCTTGTCCAGCTGGTTATCATGATTTTGTCTTGCTAGCTGGAAGCTCTGGAATGCAGAGTGGCATCTCCGCACCGTTAGTCGGTGCGGAGGTCTTTTTGCACACTCTGCGTGGTCTTTTGTAGTTTTTTGTGCTAACCGCTAAGATACCTTTCCTATCCTCTGTCTGTTTGGTAAGTCTGACCTCCCTTTGCTGAAACCTGTTTCATTTCTGCGTTTGTGACTTTCATCTTTACTCACAGTCAATATATGTGGGGGGCTGCCTTTTCCTTTGGGGAATTTCTCTGAGGCAAGGCAGGCTTTATTTTCTATCTCTAGGGCTAGCTAGCTTTTAGGCTGTGAAGAGGCGTCTAGGGAGAGTCAGGAACGCTCCACGGCTATTTCTAGTTGTGTAATAGGATTAGGGGTTGCGGTCAGCAGAGCTCCCACATCCCAGAGCTTGTCCTGTGTGAGTTCAACTATCAGGTCGTGCCGGGTGCTCCTAACCACCAGGTCCATAACAGTACAGCTGGCCCAAAGTATTAATGCATCTCAATAGAGGGATAAGAGAAGTTCTGAGACCATTTTTTTTTTCTTTGCACTGTGTTTTGTCTTTCTTCTCCCCTAAACCTTTGGGTGGTTCAGGACACAGGTGTAGATATGGACATTCAAGGTCTGTCCTCTTGTGTGGATCGTCTCACTGCAAGGGTACAAAACATTCAAGATTTTGTGGTTCAGAATCCGATGTTAGAGCCTAGAATTCCTATTCCTGATTTATTTTCTGGGGATAGATCTAAGTTCTTGAATTTCAAAAATAATTGTAAACTTTTTCTAGCTTTGAAACCCCGCTCCTCTGGTGACCCCGTTCAACAAGTAAAAATCATTATTTCTTTGTTGCGTGGTGATCCTCAAGACTGGGCTTTTTCCCTTGCGCCAGGAGATCCTGCATTGCGTGATGTTGATGCGTTTTTTCTGCTTTATGATGAACCAAATTCAGTGGATCAGGCAGAGAAAATCTTGCTGGCTTTGTGTCAGGGTCAGGATGAAGCGGAGGTGTACTGTCAGAAGTTTAGAAAGTGGTCTGTGCTTACTCAGTGGAATGAGTGTGCCCTGGCGGCAATTTTCAGAAAGGGTCTTTCTGAAGCCCTTAAGGATGTCATGGTGGGATTTCCCACGCCTGCTGGTCTGAATGAGTCTATGTCCTTGGCCATTCAGATCGATCGGCGCTTGCGTGAGCGCAAAGCTGTGCACCATTTGGCGGTATTCCCTGAGCATAGGCCTGAGTCTATGCAATGTGATAGGATTTTGACCAGAGCTGAACGGCAAGAACACAGACGTCGGAATGGGCTGTGTTTTTACTGTGGTGATTCCACTCATGCTATCTCCGATTGTCCTAAGCGCACTAAGCGGTTCGCTAGGTCTGCCACCATTGGTACGGTACAGTCTAAATTTCTTTTGTCCGTTACTCTGATTTGCTCTCTGTCGTCCTATTCTGTTATGGCATTTGTGGATTCAGGCACTGCCCTGAATTTGATGGACTTGGAGTTTGCCAGGCGCTGTGGTTTTTTCTTGGAGCCCTTGCAGTATCCTATTCCATTGAGAGGAATTGATGCTACGCCTTTGGCCAAGAATAAGCCTCAGTACTGGACTCAATTGACCATGTGCATGGCTCCTGCACATCAGGAGGATATTCGCTTTTTGGTGTTGCATAATCTGCATGATGTGGTCGTTTTGGGGTTGCCATGCCTACAGGTCCATAATCCAGTGTTGGATTGGAAATCTATGTCTGTGTCCGGCTGGGGTTGTCAGGGGGTACATGGTGATGTTCCATTGTTGTCAATTTCGCCTTCCACTCCTTCTGAGGTCCCTGAGTTTTTGTCAGATTACCGGGATGTATTTGAAGAGCCCAAATCCGGTACCCTACCTCCTCATAGGGATTGCGATTGTGCTATTAATTTGATTCCTGGTAGTAAGTTTCCTAAAGGCCGACTGTTTAATTTATCTGTGCCAGAGCACGCCGCTATGCAGAGTTATATAAAGGAATCCTTGGAGAAGAGTCATACCCGCCCATCGTCGTCACCATTGGGAGCAGGGTTATTTTTTGTGGCCAAAAAGGATGGCTCTTTGAGACCTTGTATTGATTACCGCCTTCTTAATAAGATCACAGTCAAATTTCAGTATCCTTTGCCGCTGCTGTCTGATTTGTTTGCTCGGATTAAGGGGACTAGTTGGTTCACCAAGATAGATCTTCGAGGGGCGTATAATCTTGTGCGAATTAAACAGGGCGATGAATGGAAAACAGCATTTAATACGCCCGAGGGCCATTTTGAGTACCTGGTTATGCCATTCGGGCTTTCTAATGCTCCATCTGTGTTTCAGTCCTTTATGCATGACATCTTCCGAGAGTATCTGGATAGATTCATGATTGTATATTTGGATGACATTTTGGTCTTTTCGGATGATTGGGAGTCTCATGTGAAGCAGGTCAGAATGGTGTTCCAGGTCCTTCGTGCAAATTCCTTGTTTGTGAAGGGGTCAAAGTGTCTCTTTGGAGTTCAGAAGGTTTCATTTTTGGGTTTCATTTTTTTCCCCTTCTACTATCGAGATGGACCCTGTTAAAGTTCAGGCCATTTATGATTGGACTCAGCCGACATCTGTGAAGAGCCTGCAGAAGTTCCTGGGCTTTGCTAATTTTTACCGTCGCTTCATCGCTAATTTTTCTAGTATTGCTAAACCGTTGACTGATTTGACCAAGAAAGGTGCTGATGTGGTCAATTGGTCCTCTGCGGCTGTAGAGGCTTTTCAGGAGTTGAAGCGTCGTTTTTCTTCTGCCCCTGTGTTGTGCCAGCCAGATGTTTCGCTCCCGTTTCAGGTCGAGGTTGATGCTTCTGAGATTGGAGCAGGGGCTGTTTTGTCGCAAAGAAGTTCTGATGAACTTCGGTGATGAAACCATGTGCCTTCTTTTCTAGAAAATTCTCGCCTGCTGAGCGCAATTATGATGTTGGCAATCGAGAGTTTTTGGCCATGAAGTGGGCATTCGAGGAGTGGCGACATTGGCTTGAAGGAGCTAAACATCGCGTGGTGGTCTTGACGGATCACAAGAATTTGACTTATCTCGAGTCTGCCAAACGGTTGAATCCTAGACAGGCTCGATGGTCGCTTTTTTTTTTCCCGTTTTGATTTTGTGGTTTCATACCTTCCGGGATCTAAGAATGTGAAGGCTGATGCCCTGTCAAGGAGTTTTGTGCCTGACTCTCCGGGTGTTCTGGAGCCGGCGGGTATTCTTAAAGAGGGGGTAATTTTGTCTGCCATCTCCCCTGATTTGCGGCGCATGCTCCAGAAGTTTCAGGCTGATAGACCTGACCGTTGCCCAGCGGAGAAACTGTTTGTCCCTGATAGATGGACTAGTAGAGTTATCTCTGAGGTTCATTGTTCGGTGTTGGCTGGTCATCCTGGAATCTTTGGTACCAGAGATTTGGTGGCTAGATCCTTTTGGTGGCCTTCTTTGTCACGGGATGTGCGTTCTTTTGTGCAGTGCTGTGGGACTTGTGCTCGGGCTAAGCCCTGCTGTTCTCGTGCCAGTGGGTTGCTTTTGCCCTTGCCGGTCCCGAAGAGGCCCTGGACGCATATTTCCATGGATTTTATTTCTGATCTCCCTGTTTCTCAAAGGATGTCGGTCATTTGGGTGGTTTGTGATCGCTTCTCTAAGATGGTCCATTTGGTACCCTTTTCTAAATTGCCTTCCTCCTCTGATTTGGTGCCATTGTTTTTCCAGCATGTGGTTCGTTTGCATGGCATTCCGGAGAACATCGTCTCGGACAGAGGTTCCCAGTTTGTTTCGAGGTTTTGGCGGTCCTTTTGTGCTAAGATGGGCATTGATTTGTCTTTTTCTTCGGCTTTCCATCCTCAGACTAATGGCCAAACCGAACGAACTAATCAGACTTTGGAAACATATCTGAGATTCTTTGTTTCTGCTGATCAGGATGATTGGGTGTCCTTCTTGCCTTTGGCTGAGTTCGCCGTTAATAATCGGGCCAGCTCGGCTACTTTGGTTCCCCTTTTTTCTGTAATTCTGGTTTCCATCCTCGTTTCTCTTCAGGGCAGGTTGAGCCTTCGGACTGTCCTGGTGTAGATACTGTGGTGGATAGGTTGCAGCAGATTTGGACTCATGTGGTGGACAATTTGACATTGTCCCAGGAGAAGGCTCAACGTTTCGCTAACCGCCGGCGCTGTGTTGGTCCCCGACTTTGTGTTGGGGATTTGGTTTGGTTGTCATCTCGTCATGTTCCTATGAAGGTTTCCTCTCCTAAGTTTAAGCCTCATTTCATTGGGCCATATAAGATTTCTGAAGTTCTTAATCCTGTGTCATTTCGTTTGGACCTACCAGCTTCTTTTGCCATCCATAATGTGTTCCATAGGTCGTTGTTGCGGAGATACGTGGTGCCTATGGTTCCCTCCGTTGATCCTCCTGCCCCGGTGTTGGTTGAGGGGGAGTTGGAGTATGTGGTGGAGAAGATTTTGGATTCTCGTGTTTCGAGACGGAAACTCCAGTACCTGGTCAAGTGGAAGGATTATGGTCAGGAGGATAATTCCTGGGTTTTTGCCTCTGATGTTCATGCTGCCGATCTAGTTCGTGCCTTTCATTTGGCTCATCCTGATCGGCCTGGGGGCTCTGGTGAGGGTTCGGTGACCCCTCCTCAAGGAGGGGGGGTACGGTTGTGAATTCTGTTGTCGAACTCCCTCCTGTGGTCGTGAATGGTACTTCGGCGAGTTCTGTCCATGGACTCCCTCTGGTGGCTGTGAGTTGAGCTGCTGCTTCTGAGGTTCCTTACACAGGTGACGTGGTTTATCCTTTGGTTGGCTGCTCTATTTAACTCCACTCAGATCGTTACTCCATGCCAGCTGTCAATGTTCCTGCATTGGTTCAGTTCGCTCTTGGATCTTTCTGGTGACCTGTCTACTCCAGCAGAAGCTAAGTTCCTGATAGTTATTATTTGTTCATTGTTTCCTTGTCCAGCTGGTTATCATGATTTTGTCTTGCTAGCTGGAAGCTCTGGAATGCAGAGTGGCATCTCCGCACCGTTAGTCGGTGCGGAGGTCTTTTTGCACACTCTGCGTGGTCTTTTGTAGTTTTTTGTGCTAACCGCAAAGATACCTTTCCTATCCTCTGTCTGTCTGTTTGGTAAGTCTGGCCTCCCTTTGCTGAAACCTGTTTCATTTCTGCGTTTGTGACTTTCATCTTTACTCACAGTCAATATATGTGGGGGGCTGCCTTTTCCTTTGGGGAATTTCTCTGAGGCAAGGCAGGCTTTATTTTCTATCTCTAGGGCTAGCTAGCTTTTAGGCTGTGAAGAGGTGTCTAGGGAGAGTCAGGAACGCTCCACGGCTATTTCTAGTTGTGTGATAGGATTAGGGGTTGCGGTCAGCAGAGCTCCCACATCCCAGAGCTTGTCCTGTGTGAGTTTAACTATCAGGTCGTGCCGGGTGCTCCTAACCACCAGGTCCATAACACGTGAGAAAACAAATGTCAGTCCACATCAGATAGTGGAACGCGAGAAAACAAATGTCAGTTTACATCTGATAGTGGAATGCGAGTAAACAAATGTCTGTCCACATCAGATAGTGGAATGTGAGAAAACAAATGTCAGTTCACATCTGATAGTGGAACGTGAGAATACAAATGTCTGTCCACATTAGATAGTGGAATGCGAGAAAACAAATGTCTGTCCACATCTGATAGTGGAACGCGAGAAAACAAATGTCAGTCCACATCAGATAGTGGAACGCGAGAAAACAAATGTCTGTCCACATGTGATAGTGGAATGAGAGAAAACAAATGTCTGTCCACATCTGATAGTGGAATGCGAGAAAACAAATGTCTGTCCACATCTGATAGTGGAATGCGAGAAAACAAATGTCTGTCCACATCTGATAGTGGAACGCGAGAAAACAAATGTCAGTCCACATCAGATAGTGGAACGTGAGAAAACAAATGTCAGTCCACATCTGATAGTGGAATGAGAGAAAACAAATGTCAGTCCACATCTGATAGTGGAATGCGAGAAAACAAATGTTTGTCCACATCAGATAGTGGAATGCGAGAAAACAAATGTCAGTCCACATCAGATAGTGGAACGCGAGAAAGCAAATGTCTGTCCACATCTGATAGTAGAACGCGAGAAAACAAATGTCTGTCCACATCTGATAGTGGAATGAGAGAAAACAAATGTCAGTCCACATCAGATAGTGGAACGCGAGAAAACAAATGTCTGTCCACATCTGATAGTGGAATGCGAGAAAACAAATGTCAGTCCACATCAGATAGTGGAACATGAGAAAACAAATGTCTGTCCACATCAGATAGTGGAACGTGAGAAAACAAATGTCTGTTCAGATCTGATAGTGGAACGTGAGAAAACAAATGTCTGTTCAGATCTGATAGTGGAACGTGAGATAACAAATGTCTGTCCACATCAGATAGTGGAACGTGAGAAATCAAATGTCTGTCCACATCTGATAGTGGAACGCGAGAAAACTGTTATTTGTCCTATAGCAGTAGAGCTTTATGTATCAGATGCTCCACATAGTGTCTAATACCCAAAGCCTGATACAGCAGAGATGTCCACCGCGTGTAATAAAGGCGTACCGAGAAGAAAGTGGAGATTGAGCATAATGTATAATAACCATGAGGTAGATAATACATAATAAATATAAAGTGTGCATATGTACTAGGAAGAGTGAGTAACATCTGTGTGTGTGCAGGGGTCTGTCTGGCGTGTGTGTGTGCGGGACCCAATGCTTGTGGGTGTGCGTACCCAGGACCCAACGCCTGTGTGTGTGCACAGGACCCAACCTGTGTGGGTGTGCGCGTGCGGGACCCAGCGTGTGTGCTTGTGGAACCTGTTGCTGGTAACTAGTCTAAGGTTCATGCTGGATATAAGTAGAATCAGTGGGTCTCATCACAGCAAGGGAGCAGCTGCTGGGTGTTCTCAAGATCAATATCTGCCTAGCACATATAGCAATAGAGGTGAAGTGCATAAAAAATGCAATGCAAAGGTAAATCAACTGGAAGTGGACACGCAAGAGATATGTTATGGTCAGGAAATAAGTTGGAGTAGTTGTCATGTGACCACTTATGTGATTTGCACACTTACAGTCACGTTCCGATGAGCTCCCCAGCATGAATCTCTCATGGTTCAGTGAAACACTACAACCCCAGCTTTATTGAGAGAAGCAAGAAGAGAAGCTGGTCTGCACGTGGCCTGAGTCGGATTCTGACAGTGCACATATTACACTCTTAGGACTGGGCATCCTACAGGGCTTAATTTTTATAATCAAACAGGCTGTCCAGGTATGTGATAAAAGTCTGCAGTCATTCTATGTGACTCAGGATTCCTCACAGCACACGCACTGCAAGCTGCCAGGATTCTCCCACGCTGTTGGTGAAAGCTGTGGTCTATTGACTGAAAGTATGCAAATTGTATACACATTCCAACTAGACATGCTAGGTCTCGCTCGATACAGGTGAAGTGTGTCAGGCAGCACATGTTTAGGTGGCATGTGAACATATGTATGCAGATCGCATACTATTGGTCATGTGGTCTCCTGCTCTCACTGCCAACCCCAGAGAATCCTGACAATGGACAGTGTGTACTGTAAAGATTCAGAAGTCTTCAGTCACATAGAATGACTACAGACTTTCATCAGAAACCTGGACAACCCCTTTATTGCTCCTAACAGAAATACCAATTTAACCCTTAATTTTTCAGACTGCACTTTATTAACATAGCCATGTATCATCTAATATTACAGGTTATGGATTGTTACACTTGTACAGGATCAGAACCAATAACGACGCAGGAATGCATCACCTGAACAGAATTCCCATCAGTACAGAAATACATCACCAGAGCCAACATCAGTACAAGAATATGTCACCAGAACTACCATCAGTACATGAACACAGTACCATGCTTAGTACAACGATAAATTTCAGTGTGAGGTCAATTAAAAATACACTTATATCGAATGAGCCTACAATTCCCATTATGTCCTTAACCCCTTCACCCCGAAGCCTGTTTTCACCTAAGTGACAGGGCCAATTTTAACAATTCTGACCACTGTCCCTTTATGAGGTTATAACTCTGAAACGCTTCAATGGATCCTGGCGATTCTGACATTTTCTCGTGACATATTGTACTTCATGATAGTGGTAAAATTTATTTGATATTACCTTTGTTTATTTGTGAAAAAAATGGAAATTTGGCAAAAATTTTGAAAATTTTGCAATTTTTAAACTTTGAATTTTTATACCCTTGCATTAGAGACTCATATCGCACAAATTAGTTAATAAATAACATTTCCCACATGTCTACTTTACATCAGCAACATTTTGGAACCAATTTTTTTTTCGTTAGGGAGTTATAAGGGTTAAAAGTTAAACAGCGATTTCTCATTTTTTCATCAACTTTTATAAAACCATTTTTTGTAGGGACCACATCATATTTGAAGTCACTTTGAGAGGCTTATAGGATTTAAAATACCCAAAAGTGACACCATTCTAAAAACTACACCCCCCGAGGTACTCAAAACCACATTCAAGAAGTTTATTAACCCTTCAGGTGCTTCACAGGAATTAACGGAATGTGGAAGGAAAAAAATAACATTTAACTTTTTTTTTCACATAATGATCTTTTAGCAACATTTTTTTTATTTTCACAAGGGTAAAAGAAGAAAATGGACCACGAAAGTTGTTGTGCAATTCCTTCTGAATACACTGATACCCCATATGTGGGAGAAAACCACTGTCTGGGTGCACGGCAGGGCTCGGAAGGGAAGGAGCGCCTTTTGACTATTTCAAACCAAAATTGGCTGGAATTGAGATCGGACACCATGTCCCGTTTGGAGAGCCCCTGATGTACCTAAACAGTGGAAAACCGCCACAAGTGACCCCATTTTGGAAACTAGACCCTTCAAGGAACTTATCTAGCTATGTGGTGAGCACATTGAACCCCCAGGTGCTTCACAAAAGTTTAGAACGTGGAGGCGTAAAAATAAAAATTCACATTTTTCCCCCAAAAATGATCTTTTAACAACAATTTTTTTATCTTCACAAGTGTAAAAGGAGAAAATGGACCACTAAAGTTGTTGACCAATTTATCCTGAATACACTGATGCCCCATATGTGGGGGAAAACCACTGTTTGGGCACACGGCAGGGCTCGGAAGGGAAGGAGCGCCATTTGACTTTTACAAACCAAAATTGGCTGGAATTGAGATTGGACACCATGTCCCGTTTGGAGAGCCACTGATGTGCCTAAACAGTGGAAAACCGCCACAAGTGACCCCATTTTGGAAACTAGACCCTTCAAGGAACTTATCTAGCTATGTAGTGAGCACATTGAACCCCCAGGTGCTTCACAAAAGTTTAGAACGTGGAGGCGTAAAAATAAAAATTCACATTTTTCCCGCAAAAATGATCTTTTAACAACAATTTTTTTATCTTCACAAGTGTAAAAGGAGAAAATTGACCACTAAAGTTGTTGACCAATTTATCCTGAATACACTGATACCCCATATGTGGGGGAAAACCACTGCTTGGGCACACGGCAGGGCTCGGAAGGGAAGGAGCGCCATTTGACTTTTACAAACCAAAATTGGCTGGAATTGAGATTGGACACCATGTCCCGTTTGGAGAGCCACTGATGTGCCTAAACAGTGGAAAACCGCCACAAGTGACCCCATTTTGGAAACTAGACCCTTCAAGGAACTTATCTAGCTATGTGGTGAGCACATTGAATCCCCAGGTGCTTCACAAAAGTTTAGAACGTGGAGGCGTAAAAATAAAAATTCACATTTTTCCCCCAAAAATGATCTTTTAACAACAATTTTTTTATCTTCACAAGTGTAAAAGGAGAAAATGGACCACTAAAGTTGTTGACCAATTTATCCTGAATACACTGATACCCCATATGTGGGGGAAAACCACTGTTTGGGCACACGGCAGGGCTCGGAAGGGAAGGAGCGCCATTTGACTTTTACAAACCAAAATTGGCTGGAATTGAGATTGGACACCATGTCCCGTTTGGAGAGCCACTGATGTGCCTAAACAGTGGAAAACCGCCACAAGTGACCCCATTTTGGAAACTAGACCCTTCAAGGAACTTATCTAGCTATGTGGTGAGCACATTGAACCCCCAGATGCTTCACAAAAGTTTAGAACGTGGAGGCGTAAAAATAAAAATTCACATTTTTCCCCCAAAAATGATCTTTTAACAACAATTTTTTTTATCTTCACAAGTGTAAAAGGAGAAAATGGACCACTAAAGTTGTTGACCAATTTATCCTGAATACACTGATACCCCATATGTGGGGGAAAACCACTGCTTGGGCACACGGCAGGGCTCGGAAGGGAAGGAGCGCCATTTGACTTTTACAAACCAAAATTGGCTGGAATTGAGATCGGACACCATGTCCCGTTTGGAGAGCCCCTGATGTGCCTAAACAGTGGAAAACCACCACAAGTGACCCCATTTTGGAAACTAGACCCTTCAAGGAACTTATCTAGCTATGTGGTGAGCACATTGAACCCCCAGGTGCTTCACAAAAGTTTAGAACGTAGAGGCGTAAAAATAAAAATTCACATTTTTTTTCCCAAAAATGATCTTTTAACAACAATTTTTTTATCTTCACAAGTGTAAAAGGAGAAAATGGACCACTAAAGTTGTTGACCAATTTATCCTGAATACACTGATACCCCATATGTGGGGAAAAACCACTGTTTGTGCGCATGGCTGAGCTCGGAAGGGAAGGAGCAGCATTTGGAATGCAGACTTAAGGTACCGTCACACTTAGCGACGCTGCAGCGATACCGACAACGATCCGGATCGCTGCAGCGTCGCTGTTTGGTCGCTGGAGAGCTGTCACACAGACAGCTCTCCAGCGACCAACGATCCCGAGGTCCCCGGTAACCAGGGTAAACATCGGGTAACTAAGCGCAGGGCCGCGCTTAGTAACCCGATGTTTACCCTGGTTACCAGCGTAAAAAAACAAACAGTACATACTTACATTCAGCTGTCTGTCCCTTGCCGTCTGGTTCCTGCACTGACTGCTGGCCGCAAAGTGAAAGTGAAAGCACAGCACAGCGGTGAGTCACACAGCGGTGACTCACCGCTGTGGCTGTGCTCTGCTTTCACTTTATGGCCAGCAGTCAAGGCAGGAACCAGACGGCAAGGGACAGACAGCTGAATGTAAGTATGTACTGTTTGTTTTTTTTACGCTGGTAACCAGGGTAAACAGCGGGTTACTAAGCGCGGCCCTGCGCTTAGTTACCCGATGTTTACCCTGGTTACCAGTGAAGACATCGCTGAATCGGTGTCACACACGCCGATTCAGCGATGTCTGCGGGGAGTCCAGCGACGAAATAAAGTTCTGGACTTTCTTCCCCGACCAGCGATCTCCCAGCAGGGGCCTGATCGCTGCTGCCTGTCACACTGGACGATATCGCTAGCGAGGACGCTGCAACGTCACGGATCGCTAGCGATATCGTCTAGTGTGACAGTACCTTAAGATGGATTGGTCTGCAGGCGTCACGTTGCATTTGCAGAGCCCCTGATGTGCCTAAACAGTGGAAAACCGCCACAAGTGACCCCATTTTGAAAACTGGACCTCCCAAGGAATTTATTTAGATATGTGGTGAGCACCGTAAACCTCCAAGTGCCTCACTCCACAAGTGACCCCATTTTGAAAACTGGACCTCCCAAGGAATTTATTTAGATATGTGGTGAGCACCGTAAACCTCCAAGTGCCTCACTCCACAAGTGACCCCATTTTGAAAACTGGACCTCCCAAGGAATTTATTTAGATATGTGGTGAGCACCGTAAACCTCCAAGTGCCTCACTCCACAAGTGACACCATTTTGAAAACTGGACCTCCCAAGGAATTTATTTAGATATGTGGTGAGCACCGTAAACCTCCAAGTGCCTCACTCCACAAGTGACCCTATTTTTAAAACTGGACCTCCCAAGGAATTTATTTAGATATGTGGTGAGCACCGTAAACCTCCAAGTGCCTCACTCCACAAGTGACCCTATTTTTAAAACTGGACCTCCCAAGGAATTTATTTAGATATGTGGTGAGCACCGTAAACCTCCAAGTGCCTCACTCCACAAGTGACCCTATTTTTAAAACTGGACCTCCCAAGGAATTTATTTAGATATGTGGTGAGCACCGTAAACCTCCAAGTGCCTCACTCCACAAGTGACCCTATTTTTAAAACTGGACCTCCCAAGGAATTTATTTAGATATGTGGTGAGCACCGTAAACCTCCAAGTGCCTCACTCCACAAGTGACCCTATTTTTAAAACTGGACCTCCCAAGGAATTTATTTAGATATGTGGTGAGCACCGTAAACCTGCAAGTGCCTCACTCCACAAGTGACCCCATGTTGGAAACTACACAGTGTGTTGTGTCAACAGGGTATAAACTAATTTTTATTAATTTGTGGACGTGTGGTATGCTTTGAAGCAATCCTTAATGCAAAGGCCAGGTTTCTCAGGGCAGGTTTCACAATGGTAAATTGTGTCCTTTCGGATTCCCCTCTTGGAACATACTCTGCACCGTTTTTGTGATCGTCCTGTCCTCGCTGTTTGGGGAACCTGTCCTGGGAAATGTTGACCTTGGACAATACGGGCACTATCAGATTCAGAAGTACTGGGACCCTCACCTCCCTGAGTGCCAAACATTAGGGCCTTGATGACTACCTCCTGAAACTGAAGGAAGGTCCCCGTATTGCCTGCAGATCGGGACAGCACAAAAGCATTGTACAGTGCCATCTGTACAATGTGCACGGCCAATTTTTTGTACCATACGTAAGCTTTTCGCATGGCACTGTATGGTTGGAGAACCTGATCTGAGAGATCCACACCACCCATGTACCGATTGTAATCCAGGATACAATCTGGCTTTGGGACTTGTGTTGTGGTCCCACGAACAGTGACAAGGGTGCTGTTGTCACGGTGTATGGTGGTCAGGATAAGGACATCCCTTTTGTCCTTATACTTGACCACCAGCATGTTGTCGCTGCATTTGGCTCTGCTTTCCCCTTTTCTTAGCGTTTGCCCAATTAGCGGCTTAGGGAGGCCTCGCTGATTTTTTCGCACGGTGCCACATGCAGCTGTACCTCTGGCAGAGAGGGCCTTGAAGAGTGGGATGCTGGTGTAAAAGTTGTCAATGTAGAGGTGATAACCCTTATCCAGCAGTGGGTGCAGCAATTCCCACACAATTTTCCCACTCACCCCCAGGATGGGGGGGCATTCAGGGGGGTTAATCTGGGTGTCCTTACCCTCGTAGACCCTAAATCTGTGGGTGTACCCTGAGGTACTCTCGCACAGTTTGTACAACTTTATTCCGTACCTGGACCTCTTACTGGGCAGGTACTGTCGGAATTTTAGCCTCCCTTTGAAATGAACGAGAGATTCATCAATAGCGATGTCCCTCTGGGGTGTGTACGCCTCAGCAAATTTTCTGCTGAAGTGTTCAACCACTGGACGAATTTTATATAGACGATCAAAGTTTGGATCGTCTCGGGGAGGACACTGCGCATTATCACTGAAATGCAAAAATTTTTGGATCGCTTCAAATCGTGTCCTTTTCATGGCCATGCGGAATACCGGTGTACTGTAGAGAATGTCAGTACTCCAGTATTGCCGAAGCTTTGGCTTTTTGATTAGGCCCATATGCAGCACAATTCCCCAAAATGTCATCATCTCTGCTGCATTTACGGGGGTCCATCTGGCATAAAATGACGTGGGATTTTGGGTGAAAAATTGTTGGGCATACAGGTTCGTCTGGGCCACCATAATATTTATTATTTCATCACTGAAAAAGAATTTGAAGAAATCAATTTCAGTGAGGCCAGTCGTGTCAAACTGGATTCCTGAGCTGCTGCTGAAATCCGGAATGACGGGCTGAAAATTTTCCGGGGGTGCAATCCATACGGGATCGATTGCTGCAGGAGTTGCCTGGGTCCTACGGCGCCTTATTAGGGGTCTTTCCTCACCAGATGAGGAGGAGGAGGAGGAGGAGGAATAGAGGAACGTGGGATCTTCCTCACTGGCTGAATCTGTGTCGGACGCAAGGATGGCGTAAGCCTCCTCTGGTGAATAGCGCCTTGTTGACGAATGGGCCATTTTTTTTTTCCCAAACGCACTAAAAATTAGACGACGCAACTAATTATTCTTTTTACAAAAGAAAAGCGAACGCCACTAACAGTGTGACGTACGCTCCCCTAATGCACTAGAGATTATCCGGCGATAGCAGATTTTTTTTATGCACAAGACGCTACCTCCCTACCTATAAAACTCAGTACGATTTTTTTTTTCTAAAAGATGATCGGTCGTCACTAACGCTGTGACGCCGGCTACACTAACACGCTACCACTAAACTACTCTGTACAATTTTTTTTTTTCTCTAAAAAAAAAAAAAGACCGGTCGTCACGAACGCTGTGACACCAGCTAATCTACGTCTAAGACTACACTGTACTAACTACTATTATATTTTTGTAAAAGAAAAAAAAAAAAATCGGACGTCGCTTAGACTGCGAAGTCCGTTACACTAACTAGCTAAAAAATAAAAGTCCTGTGGCGCAGTCTCTGATCAGCAGCGATACTGATCAGAGCGCTGCGGACACAGGAAGAGCACGAATGCTCTGCGCGGGACGCCGCGCACAGGAAAAAAGCGCAAAAAAGTGCGCACAAAATTGAATTGGAGGGGGCTACTTGAACAGGGATGGAGGGACGTCACCAAACACTGACGCCGGCTACGCTACCTTGTTACGTCTAAAACTACACTGTACTAACTACAATTTTTTTTCTAAAAAAAAAACGGACGTCGCTTAGACTGCAATGTCCGCTACACTAACTAAAAAAAAAAAGTCCTGTGGCGCAGTCTCTGATCAGCAGCGATACTGATCAGAGCGCTGCGGACACAGGAAGAGCACGAATGCTCTGCGCGGGACGCCGCGCACAGGAAAAAAAGCGCAAAAAAGTGCGCAAAAATTGAATTGGAGGGGGGTACTTGAACAGGGATGGAGGGACGTCACCAAACACTGACGCCGGCTACGCTACCTTGTTACGTCTAAAACTACACTGTACTAACTACAATTTTTTTTCTAAAAAAAAAAAAACGGACGTCGCTTAGACTGCAATGTCCGCTACACTAACTAACTAAAAAAAAAAAAGTCCTGTGGCGCAGTCTCTGATCAGCAGCGATACTGATCAGAGCGCTGCGGACACAGGAAGAGCACGAATGCTCTGCGCGGGACGCCGCGCACAGGAAAAAAAGCGCAAAAAAGTGCGCAAAAATTTCAATTGGAGGGTGGGGGAGGGAGGGGGTACTGGAACAGGGATGGGGGGATGGGAAAGGGGTGGGGGAGGTGCTGCTGCTGCTGTGATCACAGGAGTCACACAGCAGGCAGATGGCAGCAGAGAGCACAGAGCACTGGAGCACAAGCTGGAGCACAAGCTGGAAGCAGGAGATCGCAGGGACGATCGCACTGGCCACCAATGGATTATTTGACTAAGGTGACAGAGGGGCTTAGACCACCGCTCTGCACGCCAAATCTGAGAGAATGATGGCGTGCAGGGCGGTGATCGGTATTTTAAATTAACCCCTTTGGCGCTGATTGGCTAGAAGCTATTGTTCAGCCAATCAGCGCCATAGGGGTTAATCAGGTGAGGTGACGTGGTGATCACCCCACCTACTGTGACGGCTGTGATTGGTGCGACATCACACAGCATCAATCACAGCCTGTCACATGCTTTTTTTTTTTTTTTTTTTAAACTTTATTGTCAAATCGCTGTGATTGGCTGGTCAGAATTGACCAGCCAATCACAGCGATCGCTGATGCGGGGGGGCGGTGCAGGCACTCGGGGCTGCGTGCACGGATGGTCTGCTGTCAGGGACAGCAGACACCGGAACCCGATCACCGCGCGGTGCCGCGCGGTGACCGGAAAATGGCGGCGCCGTACTAGTACTGCGGCTGGCACTAATGCAGTGCCGGCAGCGCCGTACTAGTACGGCGCATGGCGCGAAGGGGTTAACATTGATAAGGAGATGCTGGGAGTTGTTACCAGCCATCATCACACTGCTAACCACACAAGAACCACCGTATTGAGGAGACGTTGTGACTAAGGATGAGCGAATAGTTTTGCATAACTCCTTATCCGAATAGCTATAGCGCTTACCGGCTGTGTGACAGTCACAACACATGCTGGGAGAGCCCAACAAACAGGCTCTCCAAAACAGACTCTACTTGCATGTGTTGTGACTGTCACAAAGTACTATTCAGATAAGGAGTTATCCAAAGTTATTCGCTCATGCTTAATTGTCACATACAGCATTTTCATCCATGTAATTTATAGCTGACATCTTCTCTGGAGAAGTCTTACCCCTTAGACCTCAGACCAGAGCCTCTCATCTAACCAAATCAGTTCACATGCTTCGCACTGATGAGGGCCAACAGCCCGAAACACCTTTTCTGTGAATTGAGATACTGATTTGGCTCTTATCCTAAGTCAAATTGCAAGACTCGTTAAAGGCTTGATTGTAACTTGTAGGATCACTACTTCCAACAGGTGGCGCTACAGAGTTCAAGTCCTCTTTTTCTCTTAAAGGGAACCTGTCACCCCCTCAGGCATTTGTAACTAAAAGAGCCACCTTGTGCAGCACTAATACTGCATTCTGACAAGGTGGCTCTTTAGTTACAAATCCCTGCACACGCTGAAATAAACCCTTTATAAAATTTGCCCCCACATACCCTGAATCCGTCCCGGAGGCGGGACTTTCCTTTCTAATGAGACGCAGCACAGCAGTCACTCCTGGCTTGTGCGCGCCAGGCGCCGCCTCCTCTTCCTGCATTATCGTTCCTGGCGCCTGCTCTGTACGTTTTTTTCCGGGCATGCGCAGTTGCGCTGCCCTTCGTACTTACAGCGCAGGCGCCAGGAACGATAATGCAGGAAGAGGAGGTGGCGCGCACAAGCCAGGAGTGACGGCTGTGCTGCGTCTCATTAGAAAAGAAAGTCCCGCCTCCGGGACGGATTCAGGGTATGTGGGAGCAAATTTTATAAGTGTTTATTTCAGCGTGTGCAGGCATTTGTAACTAAAGAGCCACCTTGTCAGAATGCAGCATTAGTGCTGCACAAGGTGGCTCTTTTAGTTACATACGCCTGAGGGGGGTGACAGGTTCCCTTTAAGAGGCAATTTGCATACCTTCTCTGGAGTCTTTCTTTGTTTTATTCTCCATCTTGCTCTTCTGACAGCACATCTTCACACCATGCTCTTAAAAATAACAGCCTGATTATCTATAAAAAAAAAGTCTCTGTCCGACGCAGTGCTCCTGGATCATTACAAATTGGAAAAATGACAATAAGCTTACTCACTGCTGTTGCCTAGTCCCTCTGGAGCAAGGAAAGAATATCTCTGCCAGTGACTATGATAATCAGAGTGTAGTGGGAGAAATCTATCTCCACGGTATAAAACCTTCAGCTTTTTATGTATAAGATAAAAAGGTATTCACATGCATCATTAATCCATAGATAAGAACAGCCAAGCATTTCTGGTGTACTTCATAGCCTTAATCATGATGGGATCACATCATGACTAATGGTACTGAATGCACTAAAAGCAGATTGATGTTCTAATCTATGGGCTAATGATGTATGTGAAGACATTCTAACCTTATACTAATAAAGCTGAAGATTTTATTTTGTTCAGCTGGATTTATTTTTTCCTATTACACTCTCTAAATAGTTGCCTTTCTCTTTGCTCTTTGCACTGTCCCCCATTACTCACCAGTCTATATTCTATACCTCCTCCTCATACTCTCCCCCTCTACATACTGTTTTGCCACCCTGCACATCTTTTTACTGCCACACTACCCAGTCTCTATACTGTGCCCCCTCACACTCCCTCCCCTATACTACCACCTTACATATTTCCCCTCCTCTCCCCTTACTATCTCGTAACACATTTCCACCTTTTTGTCTATACTGTCTACTCACACATTTCCTCCTCCCCATATTGTCTATTCACACATTCCCTTCACCCTCGCTCGCTCCCCATAATGTCTCCTCACACATGCTCCCCATACTGTCGCCTCACACATTTTCCCATCACCATAATATCTACTTACACATTCCCCCCACTCTCGATCTTTGTTTCCTCACCCATTCTCCCTACTCCCCATACTATCTGCTCACACGTTAAGCCATCCCCATTCCCCAAACTGTCTCCTCTCACATTCTCCCTATACAGACTCCGCACACTTTTCCACCTCATCCCCATACTGTCTCTTCACACGTTTTCTACATTCTCCCCATACTGTCTCCTCACTCATTCCTCCAGCTCCCATTTCTGTCTCCTCACTTATTCCCCCAGCTCCCCATGTTTTCCTCACTCATTCCTCTAGCTCCCCACGTTTTCCTCACTTATTCCTCCAGCTCCCCATGTTTTCCTCACTCATTCCTCCAGCTCCCCATGCTGTCTCCTTGCTCATTCCCCCAATTCCCCATGCTGTCTCTTCACTCATTGCCCCAGCTCCCCATGCTGTCTCTTCGCACATTCCCCAAGCTCGCTATCCTGTCTCGTCGCATATTCCCCCAGCTCCCCATTCTGTCTCTTCGCACATTCTCCCAGTTTGCCATGTTGTTTCCTCACTCATTCCCCCAGCTCCCCCTGCTGTCTCATCGCACATTCCTCCAGCTCCCCATGCTGTCTCGTCACACATTGCCCCAGCTACCCATGCTGTCTCGTTGCATATTTCCCCAGCTCCACATGCTGTGTTGTCGCACATTCCCCCAACTCCACATGCTGTCTCATCGCACATTCCACCAGCCCGCCATGCTGTCTCGTCGCACATTCCCCCATCTCCCCATGCTGTCTTGTCACACATTCCCCCATCTCCCCATGCTGTCTCATCGCACATTCCCCCAGCTACCGATGCTGTTTCGTCGCATATTCCCCCATCTCCCCATGCTGTCTCATCGCACATTCCACCAGCTACCCATGCTGTCTCGTCGCACATTTCCCCAGCTCCCCATGCTGTCTTGTCGCCCATTCCCCCAGTTTCCAATGCTGTCTCGTTGCACTTTCCCCAGCTCCACATGCTGTCTCGTCGCACTTTTCCCCAGCTCGCCATGCTTTCTCGTCGTACATTCCCCCATGTCCCCATGCTGTCTCGTCGCACAATGCCCATTTATGCATATTAGAAACCTTTTTAATGTTAAATAGTGATGCGTGAACATGCTCGGGTGCTAACAGAGTATCTGTGGCATGCTCGAATACTATGTCCAAGTTGCTGTGGCTGCATGTCTCGCTGCTGTTCGACAGTCGCAACACATGCAACAATTGTCTGTTAGGCGATCCCCGCTTGTGATTCGGCTATCGAACAGTTGTTAGACATGCAACTGCAGTGACTTGAACATTGTATTTGAGAATGTCAAAGATACTAATGTTAAACAGATACTAATGTTAAACTTGTCTGTTTTTGCTAACAAAGATTAGCAGTGCTAATGTAAGCCCACTTTCTCCCATATCATTGTCAACTTCTAGCATTGCAATTTAAGGTTCATACAAGTATTAATTACATGCTTACATTACATGAGTGTTAAACAGGTCAGTTACAACATTAGAACTATCTGCCTAATATTCAGTAGATCCCCCCCCCCTCATGCTGCCAAAACAGCTGTGACACGTTGCGACAAAGACCCCATGACAAGTGTAAAGGTTTATTGTGGTATTTTAGCAGCAGATTTTTTATCCTTTCGCTGCAGATTGTTTATGAACTGTCAGGTTCTACCGTTGTATATCAGACTGGTTTTATTAGCACATGCTACAGAACTAGACTTAGGGAATTTGGAAATCATATCAACACCCCCAATTTTTGTTTTTTCTGTTTATCATGCTGTGATGGTGGGATATGTTATGTGGGTATCATTTTGTGTATATTTGTATTTTACTGATTATCATGGTGTTCTCTTGTAGGATGAGTTATTTGCCAATTGATGAATTGCTATTATTTGCCATCTGCTATTAGCCCCCACAGTCCTGTACTGTTAAGGTACCTTCACACTGAACAACTTAACAACGATATCGCTAGCGATCCGTGACGTTGCAGCGTCCTGGATAGCGATATCGTTGTGTTTGACACGCAGCAGCGATCAGGATCCTGCTGTGACATCGTTGGTCGGAGCAGAAAGGCCAGAACTTTATTTCGTTACTGGACCTCCCGCAGACATCGCTGAATCGACGTGTGTGACGCCGATCCAGCGATGTGTTCACTGGTAACCAGGGTAAACATCGGGTTACTAAGAGCAGGGCCGTGCTTAGTAACCTGATGTTTACCCTGGTTATCAGTGTAAATGTCAAAAAAACAAACAAACACTACATACTTACATTCCGGTGTCTGTCGCGTCCCCCGGCGTTTAGCTTCCCTGCACTGTGTCAGCGCCGGCTGGCCGTAAAGCAGAGCACAGCGGTGACGTTACCGCTCTGCTTTACGGCTGGCGCTTACACAGTGCAGGGAAGCAGAACGCCGGGGGACGCGACAGACACCGGAATGTAAGTATGTAGTGTTTGGTACTTTTTACATTTACACTGGTAACCAGGGTAAACATCGGGAGAGCTGTCTGTGTGATAGCTCTCCAGCGACCACACAGCGACTCTGCAGCGATCGGCACCATAGTAACATATAGTAACATAGTAAGGCCGAAAAAAGACATTTGTCCATCCAGTTCAGCCTATATTCCATCATAATAAATCCCCAGATTTACGTCCTTCTACAGAACCTAATAATTGTATGATACAATATTGTTCTGCTCCAGGAAGACATCCAGGCCTCTCTTGAACCCCTCGACTGAGTTCGCCATCACCACCTCCTCAGGCAAGCAATTCCAGATTCTCACTGCCCTAACAGTAAAGAATCCTCTTCTATGTTGGTGGAAAAACCTTCTCTCCTCCAGACGCAAAGAATGCCCCCTTGTGCCCGTCACCTTCCTTGGTATAAACAAATCCTCAGCGAGATATTTGTATTGTCCCCTTATATACTTATACATGGTTATTAGATCGCCCCTCAGTCGTCTTTTTTCTAGACTAAATAATCCTAATTTTGCTAATCTATCTAGGTATTGTAGTTCTCCCATCCCCTTTATTAATTTTGTTGCCCTCCTTTGTACTCTCTCTAGTTCTATTATATCCTTCCTGAGCATCGGTGCCCAAAACTGGACACAGTACTCCATATGCGGTCTAACTAGGGATTTGTACAGAGGCAGTATAATGCTCTCATCATGTGTATCCAGACCTCTTTTAATGCACCCCATGATCCTGTTTGCTTTGGCAGCTGCTGCCTGGCACTGGCTGCTCCAGGTAAGTTTATCATTAACTAGGATCCCCAAGTCCTTCTCCCTGTCAGATTTACCCAGTGGTTTCCCGTTCAGTGTGTAATGGTGATATTGATTCCTTCTTCCCATGTGTATAACCTTACATTTATCATTGTTAAACCTCATCTGCCACCTTTCAGCCCAAGTTTCCAACCTATCCAGATCCATCTGTAGCAGAATACCTTCTTCTCTTGTATTAACTGCTTTACATAGTTTTGTATCATCTGCAAATATCGATATTTTACTGTGTAAACCTTCTACTAGATCATTAATGAATATGTTGAAGAGAACAGGTCCCAATACCGACCCCTGCGGTACCCCACTGGTCACAGCGACCCAGTTAGAGACTATACCATTTATAACCACCCTCTGCTTTCTATCACTAAGCCAGTTACTAACCCATTTACACACATTTTCCCCCAGACCAAGCATTCTCATTTTGTGTACCAACCTCTTGTGCGGCACGGTATCAAACGCTTTGGAATAATCGAGATATACCACGTCCAATGACTCACCGTTGTCCAGCCTATAGCTTACCTCTTCATAAAAAATGATTAGATTGGTTTGACAGGAGCGATTTCTCATAAACCCATGCTGATATGGAATTAAACAGTTCTTCTCATTGAGATAATCCTGAATAACATCCCTCAGAAACCCTTCAAATATTTTACCAACAATAGAGGTTAGACTTACTGGCCTATAATTTCCGGGTTCACTTTTAGAGCCCTTTTTGAATATTGGCACCACATTTGCTATGCGCCAGTCCTGCGGAACAGACCCCGTCGCTATAGAGTCCCTAAAAATAAGAAATAATGGTTTATCTATTACATTACTTAGTTCTCTTAGTACTCGTGGGTGTATGCCATCCGGACCCGGAGATTTATCTATTTCTCAGTCGCCCATGACAGCACTACCAGAGAGAGGGGATCCGCCCTTCAGGGACAGGAAACCTACAGGATAAAAGGGCGGTACCTCTCCCCTGCATCACTTTGGTTTCCTGTCCCTGACGGGGAACCTTCTCGGACGGTACCTGTCATGAACGACCGGAAGACTAACCTGGCGAAGATCCGGAACCGGCCAGTCTGAGTTCTGGCGGTGGGGAGGCCCCTGCCACGGCTGGTCTGGTATCCGAAGCCGCCACGACTTCGACCGAGTGGTCTAGAAGCGTGAGCGGGGGGGAAGCGCCGCCGCCACTCCGGATAGGAGTTGGAGCGCTCCAGCACACTGCCGCAGGACGCCAGTATCCAAGATGGCGCCGCACCGGAAGTAGTGGAGGGACTTCCGGTTCGGGGGCAGTGAGGTGAATGGTACACCAAGATGGCGCTGCCCCGGAACTGGAATCCTTCATTTCCGGGTCGTCTAGCTGCGCACGCATGCGCAGTGGCTAGGAATGGGGAAAAAAAAAAAAAAAAAAGGAAGAAAGAAGCGCTTCCCCCAAACAGTGCAGCCACGGGGGGAGGGGGCCAAGCGCCACCCTTTAAAAGAAGGTGCGCTTGACAGACCCTTGCTGCATGCTGTTCCAAGATGGAAGACAGCGATCAGCAGCTCCAGCCACCGCAGCAGCAGCAGCGCCATCATCAGCGCCAGAAACCAGATGCCCAGGGGAAGAGAACTTCTGCAAGCAACCGAAGTTTCCGATCCAGTAGCCATTCCACACCATGTAGTTCCAGTGTGGTAAACCTGCGGCCGGCCACGGATCATACGCCTCAGGATCCTACCCCTCCTCCAGAACCGGTACCTGTGGCTGCGTCAGATTGGTGAGTGATCTTCGTGAAAGCTCATTTTTTGTTATTGGGGTTCCCCTTCTCCCTTATCTAGGCAAGGAAGAGAACGGGGAAGATGAAAAATAGGACCTGCCCCTTATGTGAGAAAGCATTACCACAGTCGTGGGAGAAGAAATTATGCGACTCCTGTATTGAGCGAGTCCTCTGTGAGGAGACCCCGAACTTCGCCTCTGAGTTACGCTCTGTAATTAAAGCGGAGGTTGAGACGGTGTTTAACTCCCTTTAAAAGCGACAGGAGATCTACTAAGAAATCAGTTCCTGATAGAAATTCCGACTCTTCTAGCTCCGAGAGTAAAAACTCAGATACGCAAGATTCATCCCTCTCCTCTTCAGACAGTGAAAGTGGGGGTCGTCATTGCTTCCCCCTAGATGAGGTTGACGGCCTTGTAAAGGCTGTAAGATCGACGATGGGGGTGTTAGATCCTCGTCCTGATAAAACGGTACAGGACATTATGTTTGGTGGTCTTTCCCAAAAAAAGCGCAAGGTGTTTCCCCTTAATGAAAATATTCAAACGTTAATTAAGAAGGAGTGGGAGAAACCTGAGAGGAGAAATGCATCGGTTCCCTCTATTAAAAGGAAATACCCCTTTGAAGAAGAGGCTTCGGTCTCATGGGATAAAGCCCCCAAACTCGACGTTGCGGTAGCTAAGGCCTCGAAAAAGTTTGCATTACCATTCGAGGATATGGGAACCTTGAAAGACCCTCTTGACAAAAGAGCAGATACTTTTCTTAAAGGGGCCTGGGAGTCAGCCGGAGGATGCTTAAGGCCAACTATAGCAACGGCATGTACGTCACGTTCCTTAATGATTTGGGTCGACAACTTAGAGAAACAGATTAGAGATGGGGTCCCTAGGAATAAAATTTTAGAGTCCATCCCTATGATTAGAGGAGCCGCGGCATTCTTGGCAGACTCTTCAGCCGACTCCATTAAATTAACATCTAAATCGGCAGCTCTCTCAAATGCGGCACGTAGAACCCTATGGTTAAAAAGCTGGCCGGGGGATTTACAAACTAAACACAAACTGTGTTCAATCCCCTGTGAAGGTAAATTCCTCTTTGGAGAGACTTTGGACGATATCCTGCAAAAAGCAGGTGATAAAAAGAAAGGTTTTCCCATCCTGGCCCCAACATATAATAAACGGCCCTTTTGGAACAGAAAATTTTTTAGAAGGAGACCACCGAGGGAGCAAAACCGATGGGATGACGGGAGAAGGAAAGACAGAGGTTTCCTTTTTGGTAACTCCCATCGAGATAGAAACCCCCCACCCCAAGTGACGTCTTCTTCAGGGTGGGAGGGAGATTGACTCAAGTCCTCCCGGCCTGGGAGAAAATTTCGACCAGCCCTTGGATATTGAAATTAATAGGAGAAGGGCTTCGCATAGAATTTCTATCCCTACCCCCACGGAATTATGTGGTAACACCGCTGAGATCATCTCCTCATCAACAAGAAGCTCTAGAACTAGAAATTGTAAAACTAGTAAACAAGGCTGTCATCCAAGAAGTCCCCCCTCTGGAGAGAGGGAAGGGATTCTACTCTCCATTGTTCCTGGTTCCCAAACCGGACGGAACCTTCCGAACTATAATAAACTTACGGAAGTTGAATACCTATGTAAAAAACTACAGATTCAAAATGGAGTCAATAAAATCAACGATAAAAAATCTGTTTCCCAACTGTTTTATGATAGTTCTAGATCTCAGCGACGCATATTATCACGTCCCCATCCACAAGACCTCTCAGAAATTCCTCAGACTGGCGGTAGTCATAAAAGGACAGACCAGGGAATACCAATACAGGGCTCTTCCCTTTGGCATATCAATTGCTCCCCGCATCTTCACAAAGTTGATAGCGGAGATGATGGCACATCTGAGAGAGGAAGACGTCTTGATTATTCCATATCTAGACGATTTTCTGATTGTGAGCAACTCGGCCGAACTCTGCCGTCAACAATGCGACAGAGTCATAGACACCTTAACAAAATTGGGCTGGCTGGTGAACCTCCAAAAATCAAAACTGGAACCAACCAAGGTTCAAGAATTCTTGGGTCTCATCCTGGACTCAAGTTCTCAGGTTTGTTACCTACCAGACAAGAAAAAACAAAACATAATCCACCTAGTGTCACAAGCGCGTGCAAACCCTACCATGACTCTAATAAAGGCAATGTCATTACTGGGATCTCTCTCTGCCTGTCTCCCAGCGGTTCAGTGGGCACAGCTCCACACAAGGACACTTCAGTGGGATATTTTAAGGAACCAAAAAATACTAGGAGGACGGTTAGAAAATCGAATGACTCTAAGTTTACCCACTATTCATTCCCTGGGCTGATGGCTGAATCCCAACAACTTGTCAAAAGGGATTCCCTGGGTAACAGAGGCGTCTCAGATAGTTACCACACATGCAAGTCCCACAGGGTGGGGGGCTCACCTAGACGACAGAGTCACTCAGGGGATATGGACAATTCAAGAGCTCAGATCTTCCTCAAATCAAAAAGAGTTGAGGGCCGTGAATCATGCACTACTGTACTTCCTAGACCAACTGCAAGGCCATCATGTCCGAGTATTCTCGGACAACAAAGTAGTAGTAGCTTACTTAAACCACCAGGGGGGAACCAGGTCTCAATCATTAATGGAAACTACCTCCAAAATTTTCAGCCTGGTACAAAACAACTTCCTGTCCCTATCAGCCCTACATATAAAGGGGGTGGAAAACCAAAAAGCGGACTTTCTGAGTCGTACCCAACTAAAGCAGGGGGAGTGGTCTCTAAATCAGGGCATATTCAACAAAATTACAGATCTATGGGGGATCCCTGTAATAGACCTCTTTGCCAATATGCACAACAAGAAAGTAGAAACTTTCTGTTCCCTAGATCCCAGGGGGAATCCTCAGGCCGTGGATGCATTCACAATACCCTGGACACAGACCCTAACATATGCATTTCCCCCTACTATTCTCATTCCAGCAGTTCTGAGAAAGATCAGGCAGGACAAATCCAGACTCATCTTAATAGCCCCCTTCTGGCCCAAGAGAGCCTGGTTTTCATGGCTGAGGATGTTATCAATCACCGATCCCTGGGTGCTTCCAGATCTTCCGGACCTCCTGTCTCAGGGACCGGTGTTCCACCCTCAATCAGAAAATCTCCATCTGACAGCGTGGCTTTTGAGAGGTCACTATTGAGGGAAAGAGGGTTTTCTGACAAACTAGTGTCTACACTAATGAAAAGTAGAAAACCTGTGACCACAAAAATATACGGCAAAACATGGAAAAAAATTTTTGTCCTCCTCTGGGGTAAAATTGCAAGATGGTGTTCCAGTGTCTGAAATACTAGAATTTCTACAGAAGGGCTTAGACTTAGGCCTTTCGGTAAGTACCTTAAAGGTACAGATAGCAGCTCTAGGAGCTTTATACTGTGAGAACATAGCAGCCAACCCTTGGGTTATACGGTTTATCAGAGCAGCCGCAAGGTCTAAACCGCTAACTATAAGTAGGTTACCAACCTGGGATCTGAACTTAGTTCTGTCAGCCTTAACAGACTCCCCGTTTGAGCCCATAGAATCGGTACCCCTTAAAATTCTTTCTCTTAAAACGGCCCTCCTAATAGCCCTGACCTCGGCCCGTAGGATAAGTGACCTCCAAGCTTTGTCTGTAAACCCTCCATTTACACAAATTCTGGATGATAAAGTTATATTAAAAACAGACCCTTCCTATCTACCGAAAGTTGCGTCAACATTCCATAGATCCCAAGAAATAATCCTTCCTTCTTTCTGTCAAAACCCTAAAAATAAGAAGGAAGAGAAATTCCATACACTAGACGTTAAAAGGTGCCTGGTCCAATACATAAAAATCACCCAGCAGTATAGGAAGGAAGGGTCTCTTTTTATCTGCTTCCAGGGACCCAGGAAAGGACTCAAAGCTTCTAAGGGCACTATAGCTCGATGGGTCACAGACGCAATAGCTTTGGCGTACTCATCCTCCGGGAACGCCATTCCGCAAGGACTGAAGGCACATTCTACAAGGGCTATGGCGACCTCCTGGGCCGAAAGGTCAGAGGTACCATTAGATCAGATCTGTAAGGCGGCCACCTGGTCATCACCTTCAACCTTCTTCAGACACTACCGCTTAGACCTAGCCTCTTCGTCTGACCTAACCTTCGGGAGAAGGGTTCTGCAGGCTGTGGTCCCTCCCTAAGCAATGATCTCTGTAATTCTCTCTGGTAGTGCTGTCATGGGCGACTGAGAAAAGTGTAGTTACTCACCGATAACGGTGTTTCTCAGAGCCCATGACAGCACCTGCTTATTCCCCCCCCTCATCACGTGTGCGGTGAGCACATTATTTGTGTGAAGTGGTTTTTACATATAGACACGGTGTTCACTGTTAAGCATTATGATTAAATTGCATATTTTTTGTGTTGTTGTGACTAACCTGGAGGACCTCCGATGCTCTGTAAACAAAACTGATGCAGGGGAGAGGTACCGCCCTTTTATCCTGTAGGTTTCCTGTCACTGAAGGGCGGATCCCCTCTCTCTGGTAGTGCTGTCATGGGCTCTGAGAAACACCATTATCGGTGAGTAACTACACTTTTTGATCTTATTTAGCCGGTTTCGCACCTCTTCTTGGGTTAGATTGGTGACCCTTAACCCCTTACCGGCATCGGACGTACTATACCGTCCGATGCCGGCTCCCTTGCTTTGATGCAGGGCTCCGGTGAGCCCGCATCAAAGCCGGGACATGTCAGCTGTTTTGAACAGCTGACATGTGCCCGTAATAGGCGCGTGCAGAATCGCGATCTGCCGGCACCTATTAACTAGACGCAGACAGCGGCATTTAACTACCGCTTCCGGCCGGGCGGCCGGAAATGACGTCATCGCCGACCCCCGTCACATGATCGGGGGTCGGCGATGCTTGTATATTGTAACCATAGAGGTCCCAGAGACCTCTATGGTTACTGATGACCGGTGGCTGTGAGCGCCACCCTGTGGTCGGCGCTCACAGCACACCTCCATTTCTGCTACATAGCAGCGATCAGCAGATCGCTGCTATGTAGCAGAGCCGATCGCGTTGTGCCTGCTTTTAGCCTCCCATGGAGGCTATTGAAGCATGGCAAAAGTTAAAAAAAAAAGTTTAAAAAAAGTGAAAAAAATAAAAAAAACATAAAAGTTTAAATCACCCCCCTTTCGCCCCAATTAAAAAAAATCAATAAAAAAAATATCAAATCTACGCATATTTGGTATCGCCGAGCTCAGAATCGCCCGATCTATCAATTAAAAAAAAGTATTAACCTGATCGATAAACAGCGTAGCGGGAAAAAAATTCGAAACGCCAGAATTACATTTTTTTGGTCGCCGCGACATTGCATTAAAATGCAATAACGGGCGATCAAAAGAACGTGTCTGCACCGAAATGCTATCATTAAAAACGTCATCTCGGCATGCAAAAAATAAGCCCTCAACCGACCCCAGATCATGAAAAATGGAGACGCTACGAGTATCGGAAAATGGCGCAATTTTTTTTTTTTTTTTTTTAGCAAAGTTTGGAATTTTTTTTCACCACTTAGATAAAAAATAACCTAGTCATGTTGGGTGTCTATGAACTCGTACTGACCTGGAGAATCATAATGGCAGGTCATTTTTAGCATTTAGTGAACCTAGCAAAAAAGCCAAACAAAAAACCAATGTGGGATTGCACTTTTTTTTGCAATTTCACCGCACTTGGAATTTTTTTCCCGTTTTCTAGTACACGACATGCTAAAACCAATGATGTCGTTCAAAAGTACAACTCGTCCCGCAAAAAATAAGCCCTCACATGGCCATATTGACGGAAAAATAAAAAAGTTATGGCTCTGGGAAGGAGGGGAGCGAAAAACGAACACGGAAAAACGAAAAATCCCCTGGTCATGAAGGGGTTAATATAGGGTTTTCATTGTTTCTTGGGATTTCACCTAGCATTTCATTTTACGCCGTGAATAGCGTGGAGAAGAAGGTGTTTAATATGTTAGCTTTTTCCTCGTCATCTACAACCATTCTTTCCTCACTATTTTTTAAGGGGCCTACATTTTCAGTTTTTATTCTTTTACTATTGATATAGTTGAAGAACAGTTTGGGATTAGTTTTACTCTCCTTAGCAATGTGCTTCTCTGTTTCCTTTTTGGCAGCTTTAATTAGTTTTTTTAGATAAAGTATTTTTCTCCCTATAGTTTTTTAGAGCTTCAATGGTGCCATCCTGCTTTAGTAGTGCAAATGCTTTCTTTTTACTGTTAATTGCCTGTCTTACTTCTTTGTTTAGCCACATTGGGTTTTTCCTATTTCTAGTCCTTTTATTCCCACAAGGTATAAACCGCTTACAGTGCCTATTTAGGATGTTCTTAAACATTTTCCATTTAATATCTGTATTCTTATTTCTGAGGATATTGTCCCAGTCTACCAGATTAAGGGCATCTCTAAGCTGGTCAAACTTTGCCTTCCTAAAGTTCAGTGTTTTTGTGACTCCCTGACAAGTCCCCTCTAGTGAAAGACAGGTGAAACTGTACAATATTGTGGTCGCTATTTCCTAGATGCCCGACCACCTGCAGATTTGTTATTCTGTCAGGTCTATTAGATAGTATTAGGTCTAAAAGTGCTGCTCCTCTGGTTGGATTCTGCACCAATTGTGAAAGATAATTTTTCTTGGTTATTAGCAGAAACCTGTTGCCTTTATGGGTTTCACAGGTTTCTGTTTCCCAGTTAATATCCGGGTAGTTAAAGTCCCCCATAACCAGGACCTCATTATGGGTTGCAGCTTCATCTATCTGCTTTAGAAGTAGACTTTCCATGATTTCTGTTATATTTGGGGGTTTGTAACAGACCCCAATGAGAATTTTGTTACCATTTTTCCTTCTATGAATTTCGACCCATATGGACTCGACATCCTCATTCCCTTCGCTAATATCCTCCCTTAAAGTGGACTTTAGACAAGACTTTACATAGAGACAAACCCCTCCTCCTCTCCGATTTTTACGATCCTTTCTAAACAGACTGTAACCCTGTAAGTTAACTGCCCAGTCATAGCTTTCATCTAACCATGTCTCGGTTATTCCCACTATGTCAAAGTTACCTGTAGATATTTCTGCTTCTAGTTCTTCCATCTTATTTGTCAGGCTTCTGGCGTTTGCGAGCATGCAGTTTAGAGGATTTTGTTTTGTTCCAATCTCCTCGCTGTGGATTGTTTTAGAAATGTTCTTACCTCCCTTCTGAGTATGTTTTCCTGGGTCTTCTTTGTTCAAGTCTAATGTTTTTCTTCCCGTCCCCTCTTCTTCTAGTTTAACGCCCTCCTGATGAGTGTAGCAAGTCTTCTGGCGAATGTGTGTTTCCCAGGTTTGTTGAGGTGTAGTCCGTCTCTGGCGAGGAGTCCATCGTACAAGTAATTCACACCGTGGTCCAGGAATCCGAATCCTTGTTGTCTGCACCATCGTCTTAGCTAGTTGTTCGCATCAAGGATCCTGTTCCATCTCCTGGTGCATCGTTGTCTAGATCGCTGCAGCGTCGCTAAATGTTACGGTACCTTTATCTCTCCACAGGGTCAGTGAATAATGTTGTTTGCTAATATGCTAATGACATATTGAACTAACTTGTTGAAACAATGAGCCCCTGCGACCCACCCCCTTAACCTGTGAATGAGGAGAGGGACTTGTAAATATCAAGGAGGTGAGACACAGATCTGTCTTGTGTGGAATGATGATGTGAACACAGCGTGTCAGAGAGAAGGGGAAGCATATGGACCATTTTTGTATCCTCTGTCTGCTGGATTATTGGACTCTCATCTCCTTGGACATTTATCTGGTTACTGACTGCATTCGGCTTCTGGACTATCTTATCCTTTGTGTGGTGGATTGTATATGGACCTTTCGTGTTTTTGCCTAAATAAAGCTTTTGGATTTGTTCACTATTTTCTTGCTCTGTTGATTGTGTGGTATCAGAGAAGGAACCCGTGACAACTGGTGGCAGCAGTGGGATCAACAGAGCACAACCTAATGGAGAACCACCCACAGAGTGAGTACAGAAATTGGACTGTATCCAGTTTACAGGAGAGAGCCAGAGACCTGGGTCTGAACTACCAGGGACTCCTCCCAATATGTCTGAAGGACAAGCGCAGGAGACAGGGATACCCACCTCAAAAAACCAGTGGGTGGTGTAGTACGAAGAAGAGATGGCGGTTCTGGGCCCAGGCGTCTCTCAGGAGTACAAGAAGGAGGCTGCCTGCTGGGCACAGCGGAGACCAGAAGCAGTGGAGATCGAAATAGGGAGTAATGCAATGTGGAGTGTAAACCCCACGATCCGTGAGCCTGTACGGATCACCCGGACAGACTTTAAGCCATGATGATGAGGTTTCTGGAGATGTGGAGGGGTTCTTCAAGGACTTTGAGCACCGGTGTGCTGTGATGGAGGTGCCCCACTCTGGCTGGATGCGTTTGTTAGTGGGACTCCTGAACGGTAGCACGGCGGAGGCTTACCGAACCATTGACTACCAGCGGAAACGGGATTATAACATTGTAAAGAGGACTATCCTGGATTACCTTTCTATAATCCCAGACTCCTATAGGGCCAAGTTCCGAGACTGCCCATGCACTACGGGGGGATCGTTTAGGATGTATGCACATAAGATGTCCCAGGCATGTCTGAGATGGCTGGAAGCAGAAAATGCCTCTACTGTTGAAGATGGTATACAGGCGTTCCTTTTAGATCAATTTCTTGCCAAGTGCCCCACAGAGGTACGGGAATGGGTCCGGGAGCGCACACCGTGCACCGTGGATAGAGCTGCAGCCCTGGCCAATGAAGCCCTTACTATCCGGCCGCAATGGAGGAGGCTTCTGGACAATGAACCACGGCCATTTCCCGAACCCTATCCCCCTCCGATTATATCTGCCCTTCCACCTAGTCGCAAGCTGATGACAATCATGCCTCACAATCCTGGGCCCCAGCAGTTCCGACCACGACCTGGGGGTATCACAGAGAGGAGATGTTATGGGTGTGGGAAACCTAGACATTTGCAGTCTGGCTGTCCCTCAAGGATTTGGAGGGAGCCCCACGCAGACCCACCTCGTCCAGTACATCTTGTGCACTCCATCCCGCCTGAGGAAGAGCTACCACCAGAGTGGACCTCCGCCCACGGCACCATAGATACCCCTCCTGGAGTGTATGGACTCCGGCCTTTGTCCTTTAGCTACCCAGAGCAACGGCAAAGCCACCTGCAGGATGTTTTAATTGATGGATACAAAGTGTCGGGATTTAGAGACACAGGGGCATTCCTGACTATCGCTGACCCCCGTGTGGTTCGATCTGAGGCAATTCACCAGGGTCCGGGAATTCCCATTGTCCTGGCAGGTGGTGTCCGCAAATATATACAGCGAGCTTTTGTGCGTTTGGATTATGGTTTTGGAGAAAAACTGTTGGATTGGAGTTATGGGAGGACTTCCTGCAGATATCCTCCTTGGAAATGATATTGTGGAGATACAAAGTCATTTTGTGGGAGCAGAAGGTCTGTGGGCCTCTCAATCTTCTGAAAGAACAATTGGAGGGAGATATCGCAGACATCGGAACACCCATTATTCCCTACGTTCTACAGTTCAGAGACCGTCTCGACCAGCTATCTACCTTGGCTAAAGAACATCAGCGAATGGCCCATCCAGACAAAAAACCTGGTATAACCGTAAAGCCAGGACCCTGGAATTTATGGACAAGTGCTCATGATTATTGCAACCCCTGCCACTGTACAAGGAACTATAAACAGTAGAGCAAAGTGGACTAAAGTGAGCAGGCCAGAGGTCTGTGTAGGCCTCATGGCGTGCTCACTTATTATGAGGGGGGAGAGGGTGTGATAGGTTATGTGAGTATCATTTTGTGTATATTTATATTTTACTGATTATCATGGTGTAATCTTGTAGGATGAGTTAATTGCCAATTGATGAATTGCTGTTATTTGCCATCTGATATCAGCCCCCACAGTCCTGTACTGTTATCTCTCCACAGGGTCAGTGAGTAATGTTGTTTGCTAATATGCTAATGACATATTGAACTAGCTTGTTGAAACAATGAGCCCCTGCGACCCACCCCCCTAATCTGTGAATGAGGAGAGGGACTTGTGATTATCAGGGAGGTGACACAGATCAGTCTTGTGTGGAATGATGATGTGAACACAGCACGTCAGAGAAGGGGAAGCATATGGACCATTTTTTATCCTCTGTCTGCTGGATTATTGGACTCTCATCTCCTTGGACATTTATCCGGTTTCTGAGCTGCATTCGGCTTCTGGACTATCATGCTTTGTGTGGTGGATCGTATATGGACCTTTCGTGTTTTTGCCTAAATAAAGCTTTTGGAATTGTTCACTGTTCTCTTGCTCTGTTGATGGTGTAGTATCGGAGAAGGACCCTGTGACACAAGCCATTCCTGAACAAAATTTGCAGTGTGGCAGGATGTGTTACTCTGCTGAAAGAAGGCACCTTCATTAGGAAATACTTCTGTCATGAAAGAGTGTCACAATGTTTATGTTGGTGGTGTATGTCAAAATAAGGCCTCATACAGATGTCCAGTTTTTGTGTACGAGTGCTATCTGTGTTTTTATAAATAACACTCTGACCCATGATAGTCTATGGGACCATTCACATGTCTGGTTCTTTTTTCCCCGGACCAGGTGGTCCGTGGCAAATATTGGAGACATGTTTGATTTTTGATCCCAGGGTCGGATTAAAATTGGGAATGCAAGTTGGACCAAACTTGGATGACATCTGAATGTAGACCAATTTTCACGCACACTCAGAATTGAGAAGGTGGAGAATTTTTTTTTCCTTTAACTTCTCTATGTATGTGAAAATCAGATGACGCTCATGCCACAATCTGATCAAACTGTGTCTGATCAGAATGTTCAGGACGATTTTTCCGTCTGTGGAAAAATCAGACTTGTGAATGAGTCTTTACATCCACATAAATGCCTGGATCCAATGTTTTTCAGCAGAGTGTTGCCTAGAGCATCGCACTGCCACTAGTATTCTTCCCGTACTGCCTCCACGTGCCATTGTAACTCACCTGCTCACATCTGTCTACGATTAAAGAAAGCATGGTTTGTGATACCAGGCCACCTTCTATTACTCCGATGTCCAATTCTGATGTCATAGGCCTATTGTTGGTGCTTCCAGTGGTGGACAGGGGTAAGCACTTGACCAGTCTGCAGCTAAGGATGAAGCTGAGCTGCACTGTGGCCCCGATTCATCCAAACAAGATTTTACAAGAGAATTCTGGTGTAAAAAGCTTTGAAAAGTAAGTTTTGGTGCAATTTAAGTCTAAAACTAATTACCGTATATACTCGAGTATAAGCCGACCCGAGTATAAGCCGACCCCCCTAATTTTGCCACAAAAAACTGGGAAAACTTATTAACTCGAGTATAAGCCTAGGGTGGAAATGCAGCATTTACCGGTGAATTTCAAAAATAAAAATAGATCATTATTTCCCCATAGCTGTGCCATATAGTGCTCTACACCGTTCATTATTTCCCCCTAGCTGTGCCCCATATAGTGCTCTGCACCGTTCATTGTGCCCCATTGCTGTGCCATATACAGTGCTCTGCACCGTTCATTGTGCCCCATTGCTGTGCCATATACAGTGCTCTGCACCGTTCATTGTGCCCCATTGCTGTGCCATATACGGTGCTCTGCACCGTTCATTGTGCCCCATTGCTGTGCCATATACGGTGCTCTGCACCGTTCATTGTGCCCCATTGCTGTGCCATATACAGTGCTCTGCACCGTTCATTGTGCCCCATTGCTGTGCCATATACGGTGCTCTGCACCGTTCATTGTGCCCCATTGCTGTGCCATATACGGTGCTCTGCACCGTTCATTGTGCCCCATTGCTGTGCCATATACAGTGCTCTGCACCGTTCATTGTGCCCCATATCTGTGCCCATATACGGTGCTCTGCTCCGTTCATTGTGCCCCATTGCTGGGCCATATACGGTGCTCTGCACCGTTCATTGTGCCCCATATCTGTGCCCATATACGGTGCTCTGCACCGTTCATTGTGCCCCATTGCTGTGCCATATACGGTGCTCTGCACCGTTCATTGTGCCCCATTGCTGTGCCATATACGGTGCTTTGCACCGTTCATTGTGCCCCATTGCTGTGCCATATACGGTGCTCTGCACCGTTCATTGTGCCCCATAGAAATCTCTGCCGCCGCTGCTGCAATAAAAAAAAAAAACACATACTCACCTCCCTTGATTGCAGCTCCCGGCGTCTCGTTCCGGCGCCTCCATCTTCCCGGCGTCTCTGCTCTGACTGATCAGGCAGAGGGCGCCGCGCACACTGTATGCGTCATCGCGCCCTCTGCCTGAACAGTCAGAGCGCAGACGCCGGGAAGATGGAGGCGCCGGCCGGGAAGATGGAGCGGCGCCCGGCGGCTGGAACGAGGACAGGTGAATATGCTATACTTACCTAGTCCTGGCGATCCTCGCGCTGTCCCTCTGCCTGGTCTTCGGTGCCGCAGCTCTTCCTGTCAGCGGTCACCGGCACCGCTGATTAGAGGAATGAATAGACGGCTCCGCCCCTATGGGAGGTGGAGCCGCTTATTCATATCTCTAATGAGCGGTCCCACGTGACCGCTGAAGAGGGGAAGAAGCTGCAGCACAGAAGCCCGTGGGACGGCAGGGACAGCGCGAGGATCGCTGGGACTAGGTAAGTATACCTCAGCGCCCTCACTCCCTCACCCGCCGACCCTGCCACCCACATTGACTCGAGTATAAGCCGAGAGGGGCACTTTCAGCCCAAAAATTTGGGCTGAAAATCTCGGCTTATACTCGAGTATATACGGTAGCAACTTTTGATGTTCTCATTCCATTTTTGCATAGCTTCTATGGTGGCAGTTCCTTATGTGCTGAGATTGTCTTGCATAGACCTTACAGTATGGGATCACAGCTGATTCTTTCGGTCAGGTAAGACATTTGCTGCTTGTTAACCCCTTCATGACCAGAGGTATTTTCGTTTTTGCGTTTTCGTTTTTTGCTCCTCTTTCTCCTAGAGCCATAACTTATTTTATTTTTCGGTCAATATGGCCATGTGAGGGCTTGTTTAGTGCGAGACAAGTAGTTCTCTTGAACGACACCATTGGTTTTAACATATCATGTACTGGCAAGCAGAAAAATAAATCCAAGTTCATTGAAATTATGAAAATAAGGGCATTGAGACCAGGAGCTTTTGATAATCCTAGAGTGTAAGTAACACTTGAACACTATTTCTTCTTATTATAGCATTTAGGATACTGACTGCATACATTTGCTCCTGGTCTACTATCTGTATATGTGGATTAAATGTCACCTGGTGGTGTTGTATGTGCACTGTCACTTTATTAACACAGCTTAATGGTCTGTGATTTTCTGTGACCACTATCTGTGTAGTTCCTTTTTTTTTTTGCACTGTGTGCACTTTATATTGCCTGAAATTTTGGATTTTTATATATATTTTTGATATTCATATCACTTTTTACACTGTTATTTGGTTGTTTCATCTTACTCATGTTAGTTAGAGGCGCACATTTTAATCACCTTTTACATTTTACCCTACACATTTGCTACACCTCGTGTATTTTACAGCTTTCTCCACATATAATCCTGTTTACATACGCCCCATTGAGCATACAAATGCACTATGTCAATCCACTGAATATAATTTTATGTAACTCGTGATCGATTTTTCTATTTTATACCTGTAACATTAATAAAACAAATTTTATCTCTTGAATTTTGGACTGTCAATCGGTTTCCTTTTTTTTTTTTTTTTGGTTTAGTGCGAGCCAAGTAGTTCTCTTGAACGACACCATTGGTTTTAACATATCATGTACTGGCAAGCAGGAAAATAAATTAAGTTCATTGAAATTATTAAAATAAGGGCAATTCCACATTTTTTTTTCCCTTGTTCACCAAATGCTAAAACTGACTGCCACTATGATTCTTCAGGTCATTACTAGTTCATGGCCACCAAACATGTATAGGTTATTTTTTATTTAAGTAGTGAAAAATATATCCAAACTTTGGTAAAAGAATGGCACCATTTTCCAAGACCTGTTGCGTCTCCATTTTTCATGATTTGGGGCTGGCTGAGGGCTTACTTTTTATGCGCCGAGCTGATGTTTTTAATTTGATTTAGAATGGCGGACTATGGACTGCAAGTATACAATTGGGGATGTGACTGTATAGCCCGTGATAGATAGTATCCCTGAGTGGGATCGCAAGTACATTGGCAAAGGGGTGCGGTAATCATGGGCGGTTATCCCATAGTAAAAGGGCCGTCTGCACATTCCCAACCAGGTCCCTATAATTTCTAGCAAGGAGATTACGTCTCCAGAGCTTCACAGTTAAAACGGTAAGAGACCATATCCCCTATGTGAGATGTCTCAAACCGTGGCTGTATCTGTGAACATAGGCTATTCCTTTCCATAGTTACACAGCTGGATAGCTTGCCGTACAGCGCATGTGCCATTAGCTGATAGAGGATGGTAACTAGGTTACCAATGCATGTAGTAGAGCGCAGGCGCGGCAGCTTACATACAGATGCATCCTCAGAGAAGCCAGCTGGTCCAGCGCAGGCGCACATGAATGACTACAATCCAGGCTGTGAGGAGATAGGGGCGTGTCTCCCGAACATAGCAACTGTTTTCATTGGAGTGGCGCACGTGGGCGAGTCACTGCTGATAGGCAGGCAGGGAGCCGTGAGTAATGTATTGGTTTTCGGGCACAGGACTAAGACTATCATTGATTGGTTCAGACCAACTTCATCTGACCCTGACAGACCGTTCCATAGGCCAATGCTTGCCGGACATAGGTGCCGGCAATCATTGACTAATTACATAAGTGCACTTATGCTATATATACCCGACGAGACTGAGTCCATCACTTCCCCTGACGAAGCTACCGGGAGTAGCGACACGCGTAGGGAGCTAGCGGGCTCCATTCTGCCCAGTGAGTATGACAATTTAATGCTGTTATTGTGCTATCTGTATTGTGGACACAACATGTATCAGGTATCTAGGTGGGGAAACCCCCAGTAGCTTTACATATTCCTTAAGCTACATCGAACAGCAGGTTTATTCATTTATTATTACATCATTTTATATACACAGGGACTTTGAGGGGTAGTTTGTATAATTGTCCCTTCAGTCTTTCAACATTGCGTACTTGACTCATGTGCATACAAATAACGTGGTTTTATTCTTCGTTGCACATGATACCTTCTGCTTTGTTAAACGGATCTCACAGGATTACTACAGGGGAGATCCGACACCGATACCTCGATGCATTCCATGTGCATTTTTCATAACATACCGTAATTGTTGTATATCACTCACCGGGTTTTGTTCGTATCCCTATATTCAGAGGGTACTGTATTCGCATGTTTGGGTATGTTTTTACATGCTGTTTTAAATGTTTTTATGTTTTAAGAGCACTGTATACTAGCCTCAATAAAGCATTGTTCACTTTGAATATACAAGCTGTGTGTGCACATTCATTGCGCTTCTTTTTCTCTCTTTTTTTCTTCACAAGCAGTTACTAGCGCATTTGTAGCACCTGGTACTCACTCTACATATTATTATAGTGGTGGCCGCTCAGCTTTCTATTTCTGATGTTTTTAATGATACCATTTGGGTGTAGATACGATCTATTGATCGCCCTTTATTGCATTTTAATGCAATGTAGCGGCAACCAAAAATAATGTAATTCTGGCGGTTTAAATTTTTTTCTCGTTATGTCGTTTAGATCGGGCGATTCTGAACACGGCAGTACCAAATATGTGTATATTTTATTTTTTTTATTTTATTTTGAATGGGGGGTGATTTGAACTTTTTTCATATTTTTTTTTAAAAACTTTTTTACTTTTGCATGCTTCAATAGTCTCCATGGGAGACTAGAAGCTGTGATCTTCTGATTGCCTCTGCTACTCACAGGCGATGATCAGATCACCTCTGTGTAGCAAAAATGCTCACTGGCTATTTACGCCAACCACCGAGCGGCGCTCAATGCAATCCGGCAATGACCACCATATAGGTCTGCTTCAGACATGCGATCGGTGACCTGCAATCATGTGACGGGCTCACAGATGGGTGGGATTTACAAAGCACTTCCGGTAAGCTCGAGTTAAATGCCGCTGTCAGAAATTGACAACGGCATTTAACTAGTTAATAGGCGCTGGTGGATCGTGATTCCACCTGCGGCTGTTGTGGGCCCCAGCACCGGAGTCTGCACCAAGCAGGAGGAGTCCAATATCTGTATACTGTTATGCCCTATGTCAGAAACGGGTTAAACTTGTTTTACCTCACCGAAATCCCCCCGCTGTTCTGTCTGTATATTCATCAGACCATGTTCCTGTACGGTCAGACACGGCCATTACACAGTACACAGCAGGGGCACATTTATAAGATTATCTACAATATACGGTACTTTGTTTGTTGGGCAAGCCCTTTTAGGCTATGTGCACACTTTGCGGATTGTATGCGTTTTTGCCTCGTTTTTTCGCCGCGAAAACGCATACACAACACAACCCATTGAATTCAATGGGATTCCGCAATGCTGTGCTAATGCTGCATATTTTTTAACGTTTTCTGTGGAAATAGTGTCTCCTCTGTGGCATAGGCACAGCTCTCTCTCACTCTCTGTGACAAGTAGTTCTGGGCATCTATGTCCTTATTGCTGGTTCATTGGTTGTCTGTTCCCAGTAAGGGGCAGGCAGTGACTACAGCGCGGAGAATACCACTCCATTTCCACACTGCCAGACATGACGACAATGCTGTATGCCTGGAGATTACCCCTATATATACATGTAAATGGCGTCCCTATAATTGTGTGTTATAGTTATGGATATTAAAGAGCAAGAAGCAAACCGTATATGAACATATTCTGTTTTTGTTCTTTTTCTTAGGAACAATGGTTCTTTCATTTTGTGACAAAATCATCCTGGCTCCTATGGTTCGAGTGGGGACTTTACCTATGCGACTTCTTGCTTTAGATTATGGTGCGGACATTGTATACTGTGAGGTAAGCAAATCTTTTTCCAGCTACTAGAGTGTTAAAATTGCCTGTGTAATATTGAGTAGGACCCCTTCATGTACCAAACAGGTTAGATCATTCAACAGATTCATGAATCGGTTTGAGAGCTACACAATAGACTTTTCAAGTCAGCCCCCCAAGGCCACTGCCTTAGAGAATAGAAGAGTTAGGGCTCATTTGTGCGAGAAACGGACGAGTGCAATCCAATCAAAAAATCAGATTGCACTAGGACCAATGCTATTCATTGAGTTACATCTCATCTGCGATTTTTTTTTTTCTCAGCTGAAATTGGACTGAGAAAAAAATTGCAGCATGCTGCGTATTGCTGCGTATCTCGGACGTGACTTACCAATGTAAGTCAATGGGTGCGAGAAAAAAATAGCACAGCACTCGCATCATGCGAGTGCTGTCTGATTTTTACGCAGCGGTGTCCTTTGAAAAGCCGGCAATTCCCAGGAGATCGCGGTATGCATAAGCACTGAACGCACACCGCGATCTCCAACGGAGAAGCAGGGACGTGCCAGGAGGGTGAGTATGCTATATTCACCTGGCCCTGATCCAGCGCTGCGCGCCGCTCCATCTTTCGGGTCCTATGCCTGTGACGTTCACAGTTCAGAGGACGCGATGACGCGCTTAATGCGCGCCGCTCTCTGAACAGTCACAGCCAGAGGACCCGGAACACGGAGCGGCATGCAGCGCTGGATCAGGGCCAGGTGACTATAGCAAGTGTTGGAGGCCTGAGCTAGCGGCGACTCCGGCACCTGACCCCCACAGCGCGCCGGTGTCCCTGCCTGCTCAGGCCGCCCAGCACTCGGCGCCCAGCAATGATAGGTGAGTATGTTATTTTTTTTTTTATATATCGCAGCAGTATACGGGGCATATACTATGGAGCTTCTTATGGGGGCCATCAACATTTATGGAGCAGTGTACGGGGTATATACTATGGAGCATCTTATGGGGGCCATAAACCTTTATGGAACTGTGTATGGGGCATATACTATGGAGCATCTTATGGGGGCCATAAACCATAATGCAGCAGCATATGAGGCATATACTATGGAGCATCTTAGGGGGCCATCAACCATAATGGAGCAGCATATGAGGCATATACTATGGAGCATCTTATGGGGGCCATCAACCATAATGCAGCAGCATACGGGGCATATAATATGGAGCATCTTATGGGGGCCATCAACCATAATGGAGCAGCATATGAGGCATATACTATGGAGCATCTTATGGGGGCCATCAACCATAATGGAGCAGCATACGGGGCATATACTATGGAGCATCTTATGGGGGCCATCAACCATAATGGAGCAGCATGCGGGGCATATACTATGGAGCATCTTATGGGGGCCATCAACCATAATGGAGCAGCGTATGGGGCATATGGATGGGAGCAGCAAATTACAGAACGGTGGCGCAGGATGGGAGCAGCACATGACAGTACGGGGGCGCAGGATGGGAGCAGCACACGACCGAATAGGGCAGCACATGACAGAACGGGGGTGCAGCATGGCAGCAGCACATGACAGAATGGGGGTGCAGGATGGAAGCAGCACATGACAGAACGGGTTCGCAGGATGGGAGCAGCACATGACAGGATGGGGCGCAGGATGGGAGCAGCAAATGACAATGGAGGCGCAGGATGGGTGCAGCACATGTCAGAATGGAGGTGCAGGATGGGTGCAGCACATGTCAGAATGGGGGCGGAGGATGGGAGCAGCACATGTCGGAATGGGGGCGCAGGATGGAGCAGCACATGACAGGATCGGGGCACAGGATGGAGCAGCACATGACAGGATGGGGGCGCAGGATGGAGCAGCTCATGACAGGATGGGGACGCAGGATGGAGCAGCACATACCAGGGTGGAGACCATATACCAATATAAATGCTCGCCACCCGGGCGTAGAACGGGTTCAATAGCTAGTGTGTGTATGTATATGTATATGTATATATATATATATATATATATATATATATATATATATATATATATATATATATATATATATATATATATATATATTACTAGGTGGTGGCCCGATTCGAACGCATCGGGTATTCTAGAATATGCATGTCCACGTAGTATATTGCCCCGTCACGTAGTATATTGCCCAGCCACGTAGTATATTGCCCTGTCACGTAGTATATTGCCCAGTCACGTAGTATATTGCACAGCGACGTAGTATACAGCAGAGAGCCACGTAGTATACAGCACAGAGCTACGTAGTATACAGCACAGACACGTAGTATACTGCCCAGCCACATAGTATATTGCCCAGTCACGTAGTATATTGCCCAGCTACGTCGTATAATGCCCAGCCACGTATGTAACAGGTTAAAAAATAAACATATACTCACCTTCCGAGGGACCCTTGTAGTCCTGTCGCCTGTGTGCGGTGCACGCGGCAGCTTCCGGTCCCAGGGTTGGTATGAGTGCAGGACCTGTGATGACGTTGCGGTCACATGACAGTGACGTCATGGCAGGTCCTTCTCGCATAGCATCCTTAGCACCGGAACCTGCCGCTTGCACTGCCGAGGGCAGGACGCGACGTCGGAGGGTGAGAATAACCTATTTTTTTTATTATTCTTATTTGTAACATTAGATCTTTTTACTATTGATGCTGCATACGCTGCATACGCATATGCAAAGTTGGTCACACAGGGTTAATAGCTGCGTAACCGGAGTGCGTTACACCGACGCTCCGGTAACTATGGCATTAACCCTGTGTGAGGGCTGACTGGATGACTGGAGGGGAGTATGGAGCGGGCACTGACTGCGGGGAGGAAAGGGCGGCCATATTGCCCCCAGACTGTGGTCGTCGCTGATTGGTCGTGGCAATTGTTGTGGGCGTTTTGACATGACCAATCAGCGACTTGGATTACATGACAGACAGAGACCGCGACCAATGAATATCCGTAACAGACAGAAGGACAGACAGACAGAAAGATGGAAGTGACCCTTAGACAATTATATAATATATATATATAATCTACTATATAATCGTCTAAGGGTCACTTCCGTCTGTCCTTTCTATCTTTCTTTCTTTCTTTTCTTCCTTCCTTCCTTCCTTCCTTCCTTCCTTCCTTCCTTCCTTCCTTCCTTCCTTCCTTCCTTCCTTCCTTCCTTCCTTCCTTCCTTCCTTCCTTCCTTCCTTCCTTCCTTTCTTCCTTCCTTCCTTTCTTCCTTCCTTCCTTCCTTCCTTCCTTCCTTCCTTTCTTCCTTCCTTTCTTACTTCCTTTCTTACTTCCTTTCTTACTTCCTTTCTTACTTCCTTTCTTACTTCCTTTCTTACTTCCTTTCTTCCTACCTTCCTTTCTTACTTCCTTTCTTTCTTTCTTTCTTTCACGGTTATTCATTCGCTGATTGGTCTCGCCAGCTGCCTGTCATTGCTGCCGCGACCAATCAGCGACGGGCACAGTCCGGAAGAAAATGGCCACTCCTTACTCCCCGCAGTCAGTGGCCGGCGCCTGCTCCATACTCCCCTCCAGTTACCGCTAACACAGGGTAAATGCCGGCAGTAACGGACCGCGTTGTGCCGCGGGTAACGCACTCTGTTACCGCCGCTATTAACCCTGTGTTTCCCCAACCTTTTACTATTAATGCTGCCTATGCGGCATCAATAGTAAAAAAAGTAATGTTAAAAACAGTAAAAAAAACAATAAACCTGCTATACTCACGCTTCGTTGTCCGCTGAGCCACTCGCGCCTGCCGCCATCTTCCTTTCCCAGCGATGCATTGCGAAATTACCCAGAAGACCTAGCGGTCTTGCGAGACCGCTCAGTCATCTGGGTAATTTCTCAATGCATCCTGGGAAAGCAAGATGGCGGCAGCCGCGTGCGCCCATCGGCACAGCACCTTTGGATCCCAGGAGGCACAGAGACGGGACGCTGATGAGCAGCGACCAGAATGGTGAGTATGTTAAACTACAAGGGGCCCTCGGATCGTTAGGTGAGTATGTTTATTTTTTAACCTGTGACATACGTGGCTGGGCAATATACTAATAATAATAATAATAATAATCTTTATTTTTATATAGCGCTAACATATTCCGCAGCGCTTTACAGTTTGCACACATTATCATCGCTGTCCCAGATGGGGCTCACAATCTAAATTCCCTATCAGTATGTCTTTGGAATGTGGGAGGAAACCGGAGTGCCCGGAGGAAACCCACGCAAACACGGAGAGAACATACAAACTCTTTGCAGATGTTGTCCAAGGTGGGATTAGAACCCAGGACTCCAGCGCTGCAAGGCTGCTGTGCTAACCACTGCGCCACCGTGCTGCCCACACTACGTCGCTGGCCAATATACTACGTGGCTCTGTGCTGTATACTATGTAGCTGGGCAATATACTACGTCATTGGGCAATATACTACGTTGCTGGGCAATATACTACGTGGCTGGGCTATATACTACGTGGCTGGGCAATATACTACGTGGCTCTGTGCTGTATACTACGTCGCAGTGCAATATAGTACGTGACTGCAATATACTACGTGGCTGGGCAATATACTACGTGGCTGGGCGATATACTACGTGGCTGGGCAATATACTATGTGACTTGGCAATATACTACGTTGCTGGGCAATATACTACGTGGCTGGGCAATATACTACCTGGCTGGGCTATATACTACGTGACTGGACAATATACTACGTGACTGGACAATATACTATGTGGCTGGGCAATATACTACGTGGCTGGGCAATATACTACGTGGCTGAGCAATATACTACGTGGCTGGGCAATATACTACGTGGCTGAGCAATATACTACTTGGCTGGGCAATATACTACGTGGCTGGGCAATATACTACGTCGCTGGCCAATATACTACGTGGCTCTGTGCTGTATACTACGTAACTGGGCAATATACTACGTCACTGGGCAATATACTACGTGGCTCTGTGCTGTATACTAGGTCTCTGTGCAATATAGTACGTGGCTGGGCAATATACTACGTGGCTGGGCAATATACTACGTGGCTTGGCAATATACTACGTTGCTAGGCAACATACTACGTGGCTGGGCAATATACTACGTTGCTGGGCAATATATTACGTCGCTGTGCAATATACTACGTGGCTGGGCAATATACTATGTGACTTGGCAATATACTACGTTGCTGGACAATATACTACGTGACTGGACAATATACTACGTGGCTGGGCAATATACTACGTGGCTGGGCAATATACTACGTTGCTGGGCAATATACTACGTTGCTGGGCAATATACTACGTTGCTGGGCAATATACTACGTGGCTGGGCAATATACTACGTGGCTGGGCAATATACTACGTGGCAATACTATATACTATTTGGCTGGACAATATACTACGTGGCTGGGCAATATACTACGTGGCTGGGCAACCTACTACGTGGCTGAGCAATATACTACTTGGCTGGGCAATATACTACGTGGCTGGGCAATATACTACATGGCTGGGCAATATACTACGTCGCTGGCCAATATACTACGTGGCTCTGTGCTGTATACTACGTAACTGGGCAATATACTACGTCACTGGGCAATATACTACGTGGCTCTGTGCTGTATACTACGTCTCTGTGCAATATAGTAGGTGGCTGGGCAATATACTACGTGGCTGGGCAATATACCACGTCGCTGGGCAATATAGTGCGTGGCTGGGCAATATACTGCGTGGACATGCATATTCTAGAATACCCGATGCGTTCGAATCGGGCCACTATCTATCTATCTATCTATCTATCTATCTATCTATCTATATATATATATATATATATTTCATAAGAGAGATAGCAGAATGGCCGATGATTCATTTTTCGGCTTTTGCAAAATCATTGCAGAAGCCCACAGGATAGGAGACATGGTTTACATACAGTAAACCATTTCAGAACAGTTAGATTTATAGATGTCAGTGTCTAATACTGTCACGGACCGCCCCTGGCACATTAACCCCCAAAACACTGCGATCAAACCTGATCGCAGCATTCCGGGGGCATAGGGAAGCATCGTGCAGGGAGGGGGCTCCCTGCGGGCTTCCCTGAGACCCTCGGTACAAGGCGATGTGCTCAACTTGTACCGAGCGTCTCCTCCCTGCAGGCCTCGGAATTAAAATGGCTGTGGGGCTGCATCCGGGTCCTGCAGGGAGGTGGCTTACAAACGCCTGCTCAGAGCAGGTGCTGATAAGCCTGCAGCCCTGCTTGTCAGATCGCTGATCTGACACAGTGCTGTGCAAAGTGTTAGATCAGCGATCTGACCCTATAGTGTGATGTCCCCCCCTGGGACAACGTTATAAAGTAAAAAAAAAAAAATATTTAGATGTGTAAAAAGAAAAAAAAAAATTTTTTATATATATATATATATATATATATATATATATATATATATATATATATATATATATATATATATATATATATATATATATATATATATATATATATATATATATTGTAAATTCACACTGAAGGCATCAAAACTATGAATTAACACAAGTGGAATTATAAACTTAACAAGAAAGTGTGAAACATCTGAAAATATGTCTTATATTCTAGGTTCTTCAAAGTAGCCACCTTTTGCTTTGATGACTGCTTTCCATGTTCTTGGCATTCCCTTGATGAGCTTCAAGAGGTAGTCACCGGAAATGGTCTTCCAACAATCTTGAAGGAGTTACCAGAGATGCTTAGCACTTGTTGGCCCTTTCGCCTTCACTCTGTGGTCCAGCTCACCCCAAACCATCTCGATTGGGTTCAGGTCTGGTGACCACCCCATCACTCTCCTTCTTGGACCAATAGCCCTTATACAGCCTGGAGGTGTGTTTGGGGTCATTGTGCTGTTGAAAAATAAATGATGGTCCAACTAAACGCAAACCGGATGGAATAGCATGCTGCTGCAAGATGCTGTGGTAGCCATTCTGGTTCAGTATGTCTTCAATTTTGAATAAATCCCCAACAGTGTCACCAGCAAAGCACCCCCACACCATCACACCTCCTCCTCCATGCTTCACGGTGGGAACCAGGCATGCAGGGTCCATCCATTCACCTTTTCTGAATCGCACAAAGACACGGTGTTTGGAGCATAAGATCTCAAATTTGGACTCATCAGACCAAAGCACAGATTTCCACTGGTCTAATGTCCATTCCTTGTGTTCTTTAACCCACACAAGTCTCTTCTGCTTGTTGCCTGTCCTTAGCAGTGGTTTCCTAGCAGCCATTTTACCAGGAAGGCCTGCTGCACAAAATCTCCTCTTAACAGTTGTTGTAGAGATGTGTATACTGCTAGAACTCTGTGTGGCATTGACCTGGTCTCTAATCTGAACTGCTGATAACCTGCGATTTCTGAGGCTGGTGATTCTGATAAACTTATCCTCAGAAGCAGAGGTGACTCTTGGTCTTCCTTTCCTGGGGCGGTCCTCATGTGAGCCATTTTCTTTGTAGCGCTTGATGGTTTTTGCAACTGCACTTTGGGGACACTTTCAAAGTTTTCCCAATTTTTCAGACTGACTGACCTTCATTTCTTAAAGTAATGATGGCCACTCATTTTTCCTTACTTAGCTGCTTTTTTCTTGCCCTAATACAAATTCTAACAGTCTATTCAGTAGGAGTATCAGCTGTGTATGCACCAGACTTCTGCACAACAAAACTGATGGTCCCAACCCCTTTTATAAGGCAAGAAATCCCACTTATTAAACCTGACAGGGCACACCTGTGAAGTGAAAACCATTTCCGGTGACTACCTCTTGAAGCTCATCAAGAGAATGCCAAAAGTGTGCAAAGCAGTCATCAAAGCAAAAGCTAGCTATTTTGAAGAACCTAGAATATAAGACATATTTTCAGTTGTTTCACACTTTTTTGTTAAGTATATAATTCCACATGTGTTAATTCATAGTTTTGATTCCTTCAGTGTGAATTTACAAATTTCATAGTCATAAAAATCTTTAAATGAGGTGTGTCCAAACTTTTGGTCTGTACTGTTTTTATATATATAAATTTCCCATAAATACATTTCTTTAGCTAAATAATAAAAAAAAATAAAAGTACACATATTTAGTATCGCCGCGTCCGTAACTACCCCACCTATAAAACTGTCCCACTAGTTAACCCCTTCAGTGAACACCGTAAAAAAAAGAGACAAAAAACAACGCTTTATTATCATACCGCCGAACAAAAAGTGGAATAACACGCGATCAAAAAGACTGATATAAATAACCATGGTACCTCTGAAAACGTCATCTTTTCCCGCAAAAAAACGAGCCGCCACACAGCAGCATCAGCGAAATAAAAAAGTTACAGTCCTCAGAATAAAGCGATGCAAAAATAATTATTTTTTCTATAAGATAGTTTTTGTCGTATAAAAGCGCCAAAACATAAAAAAAATATAAATGAGGCAATTTTACCAAACGTGGGATGGTATAAACGCCTCCCTCCTCCCCCCCCCCCCAAAGAAAAAAAAAAATTCATGAATTACTGTTTTTTGGTCATTCTGCCTCACAAAAATCAGAATGAAAAGCGATCAAAAATATCACGTGCTCGAAAATGATACCAATAAAAATGTAAACTCGTCCTGCAAAAATCAAGACCTCTGTGGACCAAACATTACTCTGTGGACCAAAATATGGAAAAATAATAGCTCTCAAATTGTGGAGACACAAAAACTATTTTTTGCAATAAACAGCGTCTTTTAGTGTGTGACAGCTGCCAATCATAAAAATCCGCTAAAATATCAGCGTACTCAGGACAAATTGTACAACAACTTTTGGGGTCCAATTTCTCCTGTTACCCTTTGGTAAAATAAAACAAATTAGAGCTGAATTAAATTTTTTGTGAAAAAAAGTTAATTGTTCATTATTTTTTAAACATTCCAAAAATTCCTATGAAACAACTGAAGGGTTAATAAACTTCTTGAATGCGGTTTTGAGCACCTTGAGGGGTGCAGTTTTTAGAATGGTGTCACACTTGGTTATTTTCTATCATATAGACCCCTCAAAATGACTTCAAATGAAATTGCTGGTCAACTTTTAACCCTTATAACTCCCTAACAAAAAATAAATTTTGGTTCCAAAATTGTGCTGATGTAAAGTAGACATGTGCGAAATGTTACTTAAGTATCTTGTGTGACATATCTCTGTGATTTAAGGGCATAAAAATTCAAAGTTGGAAAATTGCGAAATTTTCGCCAAATTTCCTTTTTTTCACAAATAAACGCAGGTAATATCAAATACATTTTACCACTATTATGAAGTACAATATGTCACGAGAAAAAAATGTCAGAATCATCAGGATCCTTTAAAGCGTTCCAGAGTTATAACCTCAAAAAGGGACAGTGGTCAGAATTGTAAAAATTGGCCCGGTCATTAACATGCAAACCACCCTCGGAACTTAAGGGGTTAATAGCCTAGAAAGGGACCATGGTTATTGGCCCCCCCTAGCTAAAAACATCTGCCCCCAGCCACACCAGGGGGTCCTGCCCGCGTTCCCTAAGCACCTCGCCGCCAGTGCACTAGCCTGCCGCAGGAGAGCACCCTCCTACTGCCCTTCTCCCCGGACAGCTCAGATCGGAGGCCCTCTTTCAAGCTGCGCTGGCGAGTCTCAAGGCGGCACGCGAGGAAACCTGCGCAGCCCTCCTGAAAGTGGCAGAGCGCCAGGCAGATCGAGAGGCGGCACAAGCAGAGCGGGAGCGAGAGGTGGCAGAACGCCAAGCTGAGCAAGAAAATCAACTGGAGTTGGCTCCGCAGGGTATCCTACCGCCCACCACATCCTGTCCGGAACCCAAGACAGCCAAGGTCCGAGCCAAGGACTTCCCCTTGTTGGAGAAGGATGGAGACCTGGACTCCTTATCTGCGAGCCTTTGAGCGGACCTGCCGACAGCACCATCTGGCCTCGGATCAGTGGGCCAAGTTCCTGACCCCCCCCGTATGAGTGGTAAGACTCTTGAAGTTTTGGGGAACTTACCTGCCGGGTTGGAACAGAAATATGAGAGCATCAAACAGGCCCTGATCCAGCAGTTCAACCTCACTCTGGAGACTTACCGTATAAAGTTCCGGAGCCTGCAAAAAGGCCCCAAGGACTCATGCGGGTCCTTATGAGAGCTGCAGAGCACTAGACCACCGGCCAGGAGATCCAGGAAGCGTATGTCATGGAGCAATTCTTGTGGAACTGCCCAGAGGATCTGCAAAAGTACCTCCGTGACTGGAAACCACAGGGGGCCGCTGCTACAGCCGTCCTGGTAGATGAATATGCCAATAACCGGGCCCCTGAAGCCAAGCGGGCCGCCCACAGCACCTGGAGAAGGGGTAAGACTCATCCTGCCCCTGTTTTCTCAGCCCCTAGAATGCAAGGGGCGCCACCATCTGTTTCCCTCTCCAGGCCAGAGGCAGAACCCAGGAGGTGTCAATACTGCAACCAACCCGGACGCTTCAGGGCCATGTGTCCCCCAATGCCCCGTCCTCATCCCCAAAACCAGGGTTCATCTGGACTGGGGAATGAGGGAGGTGATAGTGTCGGCGAATATTCCCGCAAGTGTTTTACTTGGGACAGATTTGGGCGGCTAGTGTCACAGTATGTGGCTACTGAGACCCCAAGTCATGGTCCCCCACTGTGTCTTAATTTGTCTACTACTACCAATGTTATAAGTGTGTTGCCTGTTCCTTCTGCGTCAAGGGGGGAGGTGGGAGCTGAGGGTCACTCCTGCACTGACAGGACACATGCAGCCCTTGCAGATGAGACAGAGCCAGAAGACACAGGAAGGTGTGAGAATGCCCCCAGGTGTCAATAAGACACCTATCTATTACTAATCCTATAGTTTGGAAAGGGTATAAATAAACACACACACATGCAGAATAAAATCTTTTAAAGATTGTCACCCCCTCCAGCCTTTATAAACTAAAAGAGCCACCTTGTGCAGCAGTAATGCTGCATTCTAACAAGGTGGCTCTTTTAGTTTTTGGTGCATTTATTCCCAAAATAAAGCGTTTTATAACTTCTCCAAAATACCTGTCTTTATCCAGGGAGGCAGGTCCTCACCCCCCTGCTTGAAACTCCACACTGCCATCACTCCGCGCTGTTTTCGCTTGAAATCCGGCGCCTGCGCTGTGTAGTACTGTCTGGTGCAGGCGCAGTGAGCTCTGGCCGTGTGACGTCCCAGCCAGGCTTGCAGACTGCGCCTATGCGGCCAGTGCGGCAACCCACCTTTGGAATCCCAGCCCCGCAGTGTGTTAAGCATTATGCATAGTGCCGGGCTGGGATTCATAGGCAGGGCGGCCGCAGTTATAAAACGCTTTATTTTGGGAATAAATGCACCAAAAACTAAAAGAGCCACCTTGTTAGAATGCAGCATTACTGCTGCACAAGGTGGCTCTTTTAGTTTATAACGGCTGGAGGGGGTGACAGTCGCCCTTTAATGAAATAAAACACTTAACACTGTTTGACCATTTTATTGTTACTGGTAATCCAAGCAAAGCCCTCGATCTCCTGTAAAAAAAAAAATAAAAATTAAAATAAAAAAACAATAATATACCATACCTGTCCGGCGTACAGTCAGTCCCATGCTGTAATCCATATCTGGGGTATATACAGTTTACAACCGGGAGCGGTGCTAATGCGACCAGCCCAGAATGCCAGCTGATTTTCCTACGCTCAAGAGTTCATTTGAGTTCATGCCAACAGGGAGCGCAGCATCGGTGACATCACCGCTAGTCACTGAAGCTCCGCTCCCTGCATTTCATTCATTCCCCAGTAGTGTACAACCGGGACGTTCGCATTATACATCATATTTCTGGGTGACACTTTTACCATCTATATTTAATTTCTGTTTTTACAAGTTAACTTAAATCAACTAAGTATGATGTTTCTCCTTTATCGGACTCTGCTTCTTTTGCAATTTGATGTGACTTGTTTATTTTTTTGCTGCAGTGATGTCCCTGACTACCCTGATGACCACTGCAGCTAATCACTGGCCTCAACTCTTTAACTGTTACAGCCAGTGGGGGAATAACCTGGAATTCTTGTATTTGTAACTTCAAACTGCATAGCCATTTAAAACGAAGCACGTAATGTTAGGTTTTTAGAGTTGGAGATTCATTTGAGATCTGATGGCATATGAATTTTTGGTTGAATAAATTGTTAGATGTTTGTCTGTTTTAATATGTTTGTTTATTTCCTTTATGCTTTTAAAACAAAATCCAATATTCTACTTCTGGAAGGTTAAAGTAAAAATAAATTGCTTACCATGTCCCTGCATTTTGAAATGATTACTTCCATTATGGTATTGAGAAGATAAAAAGGCTGCACACTTTGTTAAATGTAAGGAAACTTTCTTTAACACTATAGCAGTCCTCTCAAAATGGTCGTATTGCTGACCTCCAAGCCATAGTCTGGACAAGCATAAAGTCCTTCGCTGGGATGTAGAACGTCTGCATGTTTATCACCTGTATGTCTGCATACGTTCATGTTTATATTATATTCTTATATTTTTTTTTACAGTTTTATAATCTATTTGTGTGCTTTCTTGCTTATTTAAAAATGAATAAGACGGGGGGCTACACAGCGACTTTGGCCATGGCACCTGCATGCAACCAAAGTTCATTAGGGTCACGTTGCAACACGGAGGATACTGTGAGTTCGACAAGCCGTCACAAAAACTCTGATATGGTTGGACTTTTTGAGACTTGCTTGTTGTGGTCGGAGTATCCTTGAGGTGGCAATCCGACTCCATTCATTTGTGTTGCGCTGCAATGTAGCAGCAACAATCAGCGAATTTTGGTCGAACGTCAGGTGTCACTGCTAAAATAGCTGCGTAGCCCCAGCCTAAATTATGTGTAAAAAAAAAATGTCTGTATATGGTATGAACTGCGGAATATGTTGGCGATATATAAAAAAGATTATTAAGTGGTTTGATATTTTGCGCAAATGTGTAATAGACGATAATCTGATTCCTTTTAGGAGCTAGTGGATATAAAGATGTTACAGTGTAAGCGAGTTGTTAATGGTAAGATGATTTTCTGTTCATTGAGCATGTTTGTACTAAGGGTAACCACTTATTCGGTTTGGCCACATTACACAATTTATCGCCATGCTTTTCTGGACTGATAGTGTGGTGATGTTTGGAGAACAGCCACATGCTGATCTTTTGGAGCATTGCAACTTTTGTGATCACTAAAGAGTTCTGGAATACAAAAGATGTTCCATATTTTATTTTCCCAGTTTTCTATTCTGGCAAGGGTTTTACAGTGACCTAACACTCAATAATGTCACCCGCATGTTCATATTAGAAATCTGAATAATGCTGTACTAACCTGATAATCTCACAAGCATGTACAGAGCTTCCTCTCACACTTCCGTCTTTCAGCTCCCGTCACAATCCGTCGATTTTTGAGAATGCAGTGATTGTGATGGATGGCCATCCGTTTCATCCGTCTTTCACTGGATCCTGCATAAATAAACGGTCCGTCGGGCAGAGAAAACTTTCAGAGGAACGATTTTTAAGCACGTTGGAAAATCGTTCAGCGACGCATTCTGCGCTGTCCATCACTGGCTACAATGGAAGCCTATGGGTGCAGGATCGGTCGCTGCCTGTGAAAAGCAGGAATCCAGCGACGGGTCCCGCCTTTTCAAAGAGAGCATGCGTGGAAGAATTTCCCGTCAGGGAAATTCTCTCTCGCTCGCTCTCTTTCTACTATTGATGCTGCCTATGCAACATCAATAGTAACAAGATATAATGATAAAAATAAAAAATCGCAATATTCTTACCTACCGGCGTTCCCGCGCAGTGTCACTGATGCTCCCGGCAGCTAGCGTTACTTCCTAGCAATACATTGCGAAATCTCGTGAGAAGTCGTGGTCTCGCGAGACTGCGACTTCTTGCGAGATTTCGCAATGTATTACTTGGAACGCTAGCTGCCGGGAGCATCGCTGCGCGGGAACGCCAGTTGGTGAGAATACTACAATTTTTTTGATTTTTTTTTTTTAACCTGGTTTGTGTTGTGTGGGGGCCATGCATACCAGGATACGGATGTGGGGGCCGTGCATACCAGGATACGGATGTGGGGGCCGTGCATACCAGGATAGGGATGTGGGGGGCTGTGCATACCAGGATAAGGATGAGGGGGGCCATGCATAAAAGGATAGTGATGAGGTGGCCATGCATACCAGGATATGGATGTGTGGGCCGTGCATACCAGGATACAGATGTGGGGGCCATGCATACCAATATAGGGATGAGGTGACCATGCATTATTATTTATTATTATTATTTATTTATATAGCACCATTGATTCCATGGTGCTGTACATGAGAAGGGGTTACATACAAGTTACAGATATCACTTACAGTATATAAACTAGCAATGACCAACAGGCCAGACCGCATATCAAATATAAGGGTTGGGGGTCATTTGGGGAATAGTGATCACAAAATAATACGTTTTCATGTATCCTTTAATAAGATGTGTAATAGAGGGGTTACAAGGACACTAAACTTCAGGAGGGCAAATTTCCAACGGATGAGAGAGGATCTTGGTGCAATTAAATGGGACGATATCCTGAGACACAAAAATACACAAAGAAAATGGGAGACGTTTATTAGCATCCTGGATAGGACCTGTGCACAGTATATACCGTATGGGAATAAACATACTAGAAATAGGAGGAAACCAACATGGCTAAATAGAGCTGTAAGGGGCGCAATAAGTGACAAAAAGAAAGCATTTAGAGAATTAAAGGAAGTAGGTATTGAGGAGGCATTAAATAAATACAGAAAATTAAATAAATTCTGTAAAAAGCAAATCAAGGCAGCAAAGATTGAGACAGAGAGACTCATTGCCAGAGAGAGTAAAAATAATCCCAAAATATTATTAAATTACATAAATGGTAAGAAACTAAAAAAATGATAGTATCCAATACAAGAAATGAGGGCACTCACCAGTCTTCACCGTGATTTGTACTTTATTAATAGATACAACTTGTTAAAAACCCATGGCCGGAGTTGAATGAGCCGTATCTCGTATCTGGGATAGGGTCGCTCACTGAGCCCCTATCCCAGTATATCGATTGGTTATTACGGCCGTTACTGAAAGATGTTCCGGCGTACCTTAAAGATACTAATGCTTTCCTTGAAAGTATACATGATTTTCAATGGCAGGACAATTATTCCTTGGCATCGATAGACGTACAAAGTTTATATACGAGGATCCCCCAGAAAAGTGGAGTAGAGGCTATTAAACAGATTTTGTGCACTACAGATAAGAGTCAGGAGTTCATCAGATTCATCTGTGAAGGATTATATTTTATTTTAACCCATAATGCTTTTACGTTTATGGAGGATTGGTACTTTCAATTAGTGGGGACCGCGATGGGTACTCCGGTAGCATGTACTTTTGCTAATTTATTTTTGGCCTTGTTCGAGGAGAATTACATCTATGCGGATGACAATGTCTTTATGCGACACATCAAATTTACCAAAGATATATTGATGATATAGTGATCATTTGGGACGACAGCGAAAAAACATTTAATGAGTTCGTGACTCACTTAAATAACAAAAACAGCATGAACATGGTATTCACATCGGTTTTTGGAGGGCATCGGTTAGAATTTCTGGACGTCTTAATGGAAATAAATAATGACAAAATTTGTACTTCGATGTACCGTAAACCAGTAGCAGCAAATATGATAATGCATTTTGATAGCTACCATCCAGTACACACTAAACGTGCACTACCTCGCAGTCAGTTTCTGAGAGTGAGTAGATTAAATAACACCAATGATGGTTATGAACATCAGTCAAAAGAAATGCAGCATAGATTCGAACAAAGGGGTTACCCACGCAAATTATTAGAATCAGCGAGAGAGAAAGTGACTAAGGAGAGAAATACTGACAGTGAGTTCAAAGTTTCTAGTAAGAATTGCAAGGCAGAAAAAAGATTTACCTTTTGCTTTGCATATAACAACATGGATCAGCAAATCAGACTAGCCATTAAAAAGAATTGGTATATTTTGGGAAGTGACAAAGACTTGACAGAAGTTGTAGCTAGAGGCCCTTTGATATCGAACAGACGGAGTGTCAGATTAAGGGACAAATTAGTGAAAAATCGCATTAGTAAACCGCATCCTAACTGGATGCAAGCTATGGTCCCGAAAGGGAACTTTAAATGTGGACACTGTTCACATTGCAGACAGCACATTACGGACCGGGTGTTACACATGGGAGCGGTAGAACATGTAGTGAATGATTTTATTACATGTAAGACAAATAATGTGGTTTATGTGATTTTTTGTCCCTGCAGACACTATTATATAGGGAAAACCATAAGACCATTACACGTGCGATTCCGTGAACATTGTAGATCCATAATAACAGGCAAAGGTGTACCGAGGTTGATCACGCACATGAAAGAACGGCATGGAGGCAGGACAGAAGATTTAACATTTGCAGGCATTGAGAAAGTGAACTTGCCAGCCAGAGGGGGAGATTTAAATAATTTACTCCTCAGGGTTGAGGCAAAATGGATTATGCACAGCAATGCGATGGGACCATTAGGGTTCAATGACAGGGTTGACCTGTCGATATTTTTGTGACAGATTAGTTCTCTGATTTTGGATTAAAATATGTTAGATTGATCTTTATGACTCCTATGAAAATGTGAAAGAAGGAAGGGGGAAAGAAAAGGAAGGAAAAAAAAGGGGAAAAAAAAGAGGAAAAAGAAAAAGGGGAATTTTTTTTTTTTTATATATATTATCTTTGCGATACCAGTCAGCATTAGTAATATGTATAAGCCATATGTAATTATTCTGTTCTTTTGTCATACTTGTTACAGTTGTTTTTAAGTGTGCTTTTATATGATTGTGTTTTAGTTGTGGGAGGGTTCAGGGAATGTGGAGGGGGAGGTGTCGGGTTCGGCACTATATTTCCGCCACCTGATCTTGCCACAAACTGACCTGTTGAAGCGCAAGCACAGCGCGAAACGATCGTCGTCCTGACCCCCCCTGCTCACACGAGCTACGGCTCATTCAACTCCGGCCATGGATTTTTAACAAGTTGTATCTATTAATAAAGTACGAATCACGGTGAAGACTGGTGAGTATTGAACACTGTTTTTTCTGAGGAGCACCCGAAGTCAGGATTCGTTGGAGTTGTGCTTCTATTTGTCGGATCTGTTGACACAGCCTGTCAGATGTTTTAAGCCATCGAGGATAGTGCCGCTCGGCGTGTTTCTCCGGCTCTTGTTGTATTTTAAAAAATGATAGTGTTGGCCCCCTTAAAATAGTCTGGGTGAAATGGTGGATGAGGATGAGGAAAAAGCCAATATGCTAACTGACTTTTTTTCATCAGTATTTACAAAAGAAAATCCTGTGGCAGACAAAATGACTAGTGATAAAAATTCCGAATTAAATGTCACCTGCTTAACCCCGCAGGAAGTGCGGTGGCATCTAAAAATCACTAAAATTGACAAATCTCCGGGCCCATCCCGGGATACACCCTCGAGTACTGCAGGAATTAAGTACAGTCATTGATAGACCATTATTTTTAATCTTTAAAGACTCCATAATAACAGGGTCTGTACCACAGGACTGGCGTATAGCAAATGTGGTGCCAATATTCAAAAAGGCGACAAAAACTGAACTCGGAAATTATAGGCCAGTAAGCTTAACCTCTACTGTGGGTAAAATCCTGGAGGGCATTCTAAGGGATGCTATACTGGAGTATCTGAAGAGGAATAACCTCATGACCCAGTATCAGCACGGGTTTACTAGGGACCGTTCATGTCAGACTAATTTGATCAGTTTCTATGAAGAGGTAAGTTCCGGACTGGACCAAGGGAACCCAGTGGACGTAGTGTATATGGACTTTTCAAAAGCTTTTGATACGGTGCCACACAAAAGGTTGATACATAAAATGAGAATAATGGGGATAGGGGGAAAATATGTGTAAGTGGGTTGAGAGCTGGCTCAGGGATAGGAAACAAAGGGTGGTTATTAATGGAGCACACTCGGACTGGGTAGCGGTTAGCAGTGGGGTACCACAGGGATCAGTATTGGGCCCTCTTCTTTTTAATATATTTATTAATGACCTTGTAGGGGGCATTCAGAGTAGAATTTCAATATTTGCAGATGACACTAAACTCTGCAGGGTAATCAATACAGGGGAGGACAATTTTATATTACAGGATGATTTATGTAAACTAGAAGCTTGGGCTGATAAATGGCAAATGAGCTTTAATGGGGATAAATGTAAGGTCATGCACTTGGGTAGAAGTAATAAGATGTATAATTATGTGCTTAATTCTAAAATTCTGGGCAATACCGTCAATGAAAAAGACCTGGGGGTATGGGTGGATGACAAACTCATATTCCGTGGCCAGTGTCAGGCAGCTGCTACAAAGGCAAATAAAATAATGGGATGCATTAAAAGAGGCATAGATGCTCATGAGGAGAACATAATTTTACCTCTACACAAGTCACTAGTTCGACCACACTTAGAATACTGTGCACAGTTCTGGTCTCCGGTGTATAAGAAAGACATAGCTGAACTGGAGCGGGTGCAGAGAAGAGCGACCGAGGTTATTAGAGGACTGAGGGGGTCTGCAATACCAAGATAGGTTATTACACTTGGGGCTATTTAGTTTGGAAAAACGAAGACTAAGGGGTGATCTTATTTTAATGTATAAATATATGAGGGGACAGTATAAAGACCTTTCTGATGATCTTTTTAATCATAGACCTGAAACTGGGACAAGGGGGCATCCTCTACGTCTGGAGGAAAAAAGGTTTAAGCATAATAACAGACGCGGATTCTTTACTGTAAGAGCAGTGAGACTATGGAACTCTCTGCCGTATGATGTTGTAATGAGTGATGCATTACTTAAATTTAAGAGGGGACTGGATACATTTCTGGAAAAGTATAATGTTACAGAGTATATACGTACACTAGATTCCTCGATAGGGCGTTGATCGAGGGAACTAGTCTGATTGCGGTATGTGGAGTCGGGAAGGAATTTTTTTCCCCAAGGTGGAGCTTACCCTTTTGCCACATGGTTTTTTTTTGCCTTCCTCTGGATCAACATGTTAGGGCATTTTAGGTTAGGCTATGGGTTGAACTAGATGGACTTATAGTCTTCTTTCAACCTTAATAACTATGTAACTATACTATGTAACTATGACAGACTGATACAGCGGGGCGGGGACCCTGCCCTTGCGGGCTTACATTCTACAGGATTATGGGGAAGGAGACAGTAGGTTGAGGGTTGCAGGAGCTCCGGTGTTGGTAAGGCGGTAGCTTCGGTAGTGATGAGTAGGCAGCGGGGTCAGTGCAGGCTGTAGGCTTTCTTGAAGAGATGGGTTTTCAGGTTCCGTCTGAAGTATCCGAATGTGGTTGATAGTCGGACATGTTGGGGCAAAGAATTCCAGAGGATGGGGGATATTCTGGAGAAGTCTTGGAGGCGGTTGAATGAGGAGCGAATAAGTGTGGAGGAGAGAAGGAGGTCTTGGGAGGATCAGAGATTATATGAGGGAAGATATCGGGAGATTAGTTCAGAGATATATGGAGGAGACAGGTTGTGGATGGCTTTGTAGGTCCGTATTAGTAATTTGAACTGAATACGCTGAGGGAATGGGAGCCAGTGAAGAGATTTGCAGAGGGGGGAAGCAGAGGAGTAGTGAGGAGAAATGAATTAGTCGGGCAGCAGAGTTAAGGATGGACTGGAGAGGTGCAAGGGTGTTAGCAGGGAGGCCGCAGAAAAGGATGTTGCAGTAGTCAAGGCGGGAGATGATGAGGGCATGCACAAGCATTTTAGTAGATTGACGGTTGAGGAAAGGACGGATTCTGGAGATATTTTTGAGCTGGAGGTGACAGGAGGTGGAAGGAGCTTGGATGTGCGGTTTGAAGGACAGGGCAGAGTCGAAGGTTACTCCGAGGCAGCGGACTTCCGGTACGGGGAAAAGCATGATGTCATTGATTGCGATAGATAGGTCAGGTAAGGAAGATCTATGGGATGGAGGAAAGATGATGAGTTCAGATTTGTCTACATTGAGTTTGAGGAACCGAGAGGAGAAGGAGGAGGATATGGCTGATAGGCACTCTGGGATTCTGGACAGCAGAGCGGTGACGTCTGGGCCAGAGAGGTAGATGTGTGTGTCATCAGCATAGAGGTGGTACTGGAATCCATGGGACTTTATGAGTTGTCCCAAGCCAAGTGTATAGATTGAGAAGAGTAGGGGTCCTAGAACAGAGCCTTGGGGGACTCCAACAGAGAGAGGGTGGGATGAGGAGATGGAGTGGGAGACGCTGAATGTGCGGTTGAAAAGGTACGAGGAGATCCAGGATTAGGTGAGGTCTTTGATGCCAAAGGAGGAGAGGATCTGTAGTAAGAGGCAGTGGTCAACTGTGTTGAAAGCAGAGGACAGGTCTAAAAGGAGGAGTGCAGAGTATTGTCCATTAGCTTTGCCGGTAAGTAGGTCGTTAGTGATTTTGGTCAGGGGTGTCTCAGTTGAGTGATGGGGGCGGAAACCAGATAGTAGATTGTCAAAGAACAAGTTAGATGAGAGGTGGGAGGAAAGTTCAGAGTGAACGTGCTGCTCCAGGAGTTTGGAAGCGAATGGAAGCAGTGATATTGGGCGATAGCTGGACATAGCAGTTGGATCGAGGGTTAGCTTTTTAAGGATAGGCGAGATTGTGGCATGTTTGAAAGCAGAAGGGAAGGTGCCAGAAGATAGTGATAGGTTGAAGAGGTGGGTTAGGGATGGGATAAGTGTGGTGGTGAGGTTGGGGAGGAGGTGAGATGGGATGGGGTCGAGCACACAGGTGGTGAGGTGCGATTTGAAGAGGAGACAAATTAGCCCCCCTTCAGTGATGTTGGATAGGGAGGTTATGGGGTTTGGGCATTGGTCTGGTATACAAAGGGGTTGTGGTGGTTGAACAATGATGACTTGCCTTGTCTGGTCGATCTTGTTTTTAAAGTGTGTGGCAAAGTCCTCAGCAGAGATGAGGGAGGTTGGATGGGGTAGTGGGGGGCGGAGGAGGGAGTTAAAGGTTTTGAATAACTGTTTGGGGTTGTAGGATAGGGAAGATACGAGGGTTGTGAAGTTGACCTGTTTAGCAGAGGTGAGGGCAGATTTAAAAGCGAGTGTTGCCTGTTTGAATGCAGTGAAGTCGTCTTGCAAGTATGTTTTCTTCCAACACCGCTCCGCAACCCTAGACACTTGCCGGAGCTTTTTAGTGGTGTTATTGTGCCAAGGTTCTCTATTCATACGTCGCACTCTGCCATGGACGAGAGGGGCAACTGTGTCAATAGCTGATGCAAGAGTGGCATTGTAGAAAGCAGTGGCACGGTCTGTGTCGTGGAGTGAGGATATGGATGCCAGTGGTAGGATAGAGTTAGAGAGTGTGTGGGTGTCTAGGTGTGCAAGGTTTCTGCAGGGGTGCGCATTTTGCTGGACATGGATGACCGCTGAGGAGGAAAGGGATGAGAATGTGAGCAGTTGGTGGTCGGATAGAGGGAGAGGGGAGGTGGTGAAGTTAGAGAGCAGAGGCGGGTGAATACCAGGTCTAATGTATGTCCGTCTGTGTGGACGGCTGCGGAGGACCACTGAGTAAGTCCAAAGGATGAGGTAAGGGACAGAAGTTTGGAGACTGTTGACTGAAGAGTATCAATGGGGATGTTGAAGTCACCCAAGATGATGGTGGGAATGTCAGCAGAGAGAAAGTGAAGAAGCCAGGTGGAGAATTGGTCAATAAAGGCAGTGGCTGTGCCTGGAGGTCGGTATATGATGGCCGCTTGGAGGTTGGAGGGAGAGTAGATGCGGACAGAATGGACTTCAAAAGAGAAGAGGATAAGGGAGGGTAGAGGTGGGATTGGGTTAAAGGTGCAGTTAGAAGAAAGGAGAAGACCCACTCCTCCACCATGTTTGTTGCCGGGTCGAGGGTTGTGGGTGAAGTGGAGGCCTCCGTAACACAGCGCAGCAGGGGAGGCGGTGTCAGAGGGTGTTAGCCATGTTTCTGTGAGGCCAAGGAAGGCAAGATTGCGAAAGAGAAAAAGGTTGTGAATCACGTGAAGCTTATTGCAGATTGAGCGGGCATTCCCGAGTGCTCCAGAGAGAGGGAGCAGGGAGGTGGGCGTCAGGGGCACGGGTTTTATGTTGGAAAGATTGCGGTAGTTCGTATTAGATAGGGAGCGATAGGAGGGAGTAGTAGTGGGAGGTATGAGCTGTGGGTTCCCTGGTTGGTAGATATGTCTCCAGCAGTGAGGAAAAGCAGAGAAAGGGAGAGCAGGTGGGAGAAAGAGAGTGGCCAACTTGTTTTATGTTTTCTTAGGACAGATTTGAGGTTGAGGAGCAGGTCAGCAGAGGAGGACAGGTGGGGAGGGAAGGGGAGATGATTATTAGGTTAGAGAGTGCTGGGGTTTGTGATAGTGAAGGAGAGAGAGGATTAGTGGAGCAAACACTGTAAGGGCATAGGTAAACATGGTGAACATGTAAGGGCATAGGTAAACATGGCCATGCATGCCAGTATAGAGATGAGGGGGGCATGCATACCAGTATAGGGATGAGGGGGGCATGCATACCAGTATGGAGATTAGGGGGGAATGCATACCCGTATAGAGATGAGGGGGGCATGCTTACCAGTATAGGGATGAGGGCGCCATGCATACCTGTATAGAGATGAGGGGGGCATGCATACCAGTATGGAGATTAGGGGGGAATGCATACCCTTATAGAGATGAGGGGGGCATGCTTACCAGTATAGAGATGAAGGCACCATGCATACCAGTATAGAGATGAGGGGGGCATACATACCAGGATAGGGATGAGGAGGCCGTGCATGACAGAATTGGGATGAGGGGGCCATGCATACCAGGATAGGGATGAGAGGGGCAGTGCATACCAGGATAGGGATGTTGGGGCCAGGCATACCAGGATAGGGATGAGGGCGGCTATGCATACCAGGATAGGGATGAGAAGGCCATGATACCAGGATGGGAATGGGGGCCATGCATACCAGAATGGGAATAGGGACCAGGCATACCTATATAGGGATGAGGTGGCCATGCATACCAGTATAGAGATGAGGGGGGCATGCATACCAGGATAGGGATGAGGGGGGCTATGCATACCAGGATAGTTATGTGAGGGGCCATGCATACCAAGATAGGGATGAGAAGGCCATGATACCTGGATGGGAATGGGGGCCATGCATACCAGTCGTTATGAAGTGGCCATGCATACCAGTGTAGAGATGAGGGGACCATGCATACTAGTATAGTGATGAGGGTGGCATGCATACCAGTATAGGGATAAGGGGCATGCATACCAGTATGGAGATGAGGGGGGAATGCATACCCGTATGGAGATGAGGGGGGCATGCTTATCAGTATAGAGATGAGGGGGCATGCTTACCAGTATAGGGATGAGGGCGCCATGCATACCAGTATACGGATGAGGGGGTCATGCATACCAGTATAGGGATGAGGGCGCCATGCATACCAGTATAGGGATGAGGGGGCCATGCTTACCATTATAGGGATAAGGGGGCCATGCATGCCAAGATGGAGGCCATGCATACCAGTATAGAGATGAGGGGGGCATGCATACCAGGATAGGGATGAGGAGGCCGTGCATACCAGAATTAGGATGAGGGGGCCATGCATACCAGGATAGGGATGTCGGGGCCAGGCATACCAGGATAGGGATGAGGGGGGCTATGCATACCAGGATAGTGATGAGAAGGCCATGATACCAGGATGGCAATTGGGGCTATGCATACCAGAATGGGAATGGGGGCCATGCATACCTATATAGGGATGAGGGGGTCATGCATACCAGTATAGATATGAGGGGGGCATGCATACCAGGATAGGGATGAGGGGCAGTTCATACCAGGATAGGGATGTGGGGGCCAGGCATACCAGGATAGGATGAGGGGGGCTATGCATACCAGGATTGTTATGTGAGGGGCCATGCATACCAAGATAGGGATGAGAAGGCCATGATACCTGGATGGGAATGGGGGCCATGCATACCAGTCGTTATGAAGTGGCCATGCATACCAGTGTAGAGATGAGGGGACCATGCATACTAGTATAGTGATGAGGGTGGCATTCATACCAGTATAGGGATAAGGGGCATGCATACCAGTATGGAGATGAGGGGGGAATGCATACCCGTATGGAGATGAGGGGGGCATGCTTATCAGTATAGAGATGAGGGGGCATGCTTACCAGTATAGGGATGAGGGCGCCATGCATACCAGTATACGGATGAGGGGGTCATGCATACCAGTATAGGGATGAGGGCGCCATGCATACCAGTATAGGGATGAGGGGGCCATGCTTACCATTATAGGGATAAAGGGGCCATGCATGCCAAGATGGAGGCCATGCATACCAGTATAGAGATGAGGGGGGCATGCATACCAGGATAGGGATGAGGAGGCCGTGCATACCAGAATTAGGATGAGGGGGCCATGCATACCAGGATAGGGATGTCGGGGCCAGGCATACCAGGATAGGGATGAGGGGGGCTATGCATACCAGGATAGTGATGAGAAGGCCATGATACCAGGATGGCAATTGGGGCCATGCATACCAGAATGGGAATGGGGGCCATGCATACCTATATAGGGATGAGGGGGTCATGCATACCAGTATAGAGATGAGGGGGGCATGCATACCAGGATAGGGATGAGGGGCAGTTCATACCAGGATAGGGATGTGGGGGCCAGGCATACCAGGATAGGATGAGGGGGGCTATGCATACCAGGATTGTTATGTGAGGGGCCATGCATGCCAAGATAGGGATGAGAAGGCCATGATACCAGGATGGGAATGGGGGCCATGTATACCAGTGTAGGTATGATGTGGCCATGCATACCAGTATAGAGATGAGGGGGGCATGCATACTAGTATGGAGATGATAAACTATATAAATGGGTTATTGCTGTAATCGTACTGAAGAGTAAAGTTGCCTTATCAATTTTGACACACGCATAACGGCATTAAAAAAAAGGCCAAAAAACAGTTTTTGCTTTGTTGTTTTTTGTTCTGCCTTCTAAAAATCTTAATAGAAAGCGATCAAAAAAAAGTCAGGAGCACGAAAATGGTACCAATAAAAACATCAAAAATTCCTGCAAAAAACAAACCCTCACATGACTCTGTCAGCAGAAATATGGAAAAATTATATCTCTCAAAATATGGTGATGCAAAAAAATTTTATGAAAACAAAAAAAGCGTCTTTTAGTGTGTGACCGCAACCAAGCATAAAAGCCCAATATCTAGTATTGCTGTAATGGCATTGACCCGAAGAATAAAGTCGTCTGATCACTTATACCATATGAGGAATGGCGTAAAAAAATAAAACCAATTCTTCACCTGCTGTTGATTTATTCATTCTGCCTCCCAAAGTTCACGGTAAGGCTTGGCTCACATTTATCCTGCACTCTACTGAACTGAGCGCTTACACCTGGATTTCTGTTTAAATCTTTGAAATACAAGATTCTGATAGAAGATGAGGTGGCCATGCATACCAGCAGGGGTGTCAAACTGCATTCCTCAAGGGCTGCAAACAGGTCATGTTTTCAGGATTTCCTTGTACTGCACAGGTGATAATTTAATCACCTAAACACATAATGATTGCAGCACATTGTGCAAAGCTAAGGAAATCTTGAAAACACTCATGGTTTGCGGCCCTCGAGGAATGCAGTTTGACACCCCTGCATACCAATATAGAGATGAGGGGACCATGCATACCAATATAGAGATGAGGGGGCCATTCAGACGCACAACAAATTTTGGAGTCCATTTTCTCCTGCTATTCTTGTGAAAATAAAAAAATGGGCTAAAATAACATTTTTGTGGAAAAAATGTGATTTATTTATTTTTTAAATTTTTACTGCTCTACGTTATAAACTTCTGTGAAGCAGCTGGTGGTTCAAGGTGTTCACCATACATCCAGATGCATTCATTGAGGGGTCTAGCTTACAAAATGCTGTCCCTTGTGGGTTTTTTTTACTGGTTACGCACATCAGGGCCTCTCTAAATCCGACATGACACGACAGATGATTTCATCAATGTCTGCGTTCCAAAACGTCACTCCATCATTTCTAAGCACTGCTGTGAGCCTGAACAGGTTTTTACCCCCACATATTGGGTATCTGCGTACTGAGGATAAATTGCACAACAAATTATGGTGAAATTTCTACTGTTACTCTTGTGAAAATGTAAAATATGGGGCTAAAAAACATTTTTGTGGGGAAACTGATTTATTTATTTTAATTTTCAAGGCTCAATTTTATAAACTTCTGTGAAGCAACTGGGGGGGGGGGGGGGGGGGGTGTTCAAGGTGCTCACCAAACATCTATATAAGTTCCCTGAGGGCTCCAGTTTCCAAAGTGGTGTTACTTGTGGGGATTTCCACTGTTAAGGCACATGAGGGGCTCTCCAAACTCGACATGGCATCCACTAGTTATTCCAGATAATTTTGCATTTATAAAGTCAAATGGTGCTCCTTCCCTTTCATGCCATACTCTGTGGCCAAACAGAAGTTCCCCCTCCATATTGGGTATCTGCATGCTCAGGAGAAATTGCATAACACATTTTGGGGTCCAATTTTTTTATGTCACTTTTGCGAAAATAAAAAAGTTTTGGGTTTAAAGTAACATTTTTGTGACAAAAAGTTATTAAATGTTCATTTTTTTTCCTTTCACATTTCAAAAATTCCTGTGGAGCATCTGAATGGTTAATACATTTCTTGAATGTGGTTTTGAGTACCTTGAGGGGTGCAGTTTTTAGAATGGAGACACTTTTGGGTATTTTCTGTCATATAGCCCCCTCAAAGACAATTCTTCAAATGTGATGTGGTCCCTAAAAAAAGGTTTTGTGTTTTTTGTTGGAAAAATAAAACTTAACCCTTCTAACTTCCTAACTAAGTTTCAAAGTGTGCTGTTGTAAAGTTGACATGTGGGAAATTTTATTAACTATTTTGTGCGATATAACTCAATGATTATGGGGCATAAACATTCAACATTTGGAAAGTGCAACATTTTCAAAATGTGTGCCAAATTTACGTTTTTTTCACAAATAAGTCATATTGAATACATTTTACCACTATCGTAAAGTACAATATGTAATAAATAATAATCTCGGAATCAGTGGGATCCATTGAAGTATTCCAGATTCCAGAGTTATTACCGCACAAGTGACACTGGTCAGAATTGTAAAATTTTGCCCTGTCACAAAGATGGAAACGTGTTTGGGTGTGTAGGGATTAAAACTGTATCGGGTGACAAAGGTGAGGAATAGGATGAAAAATGCATGGTGCCTTCATGGTGAGACATGGTGGTGGCAGCGTTCTTTTGTGGGGCTGCATGAGTGATGCTGTTGCGGGGGAGCTACATTTCTTTGATGCTAGCATTAAATCATTAACGTACGTCTCTGTCTTGAAAGATAAGATGCTACCATCATTGTGCCCTTGGAGACATGCAGTTTTCAATATAATAATGATCCTAAACACACAGACCACTGTGGCATTTCTGAAGAAGAATATGATGAATGTGATTTAGTGGCCAACTTTGTCTCCTAGTCTGAGCCTAATCGATCACCTATGGGAATTCTGAAGAGACAAATTGTCATCACTCTTCAACCAGCATCCAGGCTCTAAAAGAGGTCGTTACTCAAGAATGGAAAAAAGATGTACATCTATGCAACAATTTTGTCACCAGCTTGTTCTTTTATGTCTAGACGACTTGGTGCTGTCCTTTAAAAATCAAAATCATGGAGGTCACACAAAGTACTAGATAAACTAGTACTTTGGTCAGACGTTTGGGATTTCCTTCCACAAGCTTCTCACAATAGTTGGAATTTGGGCCCATTCCTCCTGACAAAACTCGTGTAGCTGTTGTGAATTCCGCTCTTGGGCTCCCTCCGGTGGTTGTAAGTAGCATTTTTGTGAGTTCTGCTCTTGGGCTCCCTCCTGTGGTTTTGAGTGGTATGGCTGCTTCTTGGATTTAGCTTCTGCAGCTGTTTTCACTGATCGTCTTCTTGGCTCGGCTATATTAGTCTGGCCTTTTCTCTCATTCTTTGCCAGTTGTCAATTGTTCCTGCCTGGAGTCATTGCTCTTAGGATTTCCTGACACTCTGACCAGCTCTGCAAAGCTAAGTCCTTGCTTGTCTTTTTGCAGTTCACTTCTTGTGGACTTTGTTGATCAGCATTTTGTAGTTTTTGCTCTTTTGTCCAGCTTATCAATATGGATCTATTCAGCTAAGCTGGAAGCTCTGGGCAGCAGAGTTTGCCCTCCACACCTTTAGTTAGGTGTGGAGACTTTTTGCATTTCTCTGCGGTGGACTTTTTCTAGTTTTTTTTACTGACCGCACAGTGCTCTTTTCTGTACTTTTTCTATCTAGCTAGAAGTGGCCTCCTGTGCTAAATCTTGTTTCATACTACGTATGTCATTTCCTTCTCCTCTCACAGTCATTACATGTGGGGGGGCTGTCTATCCTTTGGGGATTTTCTCTGAGGCAAGATAGTTTTCCTGCTTCTGTCTTTAGGGGTAGTTAGCTCTTAGGCGGTGTCGAGGGGTCTAGGGAGTGTCAGGTACCCCTCACGGCTACTTCTAGTGTTGTGTTGAGCTTAGCGACTGCGGTCAGTATAGCTACCACCTGCTCAGAGCTAGTTACATGTCGCTCCTTAATCACCAGATCATAACAGTAGCTGATCGAGGTTTGTAGGTCGCCTTGCACGCACCTGCCTTTTCAGCTTTGCCCATAAATTTTCATTAGAACTGAGATCAGGGCTTTGTGATGGCCATGGTTAAACATTGACTTTGTTATCCTTAAGCCGCTTTCTTACCATTTCGGCAGTATGCTTAGGATAATTGTCCATTAGGAAGACCCATTTCTACCCAAGCTTTAACTTCCTGGGTGATGTCTTGAGATGTTGCTTCAGTATTGTCACATAATCTTCTTTTCTCATGATGCCATCTATTTTGTGAAGTGCTCTAGTCCCTCCTGCAGCAAAACAACCCCACAACATGATGCTGCCACCCCCATGTTTCACAGCTGGGATGATGTCCTTAGGCTTCCAAGCTTCTCCCTTTTTCCTCCAAATGTAACAATGGTCATTATGTCCAAAAAGTTCAATTTTAGTTTCATCAGACCACAGGACATATCTCCAAAAATTAAGGTCTTTGTTCCTATGTACATTTGCTAACAACATTAATCTGTCTTTGTATGTTTCTTTTGGAGTAATGGCTTCTTCCTGACAGAGTGGCCTTTCAGCCTATTTTGATACGGTACTTGTTTCACTATGGTTATTGACACAATCTTACCAGCTATCGTCATAAGGTCTTTTGCTTTTGTCCTTGGGTTGATATTTACATGCTGGACCAAAGCACGTTCATCCCTGGGACACAGACCCCATCTCCTTCCTGAGCTGTATGATGGCTGGACATTCCCATCTTGTTTGTAGTCTCGTATAATTTGTACAGATGAACGATGAACCTTAAGGCATCTTGAAATTGTACCGAAGGATGACCTAGACTTGTGCAAGTCCACAATTATCTTTCTGATATCTTGGATGATCTCTTTACACTTTCCCATGATGCTACACAAAGAAGCAGTGTGTTTCACGTGTACATTTAAATACACCCACAGGTGTGTCTCTAATTAACTCAGATGTTGCAATAAAATATATCAGAAGTTTTCAAACACATGACTTCATTATATATACAATCCAGAATTGTATAAAGGCATAGTAATCTTCGTGTATGTAAACTTTTGACTTTGCATTAACCCCTTAAGCCCCAAGGGTGGTTTGCACGTTAATAACTGGGCCAATTTTTACAATTCTCACCACTGTCTCTTTATGAGGTTATAACTCTGGAACGCTTAAACGGATCCCGGTGATTCTGACTTTGTATTCTCGTGACATATTGGGCTTCATGATAGTGGTAAAATCTCTTTGATATTACCTGCGTTTATTTGTGAAAAAAATGGAAATTTGACAAAATTTTGAAAATTTCGCAATTTTCCAACTTTGAATTTTTATGTCCACAGAGATATATCACACAAAATACTTAATAAGTAACATTTCCCACATGTCTACTTTACATCAGCACAATTTTGGAACCAACATTTTTTTTGGGTTAGGGAGTTTTAAAGGTGAAAAGTTGACCAGCAATTTCTCAGTTTTACAACACCGTATTTTTTACGGACCACATCACATTTGAAGTCATTTTGAGGGGTCTATATGATAGAAAATAACCAAGTGTGACACCATTCTAAAAACTGCACCCCTCAAGGTGCTCAAAACCACATTCAAGAAGTTTATTAACCCTTCAGGAGTTTCACAAATTATTTTGGAATGTTTAAATAAAAATGAACATTTAACTTTTTTCACAAAAAATTTACTTCAGCTCCAATTTGTTTTATTTTACCAAGGGTAACAGGAGAAAATGGACCACAAAAGTTGTTGTACAATTTGTCCTCAGTATGCCGATACCCCATATATGGGGGTAAACCACTGTTTGGACGCATGGCAGAGCTCGGAAGGGAAGGAGCGCCATTTGACTTTTCAATGCAAAATTGACTGGAATTGAGATGGGACGCCATGATGCGTTTGGAGAGCCCCTGATGTGCGTAAACATTGAAACCCCCCACAAGTGACACCATTTTGGAAAGTAGACCCCCTAGATGTGTTGTGAGAGCTTTGAACCCCAAGTGTTTCACTACAGTTTATAACGCAGAGCCGTGAAAATAAAAATTCATTTTTTTCCCACAAAAATGTTTTTTTTTAGCCCCCCAAAAGTTGTTGCCCAATTTGTCCTGAGTACGCCGATACCCCATATGTTGGGGTAAACCGCTGTTTGTGCGCAAGGGAGAGCTCAGAAGGGAAGGAGCACTGTTTTACTTTTTCAACGCAGAATTGGCTGGAATTGAGATTGGACGCCATGTCGCGTTTGGAGAGCCCTGATGTGCCTAAACAGTGGAAACCCCCAAATGTAACTGAAACCCTAACCCAACCACAGCCCTAACCCCAACCACACCCCTAACCCCATCCACACCCCTAACCCTAATCCCAACCCTAACCACACCCCTAACTCCAACACACCCCTAACCCTAATCCCAACCATAACCCTAACCACACCCCTAACCCTGACACACCCCTAACCCTAATCCCAACTGTAAATGTAATCCAAACCCTAACTTTAGCCCCAACCCTATTGGAAAAATGAAAATAAATACATTTTTTTTAAATTTTATTATTTTTCCCTTACTAAGGGGATGATGAAGGGGGTTTGATTTACTTTTATAGCAGGTTTTTAGCGGATTTTTATGATTGGCAGCTGTCACACACTAAGGTTAGTTTCACACTAGCGTTTATCCGAGCTGCGGAGGGATGCGGACTTCCTCCGTGAAGCCCCGCCCACTGCCGCGCCTCTTTGTTCAGCTCCGCCTACGGCTGCATGCGTTGTGCGCACCCTATCTTTAACATTGGGTACGCAGGCCATGCCTCTGTATGTGGATGCCACCGCATGCGTCGTTTTGACGGTGCGACGACCTGCACCAAATGCAAGATGTTGCATTTTCGTGCAGATGCCGAACCGTCAAAACTACGCATGCGGCGGCATCTGCATACAGCGGCATGGCCTGCTTACCCAATGTTAAAGATAGGGTGTGCACACTGCATGCAGCTGTAGGCGGAGCTGAACAAAGAGGCGTGGCAGTGGGCGGGGCTTCACGGAGGAAGTCCGCATCCCTCCACAGCCCGGATAAACACTAGTGTGAAACTAGCCTAAAAGACGCTTTTTATTGCAAAAAATAGTTTTTGCATCTCCACATTTTGAGTGCTATAATTTTTCTTTATTTTGGTTCACAGAGTCATGTGAGGTCTTGTTTTTTGCGGGACGAGTTGATGTTTTTATTGGTAACATTTTCGGGGACGTGACATTTTTTCATCGCTTTTTATTCTGATTTTTGTGAGGCAGAATGACCAAAAACCAGCTATTCATGAATTTCTTCTGTGGGGGCATTTATACCGTTCCATGTTTGGTAAAATTGATAAAGCAATTTTATTCTTTAGGTCAGTACGATTACAGCGATACCTCATATCATTCTTTCATGTTTGGCGCTTTTATACGATAAAAACTGTTTTATAGAAAAAATTATTTTTTTTGCATCGCTTTATTCTGAGGACTATAACTTTTTTATTTTTTTCGCTGATGATGCTGTATGGCGGCTCCATTTTTGCGGGACAAGATGACGTTTTCAGCGGTGCCGTGGTTATTTATATCCGTCTTTTTGATCGCGTGTTATTCCACTTTTTGTTTGGCGGTATGATGATAAAGCGGTTTTTTTTTTTTGCCTCGTTTTTTTTTTACGGCGTTCACTGAAGGGGGATAGCTAGTGAAAAGTTTCATAGGTCGGGTCGTTACGGACACGGCGATACTAAATATGTGTACTTTTATTGTTTTTGTTTTTATTTAGATAAAGAAATGTATTTATGGGAACAATATTTTTTTTTCTTGATTTAGGAATTATTATTATTATTTTTTTTTACATATCTTAATATATATATTTTTTACATTATCACATTGTCCCGGGGATGGCATCACTATATATTATCAGATCGCTGATCTGACACTTTGCAGAGCACTGTGTCAGATCAGCGATCTGACGTGCGCTGCTCCAGGCTTACAGGCGCCTGCTCTGAGCAGGCGCTTGTGTTGTGAATTCTGTGGCAGAGCTCCCTCCTGTGGTCACAAGTGGTACTTCGGCTGATTCTCTCTGTGAGCTTCTGTTGGTGGAGGGAAGTGGTACTGCGGCTTCTGAGTTTCCTCCCACAGGTGATCTGGTGAGGTCGTTAGGTGCTTCTCTACTTAACTCCACCTAATGCTTTGATCCTGGCTTCCTGTCAATGTTCCAGTGTTGGACTTGCTTTTCCCTGGATCATTCCTGTGGCCTGCTGCTCTGCATAGCTAAGTTCTTCTTTGCTATTTGTTTGCTATTTTTTCTGTCCAGTTTGTCTAAATTGTTGCTGGAAGCTCTGGGACGCAAAGGGTGTACCTCCGTGCCGTTAGTTCGGTACGGAGGGTCTTTTTGCCCCCTTTGCGTGGTTTTCTTTAGGGTTTTGTGTAGACCGCAAAGTTACCTTTTCTATCCTCGCTCTGTTAAGAAAGTCAGGCCTCACTTTGCTGAATCTATTTCATCTCTACGTTTGTCTTTTCATCTTAACTCACAGTCATTATATGTGGGGGGCAGCCTTTTCCTTTGGGGTATTTCTCTGAGGCAAGGTAGGCTTATTTTCTATCTTCAGGCTAGTTAGTTTCTCAGGCTGTGCCGAGTTGCATAGGCAGAGTTAGGCGCAATCCACGGCTGCCTCTAGTGTTGTTTGGAGAGGATTAGGGATTGCGGTCTGCAGAGTTCCCACGTCTCAGAGCTCGTTCTATGATTTTGGGTTATTGTCAGATCACTGTATGTGCTCTGACCGCTATGTCCATTGTGGTACTGAATTGCCTTTCATAACACGCTTGTAAGCCACCTCCCTGCAGGACCCGGAAGTAGCCCCGCGGCCATTTTGGATCCAGGGCCTGCAGGGAGGAGACGCTCGGTACAAGGTGAGCACATCGCCTTGTACCAAGGGTCTCAGGGAAGCCTGCAGGGAGCCCCCTCCCTGCATGATGCTTCCCTATGCCCCCGGAATGCTGCGATCATGTTTGATCGAAGTGTTCTGGGGGTTAATGTGCCTGGGGCGGTTCGTGACCGCTCCTGACACATAGTGCCGGATGTCAACTGCGATAGTCAGCTGACACCCGGCCACGATCGGCTGCGCTCCCCCCGTGAGCGCGGCCGATTGCATATGACGTACTATCCCGTCACTGGGAATTAGGTCCCAGGTTACCTCGATGGGATAGTACGTCATATGGGATTGAGGGGTTAAGTAATAAAAATGCCTTAAAACATTCTCAATATTCTGGCATTTGGCAAATCTTATTAATTATGGTAATCTTTCTGTCTTGCTGTCTCTAACATCATGTCCTCCCTCTATCTGAAACTAAATCACTCCAAAACGGAACTACTTGTGTTTCTCCCTTCTACTAACCTCACTCTACCAAACATCGAAATTACCCTGGAGGGTTCAACTATAACTCCCAAGCAGCATGCCCGCTGTCTTGGGGTGATATTCGACACCGAACTTTCCTTTGCTCCCTATATCCGATCACTCACTCGCTCTTGTCACCTGCATCTTAAAAACATCTCCAGAATCCGACCTTTTCTCACCTTTGAAACTGCTAAGACTCTTAGGCTGGGTTCCCATTGCGTTATGGGACCGCGTTTAACGGACAGCGTTGCACGGCGAAATTAACGCCGTGCAACGCGTCCGTTAACGCGCCCATTGACGGCAATGGGAACGCGCTTCACTAGCGCGTGCCATGTTCGGCACGCGCTAGCAACGCGCCGGTGATTCCTGGCGCGCCGCGGACGCTGCTTGCAGCGTCCGAGGCGCGCCCGCGGTCCGTTGCCCGCTCTCGCAGATCGGGGATCTGCGAGAGCGGGGACGTTACCGTGACCCCGACCGCAGCCCCATAGAAAACATTGCGTTAGCGCAATCCGCTAGCGCTAAACGGATTGCACTAACGCAATGTGACCCTAGCCTTACTGTCGCTCTTATTCATTCTCGTCTGGACTACTGCAACTCTCTTCTGATCGGTCTCCCTCTTTCCAAACTTTCTCCTCTTCAATCCATCTTAAATGCGTCAGCCAGGGTCATATTTCTGTCCAGCCGCTTAACTGATGCCTCCATTTTGTGCCAGTCATTACACTGGATACCCATTCGCTACAGGGTCCAGTATAAACTCATCTCTCTCACCCACAAAGCTCACCACAGTTTTGCACCGCCTTATATCTCCTCTCTCATCTCCGTCTATCGCCCTTCACGTGCCCTCCGTTCTACAAATGACCTAAGACTAACATCCCCCGTAATACGAACCTCGCACCTCCGTCTCCAAGACTTCTCTTGTGCTGCGCCAGCTCTCTGGAATGCACTTCCACAGACGATCTGACTGATACCTAGCCCCGACCTATTCAAGCGCGCTTTAAAAACCCATCTCTTAAAACAAGCCTACCAAATCAAAAACTCAGTAAACTAACTTTGTCCTGTTCCCTCCTTCCAAATATTATCTGCATGTGAATCTGCACCCTACTATTCATCTGTCTCCACACCCTCCATGCACATGATAACTGCACTTGATACTTGACTATTGCACTTAAACACGCGGGCTGATGACCGGATCATGCAGCTTTATATGAAAATCCCTATTTATTATAATTGCCAGACCTGAAAAAACAAGCACTTTTCACCTATTGTGTCCCCCCATTTCCTTGTAGATTGTAAGCTTGCGAGCAGGGACCTCACCCCTAATGTCAGTATGTCACTGTTTAAATTGTCTTAACTTGTACTGAATTTATTGTCTGTACATGTCCCCGCTTATTGTAAAGTGCTGCGGAATTGGTTGGCGCTATATAAATAAAAATTATTATTATCTTAATTGACCTAAAACGGGAAAGGTTTTTTCTGATTTCATGTCAGATATATATATGTGTATGATGTTAAAGAGGTGTCTCTCATTAAAAATATCTTCATGGATACATGGACATGTGCTGCATTGTTACATGCCTGTATATTACATGAATGTTGTGGGTCCTAATCGGGCCTATGTTTAACGCCTCCATCCAGAATCCAGGCTCTAAAAGAGGTCATTTTTGAAAAATGGAAAAAGATAGCTGTTGCAATATGTCGCTAACTTGTTCCTTCCATGCCTGGAAGGCTTGGTTCTGTCTTTAAAAATCATGACGGTTGCACAAAATACTAGATGTAGTAGTTTCTATAGTGTGGTGTATTTATTTTGGCATAAACAAATGTAAGTAAAACTGAAGATTTTGTAATGAAACTGACTTACACACCCCAGAATTTGCAAAATTTAGTCACCGCTCCAAGCTGCACCTAAATTTTGCATCTTTTCAAAGCTTTAATGCCAGAATTCTAGCATGAAATCTTTTATAAACTGGGCCCTTAGACTAGACAAGCATAAAATGCACCAAATGTTTGCGTCTCATGCTGGTTGATAAATCTGGCACATCTTTAGACCAGCTAGTCTAAGTTTATAACATTTTATAGCTTAATTTGGTCCACGAAGTTAAAGCAAATTTTAGCAACTTTTTTATCATTATTAACCCCATCGCAATTTATGACATATAGGTACATCACAGGTCGTGTCCCTGCACTCCTTGTGGGCTCCAGCATTGAGCCCACATGTTTTCTGGCACTTTCAGCTGTTTTTATCAGCTGACATGTGCCCTGACCGCAGTGTCGCGATCCACCCGTGTCTGTAACATGTTAAATGCTGCTGTCAATCTGTGACAGCGGTATATAACATGCTTGTGCCAGAAGTGCATTTATAAACCTCTCCCATCGGTGCCTGTGTAACATGACCGCTGGTCACTGATGGATTGGCTACACAACATGGGTTCTGCAGGATAACCCTGTGGTTGTCATTGCCAGATTGCTATGAGCACTGCCCTGTGGCCGACGCTCATAACAAAGGATAATTTTAGCTGAAGCCCTGCTATGTGTAGCACAGGCGATCGGATTATTGCAGCTTCTGTTGGCCGATTGAGACTATTGAAGCAAGTGAAGAAAAGAAAACATTTTTACAATTTAAAAAAAAATAAATTAAAGTTTAAATCACTCCACATTCGCCCCATTCAAAATAAAACCATAAAAAATAATTATACTCATTTTGTATCGCCGCGTTTAGAAACATCCGATCTGTCAATATAGAAAAAGAATTAATCCGATTGGTAAATGGTGTAATGAGAAAAAAAAAAAACTAAATGTTAGAACTATTTTTTTGGGTCGTTTCAACATTGCAAAAAAAAATGCAATAACAGGCAATAAACACCTCTTATCTACCCTAAAATACAATCAATAAAAACGTCACGTCAATGAGCAAAAAATAAACCCTCACCCAACCCCAGATCCCTAAAAATTGAGATAATATGGTTCTTGGAAAGCTGCATTTTTTTTAACCCCATGGCGACATGTGCCGTACTAGTACAGCGCATGTTGTGTCCCTCCCTTTGATGTGGGCTTCGGCACTGAGCCCACATCTTTCCCGACACGTCAGCTGATTTGAACAGTTGACATGTGCCCCTAACAGCCGCAGGTGGAATTGCGATCCACCCACGGCGCTGTCAATCGCTGACAGTATGATTTACTGTGACCACATCGGAAGCGTGTCACTAATCCCGCCCACCCATCGGTGACTCCATCACATGATCCCGGGTCATCGATGGATCAGCAGGAGTACAACTCGTTCTGCAAAAAACAAGCCTTCACATGGCCATATTGATGGAAAAATAAAAAAGTTATGGCTCTGGGAAGAAGGGCGAAAAACAAATGCAACAACCAAAAAGGGCAGCGGCGTGAAGGGGTTAATTCAAACGTTTGATTTTTTTTCGCCACTTAAATAATAACATAAGCATGTTTGGTATATGCGACCTCTTAATGGCAGGTCCATTTTAGCATTTAGTGAACATGGTTAAAAAAAATGTGGGACTGCACTTTCTTGCAATTTCATCTCACTTTGAATTTTTTTCCCATTTTGCAGTACACAATATTGTAAAACCAATGGTGTCATTCAAAAGTACAACTCATCCCGCAATAAACAAGTCCTCACAAGGCCATTTTGACCAAAAACTCTGGGAAGAAGGAGCAAAAAAATGGAAATACAAAATCTGAAAATCCCAAAATCGTGAAGTGGTTAATGGTTAGCAAGTCCTTGGTGTAATAAACCTGCTGCATCTTTGATTCATTTTTGCAAGAGCTGTAATCTATTGTAAAGTTTGAATGCAGCCCAAGAGTATAAAGATGCAGAGCAATAACACTAAATCAGATTATCTGTGAACAATTTCCTATGTAAACTTAATATGGATCAATCACTTGTACTTTATTTACTGCAGATGTTCTCCAGACAGTGGACTACATTGCGCCTACAGAGAGAGTCATTTTTCAGACTTGTGAAAGGGAGAAAGATCGGGTTGTCTTCCAGATGGTAAGACTGTGCATTACTAAATTCAGCATCCTCGTATGCACTGTGGTGAATAAATGCTGCTCAGTGTGGATCACATGTGGAAAAGGAGCATGAATGCGATGTTCCTTTCTGCCAAGAATTTTAGTGTAACTACCATATACAGCATTTTCAGATTGTTTCTCACTTGCTTGAACCCTAGCTAATCACTAATGTGTCTCTCCGGGTGAGTGGGGCCATAATGTCTTTGGCACCGCTCACTTTCAATAAGGAACAACTCTTAAATGCAGTGGCATTGGATCACCCATCATAGGCACTCTCTTGAGCATAAATGGAGGGGAGGTGCACATGCTCGACTTCTGCTCCATTTCGATCATAGGATTTCTGGTAGTTACACCCCCCAAGTTATCTGGGAGTAATCTTGTACTCTGTGGGTAGGGGATTACTTCTAATCATGTTACAAACCCTTTAGTAAGTTTAATGTATCTCTCTTAATGCTAGCACTGAAAATAATTGCTCATATGACTAATCAATGAAAGATATATAATATAAATATCTATATACGGCTCAGTCAAAAATTGAGACCACAGCACAGTTTTATAAAAAATCAGCTTCCATTCCAGTGTCAGTTGAATTCCAACCAGAGCACACCTCATTCTACTTAATTTGCTTCTGATTAGGTGATCACCTGAACCAAATCTTATTTAACGAAAAAAAGTATAAAAAACCCTGCTGTGGTGTTCACAATCATCTTACAATATGACAAGCTGGATGGCAAATCAAGTGCTAGTAATATCCCAAAAGTAATAGGAATGAGAAAATAACTTTGAACCATGCCAAAGGGCTTGAAAAGAAAAGTCTTGAGTGAGGAAAAGGGCTCAATTCTGGCTTTATTAGCAGAGGGACACAGTGAGCGTCATGTTGCCTCCATCCTTAAAATTTCTAAGATGGCAGTCCATTACAACAAGGTCAAGCAGCAGATATTGGGGACAACAAAGCTACAGACCGGCAGAGGGCGAAAACCACTCTCCACTGACCGGGATTACCGTCATCTTATTTGAATGTCGCTCACCAACCGCAGAATGACATCAAGTAACCTACAAAAGGAATGGCAGCTGGGGTGAAGTGCACAGCAAGAACAGTTCGTAACAGGCTCCTAGAGGAAGGGCTAAAGCTAGAAAAAAGCCTTTCATCAATGAGAAGCAAAGGAGAGCCAGGCTGAAGTTGGCCAAAGACCATAAGGATTGGACCATAGAGAACTGGAGTAAGGTAATCTTCTCTGATGAGTCTAATTTTCAGCTTTGCCCAACACCTGGTCATCTAATGGTTAGACTGAGACCAGGAGAGGCATACAAGCCACAGTGTCTTGAACCACTGTGAAATTTGGTGGAGGATTGGTGATGATCTAGGGATGCTTCAGCAAGGCTGGGACTGGGCAGGGTAATCTTTGCGAAGGACATATGAGTCAAGCCGCATACAAGGTTATCCTGGAAAAATCGTTGATTCCTTCTGCTCAGCCAATGTTCCCCAACTCTGTGGACTGGTTTTTCCAGCAAGACAATGCGCCATGCCACACAGCTAGGTCAATTAATGTGTGGATGAAGGACCACCACATCAAATCCCTGTCATGGGCAGCCCAATCTCCAGACCTGAACCCCATTGAAAACCTCTGGAATGTAATCAAGATGAAGATGGATAGTCACAAGCCATCAAACAAAGAAGAACTGCTTACATCTTTGTACCAGGCGTGGCATAAGGTTACCCAAAAGTAGTGTGAAAGACTGGTGTAAAGCATGCCAAGTCGCATGGAAGCTGTGATTAAAAATCATGGTTATTCCACAAAATAATGATTTCTGAACGCTTCCTGAGTTAAAACATTAGTATTGTTGTTTCTAAATGATTATGAACTTGTTTTTTTTTTACATTATTTGAGGTCTGCAAGCAATGCATTTTTTTGTTATTTTGAACATTTCTCATTTTCTGATAATAAATACAAAATGTATTGCTTGGAAATTCAGAGACATGTTGTCAGTAGTTTATAGAATAAAAGAACAATTTACATTTTACTCAAAAATATACCTAGAAAGAGAAAACTTGACAAACTGAACATTTTTTGCCAGAACTTGATATATAATGAAACACAGAGAACAATTATAATTGAAAGATTGACACCTGGTCTGTGTTTTGGAGACGATCTTTATTTTGGCATACAAATACTGATGCAAAACTACTGACGCGTGAATGAGGCCTTCAAGTCTATGGCTTGAAAAAGCTTGAATCTTTGCTTGAAATAAGGTGCAACTCAGGATATTGCATTTGTCTTTGTGAATAACTACAGAAAAAATAACAAGTGTCACTCCACTTCTGGTCTGTGTCTTGCGTTCTGAGGATGCACGTAACGCCGCATCGGAAGTGTAATGGGAGCTACCATGCATTGTACTAGGGTCCCACAACACCTTCCTAGGGAACCACCACATTAAAATACCAATTCTTATTTGCTGAACTTGCTTTATTTAAATAGTTCACTCCCCTCTGCTTCCCTCCCTGGTTAAAGCTGCTGTGAAACGCTCTTTGGGCATGGCAAGAGCGCGGGTAAGCAGCTCATAGCATCATCTGACATCTTTTCTGCTGACACTTTAATGCACTAGTCACTGAACATCATGCTATTTTAATCATTTAAACAGTTTGCAGTCCCATATGTGATTGTGTATGTTTCCAATGCTTACACATTGTGGACACTGAAATTGTACCAACACAGGTTTAATACTGTGATTTATATTTTAACATAACCCCTCGGTGGCCATGATCTGTGAGGGCTTTGTATTTATTACATGTTATGATATTCCTTTCATCATGGATTTATGCATTATTTTTTCAATTTACTAGCTTTCTTATCCACACTGGACATATGTACATAGACTGCTTTTTTTCATCCTCTATGCTGCTAGTTGATATATTAATACTAAAATTGTCATACTGTGATCTCCCGACTCTCGCACTTTTTTTCTCTGTTGAGAGAATTTTAAATTATTTTGTCTATATGTGCTATCATGTTAATAAATATTTATACATTATCATAGTCATGTTTCATAGTATTATTATTATTATACATTTTTATAGCGCCATTTATTCCATGGCGCTTTACATGTGAATACGGGGCAAATATAGACAAATACATTAAACATGAGCAGATAACAAGGCACACGAGTACATAAGGAGGGAGGACCCTGCCCGCGAGGGCTCACAGTCTGCAGGGGGTGGGTGAGGATACACTAGGAGAGGGATAGGTATAGGTATCTCATGTACCAGGGTCACACAACAACTTAAAACTAAATACAGTATATACTCGATTATAAGCCGACCCGAGTATAAGCCGAGGCACCTACTTTTGCCGCGAAAAACTGGGTATGCATTGTCACTACATCCCTATCCTGGTGTGCATAGCTCCCCTGTCCCTGTCGCTGTATGCATGGCTCCCCAGTCTCTGCCCTGGTGTGCATGGCTCCCCAGTCTCTGTCCTGGTGTGCATGGCTCTCCAGTCCCTGTCATTGTATGCATGGCTCTCCAGTCCCTGTCATTGTATGCATGGCTCCCCATTCCCTGTCATTGTATACATGGCTCCCCAGTCCCTGTCATTGTATGCATGGCTCCCCCATCCCTGTCATTGCATGCATGGCTCCCCAGTCCCTGTCCTGGTGTGCATGGCTCCCCATTCCCTCTCCTGGTGTGCATGGCTCCCCAGTCCCTGTCCTGGTGTGCATGACTCCCCAGTCCCTGTCCTGTTGTGTGTGGCTCCACAGTCCCTCTCCTGGTGTGCATTGCTCCTCAGTCTCTCTCCTGGTGGGTGTGCATGGCTCCCCAGTCCCTGTCATTGTCTGCATGGCTCCCCAGTCCCTGTCCTGGTGTGCATGGCTCCACCCGTCCTTGTCATTGTATGCATTGCTCCCCAGTCCCTGTCCTGGTGTGTGTGGCTCCCCAGTCCCTGTCCTGGTGTGCATGGCTCCCCAGTCCCTGTCATTGTATGCATGGCTCCCCAGTCCCTGTCATTGTGTGCATGGCTCCCCGTCCCTGTCACTGTGTGCATGGCTCCCCAGTCCCTGTCATTGTATGCATGGCTCCCCAGTCCCTGTCATTGTATGCATGGCTCTCCAGTCCCTGTCATTGTATGCATGGCTCCCCATTCCCTGTCATTGTATACATAGTAACATAGTAACATAGTTAGTAAGGCCGAAAAAAGACATTTGTCCATCCAGTTCAGCCTATATTCCATCATAATAAATCCCCAGATCATAATAGATCCCCAGATACATGGCTCCCCAGTCCCTGTCATTGTATGCATGGCTCCCCCATCCCTGTCATTGCATGCATGGCTCCCCAGTCCCTGTCCTGGTGTGCATGGCTCCCCAGTCCCTGTCCTAGTGTGCATTGCTCCTCAGTCCCTCTCCTGGTGTGCATGGCTCCCCAATCCCTATCATTGTGTGCATGGCTCCCCCGTCCCTGTCATTGTATGCGTGGTTCCCCCCTTCCCTGTCATTGTATGCGTGGCTCCCCCGTCCGTCCTGGTGTGCATGGCTCCACCCGTCCCTGTCATTGTATGCATGGCTCCACCCGTCCCTGTCATTGTATGCATGGCTCCACCCATCCCTGTCATTGTATGCATGGCTCCCCAGTCCCTGTCATTGACTGCATGGCTCCCCAGTCCCTGTCCTGGTGTGCATGGCTCCCAAGTCCCTGTCCTGGTGTGCATGGCTCCACAGTCCCTCTCCTGGTGTGCATTGCTCCTCAGTCTCTCTCCTGGTGGGTGTGCATGGCTCCCCAGTCCCTGTCATTGTCTGCATGGCTCCCCAGTCCCTGTCATTGTATGCATGGCTCCCCCGTCCCTGTCATTTGTATGTGTGGCTCCCCCGTCCCTGTCCTGGTGTGCATGGCTCCACCCGTCCTTGTAATTGTATGCATTGCTCCCCAGTCCCTGTCCTGGTGTGTGTGGCTCCCCATCCCTGTCCTGGTGCGCATGGCTCCCCAGTCCCTGTCATTGTATGCATGGTTCCCCCAGTCCCTGTCATTGTATGCATGGCTCCCCAGTCCCTGTCATTGTATGCATGGCTCCCCAGTCCCTGTCATTGTATGCATGGCTCCCCAGTCCCCCGTCCCTGTCATTTGTATGTGTGGCTCCCCTGTCCCTGTCCTGGTGTACATGGCTCCACCCGTCCTTGTCATTGTATGCATTGCTCCCCAGTCCCTGTCCTGGTGTGTGTGGCTCCCCACCCCTGTCCTGGTGCGCATGGCTCCCCAGTCCCTGTCATTGTATGCATGGCTCCCCAGTCCCTGTCATTGTATGCATGGCTCCCCAGTCCCTGTCATTGTGTGCATGGCTCCCCGTCCCTGTCATTGTGTGCATGGCTCCCCAGTCGCTGTCATTGTATGCATGGCTCCCCAGTACCTGTCATTGTATGCATGGCTCCCCAGTGCCTGTCATTGTATGCATGGCTCGCCACTTCCTGTCATTGTATGCATGGCTCCCCAGTCCCTGTCATTGTATGCATGGCTCCCCAGTCCCTGTCATTGTATGCATGGCTCCCCCGTCCCTGTCATTGTATGCATGGCTCGTCTGTCCCTATTATTGTATGCATGGCTCCCCCATCCCTGTCATTGTATGCATGGCTCCCCAGTCCCTGTCATTGTGTGCATGGCTCCCCAGTCCCTGTCATTGTGTGCATGGCTCCCCCATCCCTGTCATTGTATGCATGGCTCCCCCATCCCTGTCATTGTATGCATGGCTCCCCAGTCCCTGTCATTGTATGCATGGCTCCTCTGTCCCTATTATTGTATGCATGGCTCCCCAGTCACTGTCATTGTATGCATGGCTCCCTAGTCCCTGTCATTGTATGCATGGCTCCCCAGTCCCTGTCATTGTATGCATGGCTCCCCAGTCCCTGTCATTGTGTGCATGGCTCCCCGTCCCTGTCATTGTGTGCATGGCTCCCCAGTCCCTGTCATTGTATGCATGGCTCCCCAGTACCTGTCATTGTATGCATGGCTCCCCAGTGCCTGTCATTGTATGCATGGCTCGCCACTTCCTGTCATTGTATGCATGGCTCCCCAGTCCCTGTCATTGTATGCATGGCTCCCCAGTCCCTGTCATTGTATGCATGGCTCCCCCGTCCCTGTCATTGTATGCATGGCTCGTCTGTCCCTATTATTGTATGCATGGCTCCCCCATCCCTGTCATTGTATGCATGGCTCCCCAGTCCCTGTCATTGTGTGCATGGCTCCCCAGTCCCTGTCATTGTGTGCATGGCTCCCCCATCCCTGTCATTGTATGCATGGCTCCCCCATCCCTGTCATTGTATGCATGGCTCCCCAGTCCCTGTCATTGTATGCATGGCTCCTCTGTCCCTATTATTGTATGCATGGCTCCCCAGTCACTGTCATTGTATGCATGGCTCCCTAGTCCCTGTCATTGTATGCATTGGCTCCTCTGTCCCTATTATTGTATGCATGGCTCCCCAGTCCCTGTCATTGTATGCATGGCTCCCCTGTCATTGTATGCATGGCTCCCCTGTCATTGTTTGCATGGCTCCCCCAGTCCCTGTCATTGTGTGCATGGCTCCCCAGTCTCTGTCCTGGTGTGCATGGCTCCTTATCCCTATGTATGATTCCTGTTATTAAAAAAAAAAACATCTTTACCTGCCTGCGATCCCTCGGTGGCACTGCATCTTGTTCCGGTTTCCAGAAACTCTTCCTGCCGAGCGATCACGTGGCCCCGCTCGTTAAGGTAATGAATGTGCGCGCCACGCCTATGGGAGTGGAGAGGCGTGCATGTTCATTACCTTACTGAGCGGTGCCATGTTATCGCTCGGCTGAAAGATTTGCAGGTGCCGGTGGCCGGAACGAGATGCAGTGCCAGCACCGAGGGCGCACCAGTAGGTGAGTATGATGTGTGCTGTTAGCCTGCGGCTGGCACTATGCGCTATTACAGCAGCGGCACAGGCTTTAGCCACAGCCATCAGCTCCGGCCTCTGTCACCCGCTGCTCCCCCTCCCTCGCCGGCTTTCTGGGATCTTGACTCGTGTATAAGCCGAGGGGGGTGTTTTCAGCAAAAAAAAGTGCTGAAAAACTCAGCTTATACACGAATATATATGGTATACGCTAGAAAAAAGAACAAGAAGTGTGCATACAAAGGGATCATCATAAAAATGACAAAACTGTATTAATACAGCAAGATACATGCAAAAACATAAATTAAAAAACCATTAAAATCCCAGCCACTATACAAATTCATGCCAGAACAACCAAATAAGGTTGTAGTGGACCCTAAAGAGATCAGAATATTTTAAATTAATATGTGACATGCAGGGGTGTAAGTAAAAAACATATCAGCATCCATGTTATTAAATGGATATAGACAGTAGCCAAATCACATGAATGGTTAAATAGGACAGCAGGTACAAGGAAGAACTGAAATATGCCAGCATAAAACTCCCCTGAAACAAATCAAACCATAATCAAATGAAGGCAATAACAATAACACTATATCCCTAAACAAGATGCAGCATGTGTCACGACTCTGTTATCGGGTGTCCCGGGACCAGGGGCTCCTTCCCTGTCCCTAACGCCCTAGCTCGCCCAGTTCCCTGGGTTACTTCTGAAGATAAGATGCTGGGTCACATACCTTGACTTAGCTCCTGAACCTGCCCTCAGTCTGTACCCTTCCCCCACCCAGGGAATAGGGAAGCAGTAGTGCACCGTAATACACCAACCAGACTAACAAGGTAATATAAACAGGGGTAAAGAAAAATACCAAACTTACAAATATTCACACACATGGAGTTATGCATCGGGGAGGCTAGGATGGGGTTAAACCAAAGTAGGAGAAGAAAGGGAATTATCACACTCACAAAACCAAGCAACTGTCACAGACGGATCCGGCGAACGACGGATGAAATGTAAGGCTTTCCGTCGCTAATACAAGTCTATGAGGAAAAAATGGATCCGGCGGCATCAGTGGCCGGATCCGTTTTTTTCAAAATTCGACGGATTGCGACTGACAAAAAACTGATGTGTGAAAGGGGCCTAAGTCAGGACCCAGATTACATAGAGAATTGGAGTTGCTAACAGTGCACAGCTGAGAGCCTTAGCTCCAAGAGTTCTCAACAGGGCAGATGAACCCCTGCACTGCCCAAAGAAATTTAACCTGTTTTAATAAGAAGGTGAAGTGCTTCTATTCTGTTCAGATGCTGCAGTCTTCTGTCTTCTCTGTTGTGGTAAACCCGTGACAACATGTAAACATGTATACTTATCACTCCCTAATAAACATTCCCCAAAGCACACTATCTGGTCAAAGAAGGGGGGGGGGGGGACCCACGTGTATCCTTCAGGGGTATCGGAGAACAACTACAGGAAAAAAGCGAAATAGGTTCTTAATCTGATGGAGAGTTTCAAAAGTACAATAAGATTGCACTCACCTATTTGATGTAGAAAACCGCATAACAGACTCATCAAAGTTTTGACAACTGCCGCAGATCCAATAGGTCAGCTCTTGACCAAGTCAGGGTAATCAATCTGGAAGTTACGTGGTTAGTATCCATGCTGCTGTAAAGATGAATGTCCAGACATTTTGAAGATAAAGATGATGGTTTATTCTCTCAACATGTTTCGAAGTCACTAGGACTTCTTCCTCAGGAGAGATGATGAAATCTTTATCATCTTTTCATCTTTACAGCAGCGCGGAAGCTAACCACGTAACTTCCAGATTGATTTTCCTCAGGAGTAAAGGTACCGTCACAAATAACGATATCGTTAACGATATCGTTGCTTTTTGTGACGTAGCAACGATATCGTTAACAATATCGTTATGCGTGACAGCGACCAACGATCAGGCCCCTGCTGGGAGATCGTTGGTCTCTGTTGAATGATCAGGACTTTATTTCGTCGCTTGATTACCCGCTGACATCTCTGGATCGGCGTGTGTTGTGCATAAATCGACGATGTTGTGCATAAATATGTGATTCTTCAGAATTTGTTTTAGTCTTTGCCTGATAAAGAGACGTATGTAGTCTCGAAAGCTTACAATTTGTTACCATCTTTTCAGTTAGCCATTAAAAGGTATCAACCACTGAGGACTCTCAATTCTAAATATTTTTCTATCTACTGGCTAACACGGTACCAAGATATATTTCTTTCCTGTATCAAAGATTTTTCTGTATTTTCATGACTATGAAATTTGTACATTCACACTGAAGGCATCAAAACTATGAATTAACACATGTGGAATTATATACTTAACAAAAAAAGTGTGAAACAACTGAAATTATGTCTTATATTCTAGGTTCTTCAAAGTAGCCACCTTTTGCTTTAATGACTGCTTTGCACACTCTTGGCATTCTCTTGATGAACTTCAAGAGGTAGTCACCGGGAATGGTCTTCCAACAATCTTGAAGGAGTTCCTAGAGATGCTTAGCACTTGTTGGCCCTTTTGCCTTCACGCTGCTGTCCAGCTCACCCCAAACCATCTCGATTAGGTTCAGGTCTGATGACTGTGGAGGCCAGGTCATCCTTCTTGGTCAAATAGCCCTGACACAGCCTGGAGGTGTGTTTGGGGTCATTGTCCTGTTGAAAAATAAATGATGGTCCAACTAAACGCAAACCGGATGGAATAGCATGCCGCTGCAAGATGCTGTGGTAGTCATGCTGGTTCAGTATGCCTTCAATTTTGAATAAATCCCCAACAGTGTCACCAGCAAAGCACCCCCACACCATCACATCTCCTCCTCCATGCTTCACGGTGGGAACCCGGCATTTAGAGTCCATCTGTTCACCTTTTCTGCGTCGCTCAAAGACCCAGTGGTTGGAACCAAAGATCTTAAATTTGGACTCATCAGACCAAAGCACAGATCTCCACTGGTCTAATGTCCATTCCTTGTGTTCTTTAGCTCAAACAAGTCTCTTCTGCTTGTTGCCTGTCCTTAGCAGTGGTTTCCTAGCAGCTATTTTACCATGAAGGCCTGCTGCACAAAGTCTCCTCTTAACAGTTGTTGTAGAGATGTGTCTGCTGCTAGAATGTTGTGTGGCATTTACCTGGTCTCAAATCTGAGCTGCTGTTAACCTGCAATTTCTGAGGCTGGTGACACGGATAAACCTATCCTCAAAAGCAGAGGTGACTCTTGGTCTTCCTTTCCTGGGGCGGTCCTCACGTGAGCCAGTTTCTTTGTAGCGCTTGATGGTTTTCTCCACTGTACTTGAGGACACTTTCAAAGTTTTCCCAATTTTTCAGACTGACTGACCTCCATTTCTTAAAGTAATGATGGCCACTCGTTTTTCTTTACTTAGCTGCTTTTTTCTTGCCATAATACAAATTCTAACAGTCTATTCAGCAGGACTATCAGCTGGGTATCCACCAGACTTCTGCACAACACAGCTGATGGTCCCATCACTATTTATAAGGCAAGAAATCCCACTTATTAAACCTGACAGGGCACACCTATGAAGTGAAAACCATTCCCGGTGACTACCTTTTGAAGCTCATCAAGAGAATGCCAAGAGTGTGCAAAGCAGTCATTAAAGCAAAAGGTGGCTACTTTGAAGAACCTAGAATATAAGACATCATTTAAGTTGTTTCACGCTTTTTTGTTAAGTATGTAATTCCACATGTGTTAATTTATAGTTTTGATGCCTTCATTGTGAATTTACAATTTTCATAGTCCTGAAAATACAGAAAAATATTTAAATGAGAAGGTGTCCAAACTTTTGGTCTGTACTGTCTATCTATCTATCTATCTATCTATCTATCTATCTATCTATCTATCTATCTATCTATATACTAGCTATTGAACCCGTTCTACGCCCGGGTGGCGAGCATTTTTGTATTGGTATATGGTCTCCATCCTGTCATGTGCTGCTCCATCCTGCGTCCCCATCCTGTCATGTGCTGCTCCATCCTGCGTCCCCATCCTGTCATGTGCTGCTCCATCCTGCGCCCCCATCCTGTCATGAGCTGCTCCATCCTGAGTCCCCATCCTCTCATGTGCTGCTCCATCCTGCGTCCCCATCCTGTCATGTGCTGCACCCATCCTGCGCCCCCATCCTGTCATGAGCTGCTCCATCCTGCGTCCCCATCCTCTCATGTGCTGCTCCATCCTGCGTCCCCATCCTGTCATGTGCTGCTCAATCCTGCGTCCCCATCCTGTCATGAGCTGCTCCATCCTGCGTCCCCATCCTGTCATGAGCTGCTCCATCCTGAGTCCCCATCCTGTCATGTGCTGCTCCATCCTGCGTCCCCATCCTGGCATGTGCTGCTCCATCCTGCGTCCCCATCCTGTCATGAGCTGCTCCATCCTGCGTCCCCATCCTGTCATGAGCTGCTCCATCCTGAGTCCCCATCCTGTCATGTGCTGCTCCATCCTCCGTACCCATCCTGTCATGTGCTGCTCCATCCTGCGTCCCCATCCTGTCATGTGCTGCTCCATCCTGTGTCCCCATCCTGTCATGAGCTGCTCCATCCTGCGCCCCCATCCTGTCATGTGCTGCACCTATCCTGCGCCCCCATTCTGACATGTGCTGCACCCATCCTGCGCCCCCGTTCTGTCATGTGCTGCTGCCATCCTGTACCCCCATTCTGTCATGTGCTGCCCTATTCTGTCATGTGCTGCTCCCATCCTGCGCCCCCGTTCTGTCATGTGCTGCTCCCACCCTGCACCCCCGTTCTGTCATGTGCTCCCATCCTGCGCCACCGTTCTGTAATTTGCTGCTCCCATCCATATGCCCTGTACACTGCTCCTTAAAGGTTGATGGCCCCCATAAGATGCTCCATAGTATATGCCCCGTACACTGCTCCATAAAGGTTGATGGCCCCCATAAGATGCTCCATAGTATATGCCCCGTACACTGCTCCATAAATGTTGATGGCCCCCATAAGATGCTCCATAGTATATGCCCCGTACACTGCTCCATAAATGTTGATGGCCCCATAAAATGCTCCATAGTATTATATGCCCCGTATGCTGCTGCAATATATATATATATATAAAAAAATAACATACTCACCTATCGTCGCTGGGCGCCGAGTGCTGGGGGGCCTGAGCAGGCGGGAACACCGGCACGCTGTGGGGGTCAGGTGCCGGAGTCGCCGCTAGCTCAGGCCCCTGACATTGCTATATTCACCTGGCCGTGATCCAGCGCTCCGTGCCTTTTCTTCCGGGTCCTCTGGCTGTGACTCTTCAGTCAGAGGGCGGCGCGCATTAAGCGCGTCATCGCGCCCTCTGAACTGTGAACGTCACAGGCAGAGGACCCGGGAGACAGAGCCGCACGCAGCGCTGGAACGGGGGACAGGTGAATATAGCTAATACTCACCCTCCTGGCGCGTCCCTGCCTCTCCGTTGGAGATCGCGGTGTGCATTCAGTGTTTACGCATACCGCGATCTCCTGGGAGCGTCACTCTGTGGGGTCCAAACTGCGCCGGCGCTTGCGCAGTCTATAAATACTTCGGACAGAGTGACGCTCCCAGCGTTATATTATAGATATACAGTGGGGCAAAAAAGTATTTAGTCAGTCAGCAATAGTGCAAGTTCCACCACTTAAAAAGATGAGAGGTGTCTGTAATTTACATCATAGGTAGACCTCAACTATGGGAGACAAACTGAAAAAAAAAAATCCAGAAAATCACATTGTCTGTTTTTTTAACATTTTATTTGCATATTATGGTGGAAAATAAGTATTTGGTCAGAAACAAAATTTCATCTCAATACTTTGTAATATATCCTTTGTTGCCAATGACAGAGGTCAAACGTTTTCTGTAAGTCTTCACAAGGTTGCCACACACTGTTGTTGGTATGTTGGCCCATTCCTCCATGCAGATCTCCTCTAGAGCAGTGATGTTTTTGGCTTTTCGCTTGGCAACACGGACTTTCAACTCCCTCCAAAGGTTTTCTATAGGGTTGAGATCTGGAGACTGGCTAGGCCACTCCAGGACCTTGAAATGCTTCTTACGAAGCCACTCCTTCGTTGCCCTGGCGGTGTGCTTTGGATCATTGTCATGTTGAAAGACCCAGCCACGTTTCATCTTCAATGCCCTTGCTGATGGAAGGAGGTTTGCACTCAAAATCTCACGATACATGGCCCCATTCATTCTTTCATGTACCCGGATCAGTCGTCCTGGCCCCTTTGCAGAGAAACAGCCCCAAAGCATGATGTTTCCACCACCATGCTTTACAGTAAGTATGGTGTTTGATGGATGCAACTCAGTATTCTTTTTCCTCCAAACACGACAAGTTGTGTTTCTACCAAACAGTTCCAGTTTGGTTTCATCAGACCATAGGACATTCTCCCAAAACTCCTCTGGATCATCCAAATGCTCTCTAGCAAACTTCAGACGGGCCCGGACATGTACTGGCTTAAGCAGTGGGACACGTCTGGCACTGCAGGATCTGAGTCCATGGTGGCGCAGTGTGTTACTTATGGTAGGCCTTGTTACAATGGTCCCAGCTCTCTGCAGTTCATTCACTAGGTCCCCCCGTGTGGTTCTGGGATTTTTGCTCACCGTTCTTGTGATCATTTTGACCCCACGGGGTGGGATTTTGCGTGGAGCCCCAGATCGAGGGAGATTATCAGTGGTCTTGTATGTCTTCCATTTTCTAATTATTGCTCCCACTGTTGATTTCTTCACTCCAAGCTGGTTGGCTATTGCAGATTCAGTCTTCCCAGCCTGGTGCAGGGCTACAATTTTGTTTCTGGTGTCCTTTGACAGCTCTTTGGTCTTCACCATAGTGGAGTTTGGAGTCAGACTGTTTGAGGGTGTGCACAGGTGTCTTTTTATACTGATAACAAGTTTAAACAGGTGCCATTACTACAGGTAATGAGTGGAGGAAAGAGGAGACTCTTAAAGAAGAAGTTACAGGTCTGTGAGAGCCAGAAATCTTGATTGTTTGTTTCTGACCAAATACTTATTTTCCACCATAATATGCAAAAAAAATGATAAAAAAACAGACAATGTGATTTTCTGGATTTTTTTTTCTCAGTTTGTCTCCCATAGTTGAGGTCTACCTATGATGTAAATTACAGACGCCTCTCATCTTTTTAAATGGTGGAACTTGCACTATTGCTGACTGACTAAATACTTTTTTGCTCCACTGTATATATGTATATGTGTATGTGTGTATATATATATATATATGAATGTGTATGTATGTATGTATATGTGTATATATATATATATATATATATATATATATATATATATATATATATATATATATATATATATATAATGTGTGTCCCCAACCAGGCATGCATGGCCCCCTCATCCCTATCCTGGTGTGCATGGCTCCCTCATCTCCATCCTGGTATGCATGGCTCCCTCATCCCTATCCTGTTGTGCATGGCTCCCTCATCTCCATCCTGATATGCATGGCTCCCTCATCCCTATCCTGGTATGCATGGCCTCCATCCCTACACTGGTATGCATGGCCTCCTCATCCATATCTTTGTATGCATGGCCTTTTCATCTGTATCCTTGTATGCATGGCCTTTTCATCTGTATCCTGGTAGGCATTGTCCCCCCTAATCCCTATCCTGGTATGCATGGCCCCGTCCTTATACTGATATGATTGACCCCCTTCCTTATCCTGGTATGCATGACCCTCTCATCCCTATCCTGGTATGAAGGCCCCCCATCTCCGTCCTGGTATGCATGGCCCCATCCTTATCTTGGTACGCTTGGCCCCGGTCCCCATCCTGGTATGCATGGCCCCCATCAGAAAAAAAACATTAAAAAAAACCCCAACTTGTTATTCTACTTACCTTCCTTCGCTCCCTCGCAGCGTATTGTTCCGATGGCCACAGCTGCTTTTTGATTGTAAGCAGCACACGGCAGCGACGTTATGTGCTGCTTACAAGCCCAGGACATCTGTCAGAATACTCACCGCTGTCCACTCCAGGACTATGTACGTGGAGAACAGTGAGTATTCACTCTTATCCTTTGAATTTTATAATACTATGATGTTAAACTGCATCGTCTTGAGACATAACGTCATCGCTTCCCTGATATTGGTTGACACTTTGTTACTGGGTGATTATTACATCAATGCATAAAATATGTAATAGTCCATAATCATGTATATAACTGTCACTGTTTACGGAGAGGATACCTTTATCATCCCCACAACTCACACCAATTTGTCATGAACCGGGGTTGTTTGGTTGCCTCTGGTTCTTTCTGAAGGGGATTTATCTATATCCCATTTCCCAGTTCCGGCTTGGAACTTGCAGCTCTCTGGCGCCCCTCTCACCCTCAGGTCAGACCGGGTACTGCACCTAGGATAATTAGTCGCCAGAAAGGCTGCCTTACTTTGTACTGGCTAAGGGGCACACTGCAGCGAGGGTGATATAACTACTCCCACTCAGGCGGGAACAATATGTCATGGTCCAGTCTGGACTTTATTTTCTTCTTTCCTCTCTCAGGACTGGTCTTGCAGGGGTTAAGCTCCTCAGCCTCGTTCTGGAGCTGGCTGGGCTATTTCAGTCAGTCACAGCCTGCTGACTGGTGTTAGTGATAGCTCAAGCTTCCAGTTTAGAGCCTATTACCCTTGTACCTTGGTGACTCTCCTGCCTTTGACTTGTATCCACGTGTATGGCCCTGGCTTGTCTCTGACCCCGTCTCTTGGTATCAGTCTCTGCTGCTACGTTCCCTGTCAGGGTTTTTGATTCTCTGGCTTGTACCCCGACCACGTCTTCCGTCTCACGTTTTTGGACCTCGCGCTCATGTTTGGCTGTTTCACCCTCGGCTTAGTATTTTCACTATGTGTATAATAATAATAATAATAATAATTTTTATTTATATAGCGCCAACATATTCCGCAGCACTTTACAAATTATAGAGGGGACTTGTACAGACAATAGACATTACAGCATAACAGAAATACAGTTCAAAACAGATACCAGGAGGAATGAGGACCCTGCTCGCAAGCTTACAGACTATGAGGAAAAGGGGAGACACGAGAGGTGGATGGTAACAATTGCTTTAGTTATTCGGACCAGCTATAGTGTAAGGCTCAGGTGTTCATGTAAAGCTGCATGAACCAGTATGTAGCAGTACAGACACAGAGGGCTAATACTGCATAAAGTGTATGAGAACATGATGCGAGGAACCTTTTTTTTTTTTTTTTTTTTTTTATTATAAATAGGCCACAGAGGGATCGTTAGGTTAATGCATTGAGGCGGTAGGCCAGTCTGAACAAATGAGTTTTTAGAGTACGCTTAAAACTGTGGGGATTGGGGATTAATCGTATTAACCTAGGTAGTGCATTCCAAAGAATCGGCGCAGCACGTGTAAAGTCTTGGAGACGGGAGTGGGAGGTTCTGATTATTGAGGATGCTAACCTGAGGTCATTAGCGGAGCGGAGGGCACGGGTAGGGTGGTAGACTGATACCAGGGAGGAGATGTAGGGTGGTGCTGAGCCATGGAGTGCTTTGTGGATGAGGGTAGTAGTTTTGTACTGGATTCTGGAGTGGATGGGTAGCCAGTGTAATGACTGGCACAGGGTAGAGGCATCGGTGTAACGGTTGGTGAGGAATATGATCCTGGCTGCAGCATTCAGGACAGATTGGAGCGGGGAGAGTTTTGCAAGAGGGAGGCCGATTAGTAGAGAGTTGCAATAGTCCAGACGAGAATGAATAAGTGAGACAGTGAGAGTTTTTGCAGAGTCGAAAGTAAGAAAAGGGCGAATTCTAGAAATGTTTCTGAGATGCAGGTAAGAAGAGCGAGCCAGTGATCGGATGTAGGGGGTGAATGAAAGGTCAGAATCAAGGATGACCCCAAGGCAGCGGGCATGTTGCTTTGGAGTAATGGTGGAACCGCACACGGAGATGGCAATGTCAGGCAAAGGTAGGTTAATAGAGGGAGAGAACACGAGGAGTTCAGTTTTTGACAGGTTTAGTTTGAGATAGAGGGAGGACATGATGTTAGAGACAGCGGTAAGACAATCACTGGTGTTTTCTAAAAAGGTCGGTGTGATATCAGGAGCAGAAGTGTATAATTGGGTGTCGTCAGCATAGAGATGGTACTGGAAACCAAATCTACTGATTGTTTGTCCAATAGGGGCAGTATACAACGAGAAGAGTAGGGGGCCTAGGACTGATCCTTGAGGAACCCCAACAGTAAGGGGAAGGTGAGAGGAGGAGGAACCAGCAAAACATACAGTGAAGGATCGGTCAGAGAGATAGGAGGAGAACCAGGAGAGAACGGTGTCCTTGAGGCCGATGGAGCGGAGCATAGTGAGGAGGAGATGATGATCCACAGTGTCGAATGCTGCAGAGAGATCTAAGAGAATTAGCATGGAGTAGTGACCATTAGATTTAGCTGTTAGTAGGTCATTAGAGACTTTAGTGAGGGCAGTTTCAGTAGAGTGTAAAGAGCGGAAACCAGATTGAAGAGGGTCGAGAAGAGAGTTATCTGAGAGATAGCGGGTAAGACGGGAGTGGACCAGGCGTTCGAGGAGTTTAGAGATGAAGGGAAGATTAGAGACAGGTCTATAATTAGCGGCACAGTTTTGATCGAGGGATGGTTTTTTAAGTAATGGATGTATGATGGCATGCTTAAATGAGGAGGGAAAAATACCGGAAGTGAGGGAAAGGTTGAATATTTTTGTTAGGTGAGAGGTGACAGCCGGGGAAAGGGACTGGAGGAGATGTGATGGAATGGGGTCACTGGTGCAAGTGGTCGGGCGAGAAGATGCAAGGAGCCTGCTTACTTCTTCTTCTGTAACTGCTTCAAAGTCAGAGAGTGAACTAGATGCAGTGGGGGAGGGAGGACAGTGCATGGTATGAAGAGATTGGGAGATGATTTCCTGTCGAATGTGGTCAATTTTTTCTTTGAAGTAATTGGCCAGATCGTCAGCACGGAGATCCGTGGTTGGGGCCTGCTCTCTTGGGTTGAGTAGGGACTGGAACGTGTCAAAGAGACGTTTAGGGTTATTGGACAGGGAGGTGATGAGGGTGTTGAAGTAGGTTTGTTTGGAGAGGTGAAGGGCAGAATTGTATGTCTTTAGCATGAACTTATATATGTTATATATATATATACAGTGGGGCAAAAAAGTATTTAGTCAGTCAGCAATAGTGCAAGTTCCACCACTTAAAAAGATGAGAGGCGTCTGTAATTTACATCATAGGTAGAACTCAACTATGGGAGACAAACTGAGAAAAAAAAATCCAGAAAATCACATTATCTGTTTTTTTAACATTTTATTTGCATATTATGGTGGAAAATAAGTATTTGGTCAGAAAGAAAAATTTCATCTCAATACTTTGTAATATATCCTTTGTTGGCAATGACAGAGGTCAAACGTTTTCTGTAAGTCTTCACAAGGTTGCCACACACTGTTGTTGGTATGTTGGCCCATTCCTCCATGCAGATCTCCTCTAGAGCAGTGATGTTTTTGGCTTTTCGCTTGGCAACAGCAACATGGACTTTCAACTCCCTCCAAAGGTTTTCTATAGGGTTGAGATCTGGAGACTGGCTAGGCCACTCCAGGACCTTGAAATGCTTCTTACGAAGCCACTCCTTCGTTGCCCTGGCGGTGTGCTTTGGATCATTGTCATGTTGAAAGACCCAGCCACGTTTCATCTTCAATGCCCTTGCTGATGGAAGGAGGTTTGCACTCAAAATCTCACGATACATGGCCCCATTCATTCTTTCATGTACCCGGATCAGTCGTCCTGGCCCCTTTGCAGAGAAACAGCCCCAAAGCATGATGTTTCCACCACCATGCTTTACAGTAGGTATGGTGTTTGATGGATGCAACTCAGTATTCTTTTTCCTCCAAACACGACAAGTTGTGTTTCTACCAAACAGTTCCAGTTTGGTTTCATCAGACCATAGGACATTCTCCCAAAACTCCTCTGGATCATCCAAATGCTCTCTAGCAAACTTCAGACGGGCCCGGACATGGACTGGCTTAAGCAGTGGGACATGTCTGGCACTGCAGGATCTGAGTCCATGGTGGCGTAGTGTGTTACTTATGGTAGGCCTTGTTACATTGGTCCCAGCTCTCTGCAGTTCATTCACTAGGTCTCCCCGCGTGGTTCTTGGATTTTTGCTCACCGTTCTTGTGATAATTCTGACTCCACGGGGTGGGATTTTGCATGGAGCCCCAGATCGAGGGAGATTATCAGTGGTCTTGTATGTCTTCCATTTTCTAATTATTGCTCCCACTGTTGATTTTTTCACTCCAAGCTGGTTGGCTATTGCAGATTCAGTCTTCCCAGCCTGGTGCAGGGCTACAATTTTGTTTCTGGTGTCCTTTGACAGCTCTTTGGTCTTCACCATAGTGGAGTTTGGAGTCAGACTGTTTGAGGGTGTGCACAGGTGTCTTTTTATACTGATAACAGGTTTAAACAGGTGCCATTACTACAGGTAATGAGTGGAGGAAAGAGGAGACTCTTAAAGAAGAAGTTACAGGTCTGTGAGAGCCTGAAATCTTGATTGTTTGTTTCTGACCAAATACTTATTTTCCACCATAATATGCAAATAAAATGTTTAAAAAACAGACAATGTGATTTTCTGGATTTTTTTTTCTCAGTTTGTCTCCCTTAGTTGAGGTCTACCTATGATGTAAATTACAGACGCCTCTCATCTTTTTAAGTGGTGGAACTTGCACTATTGCTGACTGACTAAATACTTTTTTTCCCCACTGTATATATATATATATATACTTATATATGTGTATGGCTGCTCCTTCTTGTACTTCTGTTCCTGATCGTTTCTGACTCGGTTCGTCTGACCACTCTCTCATTACCTGTGACACCTGTGCTATTCCTCTGTTTTGCTACACTTAGTGTTTAACCTCTCTTCCCTCACCAGCTCCCCCTGGTGGAGGTTTCACTACACAATAATTATCAACTCCGCCAGTCGCTACAAAGACTCCCAAACGCACAGGAGAAATCCGCTGCCACCAGCTCCGATATCTTAATTATTTACAGGTCCGGAGCCAACCCAAATTAGTAGCATATTTCACTTCAGAGTACGTGACCGTTCGTTACAGAGCAAGAAGAGACAAAGCTAGTAATTTTATATTTTACTCAAAAAAAGGTAGGCAGTGTTTACAGAAGTATAAAAAAGATATTATAAAGAAGACCTGTATTGTATGTACAGTACAATTAAAAATAAAATGGGTTTAAAGTTGAAAAAACACTTACATTTCGTTCAGATATCTCCACCTCCTGGCTGACCATGTGCTCAGGGGACACATCAAGATGCATCACACATCTGTATAGCAGCTAGACCCCAGACATAATACTCTGGAAGACTGATGTCCCACTCAGTTATCTCCCAGCTCAAAACCAAGGCACTTCCCCTGTGGTGACCCCACTCAGGGGCTGAATCCTCCCCTTTCTTAGAGCTGTGACCGACCATTTTTATACATAGCTTGCTGAATGAACCTCGTATACGAATGACACCATGATCATGATGTTCACCCCCGTCGGGGGATTCTTTTAAGTGTAAACACGGTGTAGTTACATGACCCACTTACGGAGAAACCCGCTCATAGCGATTTCCTTGATCTATAGATCTCTCGATGGACATCCAGAGTATATAATCCGTATATCTCTAGCCCAGATTGGTGCCAATATACATAACCTTAAAAGAACAATAGAATCCCATGCTTGCTGTACCAATTTCAGCCAGTGGGAGGGGGAAATGAGGAGTTTTACACAGAGTCTGGTTTTCACAGCACCAAGCCATAAAAATTCCGGTGGGAGGGGGGAAATGAGGGGTTTAGCTGGAAGGGGGGCTGTCATCACCCAAAGGCATGGGTCTGAAAAGTCATGGACCTTTTTGGTATGTACTCAAAACATGGCATATTCATATTATCATGACAATAACACATATCCTAACCCCATTTCTATCCACATTTTATCCATGGGACTACAATGTCCTATTGTGACATTTATTAAACTCCAATTACATACCCATTGTGTGGATGAATGTTGATGCGTGCGCTGCATAGAAGCGCTGTGGGGTCTAAAGACCGGAAGGTACTGTATGTATGCGCTCCACTGTTTGAACGCAATGACGATAAAGTGGGTGGTCTGACCGGAAGTACACTGTCCGACCGGTAGTGATGTGATGCATGCCACTGTTGGAACACCGAGAGGATGAGGTAGGCGTACTAACCGGAAGTCTGCGATCCAGCCGAAAATTACGTAGGTGTTCCACCACCTCACCGTCAGGACGCAACGGTAGTGGATGGGACGGAAATGAGGTTAGCGTTCCACTGCTGAAATGCAGGGACACATGCAACATAGAGGATTATACATTTGACTGACCCTAGGGGCGCGTGTAAAGCATTGGCTACCCCTAATGATACGGAAAAGAGGTCAGACTCTGGAATGATCCAGGGACTATTTAAATGACAGCAAAGTGAATGAATGACTTAGAACTATTTCCTTCTTTTCCCCTGACAGGGATGCTGACACAATCAGCCTTCTATGAGGTTCTATTTGCCACTGCAAGGAACCCATTATAGACAATATTATATCTTTTGAAAAAGGTTTATTCTACCCCCTGATGAACCCCCCCCGAACGGAGGGAGAAATGCGTAGGGGAGGCTACATGTCCCTATGGGAGGCTACATGTCCCTATGGGTAACTTATTACAGGTTTACACTAAGGTACTGCCCTTGTTAGGGCAGGAGCAACACAGGGGCACGACATGGAGTAGTAAAATACTAAAAAGTACTCCTGAAAATCCCCCTATCATATTTGTTGATTCTTATTGTCTGAGTCAAAGATATTCTGAATATGAAGTGACAGAAAAATACAGGATGAAGGAGGTTCTACATTATTGAGATTGTGCCAGTTTTTTTATCTGGAGCACGGTTGTTTGGAGCACTTGAGCTTTATGTATGTTTTGTTGTTTATTATAAATCGTGGCTTAGGGCCTATTTTAGGGTATTATCATTAAAGGTTATGATTTATATACATTTTTGCCTACTCTGCTGGTAACATTTTTGGTGCAAAACCTGATGAAGTAGAATCAGATTATTTTTTTTATGCACTAAACTTGATCAGCATGCACAAGAAACACATGTACCCTAACAAAAAGGCAACAAAACCTGCTTTTGTCACACAAATTTCTTACTGCCAAGAGAGCAGGTTTTGCGTGCAGGTAAAAGCGCATCACAATTGCAACGTGTGAACATAGCCTAATACGACTTGGAAAAAAAACATTTACTTGTGATTTATGGTTTCATATGTCTTAAATTTTTCTATAGGGAACTGCTGATCCAGAAAGGGCGCTGGCAGTTGCCAAACTCATGTAAGTTTTTTGATAATTGTATTTTGGTATGTGTGATGTATTGTGCAAAAGTGTAAGATAAATCTGCTAAAATAAACATTCCAGTAAAGAAAGGCCAGAGGTACGGATTTGGTTGACCTCTTTTAGCCACAAGCTGTTAAGGTACCTTCACACAGAGCAACTTTCCAACGATTACGACCAGCGATACGACCTGGCCGTGATCGTTGGTAAGTCGTTGTGTGGTCGCTGGGGAGCTGTCACACAGACAGCTCTCCAGCGACCAACAATGCCGAAGTCCCCGGGTAACCAGGGCAAACATTGGGTTACTAAGCGCAGGGCCGCACTTAGTAACCCGATGTTTACCCTGGTTACCATTGTAAATGTAAAAAGAAAACACTACATACTCACATTCCGGTGTCTTTCGCGGCCCTGCGCTTAGTAACCCGATGTTTACCCTGGTTACAAGTGAGCACATCGCTGGATCGGCATCACACACGCCGATCCAGCGATGACAGCTGGTGATCCAGCGACGAAATAAAGTTCTGGCCTTCTAGCTCCGACCAGCGATGTCACAGCAGGATCCTGATCGCTGCAGCGTGTCAAACACAACGAGATAGCTATCCAGGACGCTGCAAAGTCACGGATCGCTATCGTTCTCATTCAAAAGTTGCTCAGTGTGAAGGTACCTTTAGACACCTTATATTATTACTAGTGATGAGCGAGTGTACTCGTTGCTCGGGTGATCTCCGAGTATTTATGACTGCTCGGAGACTTAGTTTTCATTGCAGCTGAATGGTATACAGCTACTAGCCTGCTTGATTACATATGGGAATTACCTAGCAACCAAGCAACTACTCAGCCTGGCTATTAGCTGTAAATCATTCAGCTGCCGTGATGAAATCTAAATCTCCGAGCAGTCATAAATACTCGGAGATCACCCGAGTGTGCTCGGGAAAACCCGAGCAATGAGTACACTCGCTCATCACTAATTATTACAATATTTCTCTTTGTGCAGCAAATTTGGATTTTCCATTGTCTTTGAAAAAGTTGTCCAATTTGTTTTTGTTTTTACTACATAGTGGTAGCATGCACCATTTATGTCCAATACACTTGTATATATCTGTTGAATGAAAAGAGTCTTAGGGCTTGTTTCCACTTGCGAGATATACGTCCGTGTCGCGCATGTGGAAAGGAAGCTTTGGCGCCGGCACTCCAGAGCGGAGCGTGCAGCCGCATAGCAACGCATGGAGCCGCACGCTCCGCTCTGGAGTGCCGGCGCCAGAGCTTCGTTTCCACATGCGAGACACGGACGTATATCTCGCAAGTGGAAACAAGCCCTTAGAGTGAAAATCACAAGCGCACTTCTGTTCTTCGTGTCCGTATTCTGTGACTCTCACATTTATTAGTGTTTACTGCTAATATCATTCAGACAAGTTGATCTTACATCTGATAATTATTCTATTGTCATTCTCCCAGTATGCAGTAAATTGTGATGCTATGCTTTTTATCTTTGGGCCGATGAATAGCCAATAGGGTCAACCACTATACTGTACACTAATCTGACAACGGCAGTGTCTTATTTCCTGTTAATGCTGACTTTTTGAAAATGCTTACACATTTAGTAAAGGGAGTGTATTACCACTTTTAACCCCTTCACGAACAGAGGTAGTTCCGTTTTTGCGGTTTCATTTTTTGCTCCACTTCTTTTGCATCGGGGATTGTGACAAGAGTGATTAAACGGTGCTTTAATATATATATATATATATATATATATATATATATATATATATATATATATATACCAGCTGTACTACCTGGCTTCGCCCGGGTTAATAACTGCTGTTAGCAAAATAGAATGTGTTAACAAAAATTTATTCTGCACACAAAAACCACAAAAGAAATAGATAGAAATGTAATTATTACAAGGCAAAAACTAAGTTCATTGGCTCTTGAGGAAGCAGCTCTTGTTCTCTTATCTGCAAGCCTCGCTTCCCTCTGCTCAGAAAGTTAATTGGCCTTTGAGGAAGCAGCTGCTGTTCTCATGTGTGTCAGACTTGTTTCTCAGTCTTCACATTTTTCATTGGCCCATAATGCAGCTTTTCTTTTCGCATCAGCTGACGTTCGTGCCATGGAATTCCTTTTCTTATGAGGCATTATTGTGGTAAAAATAGTCTGTAAGTGGCAGTTTCTATATCCTCTGACATAAAGGTAATGTGACTGACATCAGCCTTTCCACCAAAACACCCTAACTGACATGCTAATACCTCACACAAGCTGGTTATACTGAGAATGTCCTTTGTTGCCTATATTAACCAATCCGAGCTCAGATTAATTAACTGTAGCAAAATAGAAGCTGAGCTGTGATTGGTTGCTATTGGCAGCCTGATAAATCCCCAGCCAACAGGAAGCCCTGCCCCCTGCCAGTATATATTAGCTCACACATACACATAATAGACAGTTACATTTGTTTCTCTTGTAGTTTTTCTGCTTATTAATAAGATTTTTATTTTTGAAGGATAATACCAGACTTGTGTGTGTTTTAGGGCAAGTTTGATGTGTCAAGTTGTGTGTGTTGAGTTTTGTGTGGCGACATGCGTGTAGCAACTTTTTGTGTGTCGAGTTGCATGTGACAGGTTAGTGTAGCAAGTTGTGTGCAGCGAGTTTTGCGCGTGGCGAGTTTTGTGTGTGGTGCGTTTTGAGTATGTGCAAGTTTTGTGTGCGGCAACTTTGCATGTGTTGAAACTTTTGTGCATGTGGCAATTTTTCAGCGTGTGCAAGTTTTGCGTGTGGCGAGTTTTCCATGAGGTGAGTTTTGCACGTGTGGCGAGTTTTGCGTGAGCCTAGTTTTGCATGTGGCGAGTTTTGCATGTGGCGAATTTTGCGCGTGGCAAGTTTTGAGTGGCGACTTTTGTGTTTCGACTTTTATATGGTGAGGTTGGTGTATGTGTGGTGAAATGTGTGCTGAGGGGGGTATATGTGTTCAAGCACGTGGTAGTGTGTGGCGCATTTTGTGTGTGTGTTCATATACCCATGTGTGGTGAGTATCCCATGTCGGGGCCCCACCTTAGCAACTGTACGGTATATAATCTTTGGCGCCATCGCTCTCATTCTTTAAGTCCCCCTTGTTCACATCTGGCAGCTGTCAATTTGCCTCCAACACTTTTCCTTTCACTTTTTCCCCCTTATGTAGATAGTGGCAAAATTGTTTGGTGAATTGGAACGCATGGGGTTAAAATTTCGCCTCACAACATAGCCTATGACGCTCTCGGGGTCCAGACGTGTGACTGTGCAAAATTTTGTGGCTGTAGCTTTGACTGTGCAGATGCCAATCCCAGACGACATATATATACACACACACACACACACACACACACACACACACAGCTTCAGCTTTATATATTTGATATATATATATATATATATATATATATATATATATATATATATATATATATATATATATATATGTGTATATATATATATGTGTATATATATATATGTGTATATATATATATATATATATATATATATTACAGTGGGGCAAAAAAGTATTTAGTCAGTCAGCAATAGTGCAAGTTCCACCACTTAAAAAGATGAGAGGCGTCTGTAATTTACATCATAGGTAGACCTGAACTATGGGAGACAAACTGAGAAAAAAAAATCCAGAAAATCACATTGTCTGTTTTTTTAACATTTTATTTGCATATTATGGTGGAAAATAAGTATTTGGTCAGAAACAAAATTTCATCTCAATACTTTGTAATATATCCTTTGTTGGCAATGACAGAGGTCAAACGTTTTCTGTAAGTCTTCACAAGGTTGCCACACACTGTTGTTGGTATGTTGGCCCATTCCTCCATGCAGATCTCCTCTAGAACAGTGATGTTTTTGGCTTTTCGCTTGGCATCACGGACTTTCAACTCCCTCCAAAGGTTTTCTATAGGGTTGAGATCTGGAGACTGGCTAGGCCACTCCAGGACCTTGAAATGCTTCTTACGAAGCCACTCCTTCGTTGCCCTGGCGGTGTGCTTTGGATCATTGTCATGTTGAAAGACCCAGCCACGTTTCATCTTCAATGCCCTTGCTGATGAAAGGAGGTTTGCACTCAAAATCTCACGATACATGGCCCCATTCATTCTTTCATGTACCCGGATCAGTCGTCCTGGCCCCTTTGCAGAGAAACAGCCCCAAAGCATGATGTTTCCACCACCATGCTTTACAGTAGGTATGGTGTTTTATGGATGCAACTCAGTATTCTTTTTTCTCCAAACACGACAAGTTGTGTTTCTACCAAACAGTTCCAGTTTGGTTTCATCAGACCATAGGACATTCTCCCAAAACTCCTCTGGATCATCCAAATGCTCTCTAGCAAACTTCAGACGGGCCCGGACATGGCTTAAGCAGTGGGACACGTCTGGCACTGCAGGATCTGAGTCCATGGTGGCGTAGTGTGTTACTTATGGTAGGCCTCGTTACATTGGTCCCAGCTCTCTGCAGTTCATTCACTAGGTCCCCCCGCGTTGTTCTGGGATTTTTCCTCACCGTTCGTGATCATTCTGACCCCACGGGGTGGGATTTTGCGTGGAGCCCCAGATCGAGGGAGATTATCAGTGGTCTTGTATGTCTTCCATTTTCTAATTATTTCTCCCACTGTTGATTTCTTCACTCCAAGCTGGTTGGCTATTGCAGATTCAGTCTTCCCAGCCTGGTGCAGGGCTACAATTTTGTTTCTGGTGTCCTTTGACAGCTCTTTGGTCTTCACCATAGTGGAGTTTGGAGTCAGATTGTTTGAGGGTGTGCACAGGTGTCTTTTTATACTGATAACAAGTTTAAACAGGTGCCATTACTACAGGTAATGAGTGGAGGAAAGAGGAGACTCTTAAAGAAGAAGTTACAGGTCTGTGAGAGCCAGAAATCTTGATTGTTTGTTTCTGACCAAATACTTATTTTCCACCATAATATGCAAATAAATTGTTAAAAAAACAGACAATGTGATTTTCTGGATTTTTTTTTCTCAGTTTGTCTCCCATAGTTGAGGTCTACCAAGATGTAAATTACAGACGCCTCTCATCTTTTTAAGTGGTGGAACTTGCACTATTGCTGACTGACTAAATACTTTTTTGCCCCACTGTATATTATTGTAAGGCAGTGACTGGTGTTACATGTGAAGGTTGCTGTGTGTTCTCTCCCAGGAAGTGCACAGAGGCGTATTGAGGCCAAGACCATGGAGTGCATTACAGTCACAGGCGTAACTGTGATTGCAATGCGGAATAAAAAAGTGTTAGTGTTCAGCAAACTATTTGTCCGAGACAGATTTAGGGAAAACCTGCTCTGGGCTTTTTTGTTTTGAAACAGACTAAACGTGTTTAATGTCCAAAAACTCACACAGTGCGCAGCATGCTGTATCCCCTGGTTCACAGCCAGGAAAACAGACAGGTTGTGACCAGTTGCCGTAGGCGACTGCACCACCGTGTACGCTGAGGGGGCAGAACGTTTTGGCTCCGCTTGGCCCTGTGTTTCTTTACACAGGGTTTTGCTCTGCTCAGCCTGCTTGCAAACCCAAAACTGACACACCCAAACCCTTTACTACAGTGCCTTTAACTTGAATCTGTGGCCATGGGCCACATGGAAAACCCAGAGTTGGGGAGGAAACAGACCAGCCCTGCTACCTTCCTGTAGTCCATTAAAAAAATAAAAGCCCATGTCAGGTTTTTCCTATATGTGCCTTGGACAAATAGCTTGCCCAAAGCTACACTTACTTTTATTCTGCATTGCAATGGCAGCTATGCCTGTGGCTGCAGTGCACTCCCACAGCCTCCATATGCTTTTTCGCACATCCTGGGGGACACATAGGGACCCTCGCATATGACACTGGTCACTGCCTCACATACCCCCCCTCTGTTCAAACTTGTTGGGTTGAACATTTGTCACCATACAGGGGGCTCGTGACAGGGCATCTGCATTTCCCTGTGATTTCCCCACCTGATGTTCCACTGAGAAACTAAAGTTTTTGTAGGGACAGGAACCATCTGGTGACTCGGGCATTCCTTTCTTTGGCGTTTCTCATCCAGATGAGGGGTGAATAGTCCGTTACCAAATGAAACTGATGAACAAGCAAATGGTAGCGCCGGGACTCCAAGGCCCATTTAATCGCCAAGCACTCCTTCTCCACTACGCTATAATTTTTCTCTGCCGGGGTAAGTTTCCTGCTCAAGTAGGTGACTGGATGCTCACCCCCATTCACCTCTTTTGACAGCACCGCTCCTAGGCCTACTTCTGAGGCATCAGTTTGCACGATAAAGGGTTTTTTGAAGTCGGGGCTGATGAAGACTAGCTGTCCACACAACGCTGACTTCAGGGAATGGAATACTTCCTTCGCTTGAGGATTCCACATCACTGTCTTCTTGCTTTTTAACAGGTCTGTTAGGGGCGCTGATTTCCCAGCAAAATTGGGTGTAAACCAGCGGTAGTACCTAATGATGCCAAGGAATACCCTCACCTGTTAAGTACTTACGGGCTTGGTCAGTTTTGAATGGCCTCAATCTTGTTTGCTTGGGGCTTGATAACCCCGCTGGCCAATCACGTAACCTAAGTACCGGGCCTCAGTGAGTCCTATTGCGCATTTATTTGTTGTTGCTGCTAACCCCGTGACTCTGAGAGACTCCATCATTGCTTGTACCTGGGACAGGTGGGTATTCCAGTCGGTACTAAAGATGACTATGTCATCCAAATAGGCCGACGAGTAATCCTGATGAGGCTCTAACACAATGTTCATCAGCCTCTGGAATGTGACTAGAGACCCTTGAAACCCAAAAGCAAAACAGCATACTGGTAGAGACGCTCTAGGGTGATAAAAGTGGTCTTTTGCCAAAGCTGTTAACGGGACCTGCCAGTAACTTTTGGTGAGATCGATCGTGGTGAAGCACTCCCCCAGTCTCTCAATTAGCTCGTCCACCCTGGGCATTGGATTGAGGTCAAACTTGGATACCTCATTTAATTTCCTGAAGTCACTACAGAATCGTAATGCCCCATCTGGCTTTGGAATTAGCATAATGAGGATAGCCCACTCACTCCGGGACTCCTCAATAACTCCCAACTGAAGCATTTGTTTCACTTCGGCTGCGATGGCCTGCCTCCGGGCTTCTGGCACTCTGCACGGTTTTATCCGTACCCTTACCCGGGCTCGGTGATGATTACATGTTGTATTACAGAGGTCCGCCCCGGCATTTCTGAGAATACAGTGGTAACGGAAAGTTTTTCACTCTTTTTTTCATTTCAGCCATTTGCTAAATAAAAAAAAATCATTTGTTTCTCATTAATGTAAACTCTGCACCCCATCTTGAATGAAAAAAACAAAACAAATGTAGAAATGTTTGCATATTTATTAAAAAAGAAAAACTGAGATATCACATGGTCATAAGTATTCAGACCCTTTACATAGATAAATAGATGTCAGTGACACATACACATATATACTGTGTGTGTGTGTATATATATATATATATATATATATATTTGTCTAAGGGTCACTTTCGTCTGTCTGTCCTTCTGTCACGGTTATTCATTCGCTGATTGGTCTCGGCAGCTGCCTGTCATGGCTGCTGCGACCAATCAGCGACGGCCATAGTCCGATTAGTCCATCTCCTACTCCCCTGCACTCACTGCCCGGCGCCCGCTCCATAATCCCCTCCACTCACCGCTCACACAGGGTTAATGGCAGCGGTAACGGCCCGCGGTGTAACGCACTCCGTTACCGCAGCTATTAACCCTGTGTGTCCCCAACTATTTACTATTGATGCTGCCTATGCAGCATCAATAGTAAAAATATGTCATGTTAAAAATAATTAAAAAAAACCTGATATACTCACCATCCGCCGCCTTTCCCGCTCCTCACCACGCTCTCGGGACCGGTCCATTGCAAGCGGCAGCTTCCGGTCCCAGGGCTGGTGTGCGACAAGGACCTGCCGTGACGTCACGGTCATGTGACCGCGACGTCATCATAGGTCCTGCTCACACCAGCCCTGGGACCGGAAGCTGCCGCTTGCAATGGAGCGGTCCCGGGAGCGTCGCGAGGAGCGCGAAAGGCGGCGGATGGTGAGTATAGCAGGACTTCAACGGGCCTTTGGAAGGTGAGTATATGTTTATTTTTTTTTAAGTCTCTATACTACATGGCTCTGTGCTGTATACTCCGTCGCTGTGCAATATACTATGTGGCTAGGCAATATAGTATGTGCTTGGGCAATATACTATGTGGCTGGGCAATATACTACGTGGGCTGGGCAATATACTACGTGACTGGGCAATATACTACGTGACTGGGCAATATACTACGTGACTGGGCAATATACTACGTGACTGGGCAATATACTACGTGGCTGGGCAATATACTATGTGGCTGGGCAATATACTATGTGGCTGGGCAATATACTAAGTGGCTGGGCAATATACTACGTGGCTGGGCAATATACTATGTGGCTGGGCAATATACTATGTGGCTGGGCAATATACTATGTGGCTGGGCAATATACTATGTGGCTGGGCAATATACTATGTGGCTGGGCAATATACTACGTGGCTGGGCAATATACTACGTGACTGGGCAATATACTACGTGGCTGGGCAATATACTACGTGGCTGGGCAATATACTATGTGGCTGGGCAATATACTACGTGACTGGGCAATATACTACGTGGCTGGGCAATATACTACGTGGCTGGGCAATATACTACGTGGCTGGGCAATATACTACGTGGCTGGGCAATATACTACGTGGCTGGGCAATATACTACTTGGCTGGGCAATATACTACTTGGCTGGGCAATATACTACGTGGCTGGGCAATATACTACGTGGCTGGGCAATATACTACGTGGCTGGGCAATATACTACGTGGCTGGGCAATATACTACGTGACTGGGCAATATACTAAATGGCTGGGCAATATACTACGTGACTGGGCAATATACTACGTCGCTGGGCAATATACTACGTGGACATGCATATTCTAGAATACCCGATGCGTTAGAATCGGGCCACCATCTATTATATACAGTACAGTCCAAAAGTTTGGACACTCCTTCTCATTTAAAGATTTTTCTGTATTTTCATGACTATGAAAATTGTACATTCACACTGAAGGCATCAAAACTATGAATTAACACATGTGGAATTATATACTTAACAAAAAAGTGTGAAACAACTGAAATTATGTCTTATATTCTAGGTTCTTCAAAGTAGCCACCTTTTGCTTTGATGACTGTTTTGCACACTCTTGGCATTCTCTTAATGAGCTTCAAGAGGTAGTCACTGGGAATGGTCTTCCTACAATCTTGAAGGAGTTCCCAGAGATGTTTAGCACTTGTTGGCACTTTTGCCTTCACTCTGTGGTCAAGGTTTACGTCTGGTATCTGTGGAGGCCAGGTCATCTGGTGTAGCACCCCATCACTCTCCTTCTTTGTCAAATAGCCCTTACACAGCTTGGTGGTGTGTTTGAGGTCATTGTCCTGTTCAAAAATAAATGATGGTCCAACTAAACGCAAACCGGATGGAATAGCATGCCGCTGCAAGATGCTGTGGTAGACATGCTGGTTCAGTATGCCTTCAATTTTGAATAAATTCCCAACAGTGTCACCAGCAAAGCACCCCCACACCATCACATCTCCTCCTCCATGCTTCACGGTGGGAACCAGGCATGTAGAGTCCATCTATTCACCTTTTCTGTGTCGCACAAAGACACGGTGGTTGGAACCAAAGATCTCAAATTTGGACTCATCAGACCAAAGCACAGGTTTTCACTGGTCTATTGTCCATTCCTTGTGTTCTTTAGCCCAAACAAGTTAGCTTGTTGACTGTCCTTAGCAGTGGTTTCCTAGCAGCTATATTACCTTGAAGGCCTGCTGCACAAAGTCTCCTCTTAACAGTTGGTGTAGAGATGTGTCTGCTGCTAGAACTCTGTGCGGCATTGACCTGGTCTCTAATCTGAGCTACTGTTAACTTGCGATTTCTTAGGATGGTGACTGGGATAAACTTATCCTGAGAAGCATAGGTGACTCTTGGTCTTCCTTTCCTGGGGCGGTTCTCATGTGAGCCAGTTTCTTTGTAGCGCTTGATGGTTTTTGCCACTGCACTTGGGGACACTTTCAAAGTTTGCCCAATTTTTAGGAGGGACTGACTGACCTTCATTTCTTAAAGTTATGATGGCCACTCGTTTTTCTTCACTTGTATTATGGCAAGAAAAAAGCAGCTAACAGTCTATTCAGTAGGACTATCTGCTGTGTATCCATCAGACTTCTGTACAACACAACTGATGGTCCCAAACCCATTTATAAGACAAGAAATCCCACTTATTAAGCCTGACAGGGCACACCTGTGAATTGCAAACCATTCCCGGTGACTACCTCTTGAAGCTCATCAAGAGAATGCCAAGAGCGTGCAAAGCAGTCATCAAAGCAAAAGATGGCTACTTTGAAGAACCTAGAATATAAGACATCATTTAAGTTGTTTCACACTTTTTTGTTAAGTATGTAATTCCACATGTGTTAATTCATAGTTTTGATGCCTTCATTGTGAATGTACAATTTTCATAGTCATGAAAATACAGAAAAATCTTTAAATGAGAAGGTGTGTCCAAACTTTTGGACTGTACTGTATATAATTACATAGAAGAAAAAACAGCAATTCGTGTGCTGCATACAGTAATATCACAGCGTGACAGGTTAGAATAGAATAGATAGAATGGATATATACACATAGAATACGTAGATAAATAGATGCCAGTAATATATATACGTACCGTATATACTTGAGTATAAGCCAACCCGAGTATAAGCCCACTTCACCCCCCAATTTTGCAACAAAAAACTGGGAAAACTTATTGATTCGAGTTTAAGCCTAGGGTGGAAAATACAGCAGCTACTGGCAAATGTCAAAAATAAAAATAGATACCAATAAAAGTAAAATTGAGACATCAGTAGGTTAAGTGTCTTTGAATTTCCATATTGAATCAGGAGCCCCATATAATGCTCCATACAGTTCATGATGGGCCCCATAAGATGCTCCATATAAAATACAACCCATATAATGCTCCATACAAAATACGCCCCATATAATGCTCCATAAAATTTATGATGGGCTCCATAAGATGCTCCATATTAAAATATGCCTCATATAATGCTGCATAAATGCTGATTATGGCCCCATAAGATGCTCCATACGGATATTTAGCCAATGTAATGCTGCACAAATGCTGATTATGGCCCCATAAGATGCTCCATATAACAATGTGCCACATGTAATGCTCCATACAGTTCATTGTGGCCCCATATAATGCTCCATACAGTTCATTTTGGCCCCATAAGATGCTCCATATAACAATGTGCCCCATATAATGCTCTATACAGTTCATTATGGCCCCATAAGATGCTCCATATAACATTGTGCCACATATAATGCTCCATACAGTTCATTATGGCCCCATAATATGCTCCATATAACATTGTGCCACATGTAATGCTCCATACAGTTCATTATGGCCCCATAAGATGCTCCATATAACAATGTGCCCAATATAATGCTCCATGCAGTTCATTATGGCCCCATAAGATGCTCCATATAACAATGTGCCACATGTAATGCTCCATACAGTTCATTTTGGCCCCATAAGATGCTCCATATAACATTGTGCCCAATATAATGCTCTAATACAGTTCATTATGGCCCCATAAGATGCTTCATATAACATTGTGCCACATATAATGCTCCATACAGTTCATTATGGCCCCATAAGATGCTCCATATAACAATGTGCCCAATATAATGCTCCATGCAGTTCATTATGGCCCCATAAGATGCTCCATATAACAATGTGCCACATATAATGCTGCTGCAATAAAAAAAAGAAAAAAATGACATACTCACCTGTCGTCGCTGCCCGCTGCTCCTCAGCGTCCTGTCTCTCTGCACTGACTCTTCAGGCAGAGGGCGGCGCGCGCACTAATACGTCATCGCGCCCTCTGACATGAACAGTCACTGCAGAGAACGCGGAAGACGGAGCGGCAGGGGAGCGAGGAAAGGTGAATATGAAATACTCACCTGCTCCCGGCGCGGTCCCTGGCAGCTTCTCCCGGACAGATGGTCTCCTGCGCCGGCAGCTTCTTCCTCTGTTCAACGGTCACTGGTACCGCTCATTACAGTTATGAATATACGGCTCCACCCCTATGGGAGTGGAGTCCATATTCATTACTTTAATGAGCGGTACCACGTGACCGCTGAACAGGGGAAGAAGCTGCCGGAGACCATGGGACATGCAAGGACCGCGTCAGGAGCGCCAGGAGCAGGTGAGTATGTGACCGTCGTCGCGCCCCCTCACACGCCGACCTTACTCGAGTATAAGCCGACAGGGGCACTTGCAGCCCTTTTTTTTGGGCTGAATATCTCGGCTTATACTCGAGTATATATGGTTTATATATTACATAGATAGAAGAAAAGCCTGCAGTTCATGCTCTGCATACAGTATAATCACAGAGTGACAGGTTAGAATAGAATGGATTGAATAGATATATACACATAGAATACATAGATAAATAGATGTCAGAGACACATGCATATGTATATGTACATACTGTATATTACATAGATAGAAGAAAAAACGGCAATTCATGTGCCGCATACAGTAATATCATAGCAGGAGCCGACGAGATAGAAGAGCTGGATTACATATAGTAAATAAATATTGAATAGGTAGATATATAGCTGGCAGTGACATAAACAATTAGTACAGTGTGTGTGCATTTTACTGTACATGTATTTAAGAGACTTTCTCCAGGTGCTAGTGGGGATCTCAGCGAAGTCACTGCAGTTCAGCCCCCCTTAAATACAACTATAGGATTAGTAATGGATAGGTGTCTTATAGACGCTTCTCCATTACTAAGTCGTGGGCTTGATGTCACCTGACAATACAAAGGTGGCATCAACCCCATCTGCCACCACTGCAGGGCAAGTGGGAAGAGCTGGGCAAAGTGCCAGAATTGGCGCATCTAATAGATGTACCTTTTCTGGGTGTCTGCGGCCTCCTATTTTTATTCTGGAGGGGGGGGGGGGGCAATATCCATGGCCCCTTACCTAGCCTGAGAAAACCAGCCCCTGGTTGTCTGCTTTAGCGAGGTTGGTTGTCATGCATATGACAGTGTGGCAAACACAGTATTGCTTGGCGGGGGGTTCAAGTGAATGGGGTTTGGGTCCGCTGCTCAGTGTCTCTTGATGACAGGCTGTATGGACGCATCATGCAACCATGCAGCCTGCCTTCTAGATGTAGTGGAGCTGACTGTGAGGTTACATCCTGCTGTCCTGAACTTTTCTGCAGCAAATAAGCTGCAAAAAAGTCAACCTGTGTATTTGCAGCATTTTTTCACCATCCATTTAAGTCAATGGGTGATAAACTCTGCAAAAATACTGACAGGAGTGACATTCTCGATGTCAAAAAATGCTGCAAAGCACAAAATCCTGATGACTAATAAAAATGTGTGTGCATGAGATTTCTGAAATCTCATAGGGTTTGCTGGTACTGTAAAAAGTAGCTTAAAATTAGCATAAAAAATGCTGCAAAAAAGCCCATTGTGAACTGACCTTAATACATACAGTTATATGAAAAAGTTTGGGCACCCCTATTAATCTTAAGCTTAATGTTATATAAAAATTGTTTTTTTTGCAACAGCTATTTCAGTTTCATATATCTAATAACTGTTGGACACAGTAATGTTTCTGCCTTGAAATGAGGTTTATTGTACTAACAGAAAATGTGCAATCTGCATTCAAACAAAATTTGACAGGTGCATAAGTATGGGCACCCTTATCATTTTCTTGTTTTAAATACTCCTACCTACTTTTTACTGACTTACTAATGCACTTTTTTTGGTTTTCTAACCTCATTGAGCTTTGAACTTCATAGCCAGGTGTATGCAATCATGAGAATCTACTTAAAGTGGCTACATGCAAGTTGTTCTCCTGTTTGAATCTCCTCTGAAGAGTGGCATCATGGGCTCCTCAAAACAACTGTCTAATGATCTGAAAACAAAGATTATTCAACATAGTTGTTCAGGGGAAGGATACAAAAAGCTGTCTCAGAGATTTAACCTGTCAATTTCCACTGTGAGGAACATAGTAAGGAAATGGAAGAACACAGGTACAGTTCTTGTTAAGGCCAGAAGTGGCAGGCCAAGAAAAACATCAGAAAGGCAGAGAAGAAGAATGGTGAGATCAGTCAAGGACAATCCTCAGACAACCTCCAGAGAGCTGCAGCATCAACTTGCTGCAGATGGTGTCACTGTGCATCGGTCAACTATACACGGCACTTAGCACAAGGAGAAGCTGTATGGGAGAGTGATGCGAAAGAATCCGTTTCTGCAAGCACGCCACAAACCGAGTCGGCTGAGGTATGCAAAAGCACATTTGTAGAAGCCAATTTCTTTTTGGAAGAAGGTCCTGTGGACTGATGAAACCAAGATTGAGTTGTTTGGTCATACAAAAAGGCGTTTTACATGGTGGCCAAAAAACACAGCATTCCAAGAAAAACACTTGCTACCCACAGTAAAATTTGGTGGAGGTTCCATCATGCTTTGGGGCTGTGTGGCCAATGCCGGCATCGGGAATCTTGTTAAAGTTGAGGGACGCATGGATTCCTCTCAGTATCAGCAGATTCTTGACAATAATGTTCATGAATCAGTGACAAAGTTGAAGTTACGCAGGGGATGGATCTTTCAGCAAGACAATGATCCAAAACACCGCTCCAAATCTACTCAGTCATTCATGCAGAGGAACAATTACACTGTTCTGGAATGGCCATCCCAGTCCCCAGACCTGAATATCATTGAACATCTGTGGGATCATTTGAAGAGGGCTGTCCATGCTCGGCGACCATCAAACTTAACTGAACTGGAATTGTTTTGTAAAGAGGAATTGTCAAAAATACCTTCATCCAGGATCCAGGAACTCATTAAAAGCTACAGGAAGCGACTAGAGGCTGTTATTTTTGCAAAAGGAGGATCTACTAAATATTAATGTCACTTTTCTGGTGGGGTGCGCATACTTACGCACCTGTCAAATTTTGTTTGAATGCAGATTGCACATTTTCTGTTAGTTAGTACAATAAACCTCATTTCAAGGCAGAAACATTACTGTGTCCAACAGTTATCTATAATATAACGCTGGGAGCGTCACTCTGTCCGAAGCCTCTATAGACTGCGCAAGCGCAAGCGCCGGCGCAGTCTGGGCCTCACAGAGCGACGCTCCCGGGAGATCGCGGTGTGCGTTCACACTGAACGCACACCGCGATCTCCACCGCAGAAGCAGGGATCGCCAGGAGGGTGAGTATCGGCCTATATTCACCTGTCCCCGTTCCATCGCTGAGCGGCGCCATCTTCCCGGTCTTCGGCCTGTGACCTTCAGTTCAGAGGGCGCGATGACGCGCTTAATGCGCGCCGGCGCCGCCCTCTGACTGAACAGTCACAGCCAGGAGACCGGGAAGATGGCGGCGCCCAGCGATGGAACGCCGGACAGGTGAGTATAGTAAGTGCTGGGGGGGCCTGAGCTGGCGGCGATACCGGCACCTGACCCCCACAGCGCGCCGGTGTCCCCGCCTGCTCAGGCCCCCCAGCACTCGGCGCCGAGCTGGTCAGAGGCAATATGGGGACGCAGGATGGAGCAGCACATAAGGATGGGGACGCAGGATGGAGCAGCACATAAAGATGGGGACGCAGGATGGAGCAGCACATAAGGATGGGGACGCAGGATGGAGCAGCACATAACAGGATGGGGACGCAGGATGGAGCAGCACATAAGGATGGGGACGCAGGATGGAGCAGCACATAAGGATGGGGACGCAGGATGCAGCATGAACATAAGGATGGGGACGCAGGATGGAGCAGCACATAACAGGATGGGGACGCAGGATGGGAGCAGCACATAAGGATGGGGACGCAGGATGGGGACGCAGGATGCAGCAGCACATAAGGATGGGGACGCAGGATGGAGCAGCACATAAGGATGGGGACGCAGGATGCAGCATGAACATAAGGATGGGGACGCAGGATGCAGCATGAACATAAGGATGGGGATGCAGGATGCAGCATGAACATAAGGATGGGGACGCAGGATGCAGCATGAACATAAGGATGGGGACGCAGGATGCAGCAGCACATAAGGATGGGGACACAGGATGCAGCAGCACATAAGGATGGGGACGCAGGATGGAGCAGCACATAAGGATGGGGACGCAGGATGCAGCAGCACATAAGGATGGGGACGCAGGATGGAGCAGCACATAAGGATGGGGACGCAGGATGGAGCAGCACATGACAGGATGGGGACGCAGGATGGAGCAGCGCATGACAGGATGGGGACGCATGATGGAGCAGCGCATGACAGGATGGGGACGCAGGATGGAGCAGCACATGACAGGATGGGGACGCAGGATGGAGCAGCACATGACAGGATGGGGACGCAGGATGGGAGCAGCGCATCACAGGATGGGGACGCAGGATGGGAGCAGCGCATGACAGGATGGGGACGCAGGATGGGAGCAGCGCATGACAGGATGGGGACGCAGGATGGAGCAGCGCATGACAGGATGGGGACGCAGGATGGAGCAGCGCATGACAGGATGGGGACGCAGGATGGAGCAGCGCATGACAGGATGGGGACGCAGGATGGAGCAGCGCATGACAGGATGGGGACGCAGGATGGAGCAGCACATGACAGGATGGGGACGCAGGATGGAGCAGCGCATGACAGGATGGGGACGCAGGATGGAGCAGCACATACCAGGATGGAAACAATATACCAATATAAATGCTCGCCACCCGGGCGTAGAACGGGTTCAATAGCTAGTTAGATATATGAAGCTGAAAACAATTTTTATGAAACATTAACCCCTTCCCGACCTTTGACGCATACGCTGCGTCATGAAAGTCGGTGCCATTCCGACCCATGACGCAGCATATGCGTCATGGAAAGATCACGTCCCTGCAGATCGGGTGAAAGGGTTAACTCCCATTTCACCCAGCCTGCAGGGACAGTGGGAGTGGTAGTGTAGCCCAGGGGGGGTGGCTTCACCCCCTCGTGGCTACGATCGCTCTGATTGGCAGTTTCACTTTCAACAGCCAATCAGAGCGATTTGTAATATTTCACCTAAAAAAATGGTGAAATATTACAATCCAGCCATGGCCGATGCTGCAATATCATCGGCCATGGCTGGAAACACTAATGTGCACCCACTCCACTCCTCTGATCGCCCCCCCAGCCCCCCGATCTGTGGTCTGCTCCCCTCGGTCCTGTGCTCCGCTCCCCCGTCCTCCTGCCCGCTCCCCCCATGCTCCAATCAAACCCCCCGCACTCCGATCCCCCCCGCACAGCGATTTCCCCCCCCCGTGCTCCGATCCACCCGCCCGCACAGCGATCCCCCACTCCGTGCTCCAATCCACCCCCCCGTGTTCCGATCCCCTCCCCGTGCTCCGACGCCCCCCCCCATGCCCTGATCTCCCCCCCCCCTTATACTTACCTGGCCTCCCGGGGACCGTCCGTCTTCTTTCCTGGGCGCCGCCATCTTCCAAAATGGCGGGCGCATGTGCAGTGCGCCCGCCGAATCTGCCGGCCGGCAGATTCGTTCCAGAGTGAATTTTGATCACTTAGATAGGTTATATCTCAGTGATCAAAATAAAAAAAAAAAGTAAATGACCCCCCCCCCCCCCTTTGTCACCCCCATAGGTAGGGACAATAAAAAAAATAATTTTTTTTTTTCCACTAAGGTTGGGGTAAGAACTAGGGGTAGGGTTAGGGGTAGGGTTAGGGTTTCGGTATGTGCACACGTATTCTGGTCCTCTGCGGATTTTTCCGCTGCGGATTTGATAAATCCGCAGTGCTAAACCGCTGCGGATTTATGGCGGATTTACCATGTTTTTTCTGCGCATTTCAATGCGGTTTTGCAACAGCGATTTTCTATTTGAGCAGTTGTAAAACCGCTGCGGAATCCGCAGAAAGAAGTGACATGCTGCGGAATGTAAACCGCTGCGTTTCCGTGCAGTTTTTCCGCAGCATGTGTACAGCGATTTTTGTTTCCCATAGGTTTGCATTGAACTGTAAACTCATGGGAAACTGCTGCGGATCCGCAGCGTTTTCCGCAGCGTGTGCACATACCTTTAGAATTAGGCTATGTGCACACGGTGCGGATTGGCCGCTGCGGATCCGCAGCAGTGTTCCATCAGGTTTACAGTACCATGTAAACATATGGAAAGCCAAATCCGCTGTTCCCATGGTGCGGAAAATACCGCGCGGGAACGCTGCGTTGTATTTTCCGCAGCATGTCAATTCTTTGTGCGGATTCCGCAGCGTTTTACACCTGTTCCTCAATAGGAATCCGCAGGTGAAATCCGGACAAAAAACACTGGAAATCCGCGGTAAATCCGCAGGTAAAACGCAGTGCCTTTTACCCGCGGATTTTTCAAAAATGGTGCTGAAAAATCTCATACGAATCCGCAACGTTGGCACATAGCCTTAGGGCTAGGGTTGGGTTGGAATTAGGGTTGTGGTTAGGGTTAGGGGTGTGTTGGGGTTACGGGTGTGTTGGGGTTAGGGTTGTGAATAGGGTTACGACTACAGTTGGGATAAGGGTTAGGGGTGTGTTGGAGTTAGAATTGAGGGGTTTCCACTGTTTAGGCACATCAGGGGGTCTCCAAACGCAACATGGCGCCACCATTGATTCCAGCCAATCTTGTACTCAAAAAGTCAAATGGTGCTCCCTCACTTCCGAGCCCCGACGTGCACCCAAACAGTGGTTTACCCCCACATATGGGGTACCAGCATACTCAGGACAAACTGCGCAACAATTACTGGGGTCCAATTTCTCCCGTTACCCTTGTGAAAATAAAGAAATGCTTGCTAAAACCTCATTTTTGAGGAAAGAAAAATGATTTGGGAAAATAAAAAATTCTGGGCTAAATAATTATTTTTGAGGAAAGAAAACGTATTTATTATTTTCACGGCTCTGCATTATAAACTTCTATGAAGCACTTCGGGGTTCAAAGTGCTCACCACACATCTAGATAAGTTCCTTTCGGGGTCTAGTTTCCAAAATGGGGTCACTTGTGGGGGGTGTCTACTGTTAAGCCACATCAGGGGCTCTGCAAACGCAACGTGACGCCCACAGAGCATTCCATCACAGTCTGCATTTCAAAATGTCACTACTTCACTTCCGAGCCCCGGCATGTGCCCAAACAGTGGTTTACCCCCACATATGGGGTATCAGCGTACTCAGGAGAAACTGGACAACAACTTTTGGGGTCAAATTTCTCCTGTTACCCTTGGGAAAATAAAAAATTGCAGGCTAAAAGATCATTTTTGAGAAAATAATTTTTTTTATTTTCGTGGCTCTGCGTTATAAACTTCTGTGAAGCACTTGGGGGTTCAAAGTCCTCACCACACATCTAGATTAGTTCCTTTGGGGGTCTAGTTTCCAAAATGGGGTCATTTCTGGGGGATCTCCAATGTTTAGGCACACAGGGGCTCTCCAAACGTGACATGGTGTCCGCTAATGATTGGAGCTAATTTTCCATTTAAAAAGCCAAATGGCGTGCCATCCCTTTCGAGCCCTGCCGTGCGCCCAAACAGTGATTTATTTATTTTTTAAATTTTTACTGCTCTACGTTATAAACTTCTGTGAAGCAGCTGGTGGTTCAAGGTGTTCACCATACATCCAGATGCATTCATTGAGGGGTCTAGCTTACAAAATGCTGTCCCTTGTGGGTTTTTTTTACTGGTTAGGCACATCAGGGCCTCTCTAAATCCGACATGACACGACAGATGATTTCATCAATGTCTGCGTTCCAAAACGTCACTCCATCATTTCTAAGCACTGCTGTGAGCCTGAACAGGTTTTTACCCCCACATATGGGGTATCAGCGTACTCAGGACAAACTGGACAACAATATTTGGGGTCCAATTTCTCCTATTATCCTTGGCAAAATAGGAAATTCCAGGCTAAAAAATCATTTTTGAGGAAAGAAAAATTATTTTTTATTTTCATGGCTCTGCGTTATAAACTTCTGTGAAGCACCTGGGGGTTTAAAGTGCTCAATATGCATCTAGATAAGTTCCTTGGGGGGTCTAGTTTCCAAAATGGGGTCACTTGTGGGGGAGCTCCAATGCATAGGCACACAGGGGCTCTCCAAATGCGACATGGTGTCCGCTAACAATTGGAGCTAATTTTCCATTCAAAAAGTCAAATGGCGCGCCTTCCCTTCCGAGCCCTGCCGTGTGCCCAAACAGTGGTTTACCCCCACATATGAGGTATCGGCGTACTCGGGAGAAATTGCCCAACACATTTTAGGATCCATTTTATCCTGTTGCCCATGTGAAAATGAAAAAATTGAGGCTAAAAGAATTTTTTTGTGAAAAAAAAGTACTTTTTCATTTTTACGGATCAATTTGTGAAGCACCTGGGGGTTCAAAGTGCTCACTATGCATCTAGATAAGTTCCTTGGGGCGTCTAGTTTCCAAAATGGGGTCACTTGTGGGGGAGCTCCAATGTTTAGGCACACAGGAGCTCTCCAAACGCGACATGGTGTCCGCTAACGATGGAAATAATTTTTCATTCAAAAAGTCAAATGGCGCTCCTTCCCTTCCGAGCCTTACCATGTGCCCAAACAGTGGTTTACCCCCACATATGAGGTATCGGCGTACTCAGGAGAAATTGCCCAACACATTTTAGGATCCATTTTATCCTGTTGCCCATGTGAAAATGAAAAAATTGAGGCTAAAAGAATTTTTTTGTGAAAAAAAAGTACTTTTTCATTTTTACGGATCAATTTGTGAAGCACCTGGGGGTTCAAAGTGCTCACTATGCATCTAGATAAGTTCCTTGGGGCGTCTAGTTTCCAAAATGGGGTCACTTGTGGGGGAGCTCCAATTTTTAGGCACACGGGGGCTCTCCAAACGTGACATGGTGTCCGCTAAAGAGTGGAGCCAATTTTTGATTCAAAAAGTCAAATGGCGCTCCTTCCCTTCCAAGCCCTGCCGTGCGCCCAAACAGTGGTTTACCCCCACATATGAGGTATCAGCGTACTCAGGACAAATTGGACAACAACTTTCGTTCAGTTTCTCCTTTTACCATTGGGAAAATAAAAAAAATGTTACTAAAAGATAATTTTTGTGACTAAAAAGTTAAATGTTCATTTTTTCCTTCCATGTTGCTTCTGCTGCTGTGAAGCACCTGAAGGGTTAATAAACTTCTTGAATGTGGTTTTGAGTACCTTGAGGGGTGCAGTTTTTAGAATGGTGTCACTTTTGGGTATTTTCAGCCATATAGACCCCTCAAACTGACTTCAAATGTGAGGTGGTCCCTAAAAGAAATGGTTTTGTAAATTTCGTTGTAAAAATGACAAATCGCTGGTCAAATTTTAACCCTTATAACTTCCTAACAAAAAAAAATGTTGTTTCCAAAATTGTGCTGATGTAAAGTAAACATGTGGGAAATGTTATTTATTAACTATTTTGTGTCACATATCTCTCTGGTTTAACAGAATAAAAATTCAAAATGTGAAAATTGCGAAATTTTCAAAATTTTCGCCAAATTTCCGTTTTTATCACTAATAAACGCAGAATTTATTGACCTAAATTTACCACTAACATGAAGCCCAATATGTCAAGAAAAAACAATCTCAGAACCGCTAGGATCCGTTGAAGCGTTCCTGAGTTATTACCTCATAAAGGGACACTGGTCAGAATTGCAAATAACGGCAAGGTCTTTAAGGTCAAAATAGGCTGGGTCATGAAGGGGTTAAGCTTAAGATTAATAGGGGTGCCCAGACTTTTTCATATAACTGTATATATAAACATCAGAATGCAGTTCCTCTCGGCCATATCAACCTTAGTTACGGCCACATTCTCTTTTGGCTATGTACAACAAAAGTCTCTACTGAAGTAGAATCTGTGAAGGTTTGTATTTCTTGATGATAATGATAAAAGAAAGATGTTTACTTTGTAGCCTCTGTACAATGCTCAAAGGGCATTAAAGGGATTGTTCACTGCTAAAAAAAACCTCTTAAATGTGCCAATGATGCATAAATAAGAAAAACCTTGCCTACTGTACCGCCCTTGCTCCTTTATGCTGCCGCTGATCTCCTGGCTGCTTCTGGCAAGGATGTCCGGACACCATTGATTGGTAAAGCAGCTCTGTTCCATCTGCGTAGAGATGAACAGTATCCTAGCACTTACTTTAATCTTAGATGGAACATGACCGCTGCAGTCATTCAGTCTCCCCCCCCCCCACATTGCCTGCAGCGGTCACCTAATATCTCCTCCTGTAACAGGAAGCCAGGGAAAAAAAACTGCTGCAGCATGGAACGGAATTGAGTCTGGTGGGTGAGTACATTTTACTTTTAGCACTGCTATGGGCCCTTTGCTAAAAAAAAGAAAAAACGTGGACAACTCTTTTAACAGTGCATGAGTTGGATAAGGCAATATATTGGAATTCGTAAGAACAATGCTATTAGTTGGTCATGATTATTGAAATTACTGCCATTTTCAGTTGTTCTGTTTAACATGCTACTGTCATTTTTTATTTGTAGAGAAAATGACGTTGCCGCAATTGACATTAACATGGGCTGTCCAAAGGAGTATTCCACCAAGGTATTTTCCTTTTTTGTTTAGCAAGTGTTTCATAGCAAAGAATTTCAAACATTGTTACCAGGCCTATTACAGATGGTATACTTATAGTTGGTGCACACCAGTGATCAGAAGCTTGCAAGCATTCTGTAGATAGGTGATAAGTTATAACCTTCAAACACCCCCTTCCCACCAAGGCTACAAAGGCTGGACTTCACACAAGGAAAAAGATGGTAGCCACGGAATTTTTCAGCAGGTCCCATGCCGCCCTGACAACACATTGGCATGCATCGGCAATCACATAAGTTCAATGACGATGACAGTGATTGACAGCAGCATTTAAATGGATAAACTGCAGCAATTGGAGCACTCGCTGATCACTGCAGGGATAGGCAGATGCCATCTACGTAACACAGCTGGCATCTGACTGTAATGCTACAAGCTCAGCTCCTGAGACCGCTCTATACCCGGGGACCTGACATGGGACGTACTATTGCATCCTGTGTCAGGAAGGGGTTAAAAGCTGTACAGGTGGTTGAGCTTCAGGAAACACATCCATTGTGGTTCCTGCAAATATCCCTAGTCCTCTGCATTACCCTGTAGAGTTGTATAATATGTGGACATACTCTTATATGGCCTGGGTCTATAGGGGTGTGCTCTGTTACCGAAACTGATCACTGCTCATCAAACCTTTTTCTTGATTAAATTGTTTATTCTGTAGGGTGGTATGGGAGCAGCCCTTCTATCAAGTCCAGAAAAAATTGAGAAGGTAAGTGATGTTTATGGTAATTTCGGTTACTTTTATAATAAAGTCGTTAAGAGACCCTATGCTGTATGTTTCTCTTTACATTTTCCCTACACACTAAGGGCGTAGCACTTTGCTGTTTTGGATGGCTCTGAGCACTAAAATCTTAACTACATCATGAAAAGGAGGACTTGGACCACACATCCAAATAGTGTATATTAATCTACTACAGGTTCTTAAAATCTTGATCAAAGCATATAAGCACACCGCCATGACATGACAACCTCTTTAGTGGATCACTGCTCTATTGGGTGTAGCACTGCATGACGACCACCAATGCCACATCCGTGTATCAGCTGAACGAGCAACACGTGGGTTGTCAAAAGCAGGTGTTATTAGGAGATCGTGATTTTCTCTATACATACAGGTGCTTCTCACAAAATTAGAATGTCATCAAAAAGTTAATTTATTTCAGTTCTTCATTACAAAAAGTGAAACTCATATATTGTGTATAGTCCTTACAAACAGAGTGATCTATTTCAAGTGTTTGTTTCTGTTAATGTTGATGATTATGTCTTACAGCCAATGAAAACCCTAAAGTCATTATCTCAGTAAATTAGAATACTTTATAACACCAGCTTGAAAAATAATTTTAAAATCCAAAATGTTGTCCTACTGACATGTATGTTCAGTAAATGTGCTCAATACTTGGTTGGCGATCCTTCTCCGCCTATGGCACTGCTGAGGTGTTATGGAAGCCCAGGTTGCTTGGATAGCAGCCTTCAGCTCGTCTGCATTGTTGGGTCTGGTGTCTCTTATCATCCTCTTGACAATACCCAATAGACTCTCTTGCAAGGTCAGGCTAGTTTGCTGGCCAGTCAAGCACAGTGTTTTGTTGTTTTTAAACCAGATATTGGTACTTTTGGCAGTGTGGACAGGTGCAAAGTCCTGCTGGAGAATGAAATTTCCATCTCCAAAAAGCTTGTCAGCAGAGGGAAGCATGAAGAGCTCTAAAATTTACTGGTAGATGGCTGCGCTGACTTTAGTCTTGATAAAACCCAGTGGACCTACACCAGCAGATGTCATGGCTCCCCAAATCCTCAGTGATTGTGAGAACTTCACACTAGACCTCAAGCAACTTGGATTGAGTGCCTTTCTACTCTTCCTCCAGACTCTGGGACCTTTATTTCCAAATTAAATGCAAAATCTACTTTCATCTGATAACACCTTGAGCCACTGAGCAACCGAACAGTTATTTTGCTTCTTGGCCCAGGTAAGACACTTCTGGCACTGTCTATTGGTTATGACTGTCTTCACACAAGGAATGCGACACTTGTAGCCCATGTCTTGGATACGACTGTCTGTGGTGGCTCTTGAAGCAATGACTCCAGCAGCAGACCACTCCTCCAAATTTTTGACCTTTTCTTAACAATCCTTTCAAGGCTGCGGTTATCCCGGTTCCTTGTGCACCTTTTTCTTTCACACTTTTTCCTTCCACTCAACTTTCCATTAATATGCTTGGATACAGCACTCTGCGAACAGCCAGCTTCTTTAGCAATGACCTTTTGTGGTTTACCCTCCTTGTGGAGTGTGTCAATGACTGCCTTCTGCACATCTTTCAAGTCAGCATTCTCCATGATTGTGGAGTCTATTGAAACAGACTAAAGGTACCTTCACACATAACGATTTCTTTAACGATATTGTTGCAACGTCACCCTTTTTGTGACGTAGCAACGATCTCGCTAACGATCTCGTTATGTGTGACAGCGTCCAACGATCAGGCCCCTGCTGGGAGGTCGTTGGGGAATGATCAGGACCTTTTTTTGGTCGCTGTCATCGCTGGATCGGCGTGTGTGATGCCGATCTAGCGATGTGTTCACTTGTAACCAGGGTAAATATCGGGTTACTAAGTGCAGGGCCGCGCTTAGTAACCCGATATTTACCCTGGTTACCATTGTAAAAGTAAAAAAAAAAACAAAAAACAGTGCATACTCACATTCTGATGTCTGTCATGTCCCCCGCTGTCAGCTTCCCGCACTGACTGTGTCAGCGCCAGCCGTAAAGCAGAGCACAGCGGTGACGTCACCGCTGTGCTCTGCTTTACGGCCGGCGCTGACAGTCAGTGCAGGGAAGCTGACAGCGGGGGACATGACAGACATCAGAATGTGAGTATGTAGTGTTTTTTTTCTTTTTACTTTTACAATGGTAACCAGGGTAAATATCGGGTTACTAAGCGTGGCCCTGCACTTAGTAACCCGATGTTTACCCTGGTTACCCGGGTGCTGCAGGGGGACTTCGGCATCGTTGAAGACAGTTTCAACGATGCCGAAGTCTTTCCCCTGATCGTTGGTCGCTGGAGAGAGCTGTGTGTGTGACAGCTCCCCAGCGACCACACAACGACTTACCAACGATCACGGCCAGGTCGTATCGCTTGTCATGAACGTTGGTAAGTCGTTTAGTGTAACGGTACCTTTAGGGACCTTTTTAAATGCTTAGGAAGCCTTTGCAGGTGTTTTTTGTTATTCTAATATACCGAGATAATGACTTTTGAGTTTCCGTTGGCTGTAAGCCATAATCATCAACATTAGTAGAAAAAAACATTGGAAATAGATCTCTCTGTTTGTAATGACTCTATGTAATATGAGTTTTCAAGGCAATTTACAAGATTATTTTTTTAGGGACCAATTTAGTTTTGTAGTGACTTTGGGCGTCCTATATATTGGAATCTCCCAAAAATAATACCATTTTAAAGACCGCACCCCTCAAAGTTTTCAAAATTGCTTTCAGGTAGTTCATTAACCCTTCAGATGCTTTTCAGGAATTAATGAAAATGACTGGAATTTAAAAAAAAATGTTTTTTTATTTCTAATTTCTTAATAGACCGCTATAGCTGGAAGACTTTAAGGCCGCTATTTGGCCATGATCTGCCATGGCAAATATCAGGACCACACGATCAAGATCTCAGGGAACTGATGGGGTTTAAGAGGGAGCGTCCATACTCTGTTAACCATCTAGCTGTTGTAGTCACTATTTACAGCAGTATTTAAACCCTTACTGCCATTGGACGGGATAGTACGTCCAATGGCAGTACCCCTGCTTTGATGTGGGCTCCGGCAGTGAGCCGGCATCAAAGCCGGGACATGTCAGATGTTCTGAACAGCTGACATGTGTCCGCAATAGGCACGGGTGGAATCACGATCTGCCCGCGCCTACTAACTAGTTAAATGTCGGTCAAACTCTGACAGCGGCATTTAACGCACGCATCGGGACGGAAATACTCGCACCCCTGACCTCCGTCATGTGACCTCTATGGTTGTTGATGCCGGATTGCTATGAGCGCCACCCTGTGGTCGGCTCTCATAGCAATGCAGTAATTCTGCTACATAGAGGCAATCTGATCATCACCTCTATGTAGCAGAGCCGATCAAGTTGTGGCAGCTTCTGGCCTCCCTTGAAGGCTATTAAAGCATGCCAACACTTAAAGAAAAATAGTTTTAAAAATATTAAAAAAATAAAAAAATATAAAAGTTTAAATCACCCCCCCTTTTGCCCTATTCAAAACAAAACAATAAAAAAAAATCAAACATACACATATTTTGTATCGCTGCTTCAGAATCGCCTGATCTATCAATTAAAAAAGGATTAACCTGATCGCTAATCGGCGTAGCGAGAAAAAAATCAAAACTCCAGAATTACGTTTTTTTGGTCGCCGCGACATTGCACTAAAATGAAATTGCATTGCTTTAAACCGAAAAAAGCTCTGGTCAAGAATGGGTTAACCCCTTTCTGCCATTAGACGTACTATTGCGTCCATGTGGGGTGGGCTTTACTTCCCAAGGACGCAATAGTACGTCATATGCGATCGGCAGCGCTCACGGGGGGAGCGCCGCCGATCGCGGCCGGGTGTCAGCTGCCTATCGCAGCTGACATCCGGCACTATGTGCCAGGAGCGGTCGAAGACCGCCCCCGGCACATTAACCCCCGGCACACCGCGATCAAAGATGATCGCGATGTGCCGGCGGTGCAGGGAAGCACCGCGCAGGGAGGGGGCTCCCTGCGGGCTTCCCTGAGCCCCCCGCTGCAACGCGATGTGATCGCGTTGCTGCGAGGGTCTTACCTCCCTCCCTCCCTGCTCCAGGCCCGGATCCAAGATGGCCGCGGATCCGGGTCCTGCAGGGAGGGAGGTGGCTTCACAGAGCCTGCTCAGAGCAGGCACTGTGAAGCAGCCTGCACTCCTATCAGATCGGTGATCTGACAGAGTGCTGTGCAAACTGTCAGATCACCGATCTGTGATGTCCCCCCCTGGGACAAAGTAAAAAAAAAATTTTTCAAATGTGTAAAAAAAAATTAAAAAAAATATTCCAAAATAATGAAAAAAAAAAAATATATATTATTCCTATAAATACATTTCTTTATCTAAATAAAAAAAACAAAACAATAAAAGTACACATATTTAGTATCGCCGCGTCCGTAACGGCCCGACCTATAAAACTGGCCCACTAGTTAACCCCTTCAGTAAACACCGTAAGAAAAAAAAAAAAAAAACGAGGCAAAAAACAACGCTTTATTATCATACCGCCGAACAAAAAGTGGAATAACACGCGATCAAAAAGATGGATATAAATAACCATGGTACCGCTGAAAGCGTCATCTTGTCCCGCAAAAAACGAGCCGCCATACAGCATCATCAGCAAAAACATAAAAAAGTTATAGTCCTGAGAATAAAGCGATGCAAAAATAATTATTTTTTCCGTAAAATAGTTTTTATCGTATAAAAGCGCCAAAACATAAAAAAATGATATAAATGAGGTGTCGCTGTAATCGTACTGACCCGAAGAATAAAACTGCTTTATCAATTTTACCAAACGCGGAACGGTATAAACGCCTCCCCCAAAAGAAATTCATGAATAGCTGTTTTTTGGTCATTCTTCCTCACAAAAATCGGAATAAAAAGCGATCAAAAAATGTCACGTGCCTGAAAATGTTACCAATAAAATCGTCAACTCGTCCCGCAAAAAACAAGACCTCACATGACTCTGTGGACCAAAATATGGAAAAATTATAGCTCTCAAAATGTGGTAACGCAAAAAATATTTTTTGCAATAAAAAGCGTCTTTCAGTGTGTGACGGCTGCCAATCATAAAAATCCGCTAAAAAACCCGCTATAAAAGTAAATCAAACCCCCCTTCATCACCCCCTTAGTTAGGGAAAAATTAAAAAAATGTATTTATATCCATTTTCCCGTTAGGGCTAGGGTTAGGGCTAGGGTTAGGGCTAGGGTTAGGGCTAGGGTTAGGGCTAGGGTTAGGGTTGGGGCTAGGGCTAGGGTTGGGGCTAGGGTTAGGGTTAGGGTTAGGGCTAGGGTTAGGGTTAGGGTTGGGGCTACAGTTAGGGTTGGGGCTACAGTTAGGGTTGGGGCTAAAGTTAGGGTTTAGATTACGTTTACAGTTGGGAATAGGGTTGGGATTAGGGGTGTGTCAGGGTTAGGGGTGTGGTTAGGGTTACCGTTGGAATTAGGGTTAGGGGTGTGTTTGGATTAGGGCTTCAGTTATAATTGGAGGGTTTCCACTGTTTAGGCACATCAGGGGCTCTCCAAACACGACATGGCATCCGATCTCAATTCCAGCCAATTCTGCGTTGAAAAAGTAAAACAGTGCTCCTTCCCTTCCGAGCTCTCCCGTGTGCCCAAACAGGGGTTTGCCCCAACATATGGGGTATCAGCGTACTCAGGACAAATAGGACAACAACTTTTGGGGTCCAATTTCTCCTGTTACCCTTGGGAAAAAACAAACGGGGCTAAAAAATAATTTTTGTGGGAAAAAAAAAAGATTTTTTATTTTCACGGCTCTGCGTTATAAATTGTAGTGAAACACTTGGGGGTTCAAAGTTCTCCCAACACATCTAGATGAGTTCCCTGGGGGGTCTAGTTTCCAATATGGGGTCACTTGTGGGGGGTTTCTACTGTTTAGGTACATTAGGGGCTCTGCAAACGCAATGTGACACCTGCAGACCATTCCATCTAAGTCTGCATTCCAAATGGAGCTCCTTTCCTTCCGAGCCCTCCCATGCGCCCAAACAGTGGTTCCCCCCCACTTATGGGGTATCAGCGCACTCACGACAAATTGGACAACAAATTTTGGGGTCCAATTTCTCCTGTTACCCTCGGGAAATTACAAAACTGGGGGCTAAAAAATTATTTTTGTGGGAAAAAATGTTTGTTTTATTTTTACGGCTCTGCATTATAAACTTCTGTGAAGCCCTTGGTGGGTCAAAGCGCTCACCACACATCTAGATAAGTTCCTTAGGGGGTCTACTTTCCAAAATGGTGTCAATTGTGGGGGGTTTCAATGTTTAGGCACATCAGTGGCTCTCCAAACGCAACATGGCGTCCCATCTCAATTCCTGTCAATTTTGCATTGAAAAGTCAAACGGCGCTCCTTCCCTTCCGAGCTCTCCCATGCGCCCAAACAGTGGTTTACCCCCACATATGGGGTATCAGCGTACTCAGGACAAATTGTACAACAACTTTTGGGGTCCAATTTCTTCTCTTACCCTTGGGAAAATAAAAAATTGGGGGCGAAAAGATAATTTTTGTGAAAAAATATGATTTTTTATTTTTACGGTTCTCCATTATAAACTTCTGTGAAGCACTTGGTGGGTCAAAGTGCTCACCACACCTCTAGATAAGTTCCTTAGGGGGTCTACTTTCCAAAATGTTGTCACTTGTGGGGGGTTTCAATGTTTAGGCACATCAGTGGCTCTCCAAACGCAACATGGCGTCCCATCTCAATTCCTGTCAATTTTGCATTGAAAAGTCAAACGGCGCTCCTTCCCTTCCGAGCTCTCCCATGCGCCCAAACAGTGGTTTACCCCCACATATGGGGTATCAGCGTACTCAGGACAAATTGTACAACAACTTTTGGGGTCCAATTTCTTCTCTTACCCTTAGGAAAATAAAAAATTGGGGGCGAAAAGATAATTTTTGTGAAAAAATATGATTTTTTATTTTTACGGTTCTGCATTATAAAGTTCTGTGAAGCACTTGGTGGGTCAAAGTGCTCACCACACCTCTAGATAAGTTCCTTAGGGGGTCTACTTTCCAAAATGTTGTCACTTGTGGGGGGTTTCAATGTTTAGGCACATCAGGGGCTCTCCAAACGCAACATGGTGTCCCATCTCGATTCCAGTCAATTTTGCATTGAAAAGTCAAATGGCGCTCCTTCGCTTCCGAGCTCTGTCATGCGCCCAAACAGTGGTTTACCCCCACATATGGGGTATCAGCGTACTCAAAACAAATTGGACAACAACTTTTGCGGTCCATTTTCTCCTGTTACCCTTGGTAAAATAAAACAAATTGGAGCTGAATTAAATTTTTTGTGAAAAAAAGTTAAATGTTCATTTTTATTTAAACATTCCATAAATTCCTGTGAAGCACCAGAAGGGTTAATAAACTTCTTGAATATGGTTTTGAGCACCATGAGGGGTGCAGTTTTTAAAATGGTGTCACACTTGGGTACTTTGTATCATATAGACCCCTCAAAATGACTTCAAATGAGATGTGGTCCCTAAAAAAAAAAATGGTGTTGTAAAAATGAGAAATTGCTGGTCAACTTTTAACCCTTATAACTCCCTAACAAAAAAAAATTTTGGTTCCAAAATTGTGCTGATGTAAAGTAAACATGTGGGAAATGTTACTTATTAAGTATTTTGTGGGACATATATCTGTGATTTAATTGCATAAAAATTCAAAGTTGGAAAATTGCGAAATTTTCATAATTTTCGCCAAATTTCCGTTTTTTTCACAAATAAACGCAAGTACTATCAAAGAATTTTTACCATTGTCATGAAGTACAATATGTCACGAGAAAACAATGTCAGAATCACTGGAATCCATTGAAGCGTTCCAGAGTTATAACCTCATAAAGGGACAGTGGTCAGAATTGTAAAAATTGGCCCGGTCATTAACGTGCAAACCAGCCTTGGGGGTAAAGGGGTTAAGGGGCTAAACAGCAATGGTCAGTGCCAACTCTGATCATGGCTGATGCAGTATGTTGTCTGTACAGGTGACCGCTGCTGATTGTCACTCGTCGGAGGATGCTATTCTCTCATATCTCAGGTCACTTTTAAGTCGTATTGGTGGCATTAAGGGATTAAATCCATGGGGGCATTATAAAATGTAGTGGAGTGCAGTAAATCGAAATTGAATTCTGTTTTTCCATAGATATTGAAAACACTGGTAAATGGAATTGCCAAGCCTGTGACATGTAAAATCCGCATCCTTCCTACAGTAAGTGTTTTGCTATTCTCTGGCTTTTTTAAAGTTTTCAATTTTCTCAGTCTTATATTTCAGTATCCTTCAGCTAAGCAGTAGTGCCAAGATACAGCCCGGTCCTCTATGCGGGAAGCTTGGCGCTCTGCAATCACACATCCACTGCACACTTTTCTTCTCGGTTCAGAAAACTTCAGGCTTCTCTATTTGTTGCCATTTACATTCGGTTACACTTCTATGACTATTTTGATGTTTAACACAGTCAAAAAGCCAACAAATATTTCTAATCCTGGACAATAATACTAAGATAGAAAGTTTTGTATTTGTTACTAATTAGTACTGGGAAATAAATCATTAATGATTACTAATATTCTGATTCCATAATGTCCATCATTAGAATAATGTTCCATATTATTCTAGTTTTCCCTCTTCTGGGTTGATGAGTATTTTTTCCACTAATGCTTATATTATGAATGATCAAATTCTTATATTATTTTTTAGCTTGAAGAAACTGTGAATTTGGTGAAGATAATTGAGAGAACTGGTGTTGCAGCTATTGCAGTTCATGGAAGGTAGAGTTTTCTTAATTGCTGTATTCTTGTTTACAGCTCTGATTCTGGGAGTTTCTTAGATCTATTTAAAATTGTAACATGGTGTACCAAGCTGGAGTACCTCTTTCAGTACCAACCCGTGTTTCAGGAGGTCCACTCTGCTTTGGCTAGAGTCTGAATGAAGGACGCTGGCTGGAATTCCTTGGTTACATGGGCGCATATAAAAGATCACTGCATCTCCACTTATTTCCAGTATGAAAAAACTTTACTAACAGGACACAGAATATATAACACAGATACAGAGGGCAGGCCAATTGAAAAGTGGCAGGCCAGACATACATTACAATAGCCGCAGTTGGCTGGAGCCGGCCGATATTTACTGTGGGAATTACAAAGGTGGGTGAGGTCAAAAGGGGAATATCATGTCCCCTCTGCCCAGGGCGCAGCCTGTGGGCTGATGCATTAGGGACATGCATCTCACATGGAACCTATCATACATACATATAACTACACAACATATTCTTGGTGCTGTGGGGTTCCGTAACACGGCTCCCCCTTTCCAGCGACGCGATCGGCATACACAGTCTGATCCTTAACTAATCGGTTTGGGGATGACCGAAGTTTATGGGGTTGGTACAAGTTCCGTTTGTCGACTTAGTCCATCGGCGTTACCGTTTTGTTTGCCGGGTCTGTAGTGGATGGTGAAGTCCAGAGGTTGTAGGGCTAAACTCCACCGCAGCAATCTGGCGTTGTCTCCGGAGACCCGATTAACCCCTCTGTGACCTTAGACGTACTATCCCGTCGAGGTGCCCTGGGCTTATCTGACCCTGGACGGGATAGTACGTCATAGCCGATCGGCCGCGCTCACGGGGGGAGCGCGGCCGATCGCGGCCGGGTGTCAGCTGCTTATCGCAGCTGACATCCGGCACTATGTGCCAGGAGCGGTCACGGACCGCCCCCGGCACATTAACCCCTGGCACACCGCGATCAAAGATGATCGCGATGTGCCGGCGGTGCAGGGAAGCACCGCGCAGAGAGGGGGCTCCCTGCGGGCTTCCCTGAGCCCCCCGCAGCAACGCGATGTGATCGCGTTGCTGCGAGGGTCTCCTCACCTCCCTCCCTGCTCGAGCCCCGGATCCAAGATGGCCGCGGATCCGGGTCCTGCAGGGAGGGAGGTGGCTTCACAGAGCCTGCTCAGAGCAGGCACTGTGAAGCCTGCAGCGCTGCATGTCAGATCAGTGATCTGACAGAGTGCTGTGCAAACTGTCAGATCACTGATCTGTGATGTCCCCCCCGGGACAAAGTAAAAAAGTAAAAAAAAAATTTTCCAAATGTGTAAAAAAAATAAAAAAAAATATTCCAAAATAATGAAAAAAAAAAAAATATATTATTCCCATAAATACATTTCTTCATCTAAATAAAAAAAAAAAACCAATAAAAGTACACATATTTAGTATCGCCGCGTCCGTAACGACCCGACCTATAAAACTGTCCCACTAGTTAACCCCTTCAGTAAACACCGTAAGAAAAAAAAAAAAAAAAACGAGGCAAAAAACAACGCTTTATTATCATACCGCCGAACAAAAAGTGGAATAACACGCGATCAAAAGGACAGATATAAATAACCATGGTACCGCTGAAAGCGTCATATTGTCCCGCAAAAAAAGAGCCGCCATACAGCATCATCAGCAAAAAAATAAAAAAGTTATAGTCCTGAGAATAAAGCGATGCAAAAATAATTATTTTTTCTGTAAAATAGTTTTTATCGTATAAAAGCGCCAAACCATAAAAAAATGATATAAATGAGATATCGCTGTAATCGTACTGACCCGAAGAATAAAACTGATTTATCAATTTTACCAAACTCGGAACGGTATAAACGCCTCCCCCAATAGAAATTCATGAATAGCTGGCTTTTGGTCATTCTTCCTCACAAAAATCAGAATAAAAAGCGATAAAAAAATGTCACGTGCCCAAAAATGTTTTCAATAAAAACGTCAACTCGTCCCGCAAAAAACAAGACCTCACATGACTCTGTGGACCAAAATATGGAAAAATTATAGCTCTCAAAATGTGGTATTGCAAAAAATATTTTTTGCAATAAAAAGGGTCTTTCAGTGTGTGACGGCTGCCAATCATAAAAATCCGCTAAAAAACTCGCTATAAAAGTAAATCAAACCCCCCTTCATCACCCCCTTAGTTAGGGAAAAATAAAAAAAAATGTATTTATTTCCATTTTCCCATTAGGGCTAGGGTTAGGGCTAGGGTTAGGACTAGGGTTAGGGCTAGGGTTAGGGCTAGGGTTAGGGCTAGGGCTAGGGTTAGGGCTAGGGTTAGGGCTAGGGCTAGGGTTAGGGCTAGGGTTAGGGCTAGGGTTAGGGTTAGGGCTAGGGTTAGGGCTAGGGTTAGGGCTAGGGTTAGGGTTAGGGTTGGGGCTACAGTTAGGGTTGGGGCTAAAGTTAGGGTTTAGATTACATTTACAGTTGGGAATAGGGTTGGGATTAGGGTTAGGGGTGTGTCAGGGTTAGAGGTGTGGTTAGGGTTACCGTTGGAATTAGGGTTAGGGGTGTGTTTAGATTAGGGTTTCAGTTATAATTGGGGGGTTTCCACTGTTTCGGCACATCAGGGGCTCTCCAAACACGACATGGCGTCTGATCTCAATTCCAGCCAATTCTGCGTTGAAAAAGTAAAACAGTGCTCCTTCCCTTCCGAGCTCTCCTGTGTGCCCAAACAGGGGTTTACCCCAACATATGGGGTATCAGCGTACTCAGGACAAATTGGACAACAACTTTTGTGGACCAATTTCTCCTGTTACCCTTGGGAAAATACAAAACTGGGGGCTAAAAAATAATTTTTGTGGGAAAACAAAAAGATTTTTTATTTTCACGGCTCTGCGTTATAAACTGTAGTGAAACACTTGGGGGTTCAAAGTTCTCACAACACATCTAGATAAGTTCATTGAGGGGTCTAGTTTCCAATATGGGGTCACTTGTGGGGGGTTTCTACTGTTTAGGTACATTAGGGGCTCTGCAAACGCAATGTGACGCCTGCAGACCAATCCATCTAAGTCTGCATTCCAAATGATGCTCCTTCCCTTCCGAGCCCTCCCATGCGCCCAAACGGTGGTTCCCCCCCACATATCGGGTATCAGCGTACTCAGGACAAATTGGACAACAACATTTAGCGTCCAATTTCTCCTGCTAACCTTGGAAAAATACAAAACTGGGGGCTAAAATATAATTTTTGTGGAAAAAAAAATATTTTTTATTTGCATGGCTCTGCGTTATAAACTGTAGTGAAATACTTGGGGGTTCAAAGCTCTCACAACACATCAAGATGAGTTCCTTAGGGGGTCTACTTTCCAAAATGGTGTCACTTGTGGGGGGTTTCTACTGTTTAGGTACATTAGGGGCTCTGCAAACGCAATGTGACGCCTGCAGACCATTCCATCTAAGTCTGCATTCCAAATGGCGCTCCTTCCCTTCCGAACCCTCCCATGCGCCCAAACGGTGGTTCCCCCCCACATATGGGGTATCAGCGTACTCAGGACAAATTGGACAACAACTTTTGGGGTCCAATTTCTCCTGTTACCCTAGGGAAAATACAAAACTGGGGGCTAAAAAATAATTTTTGTGGGAAAAAAATTTTGTTTTATTTTTATGGCTCTGCATTATAAACTTCTGTGAAGCCCTTGGTGGGTCAAAGTGCTCACCACACATCCAGATAAGTTCCTTAGGGGGTCTACTTTCCAAAATGGTGTCACTTGTGGGGGGTTTCAATGTTTAGGCACATCAGTGGCTCTCCAAACGCAACATGGCGTCCCATCTCAATTCCTGTCAATTTTGCATTGAAAAGTCAAACGGCGCTCCTTCCCTTCCGAGCTCTCCCATGCGCCCAAACAGTGGTTTACTGCCACATATGGGGTATCAGCGTACTCAGGACAAATTGGACAACAACTTTTGAGGTCCAATTTCTTCTCTTACCCTTGGAAAAATAAAAAATTGGGGGCAAAAATATAATTTTTGTGAAAAAATATGATTTTTTATTTTTACGGTTCTGCATTATAAACTTCTGTGAAGCACTTGGTGGGTCAAAGTGCTCACCACACATCCAGATAAGTTCCTTAGGGGGTCTACTTTCCAAAATGGTGTCACTTGTGGGGGGTTTCAATGTTTAGGCACATCAGTGGCTCTCCAAACGCAACATGGCGTCCCATCTCAATTCCTGTCAATTTTGCATTGAAAAGTCAAATAGCGCTCCTTCCCTTCCGAGCTCTCCCATGCGCCCAAACAGTGGTTTACTGCCACATATGGGGTATCAGCGTACTCAGGACAAATTGGACAACAACTTTTTGGGTCCAATTTCTCCTGTTACCCTTGGTAAAATAAAACAAATTGGAGCTGAAGTAAATTTTTTGTGTAAAAAAGTTAAATGTTCATTTTTATTTAAACATTCCAAAAATTCCTATTAAACACCTGAAGGGTTAATAAACTTCTTGAATGTGGTTTTGAGCACCTTGAGGGGTGCAGTTTTTAGAATGGTGTCACACTTGGGCATTTTCTATCATATAGACCCCTCAAAATGACTTCAAATGAGACGTGGTCCCTAAAAAAAAATGGTGTTGTAAAAATGAGAAATTGCTGGTCAACTTTTAACCCTTATAACTCCCTAACAAAAAAAAAAATTGGTTCCAAAATTATGCTGATGTAAAGGAGACATGTGGGAAATGTTACTTATTAAGTATTTTGTGTGACATATCTCTGTGATTTAATTGCATAAATATTCAAAGTTTGAAAATTGCGAAATTTTCAAAATTTTCGCCAAATTTCCGTTTTTTTCACAAATAAACGCAGGTACTATCAAAGAAATTTTACCACTATCATGAAGTACAATATGTCACGAGAAAACAATGTCAGAATCACCAGGATCCGTTGAAGCGTTTCGGAGTTATAACCTCATAAAGGGACAGTGGTCAGAATTGTAAAAATTGGCCTGGTCATTAACGTGCAAACCACCCTTGGGGGTAAAGGGGTTAAGCCAGACTAGGGGATTATGGTCCGTTAGGAGGGAAAACTGTCGTCCATATAAATATGGTTGCAACTTTTTGAGTGCCCATACTACCGCCAGGCACTCCTTCTCGATGGCCGCATAGCTTACTTCACGGGGTAGTAGTTTCCGACTCAGGTAAGCTACCGGGTGTTCTTGGCCGTCCGGCCCGACTTGGCTCAGTACTGCCCCCAATCCAAACATAGAAGCGTCTGTGTGAAGAAGGAAACGTTTAGTTGGATCGTGTGCGGCCAATACAGGGCTATTGGTGAGGGCGTCCTTTGGCTGGCGGAAGGCTTCCTCACACTCTGGGGTCCAGGTTACCTGGCGTGGTTGGTTCTTACGGGTCAGATCAGTGAGGGGCTTGGCTACGCTGCTGTAATTGGGAGTGAATTTCCTGTAATACCCCGCTGTCCCTAGAAATGCCATGACCTGGGTTTTAGTGCGTGGGGTGGGCCATTTGGCTTTGGCCTCAATCTTGGCTGGTTCTGGTCGCTGTTTCCCACTTCCCACCCTATGCCCTAAATACTGAACCTCTGCTTTGCCCACGTGACACTTGTTTGGGTTCAGGGTGATTCCGGGCTGGTGGATTCTGTCCAATACTATCTCTAGGTGATTTAGATGCTCTTCCATGTCGCACTGTAGATGGCGATGTCGTCCAGGTAGGCACAAGCATAGTCCTGGAGACCATCCAAAAGCCGGTCAGCCAGCCTCTGGAAGGTCGCTGGGGCATTCTTCATCCCGAATGGCATAACTCAAAACTGGAATAAGTCGAACGAGGTGACAAATGCCGACTTGGGAAAAGCGTCAGGACTAAGGGGAATCTGCCAGTAGCCTTTGCATAGATTGATGGTGGTCAAATACTTTGCCCCCGCCAGCCGGTCTAACAACTCATCCACACGCGGCATGGGATACGCATCCGTCACTGTTTTCTCATTGAGCTTACGATAGTCTACACAAAACCGTGTAGTCCCATCCTTCTTGGGCACTAACACTACGGGGGATGCCCAGGGACTATCTAACTCTTCAATGACCCCTAAACGCAACATCTCTTGTTTCTATTGTCGCATCCCTTCTCGTACAGACTCAGGGATGCGGAAGGGGGGTTGTCGCAGGGTGGTCTGATCCTGGGTCTCAACCTTGTGTTGTGCCAGGCGAGTGTACCCTGGTCTCCCCGAAAACATCCTCTGTCGCTGCCTTAACAACGCCTCCGCCTGCTATCTCTCCCGGGGACCTAGGTCTTCACCCAATTATACCTGGTCCCACGTTTTAGACTGAGTCCTTTCCCCTAAGACATCAGGCAAGGGAAGTCCGGCTAAATCCTCTGCTTCAGGTGCACAGATGGCCACTACCTCTTCAGGGCGCTCCCAGTAGGGCTTCAGCATATTCACGTGGAACATGCGGATAACCCTGGGGTCGTCACAATCGGCGACATTATAGGTGGTGTCGGCTATTTTCCCCACTACCTGGTAGGGCCCCTGCCATGCAGCTTGGTAGTTGTTCTGCCTAGTGGGCTCTAACACCAGGACCTTCTGTCCTATTTCCAAGGTGCGTTCTCTGGCCCTCCGAACGTACCATACGTGCTGGCGCCGCTGGGCCACCTACATGTTCCCACGTACAGCCTGGGTCAGCTCCTGTAGGCGGTCCCGGAATTCCAGCACATAGGGTACAATATGTACCCCTTCTATGATGCCCTCCCCTTCCCAGTGTTCTAGCACTAAGTCTAGGAGTCCCCTTACCCACCTGCCGTATACCAGTTCGAACGGGGAGAACCCCGTGGATTCTTGGGGCACCTCCCGATAGGCAAATAGGAGGTGTGGCAAGAACTTCTCCCAGTCCCTGTAGGTCCTGGTAAAAGTCCCAATGAACTGTTTTAATGTCCCGTTAATAAAGCGTACACACAACCCATTGGTTTGCGGGTGGTACGGGGCGCTTCTAATGGACTTTACGCCGCACAGCTTCCACAGTTGGTTCGTCACCTCTGCTGTAAACTCGGTACCCTGGTCCGAGATAATCTCCCGGGGAAATTCAACCCGTGAGAAAACCTGGAGCAGGGCAGCCGCCACCGTCTCTGCTAGTATGTTAGGTAACGCAACTGCCTCTGGATACCGTGTGGCATAATTTACCACTGTCAATATATACCTTTTTCCTGACGGACTGGGTTTGGCTAACGGCCCTATCAGATCGACAGCTACCCGGCTAAATGGTTCCTCCACAATGGGGAGGGGGCGTAATTTGGCCTTGCATCGATCTCCCCTCTTGCCAATGCGCTGGCAACTGTCACAGGTCTGGCAGTACTGACGAACATCATAGGTTACCCCTGGCCAAAAGAAGTTTTGTGTCAGACGATGCCTTGTGCGACTGATGCCGAAGTGCCCGGCCAAGGGTATGTCATGAGAGATTCGCAGTAACTCCTGCCTATACTTCTTGGGAGCTACCAGCTGTCGTTTTATAGTGGGGCTCGTCCCTGTGTGGTGCTGCTCTGTGATCCGGTAGAGGAGTCCCTGCTTCCATACATAGTAACATAGTAACATAGTAACATAGTTAGTAAGGCCGAAAAAAGACATTTGTCCATCCAGTTCAGCCTATATTCCATCATAATAAATACCCAGATCTACGTCCTTCTACAGAACCTAATAATTGTATGATACAATATTGTTCTGCTCCAGGAAGACATCCAGGCCTCTCTTAAACCCCTCGACTGAGTTCGCCATCACCACCTCCTCAGGCAAGCAATTCCAGATTCTCACTGCCCTAACAGTAAAGAATCCTCTTCTATGTTGGTGGAAAAACCTTCTCTCCTCCAGACGCAAAGAATGCCCCCTTGTGCCCGTCACCTTCCTTGGTATAAACAGATCCTCAGCGAGATATTTGTATTGTCCCCTTATATATTTATACATGGTTATTAGATCGCCCCTCAGTCGTCTTTTTTCTAGACTAAATAATCCTAATTTCGCTAATCTATCTGGGTATTGTAGTTCTCCCATCCCCTTTATTAATTTTGTTGCCCTCCTTTGTACTCTCTCTAGTTCCATTATATCCTTCCTGAGCACCGGTGCCCAAAACTGGACACAGTACTCCATGTGCGGTCTAACTAGGGATTTGTACAGAGGCAGTATAATGCTCTCATCATGTGTATCCAGACCTCTTTTAATGCACCCCATGATCCTGTTTGCCTTGGCAGCTGCTGCCTGGCACTGGCTGCTCCAGGTAAGTTTATCATTAACTAGGATCCCCAAGTCCTTCTCCCTGTCAGATTTACCCAGTGGTTTCCCGTTCAGTGTGTAATGGTGATATTGATTCCCTCTTCCCATGTGTATAACCTTACATTTATCATTGTTAAACCTCATCTGCCACCTTTCAGCCCAAGTTTCCAACTTATCCAGATCCATCTGTAGCAGAATACTATCTTCTCTTGTATTAACTGCTTTACATAGTTTTGTATCATCTGCAAATATCGATATTTTACTGTGTAAACCTTCTACCAGATCATTAATGAATATGTTGAAGAGAACAGGTCCCAATACTGACCCCTGCGGTACCCCACTGGTCACAGCGACCCAGTTAGAGACTATACCATTTATAACCACCCTCTGCTTTCTATCACTAAGCCAGTTACTAACCCATTTACACACATTTTCCCCCAGACCAAGCATTCTCATTTTGTGTACCAACCTCTTGTGCGGCACGGTATCAAACGCTTTGGAAAAATCGAGATATACCACGTCCAATGACTCACCGTGGTCCAGTCTATAGCTTACCTCTTCATAAAAACTGATTAGATTGGTTTGACAGGAGCGATTTCTCATAAACCCATGCTGATATGGAGTTAAACAGTTATTCTCATTGAGATAATCCAGAATAACATCCCTCAGAAACCCTTCAAATATTTTACCAACAATAGAGGTTAGACTTACTGGCCTATAATTTCCAGGTTCACTTTTAGAGCCCTTTTTGAATATTGGCACCACATTTGCTATGCGCCAGTCCTGCGGAACAGACCCTGTCGCTATAGAGTCCCTAAAAATAAGAAATAATGGTTTATCTATTACATTACTTAGTTCTCTTAGTACTCGTGGGTGTATGCCATCCGGACCCGGAGATTTATCTATTTTAATCTTATTTAACCGGTTTCGCACCTCTTCTTGGGTTAGATTGGTGACCCTTAATATAGGGTTTTCATTGTTTCTTGGGATTTCACCTAACATTTCATTTTCCACCGTGAATACCGTGGAGAAGAAGGTGTTTAATATGTTAGCTTTTTCCTCGTCATCTACAACCATTCTTTCCTCACTATTTTTTAAGGGGCCTACATTTTCAGTTTTTATTCTTTTACTATTGATATAGTTGAAGAACAGTTTGGGATTAGTTTTACTCTCCTTAGCAATGTGCTTCTCTGTTTCCTTTTTGGCAGCTTTAATTAGTTTTTTAGATAAAGTATTTTTCTCCCTATAGTTTTTTAGAGCTTCAATGGTGCCATCCTGCTTTAGTAGTGCAAATGCTTTCTTTTTACTGTTAATTGCCTGTCTTACTTCTTTGTTTAGCCACATTGGGTTTTTCCTATTTCTAGTCCTTTTATTCCCACAAGGTATAAACCGCTTACACTGCCTATTTAGGATGTTCTTAAACATTTCCCATTTATTATCTGTATTCTCATTTCTGAGGATATTGTCCCAGTCTACCAGATTAAGGGCATCTCTAAGCTGTTCAAACTTTGCCTTCCTAAAGTTCAATGTTTTTGTGACTCCCTGACAAGTCCCCCTAGTGAAAGACAGGTGAAACTGCACAATATTGTGGTCGCTATTTCCTAAATGCCCAACCACCTGCAGATTTGTTATTCTGTCAGGTATATTAGATAGTATTAGGTCTAAAAGTGCTGCTCCTCTGGTTGGATTCTGCACCAATTGTGAAAGATAATTTTTCTTGGTTATTAGCAGAAACCTGTTGCCTTTATGGGTTTCACAGGTTTCTGTTTCCCAGTTAATATCCGGGTAGTTAAAGTCCCCCATAACCAGGACCTCATTATGGGTTGCAGCTTCATCTATCTGCTTTAGAAGTAGACTTTCCATGCTTTCTGTTATATTTGGGGGTTTGTAACAGACCCCAATGAGAATTTTGTTACCATTTTTCCCTCCATGAATTTCAACCCATATGGACTCGACATCCTCATTCCCTTCGCTAATATCCTCCCTTAAAGTGGACTTTAGACAAGACTTTACATAGAGACAAACCCCTCCTCCTCTCCGATTTTTACGATCCTTTCTAAACAGACTGTAACCCTGTAAGTTAACTGCCCAGTCATAGCTTTCATCTAACCATGTCTCGGTTATTCCCACTATGTCAAAGTTACCTGTAGATATTTCTGCTTCTAGTTCTTCCATCTTGTTTGTCAGGCTTCTGGCGTTTGCGAGCATGCAGTTTAGAGGATTTTGTTTTGTTCCAATCTCCTCACTGTGGATTGTTTTAGAAATGTTCTTACCTCCCTTCTGAGTATGTTTTCCTGGGTCTTCTTTGTTCGAGTCTAATGTTTTTCTTCCCGTCCCCTCTCCCCTCCTGTGCCTTCCCACGATATCCCTTCAATGAAGGATCTTCAAGTAACTCCCTCTTAAATTCATCTGGGGTGGCCCAAGAAATGTGTCTGGCTATGGGAATACGTGTAGGGCTGGGATGTTTTACCTGGGCCTCCTCTGAGTGTGATTCCGCATCCGCAGCTCGAGCTTGTCTCCGGGTGGTCACAGGATATGTCTCAGCCAGAGGGGCCACCGAGAATGCAGACAACATGGGCCCCAAGTCATTTCCCAGCAAAACGTCTGCAGGCAAATCCTCCATCAAGCCGACCTCAACAAGGCTATCCCCGACTCCCCAGTTCAGGTGAATCCTGGCAGTGGGCAGTCGATGTATAGCTCCCCCTGCTACATGGACTGCCACTGTCTTCTCTTGGTCCCGGACGCGATAAGGCTTCACAAGGGTCAAAGTTGCCCGGAATCTCTTAGTCCCTGCATACTTTTCCCATTAACCCACATGACCTGTCGATGCTGTTGTCGATTATCTGCCCGGGCTGCCTGCACGGGGTCTACTTCATGCAGTACTTCCTCCATCTCTTCCACCCCCTGGTTAGTCGTAGCCCCCAATGCCGGGTCCGCTTCGCTTTGGTAGCCGTGTACAGCGGCCTGGCTGAAGGTAGCTGTTCCCGCCTTTGGCCACTGGGTATGCGGAGTCCGGTTGGGACTTTGTCTTTGCAGGTGGCCCAGCTGATGGCAGGTTTGGCATCGCGCCCCAGGGGGACTGTGGTAGGCCGGGTTTTTAGCTGGTCCCCTTACAATCTTCGGTGGTTTGGGGCCCTCCAGGTCCATGGGCGGACCTCTAGTGACCATCTTCGATCTGGACAGCTGAGGCCTCCTGGCATCATGATGTTCATCGGCCACACGAGCGGCCTCCTCAAGAGTCGTTGGCCGCCTGTCCTGAAGCCATTCCGGTGTCTCGGGGGTTAGTCCATTAAGTCCTGGTTGTCAAAAATGGGGGGGAACCCACGCCGTTTTTTTATTTAAATAATTAAAACAAAAAGCGTGAGGACCCCTCTATTCTTGATAACTAGCCTTGCTGAAGGTGACAGCTGAGGATTGCAGCCCCCAGCTGTGAGTTTTGTCTGGCTGGTTATCAAAATTAGTGGGGAACCCACGCCGTTTTAAAAAAAAAAAAATTATTTATTTATATTGCGGGAGCGGCAGATGAATACTGCCATCCGCCGCTCCTAGTCTCACCACAAGACACCGCGACAGTCTTCCCAGCACTCTCAGGGACATACCCCCTCTGTGCCATACCGGGTCCCTATGTGTATTCATTAAAGCCCTTACTGGGAAACCTTTCAGATTTCTTCTCTACTACAGCTCCGTATTTGCATTTCCTCTAAAGTGAGGTTTGATAAAGACCCACCACGGGGTCAAAACGTTACCTACTTTAAACCTACTACGGAGACCTTTTCTAAATTGTCAACTGTGGTGACTTGAATAAACTTTTGCTCTTGTTATGCATTCAAAAATCCAAAATCTGAGGGCGGGTGTTTTCTTAAATATAAGACTCACTGTAATTAGCGGCTGTAGGTGTCAGATGATGGGATCAGTAGTCCCATCAGCTGACACCTGTGATCGGAGGTGAGTTTACACCTCCGATCACAGCTGAGGCGGTCCTGCTGTCTTTTGACAGCGTGGGAGCCGCTGCTCTCTGACTGGCGGTGATTTTCCCGCCCATCAGAAGCGGTGTTTGCCGCGCTGTCATTCATATGACAGCGTGTCAAACACTGTAATGTCGGACCCCACATTCAAGTAAATGGGGATCGGGTCCGCTCTGCTGGATGTCAGGTTGTATGGACGCATTATACATCCTGCCATCTAGATGTAGCAGAGCCCAGTGTGAGGTCACATCCAGCTGTCCTTGACTTTTCTGCAGCAAATACGCTACAAGAAAAGTCAACCAGTGTATTTGCAGCATTTTTTCACCATCCATTCAAGTCAATGGGTGGAAAACGCTGGAAAAACGCTGAAAGAAGTGACATGCCCTATGTAAAAAAAACGCTGCAAAGCGCAAAATACTGATCACACAAAAACCCAATGTGTGTGCTTGAGATTTCTGAAATCTCATAGACTTTGCTGGTACGGTAAAAAGCAGCTGAAAATTAACATAACAAAAAGCAGCTAAAAAAATGCAGCAAAAACGCCCTGTGTGAACTTACCCTTAGGGCTCCTTCTCACTTGCTAGAAATACGTCCGAATCTCGCAGGTTAAAACCCCAGAAGATATGAATCGCGGTTTCAGCACGATGCAGGGGACAGCGCTAAACTTTAGCGCTGTCTCCTGCACGCTCCGTGTGGTACCCAGTGGGCACACGGGCGGCACACGTGTGTCGCCCGTGTGCCACACTGATGTGCCACATAAACGCAGGGGCACACGGACACGGACAATTCCGGTACCGGAATTATCTGGACGTGTGGGACTGCCCTTATATAGTTTTTTTTTATTTTCCACAAGAAGCTGTTTTTGCTTACTATGTCATTCTTATTATTATGTTAATTATGACAGTATTATGTCATTTTATTTTTTTATTTCCATGGTCTTATGTTATCAAATGTTGTGTTGCCCATGGGGGTTCGGAATACTCATGACACCCTAGATGAATTCCTTGAGGAATGAAGTTTCTGTAAAGGCTGCCCACTATCTATTCCAGCTAAATCCGTGCTGCTCCCCTTTCGAGCCCGGCTTGTGCCTGAATAGTAATATATTGCCACTGCAGGAAAGCCAGGTAGGCTAGGGTTAAATCCTAGCACTACAGGTCCTGATAAGGTGCACCTGGATAGCCAGGACTAGAACCAGGCTATGTGGTCACTTGTCAGCCAGGTGGAGGAAGCTGAGCAAAGTGGGTGGTATTGGAGCAGGAGAGAGTCAGGCCAGAATCTCCATGAGAAGAGACTGCTCTGGCCATGTGCACCAAACTGCAAGTATCACTGCTTCCTATGGACATATGACCGAACTGGTATTAGCTCAACCGTGTGTTAGTAGCCAGGGTCTGTATTGTTAAGGTAGCCCCTGGACTAGGCTAGGGATTTGTGCTTATAACCAGTGGAAATAAACACTATTCCATGTGTGATATAAGAAAGTTAGTGGTCCCCAACATCACATATGGGGAACTGCCACGTTCAGTAGAAATTGCACAACAATAAATTTTCCTTTTTCGGCTGTTGACCCTCTTGCAAATTAATTGTGTGGGGTAAAAGCAACATTTGTTGGTTAGAAAAAACTTATTTTTTCATAGACCAGTGTTTACAAAAATGTTGTGAACTACTTCTGGGTTTAAAATGCTCATCAAATCCTTAGATTAATCCTTTCAAGGCTTTAGTTTTAAGTATGGGGTCACTTGTGGGGTCTATCTGCTTATTTGGCACCAAAGAGGCTCTGAAAATGCGTTATGGTGACTGCAATTTATTCCAGCCAGTATTGCACTCCAAAAATCAAAAATGTTGGTTTTCCTTCCAAGCAAGCCCTTCTATTTGCCTAGACGGTAGTTTACAACCAAACATAGGGTTTTGCTCCATTTGAGACAAATTGCATAATAAATTGTGGGGTCCATTTTATCCTATTGGTCGATCTGAAAATAAAAAATCTTGGGGTCAATGCAATAGTTAGGTGGAAAAATGTAATCTGCGTTAATTTCTGTGAAGCTCCAGAAGGGCAATGTTCCCTTTGGTAGTCTAAATCAGGGGTCCCCAACTCCAGTCCTCAAGGCCCACCAACAGGTCATGTTTTCAGGATTTCCTTTGCATTGCACAGGTGATGCAATTATTACCTGGGCAAGACTAAGGAAATCCTGAAAACATGACATGTTGGTGGGCCTTGAGGACTGGAGTTGGGGACCCCTGGTCTAAATAAGTTAAGGGGTGCAGTTTATACAATGGTATCGTTTTGGGGGTTTTCCGATATATAGGCCACTCAAAGTCAACTCAAAAGTCAGAAGCTCACAACAGAATCGCTTTTCCTTGAAAAAAAAATTATTATAAATTGCTGCTTAGCTTTTAACAATTCCAACATCCTAACAAAATAAAAGAATGTTTGAAAAATGTTGCTGATGTAAATTAAACGTATGGTAAATATTATTTATTAGCTTGTTTTGTTTGGTATGACTGCCTGGTTTAGGGTTATAATCATTCAGAGCTTGAAAAGTTTGTAATTTTTTTCATAATATACCATACATATAAAGTGCAATACTAAAGTGCTATATCTGTATATAAAGTACAATGTGCAAAGGAAAAAAGTCTGCGGATCACTGAAATATGTAGGTAGGAGCATTCCAAAGTTATTACCACATAAAGTCACACATGTCAGAATGGATTTATGGGGTTTGGTTATGAATGCCAAAATTGGCTCTGATACTAAGGGATCATAGAGTTCAGAGTAGGACGTAGATCTGGGGATTTATTATGATGGAATATAGGCTGAACTGGATGGACAAATGTCTTTTTTCGGCCTTACTAACTATGTTACTATGTTACTATGTATGTTATTGTTTACTTTTCATCAAAAACGTTCTTTTCTGTTTATGTAAAGGAAGAAAGAGGAGAGACCACAGCATCCTGTCCACTGTGATTTCATCAATGCAGTATCTGAGGCTGTATCCGTTCCCATTATCGCCAAGTAAGAGAAAGTCCTGTAAAGATCCGTTTACACCAACCAACCGGTGTTTAGTCAATGATGGTCCATCGGCTATTTGTTTGCGGGGTAGCGGTGGTTTCAGGGGTGAACATATCATTGAATTGTGGGACTTCCAAGGGGCCATATACTGTTTTTGCACAGGGCCATTTCTTGTCTGTATCCACCACAGGGTGGTATAATAGCCTTTTTACATACATTCAGTGTGCATAGGCTGGCATTGTTCTCGCCAGCGCAGGACAGTGTGTTGACAATCATTTCTCCTGACGAATGAGCTTTTTGCTCAGACATGGGGTGTCAGCAGCCTGTTTACACTGCATGATTATCATGGAACGAGGGGTTCTTGGAAAACTGATTCACTGTAACTGTGCAGTGTAAATTCACCTTAGCAGTTAGTGTTTAATTCGTAAGCATTCAAAATGGAAAGGTACATTATATACTGATGTGTTTCACATTGTCACTGTTACTGTTTGCTGTCAGTCAATGAGAACATTCCTCTTCATATACAGAATTAGTAAATCCTACTCTTGCTTCTCGCTAAGAAGTAGAAATAAAGCGGTTTGTAAACTTTAGTTAAAGTAATTAAACTTCATAAACTGAGAATTATTACAGATTTCTACACTTCCAGTAAGTAACAAAGTACATTCCTTTCCCCAAAAATGCATACAAAGCGGTGTATGTGCATAATAATAACCTTTATTTTTAGATATAGCGCTAACATATTCCGCAGCGCTTTACAGTTTGCACACATTATCATCGCTGTCCCCGATGGGGCTCATAATCTAAGTTCCCTATCAGTATATTTCTTCTCCTCATTTGCCTTACCTAATTCTTTAGCTGTATAGTAGAGCTGTCCTTAAGTTTCCCAACCTTTGATAGGAATGAAATGCAGCATGACACCCCCATAGCCTCCCGATGTGCAGCATGACGCCCCCATAGCCTCCCGATGTGCAGCATGACGCCCCCATAGCCTCCCAATACGCAGCATGATGCCCCCATAGTCTCCCAATGCGCAGCATGACGCCCCCATAGTCTCCCAGTGTGTAGCACAATGCCCCCATAGCATCCCAATGCGCAGCATGACGCCCCCATAGCCTCCCAATGCGCAGCATGACGCCCCCATAGTCTCTCAATGCGCAGCATGACGCCCCCATAGTCTCCCAATGTGTAGCATAATGCCCCCATAGCATCCCAATGCGCAGCATGACGCCCCCATAGCCTCCCGATGTGCAGCATGACTCCCCCATAGCCTCCCGATGTGCAGCATGACGCCCCCATAGCCTCCCAATGCGCAGCATGATGCCCCCATAGTCTCCCAATGCGCAGCATGACACCCCCATAGTCTCCCAGTGTGTAGCATAATGCCCCCATAGCCTCCCAATGTGCAGCATGACGCCCCCATAGTCTCCCAGTGTGTAGCATAATGCCCCCATAGCATCCCAATGCGCAGTATGACGCCCCCATAGTCTCCCAATGTGCAGCATGACGCCCCCATAGTCTCCCAGTGTGTAGCATAATGCCCCCATAGCCTCCCAATGTGCAGCATGACGCCCCCATAGCCTCCCAATGTGCAGCATGACGCCCCCATAGCCTCCCAATGTGCAGCATGACGCCCCCATAACCTCCCAATGTGCAGCATGACGGCCCCATAGCCTCCCAATGTGCAGCATGACGGCCCCATAGTCTCCCAATGCGCAGCTTGACGCCCCCATAGTGTCCCAATGCGCAGCATGACGCCCCCATAGTCTCCCAATGTGCAGCATGACGCCCCCATAGTCTCCCAGTGTGTAGCATGATGCCCCCATAGCATCCCAATGCGCAGCATGACGCCCCCATAGCCTCCCGATGTGCAGCATGACCCCCCATAGCCTCCCAATGCGCAGCATGAAGCCTCCATAGCCTCCCAATGCGCAGCATGACGCCCCCATAGCCTTCCCATGTGCACCATGTCACCCCCATATGCAGCACCATGTCACCCCCATATGCAGCACCATGTGCAGTATGTCACCCCCATATGCAGCACCATGTGCAGCATGTCTCCCCCATATGCAGTACCGTGTGCAGCTTGTCACTCCCATATGCAGCACCATGAGCAGCATGTCACCCCCATATGCAGCACCGTGTGCAGCATGTCATCCCCATATTAAGCATCGTTTGCAGCACCATGTGCAGCATGTCACCCCCATATGCAGCATCATGTTCAGCATGTCATCCCCATATGAATCACCGTGTGCAGCATGTCATCCCCATATTAAGCACCGTATGCAGCATGTCACTCCTATATGTAGCACCATGTGCAGCATGTCACCCCCATATGCAGCATCATGTGCAGCATGTCACCCCCATATGCAGCACCATGTGCAGCATGTCACTCCCATATGCAGCACCATGTGCAGCATGTCACCCCTGTATACTGCATGGTGGTGCTGCATGACACCCCTTTAGCCTCCCCATGCCCACTCAAACATCCCATACACATGAAAAAAAAAAAACACCACATACTCACCTCGGTTCCATTCCTCTGCGCTCTGCTTCTCTACCTGACTCTCCGCAGTACACAGCTGACCCAATGAAATGACGTCATCTCGTCAGCTGTTTTACACACTGATTGGTGGAGGCCCCTCCTCCCCCCAAAAAGTCCGTGCAGATGGAGACAGCGAGTGGGTGGATACTTTGGAATTGTATTAAGCACTAGTGAGTGGCTTCCTTGCGGTAACATGAAAAAAGGGTGGATTACCTATTTTATCCTCTTGGCGTCTTTGAAAACCTGAAGCTGTTAATTGAAGCTCAAAAGACTGAGCATATTTTCAGCAAGTGCAGATGTTTATTCTTTTTGGAATTTAATTAGCGCTTTTCAGGCCGGGTACATAACAGATTTGCCCTTAATAGATGTTGTGTGCATATACTCCCATTCTTTGTCTTATCAGTAGGGGACATGACCACTTTGAGCAGCATGAATTCCAAATACAGGAAAACATGACTAAGCTTTAATCGTAATATGGGACAAAATAGGAATAGATAAACGGGGGAGATTATGGGGTGGAATTGCTGGAATGTTTTTTTGCTTAGCTAATTTTCTGTATTTAGTGTTCCTTTAATTAACTCAAATACATCATTCCATAATGGTACAAGACCTGTCGGTGAGACAATTTATATTAGTCTTTGGAGGTGTCATTCAGTGCCTTGGGACTGTGGGCATTAGCCAGGTCCCTAGAACTAGGGGCGCCCTGGTCTATCTTTGTCCCACATATTACTCCTGAAGGTAGGGATACTGGGTTCACATGCCTTGCTATGCTCTTAAATCAACCCTTATCTGTCCCCTTCCCCACACAGGGAAGTGGGAAGCTAAAGTGTATAGGAATACACTTGCCAGACAAATAAGGCAAGATGGACAGGGATAAATGAAAATAACAATCATAAAAAATACACTCACCAAGCAACAGAGTTGAATACATGGTAGTTAAAGGAACGAAACCCCAAACAAGAGAGGATGAGAATGTGCACACAAACAAAACTCCAAGCAACAATCTCCTGAACAAATTTCCAAATGCCATCTCCAACCACAACTCCTAACCAGGCAGTAAGAACCAACACTGGCAATTCCCAAGTGCCAGAGGCGAGCATATACAGGTCCTTCTCAAAAAATTAGCATATAGTGTTAAATTTCATTATTTACCATAATGTAATGATTACAATTAAACTTTCATATATTATAGATTCATTATCCACCAACTGAAATTTGTCACGTCTTTTATTGTTTTAAAGGGAACCTGTCACCCCGTTTTTTGAGATTGAGCTATAAATACTGTTAAATAGGGCCTGCGCTGTGTGTTCCTATAGTGTATGTAGTGTACCCCGATTCCCCATGTATGCTGAGAAATAACTTACCAAAGTCGCCGTTTTCGCCTGTCAATCAGGCTGGTCAGGTCGGGAGGGCGTGGTGACATCGCTGGTTCTTCCTCAGCTTTACGTTGGTGGCGTAGTGGCGTAGTGGTGAAGACACAGCGCGCGATCTGCGCTGTCATCCCTTTCGTCGGTGGGGGCGGCCATCTTCCTGGGGCCGCGCGTGCGCAGATCGAGTGCTCTGCTGCACGGGGCTTCAGGAAAATGGCCGCGGGATGCCGCGCGTGCGCATTAGAGATCGCGGCGGCCATTTTCCCAAAGCCGAGATGCAAACTCGGCTTTGGGAAAATGGCCGCCGCGATCTCTAATGCGCGCGCGCGGCATCCCGCGGCCATTTTCCTGAAGCCCCGTGCAGCAGAGCACTCGATCTGCGCACGCGCGGCCCCAGGAAGATGGCCGCCCCCACCGACGAAAGGGATGACAGCGCAGATCGCGCGCTGTGTCTTCACCACTACGCCACTACGCCACCAACGTAAAGCTGAGGAAGAACCAGCGATGTCACCTTGCCCTCCCGACCTGACCAGCCTGATTGACAGGCGAAAACGGCGACTTTGGTAAGTTATTTCTCAGCATACATGGGGAATCGGGGTACACTACATACACTATAGGAACACACAGCGCAGGCCCTATTTAACAGTATTTATAGCTCAATCTCAAAAAACGGGGTGACAGGTTCCCTTTAATACTGATGATTTTGGCATACAACTCCTGATAACCCAAAAAACCTGTCTCAATAAATTAGCATATTTCACCCATCCAATCAAATAAAAGTGTTTTTTAATAACAAACAAAAAAACCATCAAATAATAATGTTCAGTTATGCACTCAATACTTGGTCGGGAATCCTTTGGCAGAAATGACTGCTTCAATGCGGCGTGGCATGGAGGCAATCAGCCTGTGACACTGCTGAGATGTTATGGAGGCCCAGGATGCTTCAATAGCGGCCTTAAGCTCATCCAGAGTGTTGGGTCTTGCGTCTCTCAACTTTCTCTTCACAATATCCCACAGATTCTCTATGGGGTTCAGGTCAGGAGAGTTGGCAGGCCAATTGAGCACAGTAATACCATGGTCAGTAAACCATTTACCAGTGGTTTTGGCACTGTGAGCAGGTGCCAGGTCGTGCTGAAAAATGAAATCTTCATCTCCATAAAGCATTTCAGCCGATGGAAGCATGAAGTGCTCCAAAATCTCCTGATAGCTAGCTGCATTGACCCTGCCCTTGATGAAACACAGTGGACCAACACCAGCAGCTGACATGGCACCCCACACCATCACTGACTGTGGGTACTTGACACTGGACTTCAGGCATTTTGGCATTTCCTTCTCCCCAGTCTTCCTCCAGACTCTGGCACCTTGATTTCCGAATGACATGCAAAATTTGCTTTCATCAGAAAAAAGTACTTGGGACCACTTAGCAACAGTCCAGTGCTGCTTCTCTGTAGCCCATTTCGGCACCTGTAGCCCATTTCCTGCACACGCCTGTGCACGGTGGCTCTGGATGTTTCCACACCAGACTCAGTCCACTGCTTCCTCAGGTTCCTCAAGGTCTGGAATCGGTCCTTCTCCACAATCTTCCTCAGGGTCCGGTCTCCTCTTCTCGTTGTACAGCGTTTTCTGCCACATTGTTTCCTTCCAACAGACTTACCATTGAGGTGCCTTGGTACAGCACTCTGGGAACAGCCTATTTGTTGAGAAATTTCTTTCTGGGTCTTACCCTCTTGCTTGAGGGTGTCAATGATGGCCTTCTTGACATCTGTCAGGTCGCTAGTCTTGCCCATGATGGGGGTTTTGAGTAATGAACCAGGCAGGGAGTTTATAAAAGCCTCAGGTATCTTTTGCATGTGTTTAGAGTTAATTAGTTGATTCAGAAGATTAGGGTAATAGGTCGTTTAGAGAACCTTTTCTTGATATGCTAATTTATTGAGACATGTTTTTTGGGTTATCAGGAGTTGTATGCCAAAATCATCAGTATTAAAACAATAAAAGACGTGACAAATTTCAGTTGGTGGATAATGAATCTATAATATATGAAGGTTTAATTGTAATCATTACATTATGGTAACTAATGAAATTTAACACTATATGCTAATTTTTTGAGAAGGACCTGTATAACAGAGGGGAGTGGAAAACACTGAACAGCTGAGAAAATCCAGATAGCTCCAGGAGCTTCAACTAGAACAGAAAACCTGCATTGTTCAGTAAGATGAAGTACTTGATCCTAGGTCAGTTATCCGTGCAGCTACTAATTACCAGCAGAGGTGCAGTGAAAACACAGCTGTCATCACTTGTTGTGTGAAAATGTATTGAGTGAATTGTTTATAATTATAATAATTGTTTTGGAAAATGTATGGATATTTGTTTGATAATTACAGTTAAATGTAACAACATCTACGGTATTTTCTTTTAAGTGGAGGTTCACAGGAACTTATACGAGAGTTCCAGGACATAGAAGCTTTTAGATCTGTCACAGCTGCATCATCTGTTATGGTGGCACGAGCAGCCATGTGGAATCCTTCTATTTTCAGAAGAGAGGGCTCTTTACCTCAAGAAGACGTAATGCGTGATTACATTAGATATGTAAGTGCTTCTTCTAGAGCTTTTCTTAAAACAATGTGTAATGGTGACAAAAGATTAATGTTCCTATGAAGACTATGAGAACAATGTCAGGGGGGTTGTCCACTACTAATTTTTGGGAATTAAATGAGACCTGGGTGGCATAAAGAGAGAAAGAAAAGCAGTGTGTATTAGAGTCTGGCATCTAGTCAGCAAGTATCCTCTTTTTTTCTTAAATCTCAGAACCGCCATGGTCCCAGATTTGACATAACCATTAGTAGATGACCGTTCGTATTGTTGATAGAATGCGCAAGCATTTAATCAGTTCGCATTCTGCATTGGTACTCAAGGTGACGTGGATCTTAAAATGTCTGAATGTCTTTTCTTTAAAGTTTTAAGTTTGTTTGATTGTCTACTACTACTACTGCTAATTATGGCACTTTGTAGCAATATTCACTGTTTAATACCGGAAAGATATATATCTTGGTACCATGTTGGCCAGTGGATAGAAAAATATTTAGAATTGAGAGTCCTTAGTGGTTGATACCTTTTAATGGCTAACTGAAAAGATGGTAACAAATTGCAAGCTTTCGAGACTACTCCGGTCTCTTCATCAGGCATAGACTAATACAAATTCTGAAGAATCACATATTTATGCATAACACAGCACAGGAAATTGCCATAGATAAGACAGGTGACCTGAATCAGAATTACCATTATGTGAGTGATAAACAGTTATGACCATAAATATTGGATCAGTTCATAGTGTGAATGTTTTATTTTGTTTCGAATGGGTCTGGTACTGTGTTATGATGACCCCACACGGTCTGAGGAGCAAATTCCTTAATTGATGTAAAAAGACATAAATCCATGCGACACATTCATTCCTGCACTGAGAGTGTCAGAGGTCATCATCAGCTTATATTCCCATACTCTTCTGTGTCTCTGAGATTTGAAGTTACCTTTTAATACAAGTAATTTCAGGTCCATGGTGCTATGATCGGGGAGAAAAAAAATGTATTGCCACAGGTAGATCCATTCTTTTTTCTCTTATTGTACGGCGATGAGAGTTCATCCTTGTTCTCAGTTTCTGCCCTGTCTCCCCTACATACGGACCCCCAGTTGGACATTTGGTACAAATAATTAAGTACACCACATTAGAAGTGACACAGCTGAAAGTACCATGGATCTTGTAGTCCTGATGTGAATTGGGGATCTTTATCTTGTCCGTGGTCATTATGAATGGACAGGTGTTACATTTCTTCTGGTTGCAAGGAAAGGTTCCTGCAGCTGTTGGAGAGGACAGGGAGCTTCTGACAATGATACTTCTTAGATTTGGGGGCCTAAAACACAATAGTGGGGGGCCTGGAAAAATGTATTGTGAGGGCTCATCTTTTTGTAGTAAAGGTTGTAATTTCTGTGCAGCTCCACTTAGCACCTCCAGATTTGGATTGCAGGTGACTGTTTTATGTTAGGCTTAAAGTTGTGCACTGATACAGAGCTCCAGTCACTTCAGACAGAGTGAGTTTGTGCGTTTTTTACATCAGTGATCAGAAAGCTTTTACCAGCAGAGATCAACAGATCTGCTCTTTGTTTTACAACAACAATGGAGCTTGATATACCTGTCTGGAATCAGAGCTGAGAGCAGCATAGCTGAGTTGTGATTGTCTGCTGCTGACTGATCAGTGACAGGGAAGTGCAAGTGCTCAAATGCGTTATTTCCGAGGAGAAATTGTGACCATTTACTTTGTGAACTCATTTAAGAGTTTGAATTATGATGTAAAAAAAGGACCAAAACTGTGCTTAGCTAAGGTGTAGAAGGAAGGGCCAGCTAACCTTGTCAAAGGCTTTCACTGTATGCAAGCTGGGAAGCATGAAGAGAGGGGGAGGCCTAGACTTATCTTGTGCCAAAATTTCCATGGCTCCCTGTGAAAGTGTTTGATTGATTGACAATCTCTTAGGAATGCCTGATGTAACTGAGAAAGGATATGAGATTTGTATGAGTGGACGGTGGGAGGCAATGATTCCCTAGAGCAGTTTGTAGTCTTAGCTCAGCTAAGCTATTGGGCGATAGAGTTGAAGTAAAGGTGGGTCCTTGTTCTGTCTGGAGAACAAAAATTGTGTAGGCTTCTGTGAAATCTGGTGGTGTTAGTAGTGATGAGCAAGTGTACTCGTTGCTCAGGTGACCTCGAGTATTTGTAACTGCTCGGAGATTTAGTTTTCATCACGGCAGCTGAATGATTTACAGCTATTAGCCAGGCTGAGTACATGTGGGGGTTGCCTGGTTGCTAGGTATCAATCAAGCTGGCTAATAGCTGTAAATCATGCTGTTGAGGCAATGAAAACTTATTCTCCGAGCAGTCATAAATACTTGGAGACCACCCGAGCGTGCTTGGGAAAACCCGAGCAATGAGTACACTCGCTCATCACTAGTTGTTAGGGTTCTGCAAGCTATATGGTAGTTGAGTTAAGTAGGGAGTCATTACTGGTTAAGGAAGTTTGTAGCACTCATTAGATAGGAATTAGGGCCAGGAATTTTGTTGGAAAATACTTGGCCTGTCTAACCCCAAGCTCTATAATATGTTCCTCAGAACTGTCCTCTGATCATTAGTCAGGGAGAAAGAAGGATGGCATCTAAAATACAGCGTACCGTGGTGGTATCAGTTGGCGGTGAGCTGCATAAACTCCCGTAGTTTGTGTGTCATGTTGTGGAAATTTCCAATTCATGAATCAGCGAATTTCCTTTCATGGAGTCTCATAGTTTAGTCATAATGTGGTGTTAGTCTTGGTTGGTCGAGTGAGGTGCGCTGAAAGGAAGCCAACCTTATCCCAACTAAGATATTTGTTTTGTATGCATGTCAAAAATTAGTTTGGTTTGTTCTTTTGGGTTTTGCATATGGGCTTGATAAGCAGTCACGAATGGTGATGAGCGACCATGCTCGTATGTAATGTTATATGAGCATGCTCAGGTGTTATCGGAATGTCTCAGTCATGATTGAATAATATGTTGAGTCCCTGCGGTTGCATGGTTCGCAATCTGGCAGTCCCCATATTTGTTGAGGCTGTCTAACAGCCGCAAATCATGCAGCTTCGGGAACTCGAACATATTATTTGAACACGCTTGAGATACTCTGATAACACCCGAGGATGCTCAAGATAACACGATATCCGAGCACGCTCACTCATCATCAATTATGAAGCGTTTGAAAGTTTTGGATTTTTTTTTTTGTAGATTGACAGAACTTGAATGACCGCACAGCATTGCCTTTGATGTAGCCCGTAGAAAGGGCAAATCATCCACATGCGCTATATTATCATCTATGAAGTTACCCCTTTTGGATTTGCAAACATGTTTGAAATCTGGAGAACATGCCAGGTAGGAAGGATAGAGCCAGAGCCTGCTTTTCTGAATGGTTGGAAGACTTAAGGTACTGTCACACTAGACGATATCGCTAGCGATCCGTGACGTTGCAGCGTCCTCGCTAGCGATATCGTCCAGTGTGACAGGCAGCAGCGATCAGGCCCCTGCTGGGAGATCGCTGGTCGGGGAAGAAAGTCCAGAACTTTATTACGTCGCTCTAAGCCCTTGGCTAACTTTAGAAAGGTCATTGATGAAGGACGTTTTGTTGTCTGTGGTGACAATGAGTTTAGCTGGGTACATGTACTAGAATCTATGGCCTTTGGCTATCGGATGTCTGCAGAAAGTCAAAAGCTCATCTTTGTTGTGTAATCGATATCAAGTTGTCTTGGAAAATTAGAATTTTGTGGCCCTGTAGCTCAGGTACTTGACGATGCTAATGGTGAGCTTGTGCATCTCTATGATCTTGATCTACTCAGTACATCTTTTCAGTGACTAATGTAAGGAGATTGAGGCTCAGGGGAGCTCGTATCTCACTGTCAACAAATGGATTTCTTGGATACCCAGGAATTGGAGATTGTCCCTCCAGCATCTGATCTGCAGGTCATCTAGATGCTCCAAAACCGCTATAGAGGAGATTTTCTGGGAGAAGAGTCTATCTTCAGCCATGGATAGAGTAAATTCCATTTTAACAGCACTGGTCTCCAATTTTGTGAGCTCTCGAGAGTTGTTGCATATCTGATTTAAAGCCATATCTGTAGAAGTGTGAAGAAGGACGAGACGTTGTCTAATAACATCAGTCTATTCACCTCACGCGCTACAAAAGTGGCTGATGGATTGTCTTCCATGACTGGAGAGTTGGGACTGTCATAGGGAGAAATGGATAAAGGTTTACCCCAGTCAAAAATTTGCAGAGAGCTAAGCTGTTGTAGCTGGATGGGATTTTCCAAGTTTACTTGCAGAGGTTCTTGGAGGTGTGAAAGATTGGTTGACTTGTATGGTCTTCCCTTCTTAACCATATCAGCAGGACAAATAAGCAGTGACTTGTCCGTATCGGGGACGGATGGACAAATAGATGAGTCAGTCCCATAAGTTGCTGCAAGTGAGAGTAATAATTCCACGGTGAGGACAATGAGGTTAGATCACATTAGGTAAGTTTATGAGAAATTGGAACTAACTTACGCCAGAAAGTATAGGTGTCATTGTCCAAAGACTGCAAATGTGTTATCCAGCCTGGGACAGTATGGAAGATTCCGGGTTAGATGTGAAGGCTTGGTGTGGAATAAGATTTGTAAAATTGGTTCCCTCCTATTTTCAAGGCAGCCACAGTTTTTTCTCGTAGTGTTTCTTTAGGTAAAGACTTAAAACAGAGGTATGTAGTGCAGCAACACTGTGTAGTGGAGAAAATGCAAAGAGTACTCTACAATGCAGATGTAGGGCTCTGTTTTTCCCAGTGTAAAGATCAGTGGTAGCAGATTTACTGAAGTGCAGCCTGGTCTTTGTGTGGCTGCTTATTAGTGAAGGTTACAAGTGGCCATGTGATGTTGGCTCCCCTGACAGATTGCTGCTTGTGCAGGAGGATCAGAGGGATCAGTGGCTAGAGTAAATGGGCTAAGGATATGTGCACACAAGGTCTCTTAAACTTTCAGGCAAACTGCTTCTTTGTTGGCACATTTTCAGTAGTTATGTTTTTTCCACGGCATTTTTCCTTGCATTTTTTAGTGCAGGGTACTGAGCAAACCTGTCTGAATACATTTTATGTACACATATCCTTAGGTAGTATGGGGGGCACAGTTTTTTCCCTGAAGTCATGTGATGGCGGTCTCCAGAGGAGTGAAGCTGTGGGGGCAGGGGTATAATAGTGATTTGCTGGCAGTGCCGATGCCACATTCATTACCCAACAAAGGTGGTGACTTCTGAGGGACAGAGAAAACCAGTCTTAGGTTATGTGCGCACGTTGAGTTTTTGCTTCAATACATTTCTGGAAAAACGTGATTTGATGCGTTTTCTTATGCGTTTTTTGTATGCGTGTTTGCATGCATTTTTGTACAGCAATGAAGTTTTTTTTAGCTTTTTAAAGAAAAAAAGTTTTGTGATGTGATTTTTTTTTTTTGGCTCAACACCACCTTTTTCATGCTGATGCAGTGTATCATCAGGGAAATGGGATTAGGGCAGCAGCTGTCCTTGAAATATAGCTCTAGGCTTAATAATGAAAAGGCCCGACACCCTCATTACTAAGCCGATACGTAAACACAAATACACACAAACCTACACACACATTGTTACCAGCCTATGTAGGAGCATTAACACAATGACATACACAGGCTGTAGCCAAACTGCAACTGTTAATTTTAACCCCTTACCGACCTCCGCCATACTAGTACGGCGGAGGTCGGATCCCCTGCTTTGATGCGGGCTCCGGCGGTGAGCCTGCATCAAAGCCAGGCAATAGCGGTGGGTGGAATAGCGATTCACCCGCCGCTGTTAACTAGTTAAATGCCGCTGTCAAACTCTGACAGCGGCATTTAACTACTACTTCCGGTCATCGGGCCGGAAATGAGCGCATCGCTGACCCCCCTCACATGATTGGGGGTCAGCGATGCATCAGCGTTACAAACTGAGGTCTCCTTGAGACCTCTATGGTTGTTGATGCCGGATTGCTATGAGTGCCACCCTGTGATCAGCGCTCATAGCAATGCAGTAAATCTACTACATAGGGGCAATCTGATGATCTCTCCTATGTAGCAGAAACGATCGAGTTGTGCCAGCTTCTAGCCTCCCGTGGAGGCTATTGAAGCATGGCAAAAGTAAAAAAAAAAAAAAAAAAAAAAAAAAAATGTTTTAAAAAAAATATGAGAAAAATAAAAAAAAATTTAAATCACCCCCCCCTTTCGCCCCATTCAAAATAAAACATTAAAACAAAATCAAACCTACACGTACTTGGTATCTCCGCGTTCAGAATCGCCCGATCTATCAATAAAAAAAATTATTAACCTGATCGCTAAACGGCGTAGCGAGAAAAAATTCAAAACGCCAGAATTACGGGTTTTTTTTGGTCGCCATGACATTGCATTAAAATGTAATAACAGGCGATCAAAAAAACTTATCTGCACCAAAATGGTATCATTAAAAAAGTCAGCTCGGCACGCAAAAATTAAGCCCTCACCTGACCCCAGATCAGGAAAAATGGAGACGCTACGGGTATTGGAAAACTGCGCATTTGTTTTTTTTTTACCACATAGATAAAACATAACCTAGACATGTTTGGTTTCTATGAACTCGTAATGATCTGGAGAATCAAAATGGCAGGTTAAATTTAGCATTTAGTGAACCTAGCAAAAAAAGCCAAACAAAAAACAAGTGTGGGATTCCATTTTTTTGCAGTTTCATCACACTTGGGATTTTTTCCCCGGTTTCTAGTACACGACATGCTAAAACTAATGATGTCCTTCAAAAGTACAACTTATCCCGCAAAAAACAAGCCCTCAGATGGCCAAATAAAAGTTATGGCTCTGGGAATGAAGGGAGCAAAAAGCGAAAATGCAAAAAATGAAAAAGGGCAAGGTCTTGAAGGGGTTAAAGACAAAAAAATGAAAATAAAAAATTATGGTGTGGGTTTCCACGTAATTGTAACAACCATCGGGAAAAGCCGATAGCTGGGGGCAGATGTATATAGCCTGGGAAGGGGGTTATACCCATGGAGCTTCCCAGGCTATTCATATCAGCTCACAGCTGTATGCTTAGCCTTCATTGGCTATTAAAATGGGGGACCCCCCCAAAAAAATTGTGGGGTACCCCTATAATGAAAAACCAGCAAAGGCTTTGCAGGCAGCTGATATTAATATGCTAGGAAGGGGCCATGGATATTGACTTTCCCCAGCCTAAAAATAGCAGCCCGCAGCTGCCTAGAAAAGACACATCTATTAGCTGCGCCAATTCTGGCACTTTGCCTCTCTCTTCCCACTTGCCCTGTAGTAGTGGCAAGTGGGGTTCATATTTGTGGGGTTGATGTCACCTTTGTATTGTCAAGTGACATCAAACCCACAGGTTAGTAATAATAATATAATAATAATAATTTTTATTTATATAGCGCCAACATATTCCGCAGCGCTTTTTTTAGTAATGGAGAGGAGTTTATGAGACACCTATCCATTAGTAACCCCATAGTGATATTATGTAAAATCACAGACACCCAGAATAAAGTACTTTATTTGAAATAATGACACTCGTTTAATGAATTTTAATTAAACCATACTCGCTGAATGCCTAATCCACAGACGCTAACGTCTTCTGCAACAAAAATAACAATAATAAACCACAAATATTGCTCACCTGTCCGCCGAGAAGATAATCCATAATGTCCCATGACGATCCTGATCACTTTGAGAGCAGTCACATTACTGATGTGACTGCTCTCAAAGACCGCCGCTCTCACAGTGTATCACTTAGCTGCCGTGAGAGTTCACTGGTGTTCATCAGCTCTGGTGAGCTCCCTTACGGCACCACTGCTGCGTGAGAAAGTTCTCACGCAGCAATGCCGTAAGTGAGAGCAGCGGAGCTGTAGAACTCCGGTGAACTCTCACGGCACCTCAGTGATACACTGCGAGAGCGATTACCTCCTGTCAGTGTATCGCCGGTGACGGGTAGAGCGGTCACATCACTGTTCTGCATATTAGATTGCCGTGGGACAATCTGGATTACGTGGACTATGGCTAACAGGTGAGTATATGTTAGTTTATTATTTTACATTCTTTCAAGGAGATGAGGGCATCGGGGATTTGGTGTTAGCTGAGTATAATGTTTTTTTTTTTAATATTTATGTGAATATGTATGTAATTTGACTTTTTTTTTTAATTAACGGAGCACGTACGCCGGCAGCTGATACTACTTTCCCATCAGCGTCACCTGTTTTCTCTGTTATCAGTGACAGCAGATGTAGCCCGATGGGAGCAGCAGTCTCATTAGCCCATGCATGCTGACCTGTGGTAAGCTTTTTACTGCAGGTCACCGCTGCGATTCACACTGGCGGTGTCCAGCTGACAGGATGACCCTGCAGCGCTCTGACCGACAGTCTTAGCGGCGGCAGCGTTACCGCTGATGAGAACCACCACGTCGGTGTTTCCCATGCTGTCACACAGATGACAGCGAGGGGAAACACCATAGAAAGACGGTAAAACGCAATATAAAAACTCAGGAAATCCATTTTTATACCTGCCTTTTTGCTGCGGATTTGACTGACTCAGTTGTAGTCAGTGGGTGCGGGAGCGCAGCAGAAGCGCAAAAAGAATTGACATGCTGCAGAATGAACACACTGCAAATACTTAAGGAAATTTACTGATCATGTGCACAACACTTCAGGATTGTCATTGAATTACCTTGCATAAGGATTCCATTGCGTTTTTGGACCATTTCCGCGTGGAGAAAACGCATCAAAAACGCATTGTGTGCAGATGGAGAGTCCAGCATCTTCTCCAGGACTTTGCAGCCAATTTTTATGATGTCAAGGTCAGCAGCAATAAGGCAGATTAAAGACTTTAATTTCTGTGGAGCAGGAGCTCTGTCAAAACATTCCCAAGTATCACCTCCTGGAAGTCCAATCAGTATTTCTGTTTTGACCTTTTTTTCCCGCTATAGGCTTAAACTAGCTAAAAATGCTCTAATCATCATTGCTACAGTCTTTGTTGATAGGCTGCAGTCGTGATGTCACAACTACAGCATTGCAAGCAATTACTGTGCTCAACGGTCATGCCAATACAGGTGATTCAAGACCACTGACCACAGTGATGGGCTGCAGCGGTCTAATGCTGTAGTCGTGACATCCCCACCTGCAAAGTAAGGCTGGGCACGACAGTAGTGAGGCCTCTCTGGACTTGCGGGTGCTTAGTAACATTTGTTTTATAATTTTTCCAAGCACAGGCATAAAAGTAATTTTAATGGTAAGCTTTAAGGCTGTGTGCACACGTTCAGGATTTCTTGCAGAAATTTCCTGAGCAAAACCGGACATTTTCTGCAAGAAATCTGCATGCGTTTTTGACGCGTTTTTTTCTGGAGCTTCCCACTGCATTAAATAGCAGGAAAAACGTGAAAAATCCGCAAAATTAATGAACATGCTGCGTTTTTTACCGCGATGCGTTTTTTTTGCGGGGAAAAAACGCATCATGTGCACAAAAATTGCGGAATGCATTCTAAATGATGGGGTGCATAATGTATGCGTTTTTATAGCGAAAAAAGCTGAAAAAAATGCAACGTGTGCACACAGCCTAAATCTGCATCCGTGCTGATAATTTGGAGCTTTGCATCAGAAAATCACTTTCTGGCTGCCACTACATTTAGAAGTGAATCCGCAACTACTTCAGGTAGTCATGAACATGATAATAAACTGTGATTCACTTAAGTACTTATTAGGCTAAGTTCACACTGGGCATTTTTGCTGCATTTTTAATGCTAATTTTCAGCTGCATTGTGCAGTACCAGCCATGTCTATGAGATTTCAGAAATCTCATGCACACACATTGTTTTTTTTTTAATTTAAATAGATTTTTATTAACAATATAAAAAAAAGGAGAACAACAGAATGCCATTTACATTGCATTATATCAGATACACATTTTCTTACTTTTAATAAACCCCAACATTACCCCAACTACCCCCCTCCCCCATAAGACAGCTCAGTCTCAATCTCCACCGCACCGAGGCATTATCTGCCTCTTGTAATTTATCCTCTTCCAGGTCTTAGGAAACACGACGCCTATACTCCTCAATCCAAATCAAGCCAAGGAGACCATATTTTATTAAAGAGTTCTATTTTCCCCCTTTTACTGTACACCCCCTTTTCCAATTTTAGACCATGTTGAACATATTGGAGAAATTCCCTTCTCACAGGTGGTTCCGCGTTTATCCAGTTTCGTGCTATTACTTTCCTGGCCATGTAGAGTAGCCTAGCAATTGCAATCTTCCAAGTATTGTCAACTCCAATTTCTTCCACATATCCCAGCACACATACTATCGGGTCTCTAACAACTCTGCACTTATACGCTGCTTCAACTCGGCTCAAAACCACCACCCAAAAGGCAGCCAGTCTCGGACACGTCCACATCATGTGATATATTCCTGCCTTCTCACTCGCACACCTCGGACACCCAGAATTGGCACGCAATCCCGCTTTGTATAACACTTCCGGAGATTTATATACCCTATGCAAAATGTATAGCTGCGAGAGCCTATATGGTTCACTCAAGGATAGTCGCGGAACCCACTCCATCACCGATTCCCAGGTTTCATTTTCCATCGGCCCCACTTCTCTCTCCCACTTAGCTCTCGCCTTTATAGGGAAATCTAGCAGAAATGTGTGCATAAGGTCCTTATACAGAGTGGAAATAACTCCCCTTGTAGTACCCTCACCACACACATACTCCAACACTATATCATCTTGAACCCTGATATCAGCCTTCTTATTCTGAGCTCTAAAGGCATGTCTCATCTGCGCATACTGATATTCCCCTGTGGATCGCAAACCAAATTCTTCCTGCAATTGGGAAAAGGACTTCAGCTCCTGCTGCTGGATTATCTGGTGAACAAAGCAAATTCCCTTATTCTGCCATTCCATCAATCCTCCCAGGGCCTCAAAATCCTTTAAGTTGTGGTTAGACCATATCGGTGTGAATTTAGTCAACCCTGTAACCCCACGAATCTGCCTTAATCTATTCCATAATTTACGAATCAGGAACAGGGTTGGGTATATTTTCCCCAGCGCGCCCAATGAGCCATCCTCCAAACACCTGGCCATCGGTCGTCGGTCCGTCACCTCTTCCAATAGCTGTTGTACTGCACTGGATGACGCCCCTCGCGCCCAGCCCTTCAAATGCTGGCTCTGGGCCGCAAGGAAGTATATTTCCGGGTTGGGCAAAGCCAAACCACCATCTTCCTTGGGTCGTTGAAGCGTCTCCAAGCTAATACGTGGATATTGTCTACCCCATATCAAACTTCTAAAGAGGGCATTAATCTGCCTGAACTTCCCCCGAGGGATCCAAATTGGTGCGTTATGCAGAACATAAAGAATTTTGGGCATAAGGACCATTTTAATAAGGTTTACCCTACCGACGACCGATAGATGTAGCTTATTCCAGGCGTCTACCTTTGCCTTGAGTACCCCCATAACAGGAGTCAAATTTCTTTGCAGAAACTCCGCCACCGGCACCGAAATCCATATTCCAAGATATTTAAATTGGGAAACCACCTTCAGCCTCTCATCCCCAACATCCTCACTCACATTCTCTCCTATGTCATCCACTCTAAAAAGAACCGTCTTATCCCAATTAATTGTTAGTCCCGACACAGTACCAAATCTCTCAACAATTTCAACGGCCCCTCTTAGTGAATTGTCTGGATCCTCCAGGAACAGCAAAACATCATCCGCATATAACGCTATTTTTTCCTCTACTTTGCCATACCTAAACCCAGGGACCCCATCCGACTGCCGAATCTTAGCAGCAAGAGGTTCTACAGCCAACGCGAACAGGAGGGGTGAAAGCGGGCATCCCTGCCTAGTACCCCTAGCCAGCCCTATAGGACGAGATAGCTCCCCATTTACTCTAATTCTGGCGGATGGTAATGAGTACAACAGCTGTATCCAGGCCACAAACTGCGGGCCAAACCCCATACATTCCAGCACCTGCCAGAGGTACCCCCATTCGACGCTGTCAAACGCCTTGTGTGCATCTAGCGATACAATCACTCTTCGACCACAGTTATCAGACTCTACCTGCAAATTTACATATAACCTCCGCAAATTGATCGCCGTTGATCTATCCGGCATAAAGCCAGATTGGTCCGAATGCACCAGACTCGCAATAACACTAGAGAGGCGGAGAGCCAACACCTTGGCCAGAAGCTTGACATCAATTGTTAGTAAAGAAATTGGGCGGTACGACTCCGGTTTCCCCAAGTCCTTATCCTCCTTTGGAATGACCACTATTATGGCCTCTCTCATAGAGGCTGGCAAGCGCCCACAAGACCTAGCTTCCTCCAATACCATTTTTAATCTAGGAATCAACACTTCTGCCAACCCTTTATAGATCTCAGCGGGTAACCCATCGACCCCAGGCGCCTTCCCATTGGCCATAGACATCAATGCCCGACTCAATTCCTCCTCAGTGATAGGGGCCTCAAGGCTCTCCCTATCTGCCTCACTCAGTCTCGGCAAATCCAGACCTTCCAAGAAAGTCAGTGCATCCTCGACCGATTCACCAACCCGAGAGGAATACAAATCTGCATAGAAGTCCGCAAAGGCTCTCAAAATTTCAGGTGTTTCCGTTATTTTACCTCCACTAGCAGAATCCAAAGAGTGTATATATGAAGAACCTCTCTGAGCAGCAGCCACTACCGACAGCATATGTCCCACTGTTTCTCCCTCCTGATAGAACAATACCCTTTGGAAATCTCGTTTCCTCTCAGCTTTGCCTAGCAGAATTTTTTCCAAATGATTTTGTGCGTTTTTCATTCTTCTCTCTGCCTCAGGGGTTCCCAGTGTGGCCATCCCATCCTCTGCTTCCTTCAACTCCTCAACTGCCGCTTTTTCTACCTCTCTCGTCCTCCGCTTACACCTACTAATGTCCCTAAACAGTAGTCCCCTCAGGTACGCCTTCATTGCATCCCAAATTGTAAGAGCGTCGGCGCTTCCATCATTTAAGAGAAAGAATTCCGCCACCTCCCGTCCTATACTTTCCAACTCAATACTCTGTAACCAATTAGGATGAATCTTCCATTCTCTCCCACTTAGCGAGCGAGCCCCCTCCAATCTAACCTCTACTTCAATTGGACTATGGTCCGACAAGGCCCTTGGCAGATATCTCACCTCCCCAACCAATGTGTCCAAAATCCTGTTACCCAGAGCCATATCAATCCTAGAGAGTGTGGCATGTGCCGGTGAATAACATGAGTACCCTCTCTCCCCCACATGTCTAACCCTCCACAGATCAATCAAACCTATCTCCTGTATATAGGTGCCAAATGTTGTTATGTGTCCCTCCGACCTATTCTGAGTATTTTTATTTTTATCCCAATATTCATCACAGATGTTATTTAGATCTCCGATAATTATTAACGGTGTCGGTCCCCATTTTTCCACTCGCTCCATTACTTCTCTAATCTTCCTGCTAGAGTAGGGAGGCGGAATATACATCGCGGCAACACACAGCATCACTCCATACAGTATACACCGTAATAGTACATACTGTCCCTCCACGTCCACATATACCTTCACCTCCTCATACTGAACTCCCGCTGGAACCAAGATTGAGACTCCTCTTGCATACGTGGAGAAGGTAGAATGATATCCCCTCTGGATCCATCGTCTATTCAAAACATCCACTTTTTCCCTTACCAAATGCGTCTCCAGCAAGCATATCATTGAGGCCCTTTGGTCTCTTGCATATTGCAAACACGCAGCACGTCTAGATTTCTCCCCTAGGCCTCTCACATTCCAGCACAAAATCTTAAAACGGGTCCCCATCACTTGGCTCATCTTCACTATAAGTATCATCAATTTTGAGCTCAGGCTGTCTAACTACCCTCCCCCCCCCCCCCCTCCCAACTCCCCCTCCCACCCTTCCCCCCTCACATCTAACCATTCCACCTCTTTCCAAGAGTGGGGCATCATCGCCCATAGCGAACACTCCGTTTGGCATTACCTTCCCAACCCTCCTCCCACCACTGTACATAACAGGATTTCAGACATTTTGAAAAATAACGTTCTCAAAACATTTTAACTTAGAATTATTTGCACACACAAGAAGTCTGCATAAACTTAAAATATGTCGCAAACCCTTCCTCCCCCTTTCCCAGCAGCCATTACACCATCCCTTTAACTTTAACTGGATATAATCCAGCTCCCTTCTTCCCCCCCCATACCCCTTGGCTTGTCAATCACATGACTCTTTTCCAACTGACAGATAAGTAAACAACTTCAGACTCTTCCCACAGTTTCAGTCTCCTTTTCCTTTAAGCTTTTTAGCATTAATATCGATCCACTGGGTAGCGTCCTCCGGCTTCTGGAAAAAATGAATTTTATCAAACGCCACCACCCTCAGTCTTGCTGGGAACATCATGGAATACTGCACACCCAATTCCCTCAGCCGTCTCTTGATACCCGTGAACATCATCCGTTGTTTCTGCACCAGAGTAGAATAGTCGGGGTATATAGCAATCTTTTGACCTTCAACTGTCAGATCCGTCATGTCTCTGGCCTTCCTCAGGATAATGTCTCTGTCTCTATAGTTTAGAATTTTGGCGAGCATGGTACGGGGATTCGCTCCAGGGACAGGTGGTTTCGGCGGGACCCTATGCGCTCTTTCTACCGCGAACACTTTTGTTAGCGCCATATCTCCAAATGTCTCTAACAGCCATTTTTCAATATATTCCGTTGGATTCCTCCCTTCAGCTTTTTCAGGGATGCCCACTATGCGAATATTATTTCTTCTGGACCTGTTCTCAAGGTCCTCATTTTTCGCAGCCAATTCAGCTATTGCTTGAGTGAACTTTTTCTCTGCTTTTTGCAGCTGCACTATATGGTCTTCTGCAGTGCTCACTCTCTCCTCTACCTCCCCCACACGTTTGTCAATCTTCTGCATGGCTGCGTTTATCTGGGCTGTGTCCCCCTTAACCTCCTGTATCTGTATGGTCAGAGATTGTTTACATGAAGAGACTAGCGCAAAAACGTCTCTTAGGGTAGGCTCAGCTTCTGGCGCCATTTCCTCGGGTCCCCCTTCTGCCACCGCCATTTTACTCTCCTTTCTCCCCTGTTGTACCTCATGTTCTCCTGCTGGGCTCTCCTCCTCCTCCTCCTCTTCGGTATCAGCTCCGGCTCCCTCCTCTGCGGCCTCCGCTCTCGCAAACTGCTGGAGCTTTGCCGCTACCTCCATGCGCTTTCTGCATGCGGCGTTCTCCTTGTCTGCCTTTTCCCTCAAGTCGGCGCCATCTTGGATTGCGCCTGCATCCCCGGCTCCCGCGTCCTTCTGCCGTCTCCTGGTCATGTTCGTCGGTTCCAGCGCTACCGAACAGCACCGCCGGCCTCTCCAAGTCTCCCCGCAGCCAGTAAGCCCCCGCAGGGACCAAACAGCAGCGGCTCTGCAGGATTTTACAATATACAGCGGCGGGAGCTCACAGCCGCACGTCCGCTCGCATGGACTCTCAGGCCACGCCCCCATGCACACACATTGTTGTTGTTTTTTGTCATCAGTATTTTTTGCTTTGTCACTGCTAGAAAAAAAATGCCCATTGTGAACATAGCCTTATTCTTTTACCGATTTTACTATTGTTTTATAGCATAAATCATCTTTCTTTTCTCTGAACAGGCAGTTCTGTATAATAATCACTACACCAATACTAAATATTGCCTGTGCCAGATGATACGAGACCAACTTGAGTCTCCTCTGGGAAGAAAACTCCATGCAACACAGTCCACATTGGATATTTGGTGAGAATGTTGTTTGGCTTGCAAAGAATTTTTAAAGGGGTTTCTGGGTTTTCTAAAAATAAATGTTCTCAACTGCTGTAGTCCCTATCCAAGTGAATGGGGCCAAAAGTAACCAGAATAGCCACATCCTGGCGCTGACTGACAGCCAGCTCTACAGTGCATCAGTTCTGAGCCGGCTGTCAGTCCGTTCTGGGGTCATGGTTGCAGCTGCCGCTGACTGTGTACTGGGTGATGGCTGAAGCTACGTCTCTCTGACACAAAGCCTGAGGCTCCCTGCAGCCACACAGCTTTATAACGGCATTAACCTACTGTTTACAGCCCATTTTTGAAGGCTAATCGTGTTTAGGGACATGGCTGGTTCCCTTTAACAAATGCATTGTTCTAAAGTCTATTATAACCTGTCCAAGGTGGGGCATAATAGGTTTCATGTCACTATTCCAACAACCCCTTCTCCATCACTAATTACCCTTTATGAATTAATAACCGCTACACTTGCCTCTGGTGCCAGTGCCATTGCCGTTCTAGTGGTGTTGTCACTGGCTGTCCCGGGGCTCACGTGACATTGTCTGCAGGGCTCCCATTGCATAACAATCAATGCTGCCTTCACTCTCCCCCCTTTCTGACAACCTGGGAAGTGAGAACAGCAGCTGCTCTCTGATTTCCTCCCTATGTCAGATTTGTCTGAAGGAGGCGAGAGGGAGAGTGAAACTGTTGCCTTTTGGCTGCAGGGATTACATAGCATAACAATGTCATGGGGGCATCTGGAGAGCTATATTGCTGGCCCCGGAGGGGAGTATAGCTGTTGTTATTTTACTTGGAGGGAACATAGTAATTGAAAAAGGGTTGCCTGATTAGAGGGCAGCCCCTTTTAAGGCCCCAAATAGGTATTGTTCATAAGGGGTTAAAGGCTGAGATTCGTGCACTTATACATTTCCTTGTTTAGTGGTATATTGGCTACTAATAAAAAGTAAATATGAATATGATTGAGATATGCCATTGTTCTTCTTGCTTAGTGAAGTATTTGAAATGACTTCATTTTATGAGAGCTGCCAATTGTCTCAAGAAGCCAAGAAAGGTTCCCTAAATGTCAGTATTCAAGAGACCCTAAAGACTGAGAATGACAATGAGGAAAATCATGACACCGTTCAAATGCCAGTTAAGTTTGAGAGGTAGGATTCTCTGTAGGATATTTCATGTCTATATAGCTTGTATTAGATAAATGACCCTCCATGAATTGTATATGCATTACAGTACCTTTCCTAAGGATGTCCTCTATAAACCTAGCAATTTGTTTAACCTTCACTCTATGGAATTCAATATTCTTAAATTCTTTGAGATGTGACCAATCGTTTTATTTAGATACATGATACAGAAACGTTCCTGATGTTTAGTACAACTTTTCATTTACAAAAATGTCAAGTCTGCTGTGTGTGCACATAGCGGAATGCTCCCTATGCACAAAAGATGGCTGTCAGCCGAGCCATGGTTCAGACGATCTTTCAAAAGACCGTTCTCGACTCCTCCATAACCAAGAGCACTCTGCTCACCGAGAATAGAAGGATCAGCAGTCTAAAATCCAACATGCTGGATTCTTCTTTACCTTCACATCAGAGTTTCTCAACTCCATTCCTCAAGACCCACCAACAGGCCATGTTTTCAGGATTTCCATAGGTGATGGAGTTAATGCTGGAGCAGATGATGATATTATCACCTGTGCAATACTAAGAGACCCTGAAAACTTGACCTGTTGGTGTGTCTTGAGGACTGGAGTTGAGAAACACTGCTTTTACATGAACGATGAAGGTAGAATCAGGAGACCCCAATATCTGTGGGTTTGGCCGGTGTTAGTCTAATGTACGGTGGCCTTAATGGATCTGTCTTTTAAAGAGCCTGTGGGTGCAGCTTGGTGTTCAAGTCACAATAAAGAGCTTATATTACATTGTAAAAAGGAAAAATCTAATTGAACGGGAGCTGAGCTGCAGTTCACAGCAGTGTCCACTGAATCATGTGTGGCGCCGTGCAGCCCTGTCTGTGCACAGTTTGTCTGCTGGTGGAGCTGGTGACAACTGATTGATGGAAATGCCAGGTGCCAGACGCTTTCCAATCTGATATTACTGTCCTATACTAAAGGTACCGTCACACATAGCGACGCTGCAGCGATACCGACAACGATCCGGATCGCTGCAGCGTCGCTGTTTGGTCGCTGGAGAGCTGTCACACAGACAGCTCTCCAGCGACCAACGATCCCGAGGTCCCCGGTAACCAGGGTAAACATCGGGTAACTAAGCGCAGGGCCGCGCTTAGTAACCCGATGTTTACCCTGGTTACCATCCTAAAAAGTAAAAAAACAAACGCTACATACTTACCTTCTGCTGTCTGTCCTCGGCGCTCTGCTTCTCTGGTCTGGCTGTGAGCGCCGGGCAGCCAGAAAGCAGAGCGGTGACGTCACCGCTCTGCATTCCTGCTGACCGACGCTCACAGCCAGAGCAGGAGGAGAGCAGAGCACAGCGCTGGAGGACAGATGGCTGTAGGTAAGTATGTAGTGTTTGTTTTTTTACTTTTAGGATGGTAACCAGGGTAAACATCGGGTTACTAAGCGCGGCCCTGCGCTTAGTTACCCGATGTTTACCCTGGTTACCAGCAAAGACATCGCTGAATCGGTGTCACACACGCCGATTCAGCGATGTCTACGGGGAGTCCAGCGACGAAATAAAGTTCTGGACTTTCTTCCCCGACCAGCGACAGCACAGCAGGGGCCTGATCGCTGCTGCCTGTCACACTGGACGATATCGCTAGCGAGGACGCTGCAACGTCACGGATCGCTAGCGATATCGTCTAGTGTGACAGTACCTTAAGGGTTGGACATCAATATGAAGGTAGTGGATAACCTGTTTATATTCTGAAATATATAGCGTTGTATTTAAACAGCCATTGTCCTTGTGATCCCACATATGTCTAGCTGTATTGATTACTACATTTTTTTGCAACATAGGAATAAAATAATATCTATAAGCTGTAATTTGCAAATAACTATTGCTTTGCCGTAAAAAAAAATAATATATTCAGCAACTAATAAGGCAGTAATTTGTAAGAGCACATGCAAGGAGACCACAAAGCACAATTGTTAATGTTATTTTAATAGAGCAAAACTAAAGTTATACTTTATTAAATTAAAGGTAAATATTATAAGGCAACGAGTGATATTGTTGCTGAAAGGCAATAGATACATTTTCTTGTTCTTTTTTTCATGTCATTGAATAAATCAAATTCCAGGTACCCGCGGCTACTCAGGATTCAGAAAGACCTGGAGTACAGCAGTGTGAGCAGGCTCTTCTTACCTCAGTATTCCTATATCACTAGTATTAGATTAGATAAACATGAAGGACAGCAGTATGAGCAGCCTCTTTTCTCAGCACTGCAAGTGTCTCCATTGTTAGGTCAGAAAAACATGGAGGTCAGCAGTGTGAGCAGCCTCTTTTCTCAGCACTGCAAGTGTCTCCATTATTAGGTCAGAAAACATGGAGGACACAGTGTGAGCAGCCTATTTTTACCTCAGCATCCCTATATCACTAGTATTAGATTAGATAAACATGAAGGACTGCAGTATGAGCAGCCTCTTTTCTCAGCACTGCAAGTGTCTCCATTATTAGGTCATAAACACATGGTAGACCGCAGTAACTTAGTTAGCAAGGCCGAAAAAAGACATTTATCTATCCAGTTCAGCCTATATTCCATCAGAATAAATCCCCAGACCTACGTCCTTCTAAAGAACCTAATAAATGTAAGATACAATATTGTTACGCTCCAGGAAGACATCCAGGCCTCTCTCGAACACCTCGACTGAGTTCACCATCACCACCTCCTCAGGCAATGAATTCCAGATTCTCACTGCCCTAACAGTAAAGAATATTCTGTGTTGGTGGAAAAACCTTCTCTCCTCCAGACGCAGAGAAAGTGGCCTCTTCTTATCTCAACCACCTTTTGTCTCTCCAATATTGGATCAGAATATTCACTGGCAGCACATCTTCCTATACATGAAGGGAGCAGCCAAACCATCCAGCTTGCACATGTTCACAGGCACCTCTCCGATTAACTCTTTCCAGCACCCAGACATACATGCATGCCCCTTTTGAAGTCCTAAAGTATTGCAGTACATAGCACAAGCATTAAACAATGGCAGGTTGAAGTACCCTAGGGAAACTGAAAAAGTAATTGTAATAATAATAAAAAAGTTTAAGAAAATGGACTCTGGCTGGGCCATTCCAAAACTTTGATCTTCTGGAGAAGAAATTACCGGTATCTTGTTTTGCAGGTTGCTTAGGGTTGATAGAGTTCTCAAAAGTGAAATTCCTCTTCATCTTTAGCTTTTTAGCAGTGGCCTGAAGGTTTTGTTGCAAAATTGACTGACTAATATTTGGATCTGTTAATAATTCCCTACACTTTGGCTAACGCCTCAGTTTCAACTGTTGAAAAACAGTCCCAGTGCATAATTCTTCCTCCACCATTTCTCACTGTGGTTGTGGTGTTCTTTTGGTGCTGATCCTTGTTGGCATTTTTTATAACTGAAACATTTATAAAAAAAACTTAATAAAAATTAAACAATCAAAATATGCACAAAATATTCAGATTTCACCAAGCAAAATAGACAAAGAAATGAATCAATGAGGGTAGGGAACATTGAAGGACGAGATCTCGTTGCTGAAATCTCAATCTGCGCCTGGGGTTTCAATCTGAGTTCCGGGGAAATGGCCGCCGGAGGCGGCGCATGCGCAGATTGAGAACTCTGCTCTGAGATCTCAATCTGCACATGCGCCGCCTCCAGCAGCCATTTTTCTGGGGAGCCACAGCATCGAAGCAATAGAAGTGCCGGGGCTTCGGCTTTCCCAAAATGTCAACTCAACCGCCGAACCTGCAGCACTAGACTGGGATTGGATTTCCCGGAGACCACCACATTGCAGCAAAGGATGTGCGGGGGCTCCGGGCATTCCCAAAATGTCACCGTAGCCCCCCACACTGCATGACCTGCGCACCAGTCTGGGTCACATCATCGCCAGATCACCAAATACCCCCTGTGACGCCGCTCCACCAGCTCAACCAGCGTTGCCGATTCCCCCCAGGTAGGTTGAATTCAGGACTGTAAGACGTACCCCCCTTTGGCGCTTTCATTTTTTTCCCCCCATTTTCCTTCTGAAAATTTGGGGTGTGCCTTATGGTCCGGTGCGTCTTATAGTCCAAAAAATACAGTACATAGGGAGGTTCTCCTGAAGTCTACCTGATTATTTCATAATTCAGCGAAAATTCCCTACATACACCTCTAATAGAAGGCTGTGACTTATGCCACTGTGTCGATATACAGTTTGGGTGTCTCATAAATAGCCTCAACAGTGTTAAAAAATAAAAAGCCTTTTAATGAGACGTGTTCTTTTTAAGTTTTCTTTCTGGGTTTCGGTACATTAGAAAATGACCCTCTTGATGTATGCTGGATAAATGTAAACTGTGCAGGCACCAGAATCTTACCCAGTGCTTCCACTGAATGCGGTTCACAAACAGTGTGTATGCAGCTTTAACTTTGTTTCATTGTGTGTGTGTGTGTGTGTGTGTGTGTGTGCTCCCTGTAGTCTGTTATCAGGAACTTTTATGTTGTGATTGTAATTAGAAAAGGAAATATATGGTTTTAATGATAAAAACTTCTTGTGCAATTGTGTTTTCTTTTCACTTGTTGATGCTAATGTTGACCCGTTTTCTCATTTTCAGAAAGGACTACCTTCCTCAAATAACTCCTAAGATGTTTCTATTGGAATGGTGCAGAAAGGAAAAGTTACCGCAGCCAGTTTACTACACAGTAAGTCAAACTTCTTAAAAGCACTATAGCGTTTTTTTTTAATTTCCACTGCTGTTCTGAGCGCCACTCCAGTCCTGTTATACTAGTTTTGATCTGCCGAGTCGCTGCCTCCTGAGCAACCTCAATTATACAGGTACTGGCAGCATTTTCACAGTTTACCTTATGCCCCCGGATCCTATCTTTGCAATGGTTATGCAATTATGTATTCTGGTGTCCCCATTTGCTATGCACTTGCACTTTAGCACACTGCGTCTTCATCTTGTGTGGATTACTCCCTTCTGACTCTTTATATGCAACACTTTATTTATTACTAGTTTGATCCTTGAATACTTTCATTTGCCACTTCATTGCTTGTTGGTGTACTTTTTTATTCATGCTCTACTTCAAATGCATCATACCCATTCAAATGTATCATACCCATTTGGTTTATACTGCCATTTAGTTTACTGTATGTGGCTACTTTTTACTATATTTCTACTTTTGTGTATTTACCTGTTTTACTTGGACTACTGTGATTTTGGTTGCTTGGAGGTCACCCTGCCTTTTTCTATTCCCTTTTCTCAAGTACCTACAGTGCTTGTTACTTTCCTTTAAGACTTCTGTTTTAATGAGTACACTAATAAAATATTCTTATTTTATCTTGGGTTGTGCACTTCCCTTCTTTTGGGTATATCACAAATTTTGGAAGTCTCCCTCTATATAATTGTATGGTCTTTACTCGTTTTTTTAACACGTAGGTTAGTTGAAAGGTCCGCCTGCAACCGCCATTTTTTGTGGGAAGAGTGAGCACAACAGACTCACTCTTCACTTCATATAGGCGGTTCTTGATATGGGACAATCGATCATTGGAACATATCATCTTCTGTACTCTAGGTCCCTACAAATACACGACCCACAGGGAGGTCCTAAGGTTTACATTGGAGGTATAAAACATTAAGCTTGTACCAGCACTATACAGCATCAGTTCATCCTAGCTCCTGATGAGCCATGTGTGGTGAAACACGTAGAGGTTTAGGGTAAGTACACACAGGGCTTTTTTGCTGCTTTTTTTTCTGCAGCAAAACCTGATCATCCTGGCAGGAAAGAAGCTGCGTCAAAAATGCAGGTTTAGGTGCGTTTTTTTGCTGCATTTTTTTTCACTTTGTCCATGCTAATGTCCTTGGATTTTCAGAAGCAAAAACGCAGCAAATAATGATACCTGCGTTTTTGCTGCGTTTTTTTCAACACCCATTTAAGTCAATGGGTGAAAAAAACACTGGAAAAGCGCTGAAAGAAGTGACATGCTCTATGTCCAAAAAACGCAGCAAAGCACAAAATACTGATCACACAAAAACCCAATGTGTGTGCATGAGATTTCTGAAATCTCATAAGCTTTACTGGTATTGTAAAAAGCAGCTGAAATGTGGCATAAAAAAGCAGCAAAAAACGCAGCAAAAACGCCCTGTGTGAACTTACCCTAAAACCGCTAATATAAGTACCTCTTGATGCTGTGTGTTCCATATTAGCTGTTATACTGTTTTCAGTTGTATTGACCCTGTCTGTGATTGTTTCTACTTTCTATCATGACACTAATATTGTCTGCCTGTATTCTTCCTTGGGGGTTATATTGCCTAGAATAGGGACTCCCAGGGTCAGCCATCGTTGAGCAGGGGCGCCATATCCGCTGTCAAGTAGAGTGCCAACCTGCACTGCTAAGCAGATTTGTTCAGATAGGTAACAGTATATAGGGGTATTTTCACATATACACATCATTTCATGTTGCATATCAGTTTATCTTATTTATATCCTAAATGATGCTTTTGGGGTTCACTCTCCCATATTTCTCTCTTTGACTATGACCTACCCATATGTTTGAACCCTAGCTAACCACTGGTCTGATTAACTTTTTCCCTTCCCTCTCACTAATGCATGAGTGGGTGATTGACTTCACTTATTTGCAGGGTGAAACAGGGCAGTTAAGGTCAGCCGTTGAGGAGCGGGGGTCCCAGTCTCCTCTATCATTATAATCTGGGGTGCCAACCTCTGCTGGTAGATAGTAGGCAAGGTGTGGGTCCTATACACAGGGTGAACTCAGTGTGCACTATTTATGTATGGTGTCTGTGTTGAATGTTACTATTATTGTATTAAAAGTTATATTTTATATATCATTTTTTTCTTGGGGTTTCCCATGTAAGCTTTAATTGTGATTTTGAACCCCCCTTTCTATAAATAATTCTGAATAACTGATAAGTATATTATTTCAGACAGGTAACAGTTATTGGTGATACCTCTCCAGGGGTGAAATGATGAAAACTGCTGTAGTTGTGCTTTATGAAGAAAGAATTTTAGATAATCTCATAAATCTTCTGTGCATGTTTGGAGTAAAGTTTTGTGTCAATTATTAAACTCTACAACACCAGATTGTGTCAGGGGTGGGTTAGGGTTGCGGTTAGGGTTGGGATAAGGGTTAGGGGTGTGTTGAGGTTAGGGTTTTCGTTAGGGTTATAGTTAGAGTTGGGATTAGGGTCAGGGATTTGTTGGGGTTAGGGGTAGAGTTAGAATTGGGGGGGTAACACTGTTTAGGTAATTCAGGGGGTCTTCAAACGCGACATGGCACCGCTATTGATTCCAGCCAATTTTGTGTTCAAAAAGTCTAGTGGTGCTCCCTCCCTTCTGAGCTCTGCCATGCGCCCAAACAGTGGCTTTCCCCCACATACGGGGTATTGGCATACTCAGGAGAAATTACAAAACAAATTTTATGGTCCATTTTCTCCTTATACCCTTGTGAAATTAAAAAAATTTGGTTCCAAAGTAATTTTTTGTGTGAAAAAAAGGAAAATGATCGTTTTCTCTAGTCACCTTTCACGACGGCATATGGAGGTTGCCTCTTTGTCCTGATTGGGAACAGGAAACACAGAGAGGTTAAAAGGGCCTCCCACTTGCCAGTGTCTTTCCTGTTCCCCATGGGACAGGGAGAGTTTCAGTATGCTGTGGTGGCCGGCAACTGCAGTACCTTTTGGTGTCAGGCTTTGCCTGTCTAGCCGGGCAGCGGATGGTCGGTTCTTGCCTGCTCCGAAGCTGCTCCCTTCGACCCCTCTGTGGTGACATCGGGACTCCTCCTGGTCTTCCCGGGCCCCCAAGAGGGTGAAGCAGATCAGGGATCCCTGGCCGGGTGCCTCCCAGAGCTCCCCGGCCTTCTCCTCCATGTGCCTGCTCATGTGTGAACGCTGATGAAAGGCATGGACCCAGGAGAGGAGGGCGAGTGTAATTACGCTGGATGCAGATGCTACCGCTTGACGGATATCAAATCCTGCAGACGTCTCAGCTGAGGTAAGACTATTCCCTCAGTATGGAAGCCACTTCATGCGCTGCCCCTGCTACAGTGAGTGTATGCAGGGAGTCAGGAAGGTGGTTATTTTCAAGGGGTCCCCTTTCCTGACAACTCTCTCCCTCTTATTTTAGGGAGACAAGTCTGCCGCCAATAAGAAGAAATGCCCTATCTGTAATATAAAATTCCCACCTTTATGGGATAAAAATCTCTTATCAGTCAAGCACTGACAGAGTAGTCAGAGCGGAGCAACCATCCCTTTTAGAGAAAATTTGCGCTCTAGTTAAACAAGAGGTGCAAACTTCTCTGGCAGCTTTTACTCCCCCACCTCCGCCTCCACATTCTCCAGGGAAGAAGAGGAAATTTCAGGTCGAGGACTCTGAGTCCGAGTCAGACCTATCCTATAGTTCGTCCTTGGGTAGATGGGAGGATCTTGTATCACCCAGAGCTGAATCCATGAAGTACTTCTTTTCCTCTGACTATATTGAGGATCTGGTTTCTGCAGTACGTAACACCATGGGTCTAGAGGAGGAACCTGAGCCTCAGTCCATTCAGGATCAAATGCTTGGCGGGCTAAAAATGGAGAACATTGCGGTGTTCCTGGTGCATCCTAACATTCTTAGTATGATTGCTCAGGAATGGGAGCTACCGGAAAAATGCCTCAGCATCCCCTCGGAAATGAAGCATAGGTTTCCCCTGGAAGGTGATTTGGTCAAAGGGGAAATTCCCAAAGTTGATGTCCAGGTGGCTAGAGCTGCAAAACGAACTGCGCTCCCATTCAAAGATTCTTCACAGTTGAAGGATCCTAAGGACAGTTACATAGTTACATAGTTATTAAGGTTGAAGGAAGACTATAAGTCCATCTAGTTCAACCCATAGCCTAACCTAACATACCCTAACGTGTTGATCCAGAAGAAGGCAAAAAAAAACGATGTGGCAAAGAGTAAGCTCCACATTGGGGAAAAAAATTCCTTCCCGACTCCACATACGGCAATCAGACTAGTTCCCTGGATCAACGCCCTATCAAGGAATCTAGTGTATATACCCTGTAACATTATACTTTTCCAGAAAGGTATCCAGTCCCTTCTTAAATTTAAGTAAGGAATCACTCATTACAACATCATACAGCAGAGAGTTCCATAGTCTCACTGCTCTTACAGTAAAGAATCCGCGTCTGTTATTATGCTTAAACCTTTTTTCCTCCAAACGTAGAGGATGCCCCCTTGTCCCTGTTTCAGGTCTATGATTAAAAAGATCATCAGAAAGGTCTTTGTACTGTCCCCTCATATATTTATACATTAAAATAAGATCACCCCTTAGTCTTCGTTTTTCCAAACTAAACAGCCCCAAGTGTAATAATCTATCTTGGTATTGCAGACCCCCAGTCCTCTAACAACCTTGGTCGCTCTTCTCTGCACCCGCTCTAGTTCAGCTATGTCTTTCTTATACACTGGAGACCAGAACTGTGCACAGTATTCTAAGTGTGGTCGAACAAGTGACTTGTATAGAGGTAAAATTATGTTCTACTCATGAGCATCTATGCCTCTTTTAATGCATCCCATTATTTTATTTGCCTTTGTAGCAGCTGCCTGACACTGGCCACTGAATATGAGTTTGTCATCCACCCATACACCCAGGTCTTTTTCATTGACGGTTTTGCCCAGAGTTTTAGAATTAAGCACACAATTATACATCTTATTACTTCTACCCAAGTGCATGACCTTACATTTATCCCCATTAAAGCTCATTTGCCATTTATCAGCCCAAGCTTTTAGTTTACATAAATCATCCTGTAATATAAAATTGTCCCCCTCTGTATTGATTACCCTGCAGAGTTTAGTGTCATCTGCAAATATTGAATTTCTACTCTGAATGCCCCCTACAAGGTCATTAATAAATATGTTAAAAAGAAGAGGGCCCAATACTGACCCCTGTGGTACCCCACTGCTAACCGCAACCCAGTCCAAGTGTGCTCCATTAATAACCACCCTTTGTTTCCTATCCCTGAGCCAGCTCTCAACCCACTTACACATATTTTCCCCAATCCCCATTATTCTCATTTTATGTATCAACCTTTTGTGTGGCACCGTATCAAAAGCTTTTGAAAAGTCCATATACACTACATCCACTGGGTTCCCTTGGTCCATTCCAGAACTTACCTCTTCATAGAAACTGATCAAATTAGTCTGACATGAACGGTCCCTAGTAAACAGGTGCTGATACTGGGTCATGAGGTTATTCCTCTTCAGATACTCCAGTATAGCATCCCTATAGGAAAATAGAAAGTCTCCTAAAGAAAGGGCAAGAGGAAAGGGGAATACCAGGAGATGGAGCTACGCAAAGGGTAGAGGGAGAAATATCCTCCTCCCACAGCAGCCATCTCAAGCGGAGAAACAATGTCTCCGACCCGGTTGGGAGGAGACTCTCATGATTCGTGCACCAGTGGTAAAATGTCACCAGCTGCCACTGGGTCTTCAATGTTATTAAGGAGGCCATTTTGATAGAGTTTATCTCCTCTCCTCCACAGGGTCTTAAAATCACTTCCCTTCCAACTCCCAAAGATCATGCAACTCTACTAGTGGGTCTCAGAGACCTTAAAAAAACAAAGGTGATCTCCCCGGTTCCAGAATCGGAATGGAGTCTTGGCTATTACTCTCAGTTGTTTCTGGTATCCAAACCATCAGGCGAGGCCCGTGTTATTATAAACCTGAAGGGACTGAATCAACACGTAAAATACCGCAAGTTCAAGATGGAGTCCGTAGGATCAGCTATTGCTCTAGTCGGGCCTCATTTCTTCATGTCGACCATTGACTTGAAGGATGCCTATTTCCATATCCCAATCCATCCGTGACCCAGGAAATATCTCAGGTTTGCGGTACAGGGGAGTCGTCGGATGGAGCACTATCAGTTCAGCATTCTCCCATTTGGAATCTCCTCAGCGCCGTGAGTCTTCTCCAAAATCATTGCAGAGGTAGTGCCATTTATCTGGAGACAAGGTGTCTGTATAATGCCCTATCTGGACGATCTACTGATAGTAGCTTCTGCCGAGACAGTCCTGAAATCCCATGTGTCGGTCACCCTAGAGATACTAAGGTCTCTGGGATGGATCTCAAACCTGAAAAAATCTCAGCTACAACCCTCCAAGACCAGAACATTTCTGGGAGTACTACTAAATTCTGCAAGGCAGATTTCCTTTCTTCCGGATGACCACCGTCTAACATTAAGGCTATGTGCACACGTTGCAGATTTGCCTGTGGAATTTTCTGTGCAGATTCTGAATTTCTTGGCAGAAAACGCAGGTCAGAATCTGCGCCTTTTTTTGGTCTGTGCACACGTTGCAGATTTTTGTGCGGATTTCTTCCTTTTTTTTACACCTGCAGATTTCTATTATGGAGTGGGTGCAGAAACACAGCAGAACTGCACAAAGGAAGTGACATGCTCCTTTTTTGAATCTCCTGCGTTTTCAGTGCAGATTTTTCTGCACCATTAGCACAGCATTTTTTTTTGCCATTGATTTACATTGTACTATAAATCACTTGCAGATCTGCAGCATTTCTGCGCGGAAAAAAAAGCTGCAGTTCTGCAGGAAATCTGCAACATGTGCACATAGCTTAATAGCAAAGGTCAAAAGGTTCAGGGAGATGAGGTCTCCTACACTCTGGGAAGGCATGTCGTTCTTAGGGTATGTTCACACGTTCCTGATTTCCATCCTTTTTTTTTTCAGGACTGTTTTTTAAAAAACCTTAAAAACCTTTTTTTGGTCCTTTTTTTGTCCTTTTTTTATGCGTTTTTTGATGCGTTTTTTGATCCTTTTTTTGATCCTTTTTTTATGCAGTTTTCTATGCAGAGTCTGTGTGTTTTCTAGGAAGTTTTTTAGGGTTAAAATGGCTGAAAATACCCTAACCCTACCCCTAACCCTACCCCTAACCCTACCCCTAACCCTACCCCTAACCCTATTCTAACCTTAGTGGAAAAAAAAAAAAATTCTTAATTTTTTTTTATTGTCCCTACCTATGGGGGTGACAAAGGGGGGGGGGGGGGGGGTGTCATTTACTATTTTTTTTTATTTTGATCACTGAGATAGATTATATCTCAGTGATCAAAATGCACTTTGGAACGAATCTGCCGGCCGGCAGATTCGGCGGGCGCACTGCGCATGCGCCCGCCATTTTGCAAGATGGCGGCGCCCAGGGAGAAGACGGCCGGACGGACGCCGGGTAAGTATAAGGGGGGGAGATTAGGGCACGGGGGGGCATCGGAGCACGGGGCGGTGAGAATGGAGCACGGGGGGCGGGATCGGAGCACGGGGGGGCAGCCACACTCCGCCCACGCACTTCCGCCCGCTTCCCCGCACTTCCTGCTGCAGCGGTTCTGCACCACAAACCGCAGTAAAACCCGCAGATATTTTTTTCATCTGCGGGTTTTACTGCGGGTTTGACCTCACAATGGAGGTCAATGGGTGCAGAACCGCTGCGGCTCCGAAAAAAGAAGTGACATGGTACTTCTTTTTTCCCGCAGCTATTCAGCGCGGCTTTTTTTTTTTTTTTTTTTTCGCATTGTGGGCACAGCAGTTCCTGTTTTCCATAGGTTACAATGTAATGTACCCTGCATGGAAAATGGCTGCGGACCCGCAGCGGGAAAATCGCGGCAATTCCGCATGAAAAAAAGGATCGTGTGAACATGGCCTTAGGCTCAATGACAGCCTGTATACAGTCGGTAGCTTGGCCTGTATACAATCGGTAGCTTGGACACAAGCCCACTCCAGAGTCCTCCAAGATCACATTTTAGACAACTGAAACCATCATCCTGGCACCCTGAACAGAAGGATACACACGCCAGGTCAGGTGAAAGCCTCCTTGGCATGGTGGATAAATTTCAAAAATCTCCACAAAGGCGTAAGCTGGACTCAGATTCCGCTGATTACGATTACATTGGATGCCAGCAGGAGAGGCAGGGGAGCCATGGTAAATCATGTTCCGTTCCAAGGACTCTGGGACCAGACAATAAGCAGAAAGTCGTCAAATTTCAGAGAACTGAAAGCTGTGGAAGAAGCCCTTCTGGTAGCAAGTCGCCAGATATATGGTCAGCACATCTAAATATATTCGGACAACATGACCACAGTTGCTCATATCAAGCACCAAGGCAGCACAAGGTTCAAAAGCCTAAAGAGGGTTTCTGCCCGAATATTCTGTTGTGCCGAGAAAAACCTACTGTTGCTGACAGCAGTCCTCCTAAAAGGCTCTTCCAACATCCAGGCGGATTATCTAAGTCGCCAAGACATCCACCCTGGGGAATGGAGTCTAAACGATCAGAGCTTCAAAATACTAATAGACAGGTGGGGACTACCGGAAATCGATCTTTTCGCTTCTCACCAAAACGCGAAGGTCAAAACCTTGTTCACCTTAAACTCCAGAGACAATTCCAGGAGAGTAGATGCCCTAGTCCAGAGTTGGAATTTTCACCTGGCCTATGCTTTCCAACTGATTCCGATTCTGGCAAAAGTTTTATGAAAAATTCGAGAAGACCGAACCCCAACTATCTTGGTAGCCCGTTATGGCCCAAAAGGAGTTGGTTCAAATTGAACATCCAACTACAAGCGGATGGTCCGATCCCTTTACCAATAAAAATCGACCTCCTCTCCCAGGGGCCCATTCTCCACTCAGATCCTCAGAGGTGGAATTTAGCGGCATGGCTACTGAAGCCCAGGTATTGAAAGCTAAAGGGTTGTCAGACCCAGTGATAGCTACCCTACCCTGCAGAGATCCAGGAATCCAGTAACCAATGCCATCTACTATAAGATCTGGAAATTATTTTCATCCTTCTGTTCTGTCTACCTGATCTACTGGTTCCACTTTTCCCAAATATATCAAGAATTCTGGTTTTTTTACAAAAGGGTTAGAGATCGGCCTTAAACCTAGCACCCTGAAAGTCCAGGTCTCTGCTCTCAGCTCTGTTTTTGACCAGGATCTAGCAGGTCATCGCTGGATCAAGAGATTCATGACATCAGCAGTCAGGATGAATCCCAAGAGACAGATTGTGGTTCCCTCATGGGACCTTAACTTAGTACTCCAAGGTCTCACAGGTCCAGCCTTTAAACCCTTGTTTTCCTGTTCTCCTCAAAACCTTGCATACAAGACGGCTTTCTTGGTGGCCATAACTATGGCTAGGAGAGTAGGAGAATTGCAAGCCTTATCAATAAGAGAGCCCTATCTATTAAATAGAAATGACTCAATAGACCTACGTCTTGATCCATCTTTCCTTCCAAAGGTAGTCTCTGAATTCCACCATTCCCAAGAGATCATTCTACCATCATTTTGCCAAGAATCTGAAAACTAGAAAGAGAGAAAATTCCACACTGTTGATGTGTGGCGCATGGTCCTACATTACTTAGAACAAACCCGTTCTTGTAGAATTGATCAGAACCTGTTTGTCCACCTCCCAGGGCAAAATAAAGGGAAGAGGGTGCCTAAAAGCACCATCTCTAATTTGATTAAAAGAGCTATAACAGAAGCATATCTTGCCCAAAATAAGTCAACCTCAGTGGGGGTTTAAAGCCCACTCAACCAGATCCACTTCAGTTTCCTCGGCAGAAAAAGCAGGTGCATCTGCAGATCAGATCTGCAGGGTAGCAACATGGTCCTCACTACATACTTTTTCCAAGCATTATAGACTGGACGTATTGTCCAATAGGGACTTAATTTTTGGCTGAAAAGTACTCCAGCCCGTTGTCCCTCCCTAGCGCCAAATTAGTTGGTATTCCTCCATATGCCATCGTGGAAGGTGACTAGAGAAAATAGAATTAGACTTACTGGTAATTCGGTTTCTAGGAACCTTCCACGAAGGCGCTAATTCCCCCCCTTTATTCCTGGATAAAATCTGGGATTCAGAAGGTAAACCAGTGCTATGGTCTCAGTTTTAACTCACTGGCAAGTGGGAGGTGGGAGAGCCTTTTAACCTCTCTGTGTTTCCTGTTCCCTATCAGGACAAAGAGGCAACCTCCATATGCCGTTGTGGAAGGTTCCTAGAAACTGAATTACCGGTAAGTCTAATTCTATTTTTTCCTTCCAGATTGCTTTTGTTCTCGTGAAGTACCTGAAGGGTTAATAAACTTTTTGAATGTGGTTTTATGCACCTTGATGGGTGAAGTATTTAGAATGGTGTCACTTTTGGGTATTTTCTGTCATATTGACCCCCCAATGTCGCTTCAAATGTGAGGTGGTCCCTAAACAAATTGGTTTTGTAAAAAAATGTTTTGAAAAATGAGAAATCGCGGGTCAACTTTTATCACACATAACGTCCTAACAAACAAAAATGTTGTTTCCAAAATTGTGCTGATGTAAAGTAGACATGTGGGAAATATTATTTATTAACGATTTTATGTGACTTAACTCTCTGATTTAAGGGCATACAAATTCAAAGTTTGAAAATTACTACATGTTTGACATATTTCTGTTTTTTTTCATAAATAAACGCAAGTCATGTCTAAGAGTATTTACCACTAACATGAAGTACAATATGTCACGAAGAAACAGTCTCAGAATCACCAGGATCTGTTGACGCATTCCAGAGTTTTAACCACATAAAGTGACAGTGATCTGAATTGTAAAAATTTGCCTGGTCATTAAGCAGCAAATTGGCTCTGTCACTAAGGGGTTAAAATGAGTTAACACCAATCATGTGCTAATGTGTCAGAGTATTATATTGCCATACCTATAAGTACACATGGAGAATGCTGCAATTCATGGAACTATCGATCATACAGCTCCCACCATGCAGTTCAGAAACGTTCTTATTTTCAGCAAAAATTCGCACAGCACATCTTTTTTCTCTGTTTTAAAGAAACCCTTTTTAAAAGAGCTTACTTTTACGGTGTACATTTTCAGTAAAGGTGTTATCCACTACTAGGACAACCCCTTCTCAATCTGAATGTTTGCCCCTCGTTAAAATAACAACTTTTATACTCACGCGTGAGCACCGTTCCCGGGGATGACGTGAGATTGTTATGACACGTGAGCCCTACCCCCAATCAGCGCTGGCATTGCGGTCCCCGCCTTCAGCCGTATAGGTAATCAAGAGGAAATGATCTGCCAGCCACAGAATTGACGTCTTCTTGATTAATTGTACCACTGAAGTCGGGGATCTGACACTAGTACTGATTTCAGCGTGACAACCTCGGGAACGCGAGTACTGACACCGCTGTAACAGTGGCGGAATGGGGAGTGAGTATGTGTATTTATTTTAATGGGGCAAACCTTCAGATTGAGAAGGGATTGACTAAGTAGTGGACACCCCTTTACATAATCTTGGTGATAATATGTTGTCTAGTGAATGATCCCTTTTGGCCTTACATCTACATCCTTCTTGATTAATGTTTTTCACAACTAGATGTTGATGGAGCACAAGTAAGCATTTTGATGGCCCCATAAGATGCTCCATAGAATGTGCCCCATATGCTGCTCCATAAAGGTTAATGGCCCCATAAGATGCTCCATAGAATAATATGCCCCATATGCTGCTGCGATTAAACATTTTTTTTTTTTATATGACATACTCGCCTCTCGTCGCTGTTGACTCAGGTGTCCTGAGCAGGTGGGGACACTGGTGCGCTATGGGGGGGCCAGGTGCCGGAGTCGCTTCTGGCTCAGGCCCCCGGCACTTGCGATATTCACCTGTCTCCGTTCCACCGCCGTGCGCCGCTGTGTCATCGGCCTCTCTGCACTGACTGTTCGGGCAGAAGGCGCGCATTAAACACGTCATCGCGCCCTCTGACCTGAGCGTCACAGCCAGAGGATGCGGAAGACATAGCCGGGTGGTAGAACAGGGACAGGTGAATATCACATGGCTCATCCTCCCCCGTCATACTAAACCTCCTGGCGCGGTCTCTGCACTTCCCTGCTTTGTCCCGGGGCCTGCAACTCCTTCCAGTTCTGAACGGCAACATGGTGCCGCTCATGAGCTCCACGCCTATGGGAGTGGAATTTCGTCCATATTCATTACTTTAATGAGCGGTACCACGTGACCGCTGAACAAAGGAAGAGCTGCCAGCGCCGGAGAGCGTCTGAGAAGTAGGTAGGTGCAGAGACCTGGAGGTGGTGAGTATGGTATGACAGTCGCCATCTTTTACTTGTCATCTTCTACTTACTTTTGACTTTGTTTGTTTTTCAGCATATCCTGAGCAACACCTATGTTGGATCTTGACTCTTTTAACTATCCAACTCCAATATTGTGACTTTATTTTCCATTGTGTACCTTTTTGTATTGTTTTGGGCATTTACTTTTTTGTTACTAGAGCCACAATTCCCAAATGCTAAACATAGTTTAACAGGTGAAATACTTTGCACTATCCTGATTTCAGTGTCCAGTATTCTAGTCTGTTGTGAAGATGTGTGTAGCAGTACCCAAATAACATGAGTGAAAAATATGTAGTTTGGTGTTAATTCGCCACTACAGAAATCTTGTGTGTGATCTTATCCTAAAGCTTGCAAAGATAACATTCTAGTTTTTAGTTTCTCTCTTACTCTCACTCTCCACAAAAACCTGTATTCTCAGAATTATGTCAAGACTACAGTCACGATCTATGGCTATAGTGTTAGCAGTAATGTATTCAACATGAAAATACAACAAGTAGGTGGAACAATGCCCCAGTACTACTGAATGGTGTCATAATACACACATATTGTTGACATCATTAATGAGGGTAACTTGGAAAGTTGACCGTAAACAAATTTATAATTGACAGCAGGTCTGTGCCGTTCTATCACCTTTTCATCTCATGAGTTGCACTTGTTAAAACACCTGAAATTAGAGCTGACACCGTGAGCTTGTTGGAGAATGCCCTACCTCCAAAGTACAGTGCTGTGCAAATTAATTGGGACAATGCAAAAAAACACATTTTTGTTTTAATTATATTTATTTAATAATAAAATGTTATAATGCACTGTTACATACTAATTCTGAAAACCTTTTTCTTCTGGCTAGTTGACCAATATTTATTTATTATATATTAAAACTGGTTTGAATCACTGACTGGTAACCAACTTAAGATTTTACTGAAAAAATGCTTTGTCCCAAATAATTTGCACTGCACTGTACCTATTGGAAATTGCCATCATTTGCCCTCTATTACCAAACTGCCCTCTTCATCCTTTAACCCACCTCTTCCCCATCCCCGAAAATGCTGCATCTTTGACACAATATATCCAGGGATTATATATGTCCGGGACCCCTGCATGCTTGCTTCTCTGAACTACATCCAACTGGACTGTTGTATGTTTTCTCCCAATAAGTTCCCTAAATAGAGTATGAATTTTGCTGAAGAAAGACATAGGGATCCAAACAGGGGCATTATGTAGAAAGTAAAGGAGTTGCGGCATCTGAAACATTTTGATTACATTGGCTCTACCAACCACTGACTGTGGAAGGCGACCCCAGGTATTAATCTTCATCCTAAATTGGACAAGATGGTCATCTACATTAAGAGCATAATAATCTAGTGGTCTACTGCTCACAACTATCTCAAATACTTAAATCTATCAACAATGGGAATTTGTATTTGTGAAACAGGGAACCCCAATGGTAGAGGGTCTACTGGCATCCAAACTGATTTAGTCTAATTAATAAGAAGTTCAAAGCTCTTACGGAACTCCACAACTATATTTGTTGCTGGAATAGTAGTTGAAGATTCAACATCCCCCATATATAGAAGTTATCTGCAAAGAAAGATACTCGTTGATCTATGGAACCACATTTAAAGCCTGTAATTTCACTGGATGAATGCAATAAAGATGCCGAAAATGGTAGTGGACAGAGATGTCATTTCTGGTTGGTGCTTCTTCCCAAGTCAAAAGGTTCATTATACAATCATTCACCCAAATTGTTGCCATCGCTGACATGTATAACAGCTTAACCAGGGTGATGACCCTGAAAAAAAGCCCATTTTAACCAAAACCCCATAGGAAATTCCATTCAATGCTATCAAAAGCTCTGGCAGCACTGAGAATGGGCTGTCCGGCTCTTTTGTGTTGGATTAACAGTGTTTGATTCTCATGGATCACTGTTGTGACTGCAAGCCTTAATCATTTGGCCAATACTTGTTATTGGCTAAACGTCTATTGGAAGAAGAGGTAAGGTTTCTCCTTGTGGACATACATATATGCTAGCCACCTTAGGGAGAGACCCAAGTTGGGCTAAATGTAGCGGGACGAAAGAGACCGAAAAGCCCTCTACTTAAAGGAAATACATAGTGGATGCTTTCCTGAAACGGAAAGTACTTGCAAGCAGCATAATACAAAGAATAGCAGGTTTACCCAGAATCCTTTGCAGTAGGTGGAGCTATGCAAATCATCTCTTTCCACCCCAGTCTAATCCACAGCGCTTGGAACCGCCAAGCGTGCAATGCTGCGGATTAGTTTCTAAATTTACACAGCCAACCAATTCCTACCTGTGGACACATGTTTCGGGCTTTAGGCCCTCATCAGCACAGGGCTGGAATTGGTTGGCTGTATGGAGTGGGGCTCGGTGAGCAAGCGATACATATATGCTAGCCACCTTAGGGAGAGACCCAAGTTGGGCTAAATGTAGCGGGACAAAAGAGACCGAAAAGCCCTCTACTTAAAGGAAATACATAGTGGATGCTTTCCTGAAACGGAAAGTACTTGTAAGCAGCATAATACAAATAATAGCAGGTGTACCTGCTATTCTTTGTATTATGCTGCTTGCAAGTACTTTCCGTTTCAGGAAAGCATCCACTATGTATTTCCTTGTGGAGAGTGACATACCAACTGTGGCTTGGCAAGGCAAAGAGGCTTTACAAAAAGTGGAATATTACGTGATCAAAAAGATGGATATAAATAAACATGGTACCGCTGAAAACGTCATCTTGTCCCTCAAAAAACGAGCCGCCATACAGCCTCATCAGCCAAAAAAAGAAAAAAATTATAGCTCTCAAAATAAAGCGATGCAAAAATAATTATTTTTTATATAAAATATATTTTGTTGTATTAAAGCGCCAAAACATAAAAAAAGATATAAATGATGTATCGCTGTAATCGTACTGACCCAAAGAATAAAACTCCCTTATCAATTTTGCCACACGCGGAATGGTATAAACGCCCCACCTACAAGAAATTCATGAATTGCTGTTTTTTGTTCATTCTGCCTCCCAAAAATCGTAATAAAAAGTGATCACAAAAATGTCATGTGCCTGAAAATGGTACCAATAAAAATGTCAAGTCGTCCCACAAAAAACAAGACCTCACATGACTCTGTGGGTCAAAATATGGAAAAATTATAGCTCTCAAAATGTGGTGATGCAAAAACTATATTTTGCAATAAAAAACGTCTTTTAACGTGTGACAGCTGCCAAACATAAATCTCTGATATAAAAGCCCGCTATAAATAGTAAGGCTATGTGCACACGTTGCGGATTTCCTGTGGATCCGCAGCGTTTTTTACCGTTCAGAAACGCTGCAGACAAGTGATTTAGAGTACAATGTAAATCAATGGAAAAAAAAATGCTGTGCTAATGGTGCGGAAAACTCCGCACTGAAAACGCTGCGGGTTAAAAGAAGGAGCATGTCATTGTTATTTGTGCGGATCTGCAGCGTTTCTGCACCCAGTGACTTGCATTGAGTCGGGCACATCCGCAGCAAAACTGCAGATCTGCGGTTTTCCTGTGAGAAACGCTGCAGATCGGAAGGGGGGGAAGAGCGCGTGGGCAGAGTGTGGGCGGTGCGTGGGCAGAGACTGTGTGTATGCGGGGAAGATGCGTGTGTCTGTGTGCGGGTGTTTGTGGTGGTCTGCGGGGGTTTGCGGGGATAGCGAGCTGTCGGGCATCTGTGGGGGGTCTGTGCCGGGCTGCAGGGGTCTGTGCCAGGCTGCGAGGGGCTGTGCCGGGCTGCAGGGATCTGCGCCGGGCTGCAGGGGTCTGCACCAGGCTGCGGGGGATCTGCGCCAGGCTGCGGGGATCTGCGCCAGGCTGCGGGGATCTGCGCCGGGCTGCGGGGAGTCTTTATCGGGCTGTGGGGGGTTTCTGCCGGACTGCGGGGGGTCTGTGCCGGGCTGCGGGGGTCTTTGCCGGGCTGTATGCGGTCTGCGCTGGGCTGTGGGGGGGTCTGCTGGGCTGCGGGGGTCTGTGCCAAGCTGCGAGGGTCTGTGCCGGGCTGCGGGGGTCTGCGCCAGGCTGCAGGGATCTGCGCCGGGCTGCGGGGGTCTGTGCCAGGCTGCGAGGGTCTGTGCCGGGCTGCGGGGGTCTGCGCCAGGCTGCGGGGGATCTGCGCCGGGCTGCGGGGAGTCTTTGTCGGGCTGTGGGGGATCTGCGCCGGGCTGCGGGGAGTCTTTGTCGGGCTGTGGGGGGTCTGCGCCGGGCTGCGGGGGCCTTTGCCGGGCTGTGGGCGGTCTGCGCCGGGCTGTGGGGGGTCTGCGGTGGGCTGTCGGGGGTCCTTGGGGGTGTGTGCGCGTGCAGGCATCGTCTGATGGGACTACAATCTCATCGAGCGATGCCTGCTAAAAATGACAGTGATTGACACATTAGCCAATGATGGGACAGTAGTAGTCCCATTATCCAGCTAATGTGTTGAATGTAAAGAAAAAAAAAACACGAACATACTACATACATACAGCATACATACTACATACATACATACATACATACATACAACATATTACATGCATACAACATACTGCATACATACAACATACATACATACTACAAGCATACTACATACATACAACATACATACTGCATACAATACATTTATACATTACATACATATAGACATACAGTACATATAACAGAGTACATATTCACCATCACTTGTCACTTTGTTCCCCGAAGCCAGTGTCACCTGTAAAAAATATTAAAATAACAAACAAACAATGTACTCCCTGATCCGCAGAAATCCACGAGTGTCCCACGACGATCTCCCGTGGAGAACAGCAGCATCAGCTGATGCGACTGCTCTCTAGGGGCTCCAAGAATACAATGACAGGAGGAAGGTATCCTGAGTGGGTCTCAGAGACCTTAAAAAAACAAAGGTGATCTCCCCGGTTCCAGAATCGGAATGGAGTCTTGGCTATTACTCTCAGTTGTTTCTGGTATCCAAACCATCAGGCGAGGCCCGTGTTATTATAAACCTGAAGGGACTGAATCAACACGTAAAATACCGCAAGTTCAAGATGGAGTCCGTAGGATCAGCTATTGCTCTAGTCGGGCCTCATTTCTTCATGTCGACCATTGACTTGAAGGATGCCTATTTCCATATCCCAATCCATCCGTGACCCAGGAAATATCTCAGGTTTGCGGTACAGGGGAGTCGTCGGATGGAGCACTATCAGTTCAGCATTCTCCCATTTGGAATCTCCTCAGCGCCGTGAGTCTTCTCCAAAATCATTGCAGAGGTAGTGCCATTTATCTGGAGACAAGGTGTCTGTATAATGCCCTATCTGGACGATCTACTGATAGTAGCTTCTGCCGAGACAGTCCTGAAATCCCATGTGTCGGTCACCCTAGAGATACTAAGGTCTCTGGGATGGATCTCAAACCTGAAAAAATCTCAGCTACAACCCTCCAAGACCAGAACATTTCTGGGAGTACTACTAAATTCTGCAAGGCAGATTTCCTTTCTTCCGGATGACCACCGTCTAACATTAAGGCTATGTGCACACGTTGCAGATTTGCCTGTGGAATTTTCTGTGCAGATTCTGAATTTCTTGGCAGAAAACGCAGGTCAGAATCTGCGCCTTTTTTTGGTCTGTGCACACGTTGCAGATTTTTGTGCGGATTTCTTCCTTTTTTTTACACCTGCAGATTTCTATTATGGAGTGGGTGCAGAAACACAGCAGAACTGCACAAAGGAAGTGACATGCTCCTTTTTTGAATCTCCTGCGTTTTCAGTGCAGATTTTTCTGCACCATTAGCACAGCATTTTTTTTTGCCATTGATTTACATTGTACTATAAATCACTTGCAGATCTGCAGCATTTCTGCGCGGAAAAAAAAGCTGCAGTTCTGCAGGAAATCTGCAACATGTGCACATAGCTTAATAGCAAAGGTCAAAAGGTTCAGGGAGATGAGGTCTCCTACACTCTGGGAAGGCATGTCGTTCTTAGGGTATGTTCACACGTTCCTGATTTCCATCCTTTTTTTTTTCAGGACTGTTTTTTAAAAAACCTTAAAAACCTTTTTTTGGTCCTTTTTTTGTCCTTTTTTTATGCGTTTTTTGATGCGTTTTTTGATCCTTTTTTTGATCCTTTTTTTATGCAGTTTTCTATGCAGAGTCTGTGTGTTTTCTAGGAAGTTTTTTAGGGTTAAAATGGCTGAAAATACCCTAACCCTACCCCTAACCCTACCCCTAACCCTACCCCTAACCCTACCCCTAACCCTATTCTAACCTTAGTGGAAAAAAAAAAAAATTCTTAATTTTTTTTTATTGTCCCTACCTATGGGGGTGACAAAGGGGGGGGGGGGGGGGGTGTCATTTACTATTTTTTTTTATTTTGATCACTGAGATAGATTATATCTCAGTGATCAAAATGCACTTTGGAACGAATCTGCCGGCCGGCAGATTCGGCGGGCGCACTGCGCATGCGCCCGCCATTTTGCAAGATGGCGGCGCCCAGGGAGAAGACGGCCGGACGGACGCCGGGTAAGTATAAGGGGGGGAGATTAGGGCACGGGGGGGCATCGGAGCACGGGGCGGTGAGAATGGAGCACGGGGGGCGGGATCGGAGCACGGGGGGGCAGCCACACTCCGCCCACGCACTTCCGCCCGCTTCCCCGCACTTCCTGCTGCAGCGGTTCTGCACCACAAACCGCAGTAAAACCCGCAGATATTTTTTTCATCTGCGGGTTTTACTGCGGGTTTGACCTCACAATGGAGGTCAATGGGTGCAGAACCGCTGCGGCTCCGAAAAAAGAAGTGACATGGTACTTCTTTTTTCCCGCAGCTATTCAGCGCGGCTTTTTTTTTTTTTTTTTTTCGCATTGTGGGCACAGCAGTTCCTGTTTTCCATAGGTTACAATGTAATGTACCCTGCATGGAAAATGGCTGCGGACCCGCAGCGGGAAAATCGCGGCAATTCCGCATGAAAAAAAGGATCGTGTGAACATGGCCTTAGGCTCAATGACAGCCTGTATACAGTCGGTAGCTTGGCCTGTATACAATCGGTAGCTTGGACACAAGCCCACTCCAGAGTCCTCCAAGATCACATTTTAGACAACTGAAACCATCATCCTGGCACCCTGAACAGAAGGATACACACGCCAGGTCAGGTGAAAGCCTCCTTGGCATGGTGGATAAATTTCAAAAATCTCCACAAAGGCGTAAGCTGGACTCAGATTCCGCTGATTACGATTACATTGGATGCCAGCAGGAGAGGCAGGGGAGCCATGGTAAATCATGTTCCGTTCCAAGGACTCTGGGACCAGACAATAAGCAGAAAGTCGTCAAATTTCAGAGAACTGAAAGCTGTGGAAGAAGCCCTTCTGGTAGCAAGTCGCCAGATATATGGTCAGCACATCTAAATATATTCGGACAACATGACCACAGTTGCTCATATCAAGCACCAAGGCAGCACAAGGTTCAAAAGCCTAAAGAGGGTTTCTGCCCGAATATTCTGTTGTGCCGAGAAAAACCTACTGTTGCTGACAGCAGTCCTCCTAAAAGGCTCTTCCAACATCCAGGCGGATTATCTAAGTCGCCAAGACATCCACCCTGGGGAATGGAGTCTAAACGATCAGAGCTTCAAAATACTAATAGACAGGTGGGGACTACCGGAAATCGATCTTTTCGCTTCTCACCAAAACGCGAAGGTCAAAACCTTGTTCACCTTAAACTCCAGAGACAATTCCAGGAGAGTAGATGCCCTAGTCCAGAGTTGGAATTTTCACCTGGCCTATGCTTTCCAACTGATTCCGATTCTGGCAAAAGTTTTATGAAAAATTCGAGAAGACCGAACCCCAACTATCTTGGTAGCCCGTTATGGCCCAAAAGGAGTTGGTTCAAATTGAACATCCAACTACAAGCGGATGGTCCGATCCCTTTACCAATAAAAATCGACCTCCTCTCCCAGGGGCCCATTCTCCACTCAGATCCTCAGAGGTGGAATTTAGCGGCATGGCTACTGAAGCCCAGGTATTGAAAGCTAAAGGGTTGTCAGACCCAGTGATAGCTACCCTACCCTGCAGAGATCCAGGAATCCAGTAACCAATGCCATCTACTATAAGATCTGGAAATTATTTTCATCCTTCTGTTCTGTCTACCTGATCTACTGGTTCCACTTTTCCCAAATATATCAAGAATTCTGGTTTTTTTACAAAAGGGTTAGAGATCGGCCTTAAACCTAGCACCCTGAAAGTCCAGGTCTCTGCTCTCAGCTCTGTTTTTGACCAGGATCTAGCAGGTCATCGCTGGATCAAGAGATTCATGACATCAGCAGTCAGGATGAATCCCAAGAGACAGATTGTGGTTCCCTCATGGGACCTTAACTTAGTACTCCAAGGTCTCACAGGTCCAGCCTTTAAACCCTTGTTTTCCTGTTCTCCTCAAAACCTTGCATACAAGACGGCTTTCTTGGTGGCCATAACTATGGCTAGGAGAGTAGGAGAATTGCAAGCCTTATCAATAAGAGAGCCCTATCTATTAAATAGAAATGACTCAATAGACCTACGTCTTGATCCATCTTTCCTTCCAAAGGTAGTCTCTGAATTCCACCATTCCCAAGAGATCATTCTACCATCATTTTGCCAAGAATCTGAAAACTAGAAAGAGAGAAAATTCCACACTGTTGATGTGTGGCGCATGGTCCTACATTACTTAGAACAAACCCGTTCTTGTAGAATTGATCAGAACCTGTTTGTCCACCTCCCAGGGCAAAATAAAGGGAAGAGGGTGCCTAAAAGCACCATCTCTAATTTGATTAAAAGAGCTATAACAGAAGCATATCTTGCCCAAAATAAGTCAACCTCAGTGGGGGTTTAAAGCCCACTCAACCAGATCCACTTCAGTTTCCTCGGCAGAAAAAGCAGGTGCATCTGCAGATCAGATCTGCAGGGTAGCAACATGGTCCTCACTACATACTTTTTCCAAGCATTATAGACTGGACGTATTGTCCAATAGGGACTTAATTTTTGGCTGAAAAGTACTCCAGCCCGTTGTCCCTCCCTAGCGCCAAATTAGTTGGTATTCCTCCATATGCCATCGTGGAAGGTGACTAGAGAAAATAGAATTAGACTTACTGGTAATTCGGTTTCTAGGAACCTTCCACGAAGGCGCTAATTCCCCCCCTTTATTCCTGGATAAAATCTGGGATTCAGAAGGTAAACCAGTGCTATGGTCTCAGTTTTAAGTCACTGGCAAGTGGGAGGTGGGAGAGCCTTTTAACCTCTCTGTGTTTCCTGTTCCCTATCAGGACAAAGAGGCAACCTCCATATGCCGTTGTGGAAGGTTCCTAGAAACTGAATTACCGGTAAGTCTAATTCTATTTTTTCCTTCCAGATTGCTTTTGTTCTCGTGAAGTACCTGAAGGGTTAATAAACTTTTTGAATGTGGTTTTATGCACCTTGATGGGTGAAGTATTTAGAATGGTGTCACTTTTGGGTATTTTCTGTCATATTGACCCCCCAATGTCGCTTCAAATGTGAGGTGGTCCCTAAACAAATTGGTTTTGTAAAAAAATGTTTTGAAAAATGAGAAATCGCGGGTCAACTTTTATCACACATAACGTCCTAACAAACAAAAATGTTGTTTCCAAAATTGTGCTGATGTAAAGTAGACATGTGGGAAATATTATTTATTAACGATTTTATGTGACTTAACTCTCTGATTTAAGGGCATACAAATTCAAAGTTTGAAAATTACTACATGTTTGACATATTTCTGTTTTTTTTCATAAATAAACGCAAGTCATGTCTAAGAGTATTTACCACTAACATGAAGTACAATATGTCACGAAGAAACAGTCTCAGAATCACCAGGATCTGTTGACGCATTCCAGAGTTTTAACCACATAAAGTGACAGTGATCTGAATTGTAAAAATTTGCCTGGTCATTAAGCAGCAAATTGGCTCTGTCACTAAGGGGTTAAAATGAGTTAACACCAATCATGTGCTAATGTGTCAGAGTATTATATTGCCATACCTATAAGTACACATGGAGAATGCTGCAATTCATGGAACTATCGATCATACAGCTCCCACCATGCAGTTCAGAAACGTTCTTATTTTCAGCAAAAATTCGCACAGCACATCTTTTTTCTCTGTTTTAAAGAAACCCTTTTTAAAAGAGCTTACTTTTACGGTGTACATTTTCAGTAAAGGTGTTATCCACTACTAGGACAACCCCTTCTCAATCTGAATGTTTGCCCCTCGTTAAAATAACAACTTTTATACTCACGCGTGAGCACCGTTCCCGGGGATGACGTGAGATTGTTATGACACGTGAGCCCTACCCCCAATCAGCGCTGGCATTGCGGTCCCCGCCTTCAGCCGTATAGGTAATCAAGAGGAAATGATCTGCCAGCCACAGAATTGACGTCTTCTTGATTAATTGTACCACTGAAGTCGGGGATCTGACACTAGTACTGATTTCAGCGTGACAACCTCGGGAACGCGAGTACTGACACCGCTGTAACAGTGGCGGAATGGGGAGTGAGTATGTGTATTTATTTTAATGGGGCAAACCTTCAGATTGAGAAGGGATTGACTAAGTAGTGGACACCCCTTTACATAATCTTGGTGATAATATGTTGTCTAGTGAATGATCCCTTTTGGCCTTACATCTACATCCTTCTTGATTAATGTTTTTCACAACTAGATGTTGATGGAGCACAAGTAAGCATTTTGATGGCCCCATAAGATGCTCCATAGAATGTGCCCCATATGCTGCTCCATAAAGGTTAATGGCCCCATAAGATGCTCCATAGAATAATATGCCCCATATGCTGCTGCGATTAAACATTTTTTTTTTTTATATGACATACTCGCCTCTCGTCGCTGTTGACTCAGGTGTCCTGAGCAGGTGGGGACACTGGTGCGCTATGGGGGGGCCAGGTGCCGGAGTCGCTTCTGGCTCAGGCCCCCGGCACTTGCGATATTCACCTGTCTCCGTTCCACCGCCGTGCGCCGCTGTGTCATCGGCCTCTCTGCACTGACTGTTCGGGCAGAAGTCGCGCATTAAACACGTCATCGCGCCCTCTGACCTGAGCGTCACAGCCAGAGGATGCGGAAGACATAGCCGGGTGGTAGAACAGGGACAGGTGAATATCACATGGCTCATCCTCCCCCGTCATACTAAACCTCCTGGCGCGGTCTCTGCACTTCCCTGCTTTGTCCCGGGGCCTGCAACTCCTTCCAGTTCTGAACGGCAACATGGTGCCGCTCATGAGCTCCACGCCTATGGGAGTGGAATTTCGTCCATATTCATTACTTTAATGAGCGGTACCACGTGACCGCTGAACAAAGGAAGAGCTGCCAGCGCCGGAGAGCGTCTGAGAAGTAGGTAGGTGCAGAGACCTGGAGGTGGTGAGTATGGTATGACAGTCGCCATCTTTTACTTGTCATCTTCTACTTACTTTTGACTTTGTTTGTTTTTCAGCATATCCTGAGCAACACCTATGTTGGATCTTGACTCTTTTAACTATCCAACTCCAATATTGTGACTTTATTTTCCATTGTGTACCTTTTTGTATTGTTTTGGGCATTTACTTTTTTGTTACTAGAGCCACAATTCCCAAATGCTAAACATAGTTTAACAGGTGAAATACTTTGCACTATCCTGATTTCAGTGTCCAGTATTCTAGTCTGTTGTGAAGATGTGTGTAGCAGTACCCAAATAACATGAGTGAAAAATATGTAGTTTGGTGTTAATTCGCCACTACAGAAATCTTGTGTGTGATCTTATCCTAAAGCTTGCAAAGATAACATTCTAGTTTTTAGTTTCTCTCTTACTCTCACTCTCCACAAAAACCTGTATTCTCAGAATTATGTCAAGACTACAGTCACGATCTATGGCTATAGTGTTAGCAGTAATGTATTCAACATGAAAATACAACAAGTAGGTGGAACAATGCCCCAGTACTACTGAATGGTGTCATAATACACACATATTGTTGACATCATTAATGAGGGTAACTTGGAAAGTTGACCGTAAACAAATTTATAATTGACAGCAGGTCTGTGCCGTTCTATCACCTTTTCATCTCATGAGTTGCACTTGTTAAAACACCTGAAATTAGAGCTGACACCGTGAGCTTGTTGGAGAATGCCCTACCTCCAAAGTACAGTGCTGTGCAAATTAATTGGGACAATGCAAAAAAACACATTTTTGTTTTAATTATATTTATTTAATAATAAAATGTTATAATGCACTGTTACATACTAATTCTGAAAACCTTTTTCTTCTGGCTAGTTGACCAATATTTATTTATTATATATTAAAACTGGTTTGAATCACTGACTGGTAACCAACTTAAGATTTTACTGAAAAAATGCTTTGTCCCAAATAATTTGCACTGCACTGTACCTATTGGAAATTGCCATCATTTGCCCTCTATTACCAAACTGCCCTCTTCATCCTTTAACCCACCTCTTCCCCATCCCCGAAAATGCTGCATCTTTGACACAATATATCCAGGGATTATATATGTCCGGGACCCCTGCATGCTTGCTTCTCTGAACTACATCCAACTGGACTGTTGTATGTTTTCTCCCAATAAGTTCCCTAAATAGAGTATGAATTTTGCTGAAGAAAGACATAGGGATCCAAACAGGGGCATTATGTAGAAAGTAAAGGAGTTGCGGCATCTGAAACATTTTGATTACATTGGCTCTACCAACCACTGACTGTGGAAGGCGACCCCAGGTATTAATCTTCATCCTAAATTGGACAAGATGGTCATCTACATTAAGAGCATAATAATCTAGTGGTCTACTGCTCACAACTATCTCAAATACTTAAATCTATCAACAATGGGAATTTGTATTTGTGAAACAGGGAACCCCAATGGTAGAGGGTCTACTGGCATCCAAACTGATTTAGTCTAATTAATAAGAAGTTCAAAGCTCTTACGGAACTCCACAACTATATTTGTTGCTGGAATAGTAGTTGAAGATTCAACATCCCCCATATATAGAAGTTATCTGCAAAGAAAGATACTCGTTGATCTATGGAACCACATTTAAAGCCTGTAATTTCACTGGATGAATGCAATAAAGATGCCGAAAATGGTAGTGGACAGAGATGTCATTTCTGGTTGGTGCTTCTTCCCAAGTCAAAAGGTTCATTATACAATCATTCACCCAAATTGTTGCCATCGCTGACATGTATAACAGCTTAACCAGGGTGATGACCCTGAAAAAAAGCCCATTTTAACCAAAACCCCATAGGAAATTCCATTCAATGCTATCAAAAGCTCTGGCAGCACTGAGAATGGGCTGTCCGGCTCTTTTGTGTTGGATTAACAGTGTTTGATTCTCATGGATCACTGTTGTGACTGCAAGCCTTAATCATTTGGCCAATACTTGTTATTGGCTAAACGTCTATTGGAAGAAGAGGTAAGGTTTCTCCTTGTGGACATACATATATGCTAGCCACCTTAGGGAGAGACCCAAGTTGGGCTAAATGTAGCGGGACGAAAGAGACCGAAAAGCCCTCTACTTAAAGGAAATACATAGTGGATGCTTTCCTGAAACGGAAAGTACTTGCAAGCAGCATAATACAAAGAATAGCAGGTTTACCCAGAATCCTTTGCAGTAGGTGGAGCTATGCAAATCATCTCTTTCCACCCCAGTCTAATCCACAGCGCTTGGAACCGCCAAGCGTGCAATGCTGCGGATTAGTTTCTAAATTTACACAGCCAACCAATTCCTACCTGTGGACACATGTTTCGGGCTTTAGGCCCTCATCAGCACAGGGCTGGAATTGGTTGGCTGTATGGAGTGGGGCTCGGTGAGCAAGCGATACATATATGCTAGCCACCTTAGGGAGAGACCCAAGTTGGGCTAAATGTAGCGGGACAAAAGAGACCGAAAAGCCCTCTACTTAAAGGAAATACATAGTGGATGCTTTCCTGAAACGGAAAGTACTTGTAAGCAGCATAATACAAATAATAGCAGGTGTACCTGCTATTCTTTGTATTATGCTGCTTGCAAGTACTTTCCGTTTCAGGAAAGCATCCACTATGTATTTCCTTGTGGAGAGTGACATACCAACTGTGGCTTGGCAAGGCAAAGAGGCTTTACAAAAAGTGGAATATTACGTGATCAAAAAGATGGATATAAATAAACATGGTACCGCTGAAAACGTCATCTTGTCCCTCAAAAAACGAGCCGCCATACAGCCTCATCAGCCAAAAAAAGAAAAAAATTATAGCTCTCAAAATAAAGCGATGCAAAAATAATTATTTTTTATATAAAATATATTTTGTTGTATTAAAGCGCCAAAACATAAAAAAAGATATAAATGATGTATCGCTGTAATCGTACTGACCCAAAGAATAAAACTCCCTTATCAATTTTGCCACACGCGGAATGGTATAAACGCCCCACCTACAAGAAATTCATGAATTGCTGTTTTTTGTTCATTCTGCCTCCCAAAAATCGTAATAAAAAGTGATCACAAAAATGTCATGTGCCTGAAAATGGTACCAATAAAAATGTCAAGTCGTCCCACAAAAAACAAGACCTCACATGACTCTGTGGGTCAAAATATGGAAAAATTATAGCTCTCAAAATGTGGTGATGCAAAAACTATATTTTGCAATAAAAAACGTCTTTTAACGTGTGACAGCTGCCAAACATAAATCTCTGATATAAAAGCCCGCTATAAATAGTAAGGCTATGTGCACACGTTGCGGATTTCCTGTGGATCCGCAGCGTTTTTTACCGTTCAGAAACGCTGCAGACAAGTGATTTAGAGTACAATGTAAATCAATGGAAAAAAAAATGCTGTGCTAATGGTGCGGAAAACTCCGCACTGAAAACGCTGCGGGTTAAAAGAAGGAGCATGTCATTGTTATTTGTGCGGATCTGCAGCGTTTCTGCACCCAGTGACTTGCATTGAGTCGGGCACATCCGCAGCAAAACTGCAGATCTGCGGTTTTCCTGTGAGAAACGCTGCAGATCGGAAGGGGGGGAAGAGCGCGTGGGCAGAGTGTGGGCGGTGCGTGGGCAGAGACTGTGTGTATGCGGGGAAGATGCGTGTGTCTGTGTGCGGGTGTTTGTGGTGGTCTGCGGGGGTTTGCGGGGATAGCGAGCTGTCGGGCATCTGTGGGGGGTCTGTGCCGGGCTGCAGGGGTCTGTGCCAGGCTGCGAGGGGCTGTGCCGGGCTGCAGGGATCTGCGCCGGGCTGCAGGGGTCTGCACCAGGCTGCGGGGGATCTGCGCCAGGCTGCGGGGATCTGCGCCAGGCTGCGGGGATCTGCGCCGGGCTGCGGGGAGTCTTTATCGGGCTGTGGGGGGTTTCTGCCGGACTGCGGGGGGTCTGTGCCGGGCTGCGGGGGTCTTTGCCGGGCTGTATGCGGTCTGCGCTGGGCTGTGGGGGGGTCTGCTGGGCTGCGGGGGTCTGTGCCAAGCTGCGAGGGTCTGTGCCGGGCTGCGGGGGTCTGCGCCAGGCTGCAGGGATCTGCGCCGGGCTGCGGGGGTCTGTGCCAGGCTGCGAGGGTCTGTGCCGGGCTGCGGGGGTCTGCGCCAGGCTGCGGGGGATCTGCGCCGGGCTGCGGGGAGTCTTTGTCGGGCTGTGGGGGATCTGCGCCGGGCTGCGGGGAGTCTTTGTCGGGCTGTGGGGGGTCTGCGCCGGGCTGCGGGGGCCTTTGCCGGGCTGTGGGCGGTCTGCGCCGGGCTGTGGGGGGTCTGCGGTGGGCTGTCGGGGGTCCTTGGGGGTGTGTGCGCGTGCAGGCATCGTCTGATGGGACTACAATCTCATCGAGCGATGCCTGCTAAAAATGACAGTGATTGACACATTAGCCAATGATGGGACAGTAGTAGTCCCATTATCCAGCTAATGTGTTGAATGTAAAGAAAAAAAAAACACGAACATACTACATACATACAGCATACATACTACATACATACATACATACATACAACATATTACATGCATACAACATACTGCATACATACAACATACATACATACTACAAGCATACTACATACATACAACATACATACTGCATACAATACATTTATACATTACATACATATAGACATACAGTACATATAACAGAGTACATATTCACCATCACTTGTCACTTTGTTCCCCGAAGCCAGTGTCACCTGTAAAAAATATTAAAATAACAAACAAACAATGTACTCCCTGATCCGCAGAAATCCACGAGTGTCCCACGACGATCTCCCGTGGAGAACAGCAGCATCAGCTGATGCGACTGCTCTCTAGGGGCTCCAAGAATACAATGACAGGAGGAAGGTATCCTGAGTGGGTCTCAGAGACCTTAAAAAAACAAAGGTGATCTCCCCGGTTCCAGAATCGGAATGGAGTCTTGGCTATTACTCTCAGTTGTTTCTGGTATCCAAACCATCAGGCGAGGCCCGTGTTATTATAAACCTGAAGGGACTGAATCAACACGTAAAATACCGCAAGTTCAAGATGGAGTCCGTAGGATCAGCTATTGCTCTAGTCGGGCCTCATTTCTTCATGTCGACCATTGACTTGAAGGATGCCTATTTCCATATCCCAATCCATCCGTGACCCAGGAAATATCTCAGGTTTGCGGTACAGGGGAGTCGTCGGATGGAGCACTATCAGTTCAGCATTCTCCCATTTGGAATCTCCTCAGCGCCGTGAGTCTTCTCCAAAATCATTGCAGAGGTAGTGCCATTTATCTGGAGACAAGGTGTCTGTATAATGCCCTATCTGGACGATCTACTGATAGTAGCTTCTGCTGAGACAGTCCTGAAATCCCATGTGTCGGTCACCCTAGAGATACTAAGGTCTCTGGGATGGATCTCAAACCTGAAAAAATCTCAGCTACAACCCTCCAAGACCAGAACATTTCTGGGAGTACTACTAAATTCTGCAAGGCAGATTTCCTTTCTTCCGGATGACCACCGTCTAACATTAAGGCTATGTGCACACGTTGCAGATTTGCCTGTGGAATTTTCTGTGCAGATTCTGAATTTCTTGGCAGAAAACGCAGGTCAGAATCTGCGCCTTTTTTTGGTCTGTGCACACGTTGCAGATTTTTGTGCGGATTTCTTCCTTTTTTTTACACCTGCAGATTTCTATTATGGAGTGGGTGCAGAAACACAGCAGAACTGCACAAAGGAAGTGACATGCTCCTTTTTTGAATCTCCTGCGTTTTCAGTGCAGATTTTTCTGCACCATTAGCACAGCATTTTTTTTTGCCATTGATTTACATTGTACTATAAATCACTTGCAGATCTGCAGCATTTCTGCGCGGAAAAAAAAGCTGCAGTTCTGCAGGAAATCTGCAACATGTGCACATAGCTTAATAGCAAAGGTCAAAAGGTTCAGGGAGATGAGGTCTCCTACACTCTGGGAAGGCATGTCGTTCTTAGGGTATGTTCACACGTTCCTGATTTCCATCCTTTTTTTTTTCAGGACTGTTTTTTAAAAAACCTTAAAAACCTTTTTTTGGTCCTTTTTTTGTCCTTTTTTTATGCGTTTTTTGATGCGTTTTTTGATGCGTTTTTTGATCCTTTTTTTGATCCTTTTTTTATGCAGTTTTCTATGCAGAGTCTGTGTGTTTTCTAGGAAGTTTTTTAGGGTTAAAATGGCTGAAAATACCCTAACCCTACCCCTAACCCTACCCCTAACCCTACCCCTAACCCTACCCCTAACCCTATTCTAACCTTAGTGGAAAAAAAAAAAAATTCTTAATTTTTTTTTATTGTCCCTACCTATGGGGGTGACAAAGGGGGGGGGGGGGGGTGTCATTTACTATTTTTTTTTATTTTGATCACTGAGATAGATTATATCTCAGTGATCAAAATGCACTTTGGAACGAATCTGCCGGCCGGCAGATTCGGCGGGCGCACTGCGCATGCGCCCGCCATTTTGCAAGATGGCGGCGCCCAGGGAGAAGACGGCCGGACGGACGCCGGGTAAGTATAAGGGGGGGAGATTAGGGCACGGGGGGGCATCGGAGCACGGGGCGGTGAGAATGGAGCACGGGGGGCGGGATCGGAGCACGGGGGGGCAGCCACACTCCGCCCACGCACTTCCGCCCGCTTCCCCGCACTTCCTGCTGCAGCGGTTCTGCACCACAAACCGCAGTAAAACCCGCAGATATTTTTTTCATCTGCGGGTTTTACTGCGGGTTTGACCTCACAATGGAGGTCAATGGGTGCAGAACCGCTGCGGCTCCGAAAAAAGAAGTGACATGGTACTTCTTTTTTCCCGCAGCTATTCAGCGCGGCTTTTTTTTTTTTTTTTTTTCGCATTGTGGGCACAGCAGTTCCTGTTTTCCATAGGTTACAATGTAATGTACCCTGCATGGAAAATGGCTGCGGACCCGCAGCGGGAAAATCGCGGCAATTCCGCATGAAAAAAAGGATCGTGTGAACATGGCCTTAGGCTCAATGACAGCCTGTATACAGTCGGTAGCTTGGCCTGTATACAATCGGTAGCTTGGACACAAGCCCACTCCAGAGTCCTCCAAGATCACATTTTAGACAACTGAAACCATCATCCTGGCACCCTGAACAGAAGGATACACACGCCAGGTCAGGTGAAAGCCTCCTTGGCATGGTGGATAAATTTCAAAAATCTCCACAAAGGCGTAAGCTGGACTCAGATTCCGCTGATTACGATTACATTGGATGCCAGCAGGAGAGGCAGGGGAGCCATGGTAAATCATGTTCCGTTCCAAGGACTCTGGGACCAGACAATAAGCAGAAAGTCGTCAAATTTCAGAGAACTGAAAGCTGTGGAAGAAGCCCTTCTGGTAGCAAGTCGCCAGATATATGGTCAGCACATCTAAATATATTCGGACAACATGACCACAGTTGCTCATATCAAGCACCAAGGCAGCACAAGGTTCAAAAGCCTAAAGAGGGTTTCTGCCCGAATATTCTGTTGTGCCGAGAAAAACCTACTGTTGCTGACAGCAGTCCTCCTAAAAGGCTCTTCCAACATCCAGGCGGATTATCTAAGTCGCCAAGACATCCACCCTGGGGAATGGAGTCTAAACGATCAGAGCTTCAAAATACTAATAGACAGGTGGGGACTACCGGAAATCGATCTTTTCGCTTCTCACCAAAACGCGAAGGTCAAAACCTTGTTCACCTTAAACTCCAGAGACAATTCCAGGAGAGTAGATGCCCTAGTCCAGAGTTGGAATTTTCACCTGGCCTATGCTTTCCAACTGATTCCGATTCTGGCAAAAGTTTTATGAAAAATTCGAGAAGACCGAACCCCAACTATCTTGGTAGCCCGTTATGGCCCAAAAGGAGTTGGTTCAAATTGAACATCCAACTACAAGCGGATGGTCCGATCCCTTTACCAATAAAAATCGACCTCCTCTCCCAGGGGCCCATTCTCCACTCAGATCCTCAGAGGTGGAATTTAGCGGCATGGCTACTGAAGCCCAGGTATTGAAAGCTAAAGGGTTGTCAGACCCAGTGATAGCTACCCTACCCTGCAGAGATCCAGGAATCCAGTAACCAATGCCATCTACTATAAGATCTGGAAATTATTTTCATCCTTCTGTTCTGTCTACCTGATCTACTGGTTCCACTTTTCCCAAATATATCAAGAATTCTGGTTTTTTTACAAAAGGGTTAGAGATCGGCCTTAAACCTAGCACCCTGAAAGTCCAGGTCTCTGCTCTCAGCTCTGTTTTTGACCAGGATCTAGCAGGTCATCGCTGGATCAAGAGATTCATGACATCAGCAGTCAGGATGAATCCCAAGAGACAGATTGTGGTTCCCTCATGGGACCTTAACTTAGTACTCCAAGGTCTCACAGGTCCAGCCTTTAAACCCTTGTTTTCCTGTTCTCCTCAAAACCTTGCATACAAGACGGCTTTCTTGGTGGCCATAACTATGGCTAGGAGAGTAGGAGAATTGCAAGCCTTATCAATAAGAGAGCCCTATCTATTAAATAGAAATGACTCAATAGACCTACGTCTTGATCCATCTTTCCTTCCAAAGGTAGTCTCTGAATTCCACCATTCCCAAGAGATCATTCTACCATCATTTTGCCAAGAATCTGAAAACTAGAAAGAGAGAAAATTCCACACTGTTGATGTGTGGCGCATGGTCCTACATTACTTAGAACAAACCCGTTCTTGTAGAATTGATCAGAACCTGTTTGTCCACCTCCCAGGGCAAAATAAAGGGAAGAGGGTGCCTAAAAGCACCATCTCTAATTTGATTAAAAGAGCTATAACAGAAGCATATCTTGCCCAAAATAAGTCAACCTCAGTGGGGGTTTAAAGCCCACTCAACCAGATCCACTTCAGTTTCCTCGGCAGAAAAAGCAGGTGCATCTGCAGATCAGATCTGCAGGGTAGCAACATGGTCCTCACTACATACTTTTTCCAAGCATTATAGACTGGACGTATTGTCCAATAGGGACTTAATTTTTGGCTGAAAAGTACTCCAGCCCGTTGTCCCTCCCTAGCGCCAAATTAGTTGGTATTCCTCCATATGCCATCGTGGAAGGTGACTAGAGAAAATAGAATTAGACTTACTGGTAATTCGGTTTCTAGGAACCTTCCACGAAGGCGCTAATTCCCCCCCTTTATTCCTGGATAAAATCTGGGATTCAGAAGGTAAACCAGTGCTATGGTCTCAGTTTTAAGTCACTGGCAAGTGGGAGGTGGGAGAGCCTTTTAACCTCTCTGTGTTTCCTGTTCCCTATCAGGACAAAGAGGCAACCTCCATATGCCGTTGTGGAAGGTTCCTAGAAACTGAATTACCGGTAAGTCTAATTCTATTTTTTCCTTCCAGATTGCTTTTGTTCTCGTGAAGTACCTGAAGGGTTAATAAACTTTTTGAATGTGGTTTTATGCACCTTGATGGGTGAAGTATTTAGAATGGTGTCACTTTTGGGTATTTTCTGTCATATTGACCCCCCAATGTCGCTTCAAATGTGAGGTGGTCCCTAAACAAATTGGTTTTGTAAAAAAATGTTTTGAAAAATGAGAAATCGCGGGTCAACTTTTATCACACATAACGTCCTAACAAACAAAAATGTTGTTTCCAAAATTGTGCTGATGTAAAGTAGACATGTGGGAAATATTATTTATTAACGATTTTATGTGACTTAACTCTCTGATTTAAGGGCATACAAATTCAAAGTTTGAAAATTACTACATGTTTGACATATTTCTGTTTTTTTTCATAAATAAACGCAAGTCATGTCTAAGAGTATTTACCACTAACATGAAGTACAATATGTCACGAAGAAACAGTCTCAGAATCACCAGGATCTGTTGACGCATTCCAGAGTTTTAACCACATAAAGTGACAGTGATCTGAATTGTAAAAATTTGCCTGGTCATTAAGCAGCAAATTGGCTCTGTCACTAAGGGGTTAAAATGAGTTAACACCAATCATGTGCTAATGTGTCAGAGTATTATATTGCCATACCTATAAGTACACATGGAGAATGCTGCAATTCATGGAACTATCGATCATACAGCTCCCACCATGCAGTTCAGAAACGTTCTTATTTTCAGCAAAAATTCGCACAGCACATCTTTTTTCTCTGTTTTAAAGAAACCCTTTTTAAAAGAGCTTACTTTTACGGTGTACATTTTCAGTAAAGGTGTTATCCACTACTAGGACAACCCCTTCTCAATCTGAATGTTTGCCCCTCGTTAAAATAACAACTTTTATACTCACGCGTGAGCACCGTTCCCGGGGATGACGTGAGATTGTTATGACACGTGAGCCCTACCCCCAATCAGCGCTGGCATTGCGGTCCCCGCCTTCAGCCGTATAGGTAATCAAGAGGAAATGATCTGCCAGCCACAGAATTGACGTCTTCTTGATTAATTGTACCACTGAAGTCGGGGATCTGACACTAGTACTGATTTCAGCGTGACAACCTCGGGAACGCGAGTACTGACACCGCTGTAACAGTGGCGGAATGGGGAGTGAGTATGTGTATTTATTTTAATGGGGCAAACCTTCAGATTGAGAAGGGATTGACTAAGTAGTGGACACCCCTTTACATAATCTTGGTGATAATATGTTGTCTAGTGAATGATCCCTTTTGGCCTTACATCTACATCCTTCTTGATTAATGTTTTTCACAACTAGATGTTGATGGAGCACAAGTAAGCATTTTGATGGCCCCATAAGATGCTCCATAGAATGTGCCCCATATGCTGCTCCATAAAGGTTAATGGCCCCATAAGATGCTCCATAGAATAATATGCCCCATATGCTGCTGCGATTAAACATTTTTTTTTTTTATATGACATACTCGCCTCTCGTCGCTGTTGACTCAGGTGTCCTGAGCAGGTGGGGACACTGGTGCGCTATGGGGGGGCCAGGTGCCGGAGTCGCTTCTGGCTCAGGCCCCCGGCACTTGCGATATTCACCTGTCTCCGTTCCACCGCCGTGCGCCGCTGTGTCATCGGCCTCTCTGCACTGACTGTTCGGGCAGAAGGCGCGCATTAAACACGTCATCGCGCCCTCTGACCTGAGCGTCACAGCCAGAGGATGCGGAAGACATAGCCGGGTGGTAGAACAGGGACAGGTGAATATCACATGGCTCATCCTCCCCCGTCATACTAAACCTCCTGGCGCGGTCTCTGCACTTCCCTGCTTTGTCCCGGGGCCTGCAACTCCTTCCAGTTCTGAACGGCAACATGGTGCCGCTCATGAGCTCCACGCCTATGGGAGTGGAATTTCGTCCATATTCATTACTTTAATGAGCGGTACCACGTGACCGCTGAACAAAGGAAGAGCTGCCAGCGCCGGAGAGCGTCTGAGAAGTAGGTAGGTGCAGAGACCTGGAGGTGGTGAGTATGGTATGACAGTCGCCATCTTTTACTTGTCATCTTCTACTTACTTTTGACTTTGTTTGTTTTTCAGCATATCCTGAGCAACACCTATGTTGGATCTTGACTCTTTTAACTATCCAACTCCAATATTGTGACTTTATTTTCCATTGTGTACCTTTTTGTATTGTTTTGGGCATTTACTTTTTTGTTACTAGAGCCACAATTCCCAAATGCTAAACATAGTTTAACAGGTGAAATACTTTGCACTATCCTGATTTCAGTGTCCAGTATTCTAGTCTGTTGTGAAGATGTGTGTAGCAGTACCCAAATAACATGAGTGAAAAATATGTAGTTTGGTGTTAATTCGCCACTACAGAAATCTTGTGTGTGATCTTATCCTAAAGCTTGCAAAGATAACATTCTAGTTTTTAGTTTCTCTCTTACTCTCACTCTCCACAAAAACCTGTATTCTCAGAATTATGTCAAGACTACAGTCACGATCTATGGCTATAGTGTTAGCAGTAATGTATTCAACATGAAAATACAACAAGTAGGTGGAACAATGCCCCAGTACTACTGAATGGTGTCATAATACACACATATTGTTGACATCATTAATGAGGGTAACTTGGAAAGTTGACCGTAAACAAATTTATAATTGACAGCAGGTCTGTGCCGTTCTATCACCTTTTCATCTCATGAGTTGCACTTGTTAAAACACCTGAAATTAGAGCTGACACCGTGAGCTTGTTGGAGAATGCCCTACCTCCAAAGTACAGTGCTGTGCAAATTAATTGGGACAATGCAAAAAAACACATTTTTGTTTTAATTATATTTATTTAATAATAAAATGTTATAATGCACTGTTACATACTAATTCTGAAAACCTTTTTCTTCTGGCTAGTTGACCAATATTTATTTATTATATATTAAAACTGGTTTGAATCACTGACTGGTAACCAACTTAAGATTTTACTGAAAAAATGCTTTGTCCCAAATAATTTGCACTGCACTGTACCTATTGGAAATTGCCATCATTTGCCCTCTATTACCAAACTGCCCTCTTCATCCTTTAACCCACCTCTTCCCCATCCCCGAAAATGCTGCATCTTTGACACAATATATCCAGGGATTATATATGTCCGGGACCCCTGCATGCTTGCTTCTCTGAACTACATCCAACTGGACTGTTGTATGTTTTCTCCCAATAAGTTCCCTAAATAGAGTATGAATTTTGCTGAAGAAAGACATAGGGATCCAAACAGGGGCATTATGTAGAAAGTAAAGGAGTTGCGGCATCTGAAACATTTTGATTACATTGGCTCTACCAACCACTGACTGTGGAAGGCGACCCCAGGTATTAATCTTCATCCTAAATTGGACAAGATGGTCATCTACATTAAGAGCATAATAATCTAGTGGTCTACTGCTCACAACTATCTCAAATACTTAAATCTATCAACAATGGGAATTTGTATTTGTGAAACAGGGAACCCCAATGGTAGAGGGTCTACTGGCATCCAAACTGATTTAGTCTAATTAATAAGAAGTTCAAAGCTCTTACGGAACTCCACAACTATATTTGTTGCTGGAATAGTAGTTGAAGATTCAACATCCCCCATATATAGAAGTTATCTGCAAAGAAAGATACTCGTTGATCTATGGAACCACATTTAAAGCCTGTAATTTCACTGGATGAATGCAATAAAGATGCCGAAAATGGTAGTGGACAGAGATGTCATTTCTGGTTGGTGCTTCTTCCCAAGTCAAAAGGTTCATTATACAATCATTCACCCAAATTGTTGCCATCGCTGACATGTATAACAGCTTAACCAGGGTGATGACCCTGAAAAAAAGCCCATTTTAACCAAAACCCCATAGGAAATTCCATTCAATGCTATCAAAAGCTCTGGCAGCACTGAGAATGGGCTGTCCGGCTCTTTTGTGTTGGATTAACAGTGTTTGATTCTCATGGATCACTGTTGTGACTGCAAGCCTTAATCATTTGGCCAATACTTGTTATTGGCTAAACGTCTATTGGAAGAAGAGGTAAGGTTTCTCCTTGTGGACATACATATATGCTAGCCACCTTAGGGAGAGACCCAAGTTGGGCTAAATGTAGCGGGACGAAAGAGACCGAAAAGCCCTCTACTTAAAGGAAATACATAGTGGATGCTTTCCTGAAACGGAAAGTACTTGCAAGCAGCATAATACAAAGAATAGCAGGTTTACCCAGAATCCTTTGCAGTAGGTGGAGCTATGCAAATCATCTCTTTCCACCCCAGTCTAATCCACAGCGCTTGGAACCGCCAAGCGTGCAATGCTGCGGATTAGTTTCTAAATTTACACAGCCAACCAATTCCTACCTGTGGACACATGTTTCGGGCTTTAGGCCCTCATCAGCACAGGGCTGGAATTGGTTGGCTGTATGGAGTGGGGCTCGGTGAGCAAGCGATACATATATGCTAGCCACCTTAGGGAGAGACCCAAGTTGGGCTAAATGTAGCGGGACAAAAGAGACCGAAAAGCCCTCTACTTAAAGGAAATACATAGTGGATGCTTTCCTGAAACGGAAAGTACTTGTAAGCAGCATAATACAAATAATAGCAGGTGTACCTGCTATTCTTTGTATTATGCTGCTTGCAAGTACTTTCCGTTTCAGGAAAGCATCCACTATGTATTTCCTTGTGGAGAGTGACATACCAACTGTGGCTTGGCAAGGCAAAGAGGCTTTACAAAAAGTGGAATATTACGTGATCAAAAAGATGGATATAAATAAACATGGTACCGCTGAAAACGTCATCTTGTCCCTCAAAAAACGAGCCGCCATACAGCCTCATCAGCCAAAAAAAGAAAAAAATTATAGCTCTCAAAATAAAGCGATGCAAAAATAATTATTTTTTATATAAAATATATTTTGTTGTATTAAAGCGCCAAAACATAAAAAAAGATATAAATGATGTATCGCTGTAATCGTACTGACCCAAAGAATAAAACTCCCTTATCAATTTTGCCACACGCGGAATGGTATAAACGCCCCACCTACAAGAAATTCATGAATTGCTGTTTTTTGTTCATTCTGCCTCCCAAAAATCGTAATAAAAAGTGATCACAAAAATGTCATGTGCCTGAAAATGGTACCAATAAAAATGTCAAGTCGTCCCACAAAAAACAAGACCTCACATGACTCTGTGGGTCAAAATATGGAAAAATTATAGCTCTCAAAATGTGGTGATGCAAAAACTATATTTTGCAATAAAAAAACGTCTTTTAACGTGTGACAGCTGCCAAACATAAATCTCTGATATAAAAGCCCGCTATAAATAGTAAGGCTATGTGCACACGTTGCGGATTTCCTGTGGATCCGCAGCGTTTTTTACCGTTCAGAAACGCTGCAGACAAGTGATTTAGAGTACAATGTAAATCAATGGAAAAAAAAATGCTGTGCTAATGGTGCGGAAAACTCCGCACTGAAAACGCTGCGGGTTAAAAGAAGGAGCATGTCATTGTTATTTGTGCGGATCTGCAGCGTTTCTGCACCCATTGACTTGCATTGAGTCGGGCACATCCGCAGCAAAACTGCAGATCTGCGGTTTTCCTGTGAGAAACGCTGCAGATCGGAAGGGGGGGAAGAGCGCGTGGGCAGAGTGTGGGCGGTGCGTGGGCAGAGACTGTGTGTATGCGGGGAAGATGCGTGTGTCTGTGTGCGGGTGTTTGTGGTGGTCTGCGGGGGTTTGCGGGGATAGCGAGCTGTCGGGCATCTGTGGGGGGTCTGTGCCGGGCTGCAGGGGTCTGTGCCAGGCTGCGAGGGGCTGTGCCGGGCTGCAGGGATCTGCGCCGGGCTGCAGGGGTCTGCACCAGGCTGCGGGGGATCTGCGCCAGGCTGCGGGGATCTGCGCCAGGCTGCGGGGATCTGCGCCGGGCTGCGGGGAGTCTTTATCGGGCTGTGGGGGGTTTCTGCCGGACTGCGGGGGGTCTGTGCCGGGCTGCGGGGGTCTTTGCCGGGCTGTATGCGGTCTGCGCTGGGCTGTGGGGGGGTCTGCTGGGCTGCGGGGGTCTGTGCCAAGCTGCGAGGGTCTGTGCCGGGCTGCGGGGGTCTGCGCCAGGCTGCAGGGATCTGCGCCGGGCTGCGGGGGTCTGTGCCAGGCTGCGAGGGTCTGTGCCGGGCTGCGGGGGTCTGCGCCAGGCTGCGGGGGATCTGCGCCGGGCTGCGGGGAGTCTTTGTCGGGCTGTGGGGGATCTGCGCCGGGCTGCGGGGAGTCTTTGTCGGGCTGTGGGGGGTCTGCGCCGGGCTGCGGGGGCCTTTGCCGGGCTGTGGGCGGTCTGCGCCGGGCTGTGGGGGGTCTGCGGTGGGCTGTCGGGGGTCCTTGGGGGTGTGTGCGCGTGCAGGCATCGTCTGATGGGACTACAATCTCATCGAGCGATGCCTGCTAAAAATGACAGTGATTGACACATTAGCCAATGATGGGACAGTAGTAGTCCCATTATCCAGCTAATGTGTTGAATGTAAAGAAAAAAAAAACACGAACATACTACATACATACAGCATACATACTACATACATACATACATACATACAACATATTACATGCATACAACATACTGCATACATACAACATACATACATACTACAAGCATACTACATACATACAACATACATACTGCATACAATACATTTATACATTACATACATATAGACATACAGTACATATAACAGAGTACATATTCACCATCACTTGTCACTTTGTTCCCCGAAGCCAGTGTCACCTGTAAAAAATATTAAAATAACAAACAAACAATGTACTCCCTGATCCGCAGAAATCCACGAGTGTCCCACGACGATCTCCCGTGGAGAACAGCAGCATCAGCTGATGCGACTGCTCTCTAGGGGCTCCAAGAATACAATGACAGGAGGAAGGTATCCTTCTGCACTGTATTCCTCCGCCCCTGTAAAAAAAAAGTCCCTAGTCTCACTTTTGGCATTGCTGTGTGAGAAAAGTTCCCACGCAGCTTTTGCCATAAAGTGAGACCAGTGAACTATAGTACCCTCTCAGTGATGCACTGCAGGAGCCATTGTCTCCTGTCAGTGTGTCACTGAGGGTCCTATAGAGCAGTGACATCACCCGATGTCACTGTTCTATAGGGGAGATCATCGTGGGATACTCATTATTAATTGGACTGCGTCGGACAGGGAGTATACGGTTTATTTTTTTACTTTTTTTTGCAGGCGCTGAAGTATGGTAAGAATGGTGAAATTAAGAATAATAAAATACTTTTTTCTGGCTGTCTTTTTTTAACTATTTCACTACTGTAGGAATAATAATGGATAGGCGTCTTATTGTTGCCTCTCCATTATTAACCCGGCTTAATGTCACCTTACAATAGCAAGGTGACATTAACCCCTTATTACCCCATATCCCACCGCTACACGGGAGTGGGAAGAGAGGGGCTTCGGCGCATCTTACAGATGCGCCATTACTGGGGCGGCTGCGGACTGGTATTTGTAGCTGGGGGGGACAATATCCATGGCCCCTCTCTAGGTTATAAATATCAGCCCGCAGCTGTCTGCATAGCCTTTCTGGCTATAAAATATAGGGGGACCCCACATCATTTTATTGCGGGTCCCCCTATTTGAATAGCCAGTAAAGGCTAGGCAGACAGCTGCGGGCTGATATTCATAGCCTGGGAGGGGCCATGAGTATTAACCCCTTCCCAGACTACAAATATTGGCCCCTGGCCGTCGGCTTTCCCCCTCTGGCGCAGAAAATTGTGTGGGAGCCCACGCCGTTTTTTCCCGTTTTTTTTCTTTATGTTCATTAATCAACATCGGCCTATCTATGGATATATCTATAGATATGTCTATAGACTAGATGGTGGCCGGATTCTAACGCATCGGGTATTCTAGAATATGTATGTATATAGCAGCCACATAGTATATAGCACAGCCCACGTAACACAGACAGCCATGTAGTAAATAGCATAGCCAAGTAGTATATAGCACAGCCACGTAGTATATAACATAGCCACGTAGTATATAACACAGCCCACGTAATATATAGCAGCCACGTAGTATATAACACAGCCCAAGTACTATGTAGCAGTGTGGGGGCACCATATGCCCGTTAAAAAAATAAAATAAAAAATAGTTAAATACTCACCTTTCGTCGTCCCCCGGATCCAGGCGAGGCATTCCAGGCGTGATGTTCCGGTCCCAAGAATGCATTGCGGTCTCGCGAGATGATGACGTAGCGGTCTCGTGAGAGCGCTACGTCATCATCTTGCGAGACTGCAATGCATGGCCCTGAGCATCGCAAGGAGCGGGAAAGGCCCCGGAAGGTGAGTATATCACAATTTTTTTTTTTCATTATTTTTAACATTAGATCTTTTTACTATTGATGCTGCATAGGCAGGATCAATAGTAAAAAGTTTGTCACACAGTGTTAATAGCAGCGTTAACAGCGTTATGCCGCGGTGTAGCGCAGTCGGTTTAACGGACTGCTACAACGCCATGTGGGCGGCGGTCGCTGACGGGGGGGGGGGGGGGGGGAGTATGGAGCAGGCACTGACGGCAGGGGAGTAGGGAGCTGCCATTTCACGGCCGGACTGTGCCCGTCGCTGATTAGTCCGTGACAGACAGACAGAATGACGGAAGTGACCCTTAGACAATTATATAGTAGATACATAGATGTTTCTATCCATATATCTATCTGGCTAATTTCACACGTCAGGTTTTTGCCGTCGGGCACAATCCGGCGAGTTTTGAAAAAAAGCGATCCTTTTTTTCTGCTGGATCCGTTTTTTCTCATAGAGTTGTATTAGCGCCGGATTGCTCCTGATGGCCACACGTTTCATTCGTTTTTTGCCGGATCCGTCTAAAAAGCTGTTTCTACCTGACGGAAAACACATACAGAGGAACAGTTTTTCTATCTGGTGAAAAAACGCACAGCGACACATCCGGCGAAAAACATATGAAACTGAGATGTTAAATGATGAATCCGGCCTCCGAATCTGTTTTTTTCATGCATGTTTCCATTAAAATCATGCACATTTTCCGTTCGCTCTCTCTTTTTTTAAAAAAAAAAAAAACAGGATCAGTTGCATCAGTTTTTCACTATTTGCAATGGATCAGTTTTTTCGAAAATTTGCCGGATCCTGCCTGACAGGAAACAAACTGATGTGTGAAAGTAGCCTAACTATACATATAGCTATCTACATCTATCCATCTCATTCCTTCTATCTATCTATCTCAGGCCGGCGTCACACTTGGCGGAGGAAAATACGGTCGGTTTTTTTACTGGCGCAATACGCAGAAATGTTCCCAAAACAGTGTTCTGTATGTAATCCGTTGGCAAGACCTTCATTGGCGGAATTTTTGCGCAATACGCTGACAAACGCATCATGCTGCGATTTTCTACACCCGTAAAATGCAGCTGCAAAATATACGGCAGATAGGAGCTGCCCCATAGAGAATCATTGGTCCATGTGCAATGCGTTGTTTTTGCGCCTCTCATACGTCCGTAAAACTCTCTAGTGTGACGCCAGCCTCATTCCTTCTATCTATCTATCTCATTCTTTCTATCTGTCTGTCTATCTGTGTGTAATGGATTGTGGGTTGGACAAATGTAAAAGAAGAGGTTGGACAAGAAATGACATAAAAAATCTTTTTTGTTGTTGTCAATAATAGATCTTTATTTAGCTTTCAAAAATGCATACAAAAATGCATACAAATCCGCATTGGAAAAAAACGCAGCAAAAACGCAACAAAACCGCACCTGCATTTTCTGGCAAGAGAGGGAAGAATCTGCAGCAGAAATTCCTAAAGCCGGAAACGTCCCTTCAGGCTTTCTCGCCGGACAGAAAAAACGTTGCAGGAGACGTTTTTTGTGTCCGGCAAAAAAGCCTGAAGGGATGGATCCGGCACAAAACGGATGAAACGCATTTTCTTCAGGCACAATCCGGCAGTAATACAACTCTATGGGGAAAAAACGGATCAGGCGTAACTAAAAAACTGATCCAGATTGTGCCTGAAACTGCCGGATTGTGCCTGAAACAAAAAACCTGATGTGTGAAAGCAGCCTAATGCACCAGCGGTATTTCAGAATTTCATTAATCATGTTTTTTCGGATTTCATTGGGTGCTTCATGGTGAGGTATCTGGATGATATCCTTATATCTGCTGATAAAATGAAACATATGGGTCATCTCTATGCTGTCCTCCAGAGGCTCAGGGAGAACTCTCTCTATGCTAAACTGGAAAAGTGTTCATTTTTTGTGCAAGAATTATCCTTTCTGGGGTTTATTTGTCTGCTGAGGGGTTTCGCATGGACCCTGGAAAGGTAAAGGCTATTATTGATTGGGTGTAACCCAAAGATCTCAAGGGTCTTCAGAGATTTGGGGGTTTTGCCAATTACTGTAGAAAATTCATCAAGGGTTTTCACAGGTGGTTAAACCCCTTACTGATTTAACTCGTAAGGGGGCTGATATAAATGCTACTAAAGCTGGAGCTGACCAATTTTTTTTATTGGTCAGCTCCAGCTTTAGCAGCATTTTCTTCTTTATAAGAATGTTTCATGTCTACTCCGGTACTGATTCAACCTAATCTGTCTAAGCCATTTATCGTGGAGGTGGGGCCGCTACCCAATTTAAGACCCTGTGCCTTCTTTTCTAAAAAGTTTCTTCCTCTGCGAAAAGGAATTACGATGTGGGTAACCGGGAGTTACTAGCCATTAAATTGGCTTTTGAAGAATGGAGGCATTTTTTGGAGGGGGCTGTCCATCGAATTATGGTCATCACGGACCACAAGAACCTGTCTTATATTGAGTCAGCCAAATGTTTAACCCCGAGCTAGGCAAGGTGATCACTTTTTTATTTTTTCGATTTCAGTTTTCCATCACTTTTAGACCTGGTTCCAAGAATGTGAAGACGGATGCCTTATCCTGCAGCTTGGATCCAATATCTCCTCCTGAACCTGCAGCATGCTCAGCTAGCAGTGCCCTAAGTGAGGTCACTGGGTTCATCAGCTATGAACTACGATGAACTTTCTCATGGCAGCTCAGCGCTAGTCACTGCAGAAGCGATTGCGCTCCTATGTCAGTGTGAGGCGGCAGGCGGGGAGAGCATTCACTGGTGTTACTGCTCTCCAAGTTATCCAGATCGACGTGGGACAGTATGGATTATTGTCACGTTGGACAGGTGAGAGATATGGTTGTTTTAATATTTTTCTTTTCCTGTGGACGTGGGCATTGGTGGATTAGGCATAAAGGTGAGTATAACTGTGCTTTTTTATTTCAAGTTAAGGTGTCTGTGTCATTATTTCAAATAAAGGATTATTTTCTGGCTATTTTCATTTCTACAATCTAACTATGAGGTTAGTATTGGGGGCATCTTATAGATGCCTCTCCATTACAAACTTCTGGCGGCTGACATCAAGCCTAGAGAACAGCTGACATCAACCTCACAATTACTACCCCACTTGCCACCGCACCAGGGCAAGTGGGAAGAGCCGGGCAAAGCAACATGTTTGGCGATTCTAATGTGCGCCTTTTCTTGAGAGGCTGCGGGCTGTTACTTTTACGCTGGGGGGCAATATTCATGAACCCTTATCAGTCTGAGAATAACAGCCCCAGATGTTTGCTTTAGCTTGGCTGATTGTCAAAAATGGGGGGGACTCCATGACTTTTTTTCCTTATTTATTTCATTAATGTTGAAAAACTGTTAGGGACCCCTCTGTTTTTGATAACCAACCATGATAAAGCTGAGGGTTGCAACCCACAGCTGTCAGTTTTGCCTTTGCTGGTTATCAAAAATTGAAGAGACCCCCCCACATCATTTTTTATTTATGTACAGCACAAGCGCCTGCTGATGAATACTCCCATCAGCGGCGCCTGCTCTTTCTGTTATCGGGGACAAGAGGCGTAGCTGATGAGAGTAGTATTATCTCATCAGCCCGATGCCTGTGACCGGCGGTAACCTTTTTACCGCCTGTCACAGCTGCTGGCTCATGCTGTCATCTGACAGCGTGTGGCCCACTGACCGACAGTAATGATTTTACTGCTGATCAGAGCCACCGGTGTTTCTTGTGCAGATGACAGTGTATGAAACACCCGATGTTGGGGGTGCTGAACCTGAACAGGTAACACATGTACATGTATTTAGCTAATGTAAAAAAAAATGGGGTGGGGCCCCCCTATTTTTAATAACCAGCTAAGGGAAAGCAGGCAGCTGTGAGCTGGTCTTATTATACTGGGAAGGGCCCAATAACCATGGAGCTTCCGAGACCATAGACATCAACTCACCCTAAAAAAATGACTTGGGGGTCCCTCCTATTTTTAATAATCTGCAAAGGCTAAACGGACAGCTGCGGGCTTATATTAATAAGCTTGGAAAGGCCAAAAATAATGGCCCCTTCTTAGCGTTATAAGACTATCCTTCAACTGATATGGCACATCCATTAAATGTGCCAATTCTGGCACTTAACCTCGGCTCTTCCCGATTGTCCTGGTGCTGTGGCAGTCGGGTTAATGGGATTGTGGGTAATGACAACAGCTGTCAATGACATCAAGCCCTGGGGTTAGTAAAGGAAAGGTGTATGCTAGACACCCGCGTTACTAACCCCATAGTTAAAAGAAATAGAGACACACATGAAAGTCCTTTATTTCTAAAATGCACTCCTCGACAATTTCCCTCTTTCACCTATTTATTAAAAATAAAAAAAATCCACGCTAGTCCGACATAATCCACAGAGGTCCCATGGCAATCCCAGTCTTCTTCCAGTGTCCAGAGACCGAAGCTCCATAGACTGGAGCAGCAGCCACTGCTAGTTCTCACATTGCACTCTGCGAAAACCCAGCTACTGTGAAGATTGGTTACGTCAGTCAAGGTCACCGAAGTTCGTAGCCACCAATTCTCACAAGGTCAGTGCAAGAGCCAAAATGATAAGCAGTGAAGTCACCATGGTAACGGTTACCGCTCCTCGTTCCGGCTTTCGCGGTGACATGACCGCTCACACATCATTCCAGCTCTCGCACTGTGTAGAGTGAAACATGGCAGCTGTGATCTGCGGCAACCTTACTGATGTCTTTCTCCTCACAACAGCCGAGTTCTTGTGGAGCACAGCGTAAGAACCGACAGTGGCTGCTGCTCCAGTGAATGGAGCTACATTGTCTGAACGGAGCTCCATACAGTGAGTGAAGAAGACTGGGATTGTTGTGGGACCTCCATTTGGACTACGGCAGACCGGTGTAGATTATTTTTATTTTAATAAATGGGTGAAAGAGGGAAATTGTCAGGGAGTGATTTTTATAAATAAAGGACTTTTGTGTTTATTTCTTTTGACTACGGGGTTAGTAGTGGAGGTGTCTGATAGATGCCTCTCCATTACTAACCCCAGGGCTTGATGTCCTTGACAGCTGCTGAAATCAAACCCATTACCCCGATTGCCACCGCACTAGAGAAATCAGGAAGAGATGAGGATAAGCACCAGAATTGCATCTAATGGATTTGTCATTTCAAGGGCGGCTTAGAGCTGACTGTATCAAGCTGGGAAGGGGCCAATCTCCATGGACCGTCCCAGCATATTAATATCAGCCAGTAGCTGTCTGCTTAGTCTTTGCTGGTTATTAAATATAGGGAGGACTCAATGTCATTTTTTTTTTTGTTAGGGTCCCGCTTCTTTAACCCCTTAAGCCCCAAGGGTGGTTTGCACGTTAATGACCGGGCCAATTTTTACAATTCTGACCACTGTCCCTTTATGAGGTTATAACTCTGGAACGCTTCAACGGATCTTGGCGATTCTGACATTGTTTTCTCGTGACATATTGTACTTCATGATAGTGTTAAAATTTCTTCGATATAACTTGTGTTTATATGTGAAAAAAACGGAAATTTTGCGAAAATTTAGAAAATTTTGCAATTTTCCAACTTTGAATTTTTTTGCCCTTAAATCACAGAGATATGTCATGTAATATAATTAATAAGTAACATTTCCCACATGTCTACTTTATATCAGCACAATTTTGGAACTAACATTTTTTTTTGTTAGGGAGTTATAAGGGTTAAAAGTTGACCAGCAATTTCTCATTTTTACAACACCAATATTTTGTAGGGACCACATCACATTTGAAGTCATTTTGAGGGGTCTATATGATAGAAAATAACCAAGTGTGACACCAATCTGAAAACTGCACCCCTCAAGGTGCTCAAAACCACATTCAAGAAGTTTATTAACCCTTTAGGTGTTTTACAGGAATTTTTGGAATGTTTAAAAAAAAATGAACTTTTAACTTTTTTTCACAAAAAATTTAATTCAGCTCCAATTTGTTTTATTTTCCCACGGGTAAGAGAAGAAATTGGACCCCAAAAGTTGTTGTGCCATTTGTTCTGAGTATGCCGATACCCCACATGTGGGGGTAAACCACTGTTTGGGCGCACGGCAGAGCTCTGAAGGGAAGGAGCGCCGTTTAACTTTTCAATGCAAAATTGACTGGAATTGAGATGGGACGCCATGTTGCGTTTGGAGAGCCTCTCATGTGCCTAAACATTGAAACTTCCCACAAGTGACACCATTTTGGAAAGTAGACCCCCTAAGGAACTTATCTAGATGTGTGGTGAGCACTTTACCCACCAAGTGCTTCACAGAAGTTTATAATGCAGAGCCGTAAAAATAAAAAATCATATTTTTTCATAAATATGAACTTTTAACCCCCAATTTTTATTTTCCCAAGGGTAAGAGAAGAAATTGGACCCCAAAAGTTGTTGTGCCATTTGTACTGAGTATGCCGATACCCCACATGTGGGGGTAAACCACTGTTTGGGCGCATGGCAGAGCTCGGAAGGGAAGGAGCGCTGTTTGACTTTTCAATGCAAAATTGACTGGAATTGAGATGGGACACCATGTCACGTTTGGAGAGCCCCTGATGGGCCTAAACATTGAAACCCCCCACAAGTAACACCATTTTGGAAAGTAGACCCCCTAAGGAACTTATCTAGCTGTGTTTTGACAGCTTTGAACCCCCAAGTGTTTCACTACAGTTTATAATGCAGAGCCGTGAAAATAAAAATTATTTTTTTTCCACAAAAATTTTTTTTTAGCCCCCAGTTTTGTATTTTCCCAAGGGTAACGGGAGACATTCAACCCCAAAAGTTGTTATCCAATTTGTCCGGAGTATGCTGATACCCCATATGTGGGGGGAACCACCGTTTGTGCGCATGGCAGAGCTCGGAAGGGAAAGAGCGCCATTTGGAATGCAGACTTAGATGGATTGGTCTGCAGGTATCACATTGCATTTGCAAAGCCCCTGATGTACCTAAACAGTAGAAACCCCCCAGAAGTGACACCATTTTGGAAACTAGACCCCCCCAAGGAACTTTTCTAGATGTGTTTTGACAGCTTTGAACCCCCAAGTGTTTCACTACAGTTTATAACGCAGTCGTGAAAATAAAAATTTATTTTTTTCCCACAAAAATGTTTTTTAGCCTCCCAAATTTTTATTTTCCCAAGGGTAACAAGCGAAATTGGACCCCAATAGTTGTCCAATTTGTCCTGAGTATGCTGATACCCCATATGTTGGGGTAAACTCCTTTTTGGGCGCACGGGAGAGCTCGGAAGGGAAGGACCACTGTTTTACTTTTTCAACGCAGAATTGGCTGGAATTGAGATCGGACGCCATGTCACGTTTGGAGAGCCCTGATGTTCCTAAACAGTGGAAACCCCCAATTCTAATTGAAACCCTATCCCAAACACACCCCTAACCCTAATCCCAACCGTAAATGTAATCAAAACCCTAACTTTAGCCCCAACCCTAACTTTAGCCCCAACCCTAACCCTAACTTTAGCCCCAACCCTAACTGTAGCCCCAACCCTAACTTTAGCCCCAACCCTAACTTTAGCCCCAACCCCAACCCTAGCCCCAACCCTAGCCCCCACCCTAGCCCCAACCCTAGCCCCTAACCCTAGCCCCCACCCTAGCCCCAACCCTAGCCCCTAACCCTAGCCCTAACCCTAATAGGAAAATGGAAATAAATACATTTTATTAATTTTTTATGGTTCCCTAACTAAGGGTTTTCTAGCGGATTTTTATGATTGGCAGCCGTCACACACTAAAAGACGCTTTTTATTGCAAAAAATATTTTTGGCGTTACCACATTTTGAGACCTATAATTTTTCCATATTTTGGTCCACAGAGTCATGTGAGGTCTTGTTTTTTGCGGGACGAGTTGACGTTTTTATTGGTACCATTTTCAGGCAGGTGACATTTTTTGATCACTTTTTATTCCGATTTTTGTGAGGCAGTATGACCAAAAACCAGCCCTCTGCTGGTTGTCCCTAGATCGTGGGAACTTTCCTAGAAAGCTCCCAGGCTCGAGTTCATATGAGGACAACCAGCAGAGGGCGCCTCACCGCAAATGCAGGTAAATATAGGTCATTGACCTACTTTACCTTCATTCCCCGGGGTTTTGCAGCCACGAACAACGTTGCATTAGCAAAGCTCGTGGCTGCAAAATATTTTAACCCCTTCAGATGGATTTACATCGTTGGACGTTACAGATCTTCGGAAGGTAAGGATATTGTTGGTTTATTATTTTGACTTTGTTACAGATCGAGGGTCTTCAGTGAGTGGATTGAGCGTAGAATAAATTATTACAACAACCTTTGTGATTTTTTCATTCAAATAATTTTTAATAATGTGTGTTTTTTTAACCCTTTACTACTATTGGATTAATAATGGATAGGTGTCATAATTGACGCCTCTCCATCATTAATTTGGCTTAATGTCACCTTACAATAGCAAGGTGGCCTTAACCCTTCATTACCCCATATCCCACCGCTACACGGGAATGGGAAGAGAGTGGCCAAGTGCCAGAATAGGCGCATCTTCCAGATGTGCCTTTTCTGGGGTGGCTGGGGGCAGATGTTTTTAGCCAGGGGGGGCCAATAACCGTGGACCCTCTCCAGGCTATTAATATCTGCCCTTAGTCACTGGCTTTACTACTCTGGCGGAGAAAATTGCGCGGGAGCCCAAGCCAATTTTTTCCGCCATTTAACCCTTTAATTTAGTAGCTAGAACGGCCAAATTTTCCATATACACACTACTAACATTAGTAGTGTGGAATATGCAAAAAAAAAAGGTGATATGAGATGGTTTACTGTATGTAAACCATGTCTCATATCATGTCGGGTTTAGAAAGGAGATAGCAAAAGCCGGCAATTGAATTACCTGCTTTAAAGCTATCTAGCGTTGTATGAAGTAATAATATATATACATATATGTGTCTAATGACATATATATATATATATATATATATATATATACTGTCTATATATATATATATATATATATATATATATATATATATATATATATATATATATATATAAAAAAAATTTTTTTAACACATAGATCCCTTGTATAGCCGTGTGTTGGTTTTGCAAGCCTGCGAGAAAAACACGCAGTACGGATGCCATACGGATTACATACGGAGGATGCCATGCGCAAAATACGCTGACACACCCTGCCTACGGAGGAGCTATGGACCACTTTTTTGGGGACTTTTCAGCGTATTACGGCCGTAATATACGGACCGTATTGTCTTACGCCATGTGTGACGCCGGCCTTACTGGGGAGGCATAACTTGGAGCTGGTGGAAGGTCCTATTAAAAAAAACCTCTTTTAAGATTTGCATAAAAAAATCTAAGAATACATCTGAGATATATGATATATAGCATGTCTGTAGATGTATATATGTATACACAAGATTTTGTGCTGAAAGAAAAAAAAAATAAATTGATCAAGATACATACAGTTTGTACAAAAATGCAACCTGCCAACCACAAGTAGAGAAACATTGCTAAATTTGCTTTTGTCGTTAAGGCCATGTATGCAGGGGAAGGGGTTATGTTTCTATGTTAAAAAATATTTGTGTAGGTTTAATATTTAATAAATTTGATTTATGTTTTTTTCTTTAGGTTCAGAGATCGTTTGATAAATTTTTTCGATCTGTGGTCACTGTGAATGAAAAGAAATACTGTTCCACTCTGTGGTAAGATTAGATTTTGTATATATTTATTACCCTTTCAAATTTTACATTTGATTTTTTTTCTACCTTGACATTTTTTTTAAAACATTGAATACACATCCTTTTGTTTTATGCGTTCTGTAAGACAACATTATCAAAGAAAGAAGTTTTTGTTTGTTTAGTTTTTTTTAATCTTTTTGATTAATGATTGACGATTAACACAAAAATGAATCCTTTAACTTTATGTGCAGTCTTTGTACTTGGATGATCATCCAGCTCCAGAATATGTTTTTGCTCATCACTTCAGATAGTGCAGTGGAAAAACTGCCAAAACTTGGAACAGTGTACTTTTGTGTAAAAAAAAAAAAAAAAATCATATTAACGGGATCATGCCATCAGAAAAATCTGTATTTACCTACAGCCATAGTGTTAATCTGCAGGTAAAACAGTTTTTTTTTATTTGGCAGTCAGTAAATGATTTTAAAGAAGGTCAGCAGATACGATTCACAGTTGACCCATTTTGCACCTGTCTATGTACAGTGAAACATAGAAGCTGTAGAGGTCAAATGTTTGATATATATATATATATATATATATATATATATATATATATATATATATATATATATATATATATATATATATATATATATATATATATACAGTACAGACCAAAAGTTTGGACACACCTTCTCATTTAAAGATTTTTCTGTATTTTCATGACTATGAAAATTGTACATTCACACTGAAGGCATGAAAACTATGCATTAACACATGTGGAATTATATACTTGACAAAAAAGTGTGAAACAACTGAAAATATGTCTTATATTGTAGGTTCTTCAAAGTAGCCACATTTTGCTTTGATGACTGCTTTGCACACTCTTGGCATTCTCTTGATGAGCTTCAAGAGGTAGTCACTGGGAATGGTCTTCCAACAATCTTGAAGGAGTTCCCAGAGATGCTTAGCACTTGTTGACCCTTTTGCCTTCACTCTGCGGTCCAGCTCACCCCAAACCATCTCAATTGGGTTCAGGTCTGGCCAGGTCCTATGGCGTAGCACCCCATCACTCTCCTTCTTGGTCAAATAGCCCTTACACAGCCTGGAGGTGTGTTTGGGGTCATTGTCCTGTTGAAAAATAAATGATGGTCCAACTAAACGCAAACGGGATGGAATAGCATGCCGCTGCAAGATGCTGTGGTAGCCATGCTGGTTCAGTATGCCTTCAATTTTAAATAAATCCCCAACAGCAAAGCACACCCACACCGTCACACCTCCTCCTCTATGCTTCACTGTGGGAACCAGGCATGTAGAGTCCATTTGTTCACCTTTTCTGTGTCGCACAAAGACACGGTGGTTGGAACCAAAGATCTCAAATTTGGACTCATCAGACCAAAGCACAGATTTCCACTTTTTTTCAAACAAGTCTCTTCTGCTTGTTGCCTGTCCTTATCAGTGGTTTCCTAGCAGCTATTTTACCATGAAGGCCTGCTGCACAAAGTCTCCTCTTAACAGTTGTTGTAGGGATGTGTCTGCTGCTAGAACTCTGTGTGGCATTGACCTGGTCTCTAATCTGAGCTGCTGTTAACCTGCGATTTCTGAGGCTGGTGACTCGGATAAACTTATCCTCAGAAGCAGAGGTGACTCTTGGTCTTCCTTTCCTGGGGCGGTCCTCATGTAAGCCAGTTTCTTTGTAGCGCTTGATGGTTTTTGCAACTGCACTTGGGGACAATTTCATAGTTTTCCCAATTTTTCGGACTGACTGACCTTCATTTCATAAAGTAATGATGGCCACTCATTTTTCTTAACTTAGAATTTGTATTATGACAAGAAAAAAGCAGCTAACAGTCTATTCAGTAGGACTATCAGCTGTGTATCCACCAGACTTCTGCTCAACAAAACTGATGGTCCCAACCCCATTTATAAGGCAAGAAATCCCACTCCCAACCCCATTTATAAGGCAAGAAATCCCACTTATTAAACCTGAAAGGGCACACATGTGAAGTGAAAACCATTTCCGGTAACTACCTCTTGAAGCTCATCAAGAGAATGCCAAGAGTGTGCAAAGCAGTCATCAAAGCAAAAGGTGGCTACTTTGAAGAACCTAGAATATAAGACATATTTTCAGTTGTTTCACTCTTTTTTGTTAAGCATATAATTCCACATGTGTTAATTCATAGTTTTGATGCCTTCAGTGTGAATTTACAATATTCATAGTCATAAAAATACAGAAGAATCTTTAAATGAGAAGGTGTGTCCAAACTTTTGGTCTGTACTGTATATATACATATATATAATTTTTTTTTTTTTTTTTTTTAATGAATTCCAATTGCAAAAATTATTTTAAAGACATAAGCATATGTATTTAACGCCTACATAACATTTGACGTAAGTCTACGTCATGATCTAGAAGGGGTTCCCACTAAATGACATAAATTTAAATCTTGATCATGCGGGCGCAAGCAGTGCCTGCACAATTGTCACCGAGAGCTCGGCGTAAGTGAAAGTTAAGCTTCGGCTGTCATTTGCAGGAGTAGTGCCCGAACCCCCCCCCCCCCGGGCCATTTAACCCCCTAAATCAGGGGTGTCAAAACGGCAGTCCTCAAGGGCTGCAAACAGGTAATGTTTTCAGGATTTCCTTGTACTGCACAGGTGATAATTTAATCACCTACACACATAATGATTACAGCACCTTGTGCAAAGCTAAGGAAATCTTGAAAACACGCATGGTTTCCGGCCCTCGAGGAATGCAGTTTGACACCCCTGCCCTAAATGCTGCGATCTATAGCGATCACAGCATTTAGAAGGCTGGGAAGGGGCTTCCTGTACCGTCTGATCGGTGCCTCTGTGAACTCATCGCAAGGGCCCGATCGTTGCCATGGATACTTGAGGTTGTTATGACTACCTCGGGTTAGCTAGCTGCAGCAAACCTGTGATGTTGGACCATGCTCACGGCATGGTCTAAGAGGCTCCTATCGGTTCAGCACTGACAGGTATAATGCATTGTGGTGCTGATGTATTGCAATGCATTATACTAGCTATCAGACTAATAAAAGTTAAGTAGAAACGTTTTTAAAAACATTTAAAATTTAAAAAAATCGTAAAATAAGCAAAATATTTAGAATTGAGAGTCCTCAGTGGTTGATACCTTTTAATGGCTAACTGAAAAGATGGTAACAAATTGCAAGCTTTCGAGACTACATACGTCTCTTCATCAGGCAAAGACTAAAACAAATTCTGAAGAATCACATATTTATGCACAACATAGTATAGAAAAAAAAAGACGGGAAAGAAAAAACCATGGATAAGCCAGGTGACATGAATCAGAATTACCATGGGTGATAAACAGTTATGTCCATAAATATTGGGCCAGCTCTTAGATAAGGATTGTTTTATTGTCCTGTGATTAGGGTCTCTGTTGTGATGACCCCACATGGTCTGAGGGGCAAGTTCCTTAGTTGATGTAAAAAGACATAAATCCATGCGACACATTCATTCCATCAGTGAGAGTGTCAAAGGTCGTCATCAGTTTATATTCCCAAACTCTTCTGTCTTTGCACAAGTAATTTCATGTCCATAATGTTGTGATTTGGGAGACAGAAATGTATTGCCACAGGTAGATCCATTCTTTTTTTCTCTTATTGTATGGCGATGAGAGTTCATCCTTGTTCTCAGTTTCTGCCCTGTTTCCCCCACATACAGACCCCCAGTTGGACATTTAGTACAAATAATTAGGTACACCACATTAGAAGTGACGCAGCTGAAAGTACCTGTTATCTTGTAGTCCTGATGTGAATTGGGGATCTTTATCTTGTCCGTGGTCATTATAAATGGACAGGTTTTACATTTTTTTTCTGGTTGAAAGGAAAGGTACCTGCAGCTGTTGGAGAGGATAGGGAGCTCTTGACAATGATGCTTCTTAGATTTGGGGGCTGCCTAAAACACAGTAGTGGGGGGTCTGGAAAAATGGATTGTAAGCGGGCATCTTTTTGCAGTAAAGGTTGTAATAAGCAAAACATTTTTAAAAATATTAAAGCAATATAAAATAGGTATATTTTATGTAAAAAAAGAAACAAATACACATTTGGTATTGTTGCTTCCAGAACGACCCAACCTATAAAACTCATACTACATAATTCCTTCAGTGAATTCCCGTAAACAAAAGTTAATAAAAAATATGGCAAAAAATATGCTTTTTCTTCATGCTGCCAAAAAAGTGTAATAAAACACAATCAAAAAGTTGAATGCCAAGTAATATCTAGTGCATTAGGAGAGCCTACGTCAAATTGTTGGTGACGTCCATTTTTCTTTTGGAAAAAAGAATTATTTGTGTCAGGTAAATTTATAGGGATTGCATTAGTGTATTGAACATCTAAAAAAATTTTATACAAACTTTTTTTTTTTCTTTTATCTGATTTTCTAACCCTATACACATGCCCCACACATTACATTTGGGAATAAAATGGCCCATTTGTCAAGAAGACGCTATTTACCAGAGCAGGCACACACCTTCCTTGCATCCAGTGAGGAAGAGCCCACATTTGTTTATTCCTCCTCTTCCTCCTCCTCATCTAGTGAGGAAGGACCCTCAGCAAGGCACCCTAGGACCGAGGCAACTCCTGCTGCAATCGATCCCATATAGATTACACCCCCTCCCCTCCTGAAAATTATCAGCCCGTCATTACGGATTTCATCGGCAGCTCAGGAATCCAGTTTGACACCACTGGCCTCACTGAAATTGACTTCTTCAGATTCTTTTTCAGTGAGGAAATAATAAATGATGTTGTGACCCAGACAAACTTGTATGCCCATCAATTTTTCACCCAAAATTCAACGTCATCATACACCAGATGGATAACTGTAAGGCTGTGTGCACACATTGATGATTTTTCGCGTTTTTTTCACGATAAAAACGCTATAAAACCGCAAAAAAAGCATACAATATGCATCCCATCATTTAGAATGAATTGTTTTGTGCACATGATGCGTTTTTATCCGTGAAAAAAGCGCATCGCGGTAAAAAACGCAGCATGTTCATTAATTTTGCGGGTTTTTTTGCGGATTTCCCACTATAAAATGCATTGGGAAATGTCCGGAAAAAAAACGCATCAAAAACGCGCAAAAAATGTATGCAGATTTCTTGCAGAAAATTTCAGGTTTTTCTCAGGAATTTTCTGCAAGAAATCCTGAACATGTGCACATAGCCTAAATGCAGCAGAGATGATGACATTTTTGGATAATTGTGCTGCATGGATATTCCTGCACGCAACCTCCGATCCTCACAAGATCTCCTTCTCTACTCCCCTCTTATCTCCTCTTCCCAAAATCATATACAAGATTTCTCTCTCGCATCACCCCTACTCTGGAACTCTCTACCACAAGCGCGGTGGTGTCCCCTACTGCAAGTGGGACCCCTCGCCTGCAAAGGGCCCTGGCAGTTGCCCAGGTGCTGACTCCGGCCCTGAGTGCAGTAAAAAAAAAAAAAACAGTTGACCCGGGGGCGTGGCTGGGACCTCACGCTAAACAGACGTGTTTCGAAGGAGCTCCCAGGACCCCATTAATTTGAGACTCCAAACCTGCGCCTAACCTCCCAGAAATACCCCTCAAGACCGGAGAACATAAGGCCCTTGACCTTGTTCCACCTGGAGTCCGGGCCGGGAGAGGCCTTGTGACAGCGGGACGCTGGATAGTGTCGGAAGCATTTTGGGGGAGAGACGCCATTACTGCTCCCCTGTTGGTCTCCGGTGGGGGTTTACCTACTTGCTGTGGAGGACGAGATCGTGGGACCGACGCTGACGCGTGAGGCAAGGAGGGAGACTGCGGCACAGCACGGAGAGGATCCGGTGAGTGTGGGAGTGCCGACGGAGCAGGAGGAGGACACTCGCCACTGCGTCGGCCATCTTAACATTGGAGCCGCTGAGAGCCTCCCTGCTCCCCTTCTCTATCGTCCCCTCACGTTTCGCTGTCCTATATCAAACTTGCCTGTCCCTGGTGGAGGGCTTGGAAGCCGATCCCCCTTTTGGCGCCAAACGCCGCCATTATACAGACGAGCAGGTGCATTCCTGAAGAGAAAGTTACACCAGCTGATTTGTTCAGAACACATAAGACTCCAGGTCATATCCCTACCTGAGTGGGAAATTCTAATAGGGGAGAGGTGTATGCTGTTGGGGGAGCCGGCTATCTGATGTAGACACTCTTGCCTCACAAGTTCCCCCTACATCCATATATTAGCCACTAAGGCCCACTGGTGTATATGGGCAAACCCAAAAGACGTACTGAACCACCTCCAGATTCTGAAACTCATTCTGACGATATGGATCGTTTCCTAAATACAAATAGCCAGCATAGAAGCACAAGATCCAAATCCTCCACTAAGATCTTAAGTGAATGCTCTTTATTACATGACTCATCAGCTTCCCAGGGATCTCCTGATAGAGCAACAGATGAGGGGGATGATAATAATGAACTCTCAGGCCATGTGCACACGTTCAGTATTTTTCGCATTTTTTTGCTATAAAAGCGTGATAAAAAACGCGAAAAAAAAACGCTTACATATGCCTCCTATTATTTACAGTGTATTCCGCATTTCTTGTGCATATGTTGCATTTTTTTTCCGCGAAAAAATCACATTGCGGAAAAAAAAGCAACATGTTCATTAAATTTGCAGAATTGCGGGGATTCCGCACACCTAGGAATGCATTGATCTGCTTACTTTCCGCATGGGGCTGTGCACACCATGTGGGAAGTAAGCAGATTATGTGCGGTTGGTACCCAGGGTGTAGGAGAGGAGACTCTCCTCCACGGACTGGGCACCATATAATTGGTAAAAAAAAAAAGAATTTAAATAAAAAATCGTGATATACTCACCTTCGATGGCCCGGAGTCTTCCCGCCTCTCAGCAGTGCAGGCTGCCGCTTCCGTTCCTATAGATGGTGTGTGTGAAGGACCTGCGATGACGTCGCCGTCTTGTGATTGGTCGCGTGACCGCTCACGTGACCGCGACGTCATCGAAGGTCCTGCACACACACACCATCTATAGGAACGGACGCCGCTGAGGAGATCGGCTGTTTGCAGGTGAGTATAACCATTTTTTTAATTTTTTTAAACATTCTATCTTTTACTATTGATGCTGCATAGGCAGCATCTATAGTAAAAAGTTGGTCACACTTGTCAAACACTATGTTTGACAAGTGTGACCAACCTGTCAGTCAGTTTTCCAAGCGATGCTACAGATCGCTTGGAAAACTTTAGCATTCTGCAAGCTTGCAAAATGCTAAAAAAAAAAAAAAACGCGAAAAAACTGGGGAAAAAACGCAAAAAAAAATGCGGATTTCTTGCAGTAAATTTCCGGTTTTCTTCAGGAAATTTCTGCAAGAAATCCTGACGTGTGCACATACCCTCAGACGACATGACTGTAAATGACCTTAGCAAATTTATTAGAACACTCCCCACCAAAAAAGACTTGGAAGTTTTTGCTTGTCGGATTGAAAATTCCTACAAAAAAGAACTCCATGCTCTAAAATCAGAATTCACATCTCGAGTAGAGGACGTGGAGAAGTCCCAGGAAATCATCCTACAAGAACTACAAACTCAGAGAGGTCATTACTAGCCACGCTTTGAGATTGGAGGAGTTTGTAACTGTAATGGAGGATCTAGAAAACCGCAATAGGCGAAACAGCATTAGAATATGTGGCCTTCCTGAATCTGTAAGTTCATCAGATCTGGATCTCACAGTACAAAAACTGTTCCTTGAAATATTAAACGATGAGGAGGCGGGCTCAATAGAATTTGACCGTATACATAGATCTCTTGGGCCTAAACCGCCATCAGAATCAAGACCCAGAGATGTTATCTGCAGAGTACACTACTACAAAGTCAAGGAAGCCATCATGCTGGCTGCCAGACAGAAAGGCACCATCAGTTACTGTGGAACACAGATTTTACTACTCTCAGACCTATCTAGGCGCATATTACAGCTCAGAAGAGCATTACGACCTTTATCTCTCCTAAAATAAAGAGACATTACATATAAGTGGGGATTCCCATTCCAGATGATAGCCTTTAAAGGAGGGAAAACAGCCACTTTCCGTAATCTGGGGGACCTGACCAACTTTCTGGATACTTTTGAGTTGCCGATGACTCACCTTACTGATTGGCCACACTCTCCCCAACTCCCAGATATCCCTTCAAGATGGCTGAAAATTCAACACACCAAGCAACACAAGAAAAATGGTTCTCCTCCAGTTCCAACATGAAGAGACTTATTTTTTTCTCTCTACCTCCTCCTTTCTCTCTGTGTGAAATATTTTACACGCACAAGCCCCACAATGAGTTGCTTTAACTCTTGATTCGGTTTGGTTTTGGGTTGCTCATGTCCAGTTTTGTGGACCATTTCTTATTGGTCTTTAGACCCTATCATCTGTTATTGGAATAACATTGAAGAATAGTCTAATTATCCATTTTATTGTTTATACTGTTAAGTTTGAACTTAAATTTAGTCTGGACAGGACCAGATGTCAGTTAACAAAGTTTGATACAATATTTTATTGTCTAGGTTGTGGGGGTGGCAGACAGAGACTAGTTCTCACCCTCTGCTTCTTCCCACCCCAACTGTTGTATTTGGTGGTCTCCCGCCAAACAACCACATCATGATTTCTCACTCTAGGTGTTTATTCACCTCACATTTAGCTTCTCTCTCTTATTCTCAACCTTCTTGCCTTTCTCTTTCCTTTTCACTCCTCTTCTTCCAATCCCTCGACCTATCCCCACCCAAAATTCACACACAATCCTCCCTAGGGTCTGGTCTCAATGTCCATATAATCAATCCACTCAAATTTACTTTAGTTTTGGCTGGAATTAAATTTTGTTCCCATAACGTTAAAGGGTTGAATATACCCGAGAAAAGAAGACAAATTTTGAACTCTAATCACAAACAACACGTCTCAATTTTAATGCTCAAAAGACACACTTTAAGACCGGGGTGACCCCTAACTGCACATCCCACCATTACCCAAAATGGCTCCATAGTACGAATCCCCATTCTAAATCTAAGGGAGTGTCTATAGGTTTTCATAAATCCTTTCTATCTGCGATCCGTGACTCGGTAATCGACATAGAAGGAAGATATATTTTCTTGAAAGTTGCATGGGGGTCGCGCGCACTTATTTTAGCTAATGTTTACTTTCCTAATCAAGGCCAGCAGAAATTCGGCTCCATATGTAAGAGGCTTCCAGAGAAATTTGCAGGCGCCTTGCCGATAGTTCTCGGAGGCGACTTTAATCTTCCAATGAGCCCTCTAATTGATGTATCATCAGGCAGGACCTCTTTCCCCTTGTCCTCCATTAAAAAAGTAAAGAAACGGATATATGACTTGCGATTGGTAGATGTGTGGAGGACTTTTCCTTGGAAAAGGTCACCTCTGTGGTTCGGGATTTGAAACTAGGCAAAAGCCCTGGTCCCGATGGATACACAGCGGGCTTCTGTAAACAGTTGTCAGATCTGCTATGCTCTCCATTCCTATCAATATGTAATTTTATTTCCTCAGGGGGCTCCTTCCCTCCACAAGCTCTAGCTGCTCACATTAGTCATTCCAAAACTGGGAAAGGATCTATCTCTGTGTAGCAATTACCGTCCTATTTCTCTTATAAATATAGATGTCAAAATTTATGCCAAAATGATTTCAAAGAGACTTAGTTGCCTCTTGCCACATTTGATTAATCAGGACCAAGTAGGTTTTATACCTGGAAGAGAGGCAAGAGATAATACCATTAGATCTATTTCTTTGATCGACAGAGCTAATAGGAGAGGCGATCCCATGTGCATTCTGTCGATAGATGCTGAAAAAGCATTCGACAGAGTGGGATGGGAATTTATGTGTCAAACGCTCGAAGGCATTGGACTACAAAGGAAAGCGCTGTGGAGTATCAAGGCCCTCTACGAGTTTCCTTCTGCTCAGGTCAAGGTGAACGGCTCGCTGTCAGATCCCTTTTACATACAAAATAGTACGAGGCAGGGGTGTCCATTGTCGCCCTTACTATATGTATTAATTATGGAACATTTGGCAGTTGCAATCCGCAATAACCAATCTATAGCAGGATTGAGGATCCAATCGGAAAAACACAAATTGGCACTTTTTGCTGATGACGTACTCATGTATATTACCTCCCCCATTACCAGCCTACCCAATATCATATCGGAATTGCACAGATTTGGATCCCTAAGTAATTTCAAAATTAATTCACACAAGTCCAAAATATTAAATATTTCCTTATCACCTTCTTTAATCTCCCAGTTGTGCTCCTCTTTTCCCATTTAGATGGCGATCTGATTCCCTTGCTTATCTGGGTATAAAGTTAACTGCCAAGTCATCACAATTATATGATGCCAATTATAAAATAGCCCTACATAGGGCGGAGCTTGACCTAGAGAAATGGAGCAAACTACACTTATCCTGGCTTGGAAGGATTAATGCAATTAAAATGGACCTATTACCACGCCTTCTTTACTTCTTCCAAACCATTCCTTTGTTTCTCCCAGCCTCCTTTTTCTCTAGACTCAAGACAGCAATAACAAGATTTGTATGGTCTGGTAGACGCCCACGCTTGTCATACCATCTCCTGAGCAGAACTAAACAATCTTGGGGATTGAGCCTTCCAGACTTTTCACTTTACAGCTATGCATCCCTTGGAACTTGCATTTTAGACCTGTTCCATCACAAACTCAGTAAAAAATGGGTTGATTTAGAGATGAAGCTTTCACTTAGTAGCCCTATAGCACACATTTGCAAGGGAGGAAATACGAAAACTCAGGGAGATGACCTGTCTTTTATGACAAGAAACTTGACCCTTTTCATCAAATATGGCAACCAAAAGCTTAATATCTCATCCATACCAGGCCCCTTGACTCCAATCTCTGATAATCCAGACTTCCCCGCAGGTCAGGATAAATTTATATTCTTGCATAAACACAAAGACAGCTAACCAATAGCCTATGACTACATAGACCAGTCCTCAATTAAGCCCCTACAGTCGATCTTTGCCGGAACTGAGCCTCCACCAAGTTCATGGTTTTTCCATGAACAAGTTAAAAGCTACCTTATTAAGTTATCTAAACAGGCTGACATCTTCAGACAACTTACCCCTTTCGAGTCCGTGTGCTTGGAGGAGGGTCCTCTGGTACATACAGTATCCATGCTATATAAAATGTTTCAAGAACACCAAATAACTTCACTTGATCCTCCCCTATTCTTTTTGAAATGGGAGAATGAACTGAACAAACCACTGATGCATGAGGATCGCTCCAAGAGTCTCCTCCTCACTCTCAGATCTTCATTATGCTCAGATTATCAGGAAAGAAGTTATAAACTTTTGACTAGGTGGTATAGATGTCCATCCAGTATTCATGTTATGTTTCCCACAACCCCGGATACCTGTTGGAGGTGTTGGAAGGATAAAGGTTCATATTCGCATATTTGGTGGTCCTGCCCACCTTTTCACAATTTTTGGGTGACCATTTTTGATCTTTATAACAAATTATCTCTTTATAATACCCAGCCTACAATGGAATTGACCTTACTATCTATATGTGACTTCTCCATCGCCAAATTTAAGAAAAGCCTACTTAGACATTTCTTGATAGCTGCGCGTAACTTAATCCCTTGTTACTGGAAACAATCCAAACCCCCTTCGCGATCTGATTTTGTCTCAGAACTTAATCATATCTTTAGAATGGAGCAATTGATTGGTCAAGATACTGGAACCTCAGGCAAAGTGCTTAATGTTTGGTCTCCTTGGATTGTTTTCAGAGAGACCGAGGAGCTAAATATTTGGCTACGTTAAATGGCCTGACGGGAAAGTTAAGCCATTATTATTATTATTATTATTATTATTATTATTAAAAGTGAAACAACCAGTATATAATTCCAAAAGAAATCCAGACTCCAGTCAATTCGGACAAGAGACCAGACCCCACTCCCTCCCCTTCACCCCCCCCCCCCCTTCACCCCCTCCCCCCCCCCCCCCTTTTTTTTTTCTTCTTCTCTCTTCTTCTTACTTTCTCTCTTCCCTCTTCATAGTCTAGGCCACATCTAGACTCTCATTTGGTTGTTGAGTGTTCTAGGGTGCTTAGACGCCCTTACTCCAAATTGACATTTAAGCATCATTCCAAAATTATATGAAAGTTGGACAATGGGAGCTCTTGATGCACAATACTTGTAAACCTTTTTCACGAAAACTACTGTATCTTTAATTCATTTTAAAGTAGACGTTTACAAGGTTGAAATCATAACAATCTGTTGACTTCCAGACTATCTTTTAAGGAGTCCGTTATAACTGTATTTCAATACTGTTAGAGAGATAAAACAATGGTATTATATAGATTTATTCAGAATATTGTGGTATTTCTACATTTTTACTTATGTTTATGACTGCATATTAAAACTTTGACTTCTATTGTATAACCACATGTAACTTAATAAACTTGATTTACACAAAAAATAAACAGAGGTGACCCTATTTTGGTATCTACACCCCTTAAGAAGTTTGACTCCAACAGGTGTGTTCTAAAAAAACACCACTGTGGATGGTGAATAATGGAAGTTGCAATTTTTCCACAAATATGCCATTTAAGTTGTGCCCACCTTGTAATACTGTAAAAGACTATGCTTTCATTATTAAAAGGGGCTGTGTAAGCACAGAATGACTGTTCAAACGAAGTCCCACTGCTCTGTGCTCCATGGCAGAGCCCATCATTTATATACAGGTCCTTCTCAAAAAATTAGCATATAGTGTTAAATTTCATTATTTACCATAATGTAATGATTACAATTAAACTTTCATATATTATAGATTCATTATCCACCAACTGAAATTTGTCAGGTCTTTTATTGTTTTAATACTGATGATTTTGGCATACAACTCCTGATAACCCAAAAAACCTGTTTCAATAAATTAGCATATCAAGAAAAGGTTCTCTAAACGACCTATTACCCTAATCTTCTGAATCAACTAATTAACTCTAAACACATGCAAAAGATACCTGAGGCTTTTATAAACTCCCTGCCTGGTTCATTACTCAAAACCCCCATCATGGGTAAGACTAGCGACCTGACAGATGTCAAGAAGGCCATCATTGACACCCTCAAGCAAGAGGGTAAGACCCAGAAAGAAATTTCTCAACAAATAGGCTGTTCCCAGAGTGCTGTATCAAGGCACCTCAATGGTAAGTCTGTTGGAAGGAAACAATGTGGCAGAAAACGCTGTACAACGAGAAGAGGAGACCGGACCCTGAGGAAGATTGTGGAGAAGGACCGATTCCAGACCTTGGGGAACCTGAGGAAGCAGTGGACTGAGTCTGGTGTGGAAACATCCAGAGCCACCGTGCACAGGCGTGTGCAGGAAATGGGCTACAGGTGCCGCATTCCCCAGGTAAAGCCACTTTTGAGCTACAGAGAAGCAGCACTGGACTGTTGCTAAGTGGTCCCAAGTACTTTTTTCTGATGAAAGCAAATTTTGCATGTCATTCGGAAATCAAGGTGCCAGAGTCTGGAGGAAGACTGGGGAGAAGGAAATGCCAAAATGCCTGAAGTCCAGTGTCAAGTACCGACAGTCAGTGATGGTGTGGGGTGCCATGTCAGCTGCTGGTGTTGGTCCACTGTGTTTCATCAAGGGCAGGGTCAATGCAGCTAGCTATCAGGAGATTTTGGAGCACTTCATGCTTCCATCGGCTGAAATGCTTTATGGAGATGAAGATTTCATTTTTCAGCACGACCTGGCACCTGCTCACAGTGCCAAAACCACTGGTAAATGGTTTACTGACCATGGTATTACTGTGCTCAATTGGCCTGCCAACTCTCCTGACCTGAACCCCATAGAGAATCTGTGGGATATTGTGAAGAGAAAGTTGAGAGACGCAAGACCCAACACTCTGGATGAGCTTAAGGCCGCTATTGAAGCATCCTGGGCCTCCATAACATCTCAGCAGTGTCACAGGCTGATTGCCTCCATGCCACGCCGCATTGAAGCAGTCATTTCTGCCAAAGGATTCCCGACCAAGTATTGAGTGCATAACTGAACATTATTATTTGTTGGTTTTTTTGTTTGTTATTAAAAAACACTTTTATTTGATTGGATGGGTGAAATATGCTAATTTATTGAGACAGGTTTTTTGGGTTATCAGGAGTTGTATGCCAAAATCATCAGTATTAAAACAATAAAAGACCTGACAAATTTCAGTTGGTGGATAATGAATCTATAATATATGAAAGTTTAATTGTAATCATTACATTATGGTAAATAATGAAATTTAACACTATATGCTAATTTTTTGAGAAGGACCTGTACACCTTTCCACCTGTTTGGCGTCCCTTAATTTCCATACCCCTTCCTTGATTGACAGCCCATAGAACTAGATAAGGATGGAGATGGATGGAAACCAAGCAGGTGGGAAGTTGTGCATAACTGTTTGCCTGCCATGGAGCACTGAGCTCTTTGTACTTTGTTCTATCTGTAGTTTTAGGAACACCCTGGTGGCCGCAATCCTACCCATCAGGTAAGGGGGCTCACACCCACCTTCAAGGCAGGTGGAATTATGCATTATGCTGAGCTATTGTATTGGAAATACCATATATTGTGCTTGCACGGGGGCCTCTTCTGTCTGTGTTCGCCAGTGGTGCACTTTTTATTACATATTTTCAGAGGGGACCCTGTGTTATCTAGCTTCATATTCAAAATAGAAGTGTTAGCTTTCTTTGTAATCTTCATAATGAGATAATTATCAGTTTATTGTACAAACCAATGGTCCCCAACCTTTATTACCTTGAGAGCCACATTCAGCTCTAAAGTCTTGGTCATGAGCCACATCTAGCTCTCCTTCACCCTGCAAAAAATCGCTGAAAAGGAGGATTTGTGGGTTATGATCCGCGCTGCCAGCACATCCAAAAACAGACCAATTGTATAGTTGAACAGTGGTATATTCTACGCGTTTCCGAGTACACATGACTCCTTCCTCAGGACATACCACAAGTACAGACAAAAGTTGTTACACACTAAAGATAGGTTCAGATTTCAAAATTCAAATAAACGCGCCAAGGATTCACCTGACACAGCTGCTGACGTGTTGGCACATGACAAGTATATTATTAAATAAAAAATTGGTGTAAAGATAGTTCAATATATTATAAATGCCTTCTTATCTATATATTCTTTTATAGGAATACAGAAAAAACTGAAGAAAAGGGGGAAAAAAGAAGAAAGAAAAAAAAATATATATATATATACTGTGTATATATATATATATATATATATATATATATATATATATATATATATATATATATATACTCGTAGAGAAAAATGTGTAATTGCATCTAGTTCGCTCTCTCTTTATTATCTGCCATGACTTTCCATGAAAAATTTTCTTTTCAAGTGTCTACAATATATTTCTCTGAATGTTTAATTTGCACCATTAATTGATATTTATTTATTCAATAAAAAAATCTACTATATAAAGCTTAATGTGTGTGTGTGTGTGTGTGTGTGTGTGTGTGTGTATGTGTGTATGTCCGGGATTGGCATCTGCACCGTCGCAGCTACAGCCACAAAATTTTGCACAGTCACACGTCTGGACCACAAGAGCGTCATAGGCTATACTGTGAGGCGAAATTTTAACCCCGCGCGTTCCAATTCACCAAACAATTTTGCCCCTATCTACATAATGGGGAAAAAAGTGAAAGGAAAAGTGTTGGAGGCGTCGCAGCTACAGAAACAAAATTTTGCACAGTCACACGTCTGGACCCTGAGAGCGTCATAGGCTACATTGTGAGGTGAAATTTTAACCCCGCGCTTTCCAATTCACCAAACAATTTTGCCCCTATCTACATAATGGGGAAAAAGTGAAAGGAAAAGTGTAGGAGGCAAATTGACAGCTGCCAGATGTGACCAAGGGGGACTTAAAGAATGAGAGCGATGGCGCAAAAGAGTATATACCGATCAGTTGTTAAGGTGGGGCCCCAACATGAGATACTCACCACACATGGGGATATGAACACACACAAAATGCGCCACACACTACCACGTGCTTGAACACATATACCACCCTCAGCACACATTTCACCACACATACACCAACCTCGCCCCATAAAAGTCGAAACACAAAACTCGCCACGCGCAAAACTCGCCACATGCAAAAACTAGGCTCCCGCGAAACTCGCCACAAGTGCAAAACTCACCTCATGGAAAACTCGCCACACGCAAAACTTGCACACGCGGAAAAATTGCCACATGCACAAAATTTGCAACACATGCAAAAGTTGCCTCACACAAAACTTGCACATACTCAAAAGGCACCAGACATAAAACTCACCACGCGCAAAACTCGCCATGCGCAAAACTTGCTGCACACAACTTGCTACACTAACCTGTTACATGCAACTCGACACACAAAAAGTTGCTACACGCATGTTGCCACACAAAACTCATCTCACAAAAGTCGCTACATGCATGTCGCCACACACAACTCAACACACACACAACTTGACAAACGAAACTCGCCCTAAAACACACACAAGTCTGGTATTAGCCTTCAAAAATAAAAATCTGATTAATAAGCAGACAAACTACAAGAGCAACTAATGTACCATATAGGAAATACAGCAGCTGTCAGTCACATGACCTGTCTATTATGTGTATGTGTGAGCTAATGTATACTGCCAGGGGGAGGGCTTCCTGTTGGCTGGGGATTTATCAGGCTGCCAATTTATCTTACAAATACTGAGGTAAAAATACTGAGCAAATAACGTGTTAACGAGGTCTAATACAGGAGATCACACAGGTATATACTATATACAGGGGAGATGACACACAGATATATACTATATACAGGAGAGATAACACACCGGTACATACTATATACAGGAGGAGATGACATACAGGTATATACTAAATACAGGAGGAGATGACACACAGGTATATACTATATACAGGAGCAGATTACCTACAGGTATATACTATATACAGGAGGAGATGACATACAGGTATATGCTATATATAGAAGATGACATACAGGTATATACTATATACAGGAGGAGATGACACACAGATATATACTATATACAGGGGAGATGACACACAGGTATATACTATATACAGGAGGAGATGACATACAGGTATATACTATATATAGAAGGAGATGACATACAGGTATATACTATATATAGGAGGAGATGACATACAGGTATATACTATATATAGGAGGAGATGACATACAGGTATATACTATATACAGGGGAGATGACACACAGCAGGTATATACTATATACAGGGGAGATGACATACAGGTATATACTATATACAGGAGATGACATACAGGTGTATACTATATATAAGGGAGATGACAAACATGTATATACTGAGGTGAAAATGAGAGGTGTGAGTGCAAAATGAGAGGAGTGAGGGAAAATAGTGGAGTGATCGGAAAATGACAGATGTGAGGTCGAAATGACAAGTGTTAGGGGGGAATGAGAGGAGTGAGGGAGAAAATGAGAGGTGTGAGGGAGAAAATGAGAGATGTGAGGGGGAAAATGAGAGGCGTGATGGGAAAATAAGAGAAGTGACGTGCTATAACCACAGATATTTACTATGCCCAGGCAACGCCGGGCTCTTCAGCTAGTATGAAATAAATATGTAAAATAAAAATGTCTGTGTTAAATTTATTTATTTTATATTGCTAAATAAAATTTTAAAAATTATATAAAAAGTATCCAAATACTTTTTAGATAATTTTAAAATTTTATTTAGCAATATAAAATAAATAATTTTAACACATTTTTAAGTTTACATATTTTATTTCATGTTTTTATTGAATAAATAAATATCAATTAATGGTGGAATATTCACATTCAGAGAAATATATTGTAGACACTTGAATAGAAAATTTTTCATGGAAGGTCATGGCCGATAATAAAGAGAGAGCGAACTAGATGCAATTACGCATTTTTCTCTGAGTTCTTGCCCCCCTGTTTTTCTTTCATACATATATATATATATATATATATATATATATATATATATATATATATATATATATATATATATATATATAATGTTAGGACTGGCGGAACACACCAAGTTTAAGATGGAATAGTATTAGGTGCGTTCGCAGTCCGAGGTCCACCGTGCAGGTGAAAACCTGCTGCTAGTAACGACGGACGATATGGTGGTACAATGTGAATACACACACGGGTTAACTTCACCCTGTGTGAAGGAAGCGAACCCTGTTGCGTCACAGGGCCGCGGTACTGCACCAAGAGCGCAAGCAAGAAGTCTCAGAACTCAATCCCAAGACACAGGATTTGAGTTCATAAAGACCTCATGTGCTCGACACCGCTACTGGGGTGTCAGAGTGACAGAAATAATTGTATTTAGATGCACGAGAGTGCGTGCCGTGCTGCACTGGCGGACGCCACTAACCACCCTGGCTTGGGTAAGGAAAGCGCTGAGAAAGCGCACGGCGCCGCACTGGCGGTCACAGCAATTAGACGCTGTAATGTGTGCTACGTGCTGATGGCTTGGACGGGCGCTAGATAGCTTCCATCATTCACGAACAGTCATCAACACTAGGAATGGGAATGATTTAGGAGCTTTCATCCATCGACATCCATCCATCTACACCAGTGGTCCCCAACTCCGGTCCTCAAGAGCCACCAACAGGTCATGTTTTCAGGATTTCCTTAGTATTGCACAGGTGATTGAATGCTTGCCTGTCCAGATAATGCAATTATCACCTGTGCAATACTAAGGAGATACTGAAAACATGAACTGTTGGTGGCTCTTGAGGACCGGAGTTGGGGAACACTGATCTACACACACACATTATCAAGTCAATACTAGCGCATGGCCGTGCGGCCATGCGAGCCTTAAATAGTTGCAACACGTTTAGGACCTTCAAAGAAGGACTAATGGAGTTGCTGCAGTACCTGAGCATGTGATCCAAGATCTCCACTGAGAGGTCTTACCCTGGGCATGCTCAGAGTGCAAAGCAGGATTTAGTCCTAGCACCTACAAGGACCTTCCAAGAAGGACCAATGACCTAGCTGCAGTATCTCTGGGCATGGTCAGAACGTGAAAAGCAGGACTTAGTCCCAGAAGCGTCTGCTCGCAGCTGCCAAGCACTGACTTCAATGGCAGAAGCAGGAAATGCAGCAGTAACTCTTAGCACAGAGTCAGACTGAGCGAGACACTGGGATCGACGTCTCTGCTGAGCAGGCTCCACTGCGGCAGGAGAAGAATGGGAGACCGCAGCGGAGATGGCCCGAGATTCCCCCTGTGCAGAGGCAGGAACTCAACCCCTAATATATATAAATATATATATATATATATATATATATATACACACACAGTGTATATATACATATACGTATATACTCGAGTATAAGCCGACCCCCCCAATTTTGCCACAAAAAACTGGGAAAGCTTAATGACTCGAGTATAAGCCTAGGGTGGGAAATGCAGCAGCTACCGGTAAATGTCAAAAGTAAAAATAGATACCAATAAAAGTAAAATTGAGACATCAGTAGGTTGTGTTTTTGAATATCCATATTGAATCAGGAGCCCCATATAATGCTCCATAAAGTTCATTATGACCCCATAAGATGCTCCATAGACATATTTGCCCAATATAATGCTGCGCAAATGCTGATTGTGGCCCCATAAGATGCTCCAAAAAGATATTTGCCCCATATAGTGCTGCACAAAAATTGATAATGGCCCCATAAAGACACTTGCCCCATATAGTGCTGCACAAACGTTATGGCCCCTTATAGTGCTGCACAAACATTATGGCCCCATATAATGCTGCACAAACGTTATGGCCCCTTATAGTGCTGCACAAACGTTATGGCCCCATATAATGCTGCACAAACGTTATGGCCCCTTATAGTGCTGCACAAATGTTATGGCCCCTTATAGTGCTGCACAAACGTTATGGCCCCTTATATTGCTGCACAAACATTATGGCCCCATAGATGCTCCATACAGACACTTGTCCCATTTGCTGTGATAAAAAAAAAATCACATACTCACCTCTCTGTCGCTCAGGCCCCCGGCACTTTCAATATTCACGTGCTGATCGTTCCAGCGCCGCTCCATCTTCAGCACTGGCGTTCAGGCTGAGGGCGCGCACTAACTACGTCACCACGCCCTCTGACCTGAGCACCACTGCTGAAGATGGAGCGGTGCCGAAACGAGGAGCAGGTGAGTATCACGCAGCGCAGCGCTCCACCTCCCCGTTATACTTACCTACTCCTGGCGCTGTGCAGTCCCTGCTTCCCCGGCGCTGCAGCTTCTTCCTGTAGTGAGCGGTCACCGTTACCGCTCATTACAGTAATGAATATGCGTCTCCACCCCTATGGGAAGTGGAGCCGCATATTCATTACTGTATTACTGTAATGAGCGGTACCATGTGACCGCTCAGTACATGAGGAAGCTGTCGGCGCCGGGAAGCCAGGGATCTGCAGGAACTGCGCCAGGAGTAGGTGAGTATGATTAGACAGCCCCTGCTCCCCCTCCCGACCCCTGGGTATGACTCGAGTATAAGCCGAGCGGGTGACTTTCAGCCCAAAAAAGTGGTCTGAAAATCTAGGCTTATACTCGAGTATATACAGTGTGTGTGTATATATATACAGGTCCTTCTCAAAAAATTAGCATATAGTGTTAAATTTCATTATTTACCATAATGTAATGATTACAATTAAACTTTCATATATTATAGATTCATTATCCACCAACTGAAATTTGTCAGGTCTTTTATTGTTTTAATACTGATGATTTTGGCATACAACTCCTGATAACCCAAAAAAACTGTCTCAATAAATTAGCATATTTCACCCATCCAATCAAATAAAAGTGTTTTTTAATAACAAACAAAAAAACCATCAAATAATAATGCTCAGTTATGCACTCAATACTTGGTCGGGAATCCTTTGGCAGAAATGACTGCTTCAATGCGGCGTGGCATGGAGGCAATCAGCCTGTGACACTGCTGAGATGTTATGGAGGCCCAGGATGCTTCAATAGCGGCCTTAAGCTCATCCAGAGTGTTGGGTCTTGCGTCTCTCAACTTTCTCTTCACAATATCCCACAGATTCTCTATGGGGTTCAGGTCAGGAGAGTTGGCAGGCCAATTGAGCACAGTAATACCATGGTCAGTAAACCATTTACCAGTGGTTTTGGCACTGTGAGCAGGTGCCAGGTCGTGCTGAAAAATGAAATCTTCATCTCCATAAAGCATTTCAGCCGATGGAAGCATGAAGTGCTCCAAAATCTCCTGATAGCTAGCTGCATTGACCCTGCCCTTGATGAAACACAGTGGACCAACACCAGCAGCTGACATGGCACCCCACACCATCACTGACTGTGGGTACTTGACACTGGACTTCAGGCATTTTGGCATTTCCTTCTCCCCAGTCTTCCTCCAGACTCTGGCACCTTGATTTCCGAATGACATGCAAAATTTGCTTTCATCAGAAAAAAGTACTTGGGACCACTTAGCAACAGTCCAGTGCTGCTTCTCTGTAGCCCAGGTCAGGCGCCTCTGCCGCTGTTTATGGTTCAAAAGTGGCTTTACCTGGGGAATGCGGCACCTGTAGCCCATTTCCTGCACACGCCTGTGCACGGTGGCTCTGGATGTTTCCACACCAGACTCAGTCCACTGCTTCCTCAGGTTCCCCAAGGTCTGGAATCGGTCCTTCTCCACAATCTGCCTTAGGGTCCGGTCTCCTCTTCTCGTTGTACAGCGTTTTCTGCCACATTGTTTCCTTTCAACAGACTTACCATTGAGGTGCCTTGATACAGCACTCTGGGAACAGCCTATTTGTTGAGAAATTTCTTTCTGGGTCTTACCCTCTTGCTTGAGGGTGTCAATGATGGCCTTCTTGACATCTGTCAGGTCGCTAGTCTTACCCATGATGGGGGTTTTGAGTAATAAACCAGGCAGGGAGTTTATAAAAGCCTCAGGTATCTTTTGCATGTGTTTAGAGTTAATTAGTTGATTCAGAAGATTGGGGTAATAGGTCGTTTAGAGAACCTTTTCTTGATATGCTAATTTATTGAGACAGGTTTTTTGGGTTATCAGGAGTTGTATGCCAAAATCATCAGTATTAAAACAATAAAAGACCTGACAAATTTCAGTTGGTGGATAATGAATCTATAATATATGAAAGTTTAATTGTAATCATTACATTATGGTAAATAATGAAATTTAACACTATATGCTAATTTTTTGAGAAGGACCTGTATATATATATATATATAGAGAGAGAGAGAGAGAGAGAGAGAGAGAGAGAGAGAGAGATATATAGAGATATATATATATATAGATATATATATCTATCTATATATATATATAGATAGATAGATATATATATATCTATATATATATCTATATATATGTATATATATTTATTATTATTTTTTCTGTATTCCTATAAAAGAATATATAGATAAGAAGGCATTTATTATATATTGAACTATCTTTACACCAATTCTGTATTTAATAATATACTTGTCATGTGCTAACATGTCAGCACCTGTGACGTCAAATGTCAGGTGAATCCTTGGCGCGTTTATTTGAATTTTGAAATGTGAACCTATTTAAAGTGTGTAACAACTTTTGTCTGTACTTGTGGTATGTCCTGAAGAAGGAGTCATGTTCATTCTGAAACGCATAGAATAAATCACTGGTCAACTATACAATTGGTCTGTTTTTGGATGTGCTGGCAGCGCGGATCATAACCCACAAATCCTCCATTTCAGCGATTTAACTACGGTCGCATGTCGACCGGTGGATCCGCGGCAGCCGGCACTCTATGCTTGTGAATATTCTATATCAGGTGAGCAGTTAATTTTACAGGTAAATCCTCTATAATTTGTGAGATAAGACACTATTTGCGCTTCTTTCCTACAAGTTAGGCTACTTTCACACTAGCGTTTTCTGCAATCCGTCACAATGCGTCGTTTTGCAGAAAAAACGCATCCTGCAAAAGTGCTTGCAGGATGCGTTTTTTCCCCATAGACTTGAATTGACGACGCATTTGCGATGGATTGCCACACGGATTGCCACACGTCGCATCCGTCGAGCGACGGATGCGTCGTGCTTCTGCGGACCGTCGGGAGCAAAAAACGCTACAACGTTTTTTGCTCCTGACTGACCGCTTTTTCCGACCGCGCATGCGCGGCCGGAACTCCGCCCCCACCTCCCTGCACCTTACAATGGGGCTGCGGATGCGCCGGAGAAATGCATCCGCTGCCTCCATTGTGCAATGCGCTAAACGCTAGCGTCGGAATCTCTCCCCGACGCATTGCGACGGGGAGATTCCGACGCTAGTGTGAAAGTAGCCTTATTTCACCCCACAATAGTGACATCCAGAGTCCCCCATTTTTGGTACAGTGACAAAGCGTCCACACAGAAAACTTACCAAAATCTTGTGCCCCTGTCCTTTTATAGGCCGTATCCCTACATCCAGTAGTTCCTACTGTACTCCCATTCCTTGTTTTCGCATCAAGCACTCCTACCATGCTATTGCATCCAGTTTCAAGTACTTCCTCTGACGGACAGTATCATACTATCTGCAGCTATTCCCCCCAATATATGAGCATCCAGATCTGCTCTTCTGTATGGTGTTACTCACAAAAGTCACCGTCTGGAGACCTTTTCATGACTGTTTGCTAGACCTAGTACTAATGGACTAAGGCTACATTCACAACGCAAATAAAAACGCACCAAAACGCACGCTAAAACGCTGCGTTTTACGACGCATGCGTCCTTTTTTGCCGAAATTTGGAAGCAAGAAAAATGCAACTTGTTGCGTTTTCTGCGCCCAACGCTTGCGGCAAAAAAAACGCATGCGTCGCACAACGCAGCACAACACATGTCCATGCGTCCCCCATGTTAAATATAGTGGCGCATGACGCATGCGTCGCCGCTGCGGCGCCCGACGCAAACACGCAAAACGCTAATGTGAACGTACACTAAGCTGGTGACAGACGCAAGCGTCCCATCCTTATCCCATCTGCATGTGGCTTCTGATCCACAGATTGGGAAACACTGAGATAGACTATTGTGAAAACAGCAATATTTCAGGATTTTTTTAAATCTGAGATTAAAAATATTTGTAAACTTAGATTTATATTTTGAAGTGTTTATAGAACCATTATACAGAGGATAGTGGAAAAGTGAATTAGGACATAAGGCCTCAACATAATAAACTGTAATACATTTGACAGTGACAATGTGTGGGCATAAAAAATGTGTGTGTGCGTATACATGTATATATTTTGGGATATCATGTATAGGTCTGAACACTCCCAGGGAGATTGGATAATGGAGACTGTAGTTACTATTTAAAGTCGGCGACAGCTTTTAGACTCCAATGAACCTTACGTGGCAACGGGTGCAGGGCACTAATTGGTCTCAACTATACCTCATCAGTGAAAAATTAATGGTTGGCATAACATTTTGATTTAAACAGTGATTGATTACTTTTCTGGTTCTACACTTCTTTAAATTAATCTGTGAATTTTCAATCCTTTTCTACTTTCAGGGACAAGTCAAAGAAGTTAGCAGAGCAGGCTGCAGCCATTGTATGTCTTCGAACATTAGGACTTCCAGAAGGAAAACTTGGAGAGAAAGAAAGTGATCTTGTTCTGAAAAGAAAAAGAGGAATCCCAAATGAAAGTGTTGACATGACAGACTCTCAAGGTGGAGAGCAGCTTAAAAAAAGACTCCATAGCAATGAGAATTTTGATGACTCAAAAGTTTAGCAATATATCTGTCACTGTATCTCAATCGTGACTGCACATTTTATTTTAAAGTGTGGCTCCCATCTTTAAAGATGGATATTGTCAGACACTGCTTATAAATACAAGTAATTTAGCAATTTCCTACTTACTAAAATTTTCAGTTCTTGAGATAGCAACACTTTAGCTCACAGCTTGTTACCTTGCACTGCAAAACATGCTCGGTGCTTACAAGCTCTTTATATTCAGCTTGTAATCACTGTTTTGAAGCTGGCCAGGATCACTGGACTGTTACCTCCGAATGCTGGCCAACTTCAGTGCAGTGCTTACAAGCTAGACAGCAGCAGTGGTCGGTGTCTGAAGCAACGAGCTGAAAAGGAAAAAGTGTTAATATTTCAAGAGCGGCATCAAATTTTAATACACTATCAATTGCAAAAGTGCTTGTTTTTGCAGTGACTATCTGAAAGTTTGCCTCCATGAAGATGAGAACAACCCCCCTTAACTGTTTATTTTTGCAATATTTTTAAATAAATTTTGTTTTTCAACTGAAATATCTTCAGTGAGTTTGATGCAGCTTACTTCTGTGCTTTGTTTATAGAAATACAGGCAAAATAGAGAAGAAAACCTGGTTGTCTAACTAAATAAATTTGCTTTCAGAGTGCTGATAGAAGAGGTAACACTAGCACTTACACTCATGATAAAAACAAGCTTTTGTCTGCTCAGAAAATTACACCTGTTAATGCCCAATAGTGCCCAAATACAAAATGCATATTTACAATGAAATATATCAGAGCAGTTCATGGGGAAAAAACATTAACTGAGTTGAAGCTAATTTTTTTGGGAGAAATAGGTTACAAAATCCTTAAAGCCGATGTGCAGGACTAAAACAATTACTGGGCACATTTTGATACATTTGATTACTGTTGCAAAAGTTGATCACATCTAGTACTGAAAAAGGTTCACATACTTTTACCACTCACATGATCTAGGATAATTTCCCGCGTTTAGAAAAGTGACCTTCACGGGTTTACCATGACAGAGAAGAGCCTGAAGACTGTGCCGTCTGATTTTTTTTTTTCCTACTCCTTCTCTGACGATTAGAAGCAGTGCAGGGGTTAATTTACTCAGTTGAGAGCTCCTGGAAACTTACCTGCGTTTAGGGTGTGTCACGGGTGACTGACACTCCTCCTGGATCCGGCTGTAGTCTTTGCAATTAGATCAAGCACCTTCTTGTTTATTGTAATTCTGTTGTGGAGCGATATCTCTTTCCCTTAAAGGGAACCTGTCACCTGAATTTGGCGGGACCAGTTTTGGGTCATATGGGCGGAGTTTTCAGGTGTTTGATTCACCCTTTCCTTACCCGCTGGCTGCATGCTGGCCGCAATATTGGATTGAAGTTCATTCTCTGTCCTCCGTAGTACACGCCTGTGCAAGGTAATCTTGCTTTGCGCAGGCGTGTACTACGGAGGACAGAGAATGAACTTCAATCCAATATTCCGGCCAGCATGCAGCCAGCAGGTAAGGAAAGGGTGAATCAAACACCTGAAAACTCCGCCCATATGACCCAAAACTGGTCCCGCCAAATTCAGGTGACAGGTTCCCTTTAAGGACCCAACGGTTACCGAAAGTTTATATTCATTCCGTGTCAGCAGCATGTTGCTGATGTTAGCGCTTGTGTGTGTCTAGTTGGATGTACTAAGAGTTGGTTAGTTCATTCTCAGAGGACTGTTGGAGTATTGCTGGTGTGGCATCTCGGTTGTCTTCAAAGCTAAGTGTTCCCTGTTATGATCCGGTGACCTTGGAGCCGCATGGAACTTTCTCTGAGATGGTGGAACCTGTACTGACCGCAAGTCCTGAACTTAACACCGCAACTAGAAGTAGCCGTGGGGTGTGCCTAACAAATCCTAGACTGTTGTGAATTCTGCTTTTGGGCTCCCTCCGGTGGTTGTAGATGGTAATGCAGTTGTGCCTGGACTGCAGGATTGGACAGGTGTATCTGCTAATTGCAAAGCTGATTGGGGTATTTAGCTTTGCAGAACTCATTAGTCCCTGCCAGCTGTCAATGTTCTATTGCCAGTAATGGTTCTGTGCCTGGCCTCTCCTGCCTGCTGCCATTTCAGCTAAAGATAAGTGTCTGATTCTTTTTCTTAGGCTCACAGGCTGTGTGTCTATTTTTTCGTGCTGTTCATAGTTTCTATTTTGTTCCAGCTTCGACTGTCCTGTTGTTTTCTCAGTCTGGTTGGATTAGCTGGAGTTGCAGATATACTCTCCACACCTTTAGTTAGGTGGTGGAGTTTTTGTATTTTTCTGCTGTGGATATTTTGTAGATTTTGTGCTGACCGCTCAGTATCCTGTACTATACTTCCCTATCTAGGTAGAAGTTGCCTCCTTTGCTAAATCTGTTTTCCGCCTGCGTGTGTCTTTTCCTCTCCTACTCACCGTCATTATTTGTGGGGGGCTGCCTATACTTTGGGGGTCTACTCTGAGGCAAGTCAGTTTTCCTATTTTCCATCTTTAGGGATAATTAGTCCTCCGGCTGTGTCAAGGTGTCTAGGTCTGGATAGGCACACCCCACGGCTACTTCTAGTGTCTGTGATAAGTTCAGGGTTAGCGGTCTATATAGTTACCACTACTCCAGCGAAGGTTTTTTCATGTTGTTCCAAGGCCGCCTGATCATAACAGTACAACTGGCCAACAATGAGTTAATTGCATCTCAGAAGAAGGGAGGAAAGGTTTTGAGTCATTTTTTTTTCCTCAGCCTGTTTTGTCTTCTCCCTCTTAATCTCTGGGTGGCTGAGGAACCTAGTACTAACATGAATGTTCAAGAGTTAGCTTCTCGTGTGGATCAGCTTGCTGCTAGGGTACAGGGTATTTCAGATTATATTGTTCAGACTCCTGCTTTAGAACCTAAGATTCCCACTCATGATTTATTTTTTGGTGACAGATCCAAATTTTTGAGTTTCAAAAATAACTGTAAACTGTTTTTTGCATTGAGACCCCGGTCCTCTGGTGATCCCATTCAGCAGGTTAAAATCATCATATCCCTGCTGCGTGGTGACCCACAGGATTGGGCATTTTCCCTGGAATCTGGCAATCCTGCTTTGCTTAATGTTGATTCTTTCAAGCATTGGGGTTATTGTATGATGAGCCTAATTCTGTGGATCAAGCTGAGAAGACCTTGTTGGCCCTATCTCAGGGGCAAGAGGCGGCTGAATTGTATTGTCAGAAATTCAGAAAATGGTCTGTGCTGACTAAATGGAATGATGATGCTTTGGCGGCAATTTTCAGAAAGGGTCTTTCTGAATCCGTTAAGGATGTTATGGTGGGGTTTCCCACACCCTCCAATCTGAGTGATTCTATGTCTTTGGCCATTCAGATTGACCGGCGCTTGCGGGAACGCAGAACTGTGCGCGCTATGGCGTTATCCTCAGAGCAAATTCCTGAGCCTATGCAGTGTGATAGGATTCTGTCTAAAACAGAACAAGAAGGTTTCAGACGTCTCAACAGGTTGTGTTTTTATTGTGGTGACGCTTCTCATGTCATTTCTGTCTGCCCTAAGCGGACAAAAAGGATCGCCAGTTCATTTACCATCAGTACTGTACCTAAATTTCTGTTATCTTGTGTCCTTGATCTGCTCATTATCGTCATTTTCTGTCATGGCGTTTGTGGATTCAGGCGCCGCCTTGAATTTGATGGACTTTGACTTTGCTAGGCGTTGTGGTTTTCCCTTGCAGCCTTTGCAGAATCCTATTCCTTTAAGGGGCATTGATGCTACACCCTTGGCTAAAAATAAGCCCCAGTTTTGGATACAGGTGACCATGCGCATGGCGCCAGCCCACCAGGAAGATTGTCGATTTCTGGTGTTGCATAGTTTGCATGATGCTGTCGTGCTGGGTTTCCCGTGGTTGCAGGTCCATAATCCTGTTTTGGATTGGAAGTCCATGTCTGTAACTAGTTGGGGTTGTCAGGGGGTTCATAATGATGTTCCTCTGATGTCAATCGCCCCTTCTCCCTCTTCTGAAATTCCAGAGTTTTTGTCTGATTTTCAGGATGTATTCGATGAGCCTAAGTCCAGTTTCCTTCCACCGCATAGGGACTGCGATTGTGCTATTGATTTGATTCCAGGCTGTAAGTTTCCTAAGGGTCGACTTTTCACCCTTTCTGTACCTGAACATACCGCCATGCGGAGTTATATTAAGGAGTCTTTGGAGAAGGGGCATATTCGTCCATCTTCTTCACCGTTTGGAGCGGGGTTCTTTTTTGTTGCTAAGAAGGATGGCTCCTTGAGACCCTGTATTGATTATCACCTCTTGAATAAGATCACGGTCAAGTTTCAATACCCTTTACCTTTGCTTTCTGATTTGTTTGCTAGGATTAAGGGGGCTAGTTGGTTTACTAAGATTGACCTTCGGGGGGGCATATAATCTTGTTCGTATTAAGCAGGGTGATGAATGGAAAACTGCGTTTAATACGCCCGAAGGTCATTTTGAATATCTTGTGATGCCATTCGGGCTCACTAATGCTCCATCTGTTTTTCAGTCCTTCATGCATGATATCTTCCGGACTTATATTGATAAATTCTTGATTGTATATTTGGACGATATTTTGATTTTTTCCGATGATTGGGAGTCTCATGTGCAACAGGTCAGGATGGTTTTTCAGATCCTTCGTGACAATGCTTTGTTTGTGAAGGGGTCTAAGTGTCTCTTTGGGGTGCAGAAGGTGTCTTTTTTAAGCTTCATTTTTGCTCCCTCATCTATGGAGATGGATCCGGCTAAGGTTCAGGCCATTCATGATTGGATTCAACCCACATCCGTGAAGAGCCTTCAGAAATTTTTGGGTTTCGCTAATTTTTATTGCCGTTTCATTGCTAACTTCTCTAGCGTCGTTAAACCCTTGACCGATTTGACAAAGAAAGGCGCTGATGTGGCAAATTGGTCCTCTGCGGCTGTCTCTGCCTTTCAGGAGCTTAAACGCCGATTTACTTCTGCTCCGGTGTTGCGCCAACCGGATGTTTCTCTTCCGTTTCAGGTTGAGATTGACGCTTCTGAGATTGGGGCAGGGGCCGTTTTGTCTCAGAGGGATCCTGTTGGTTCCTTGATGAAACCGTGTGCCTTCTTTTCTCGTAAGTTTTCGCCTGCTGAACGCAATTATGATGTCGGCAATCGGGAGTTGTTGGCTATGAAGTGGGCGTTTGAGGAGTGGCGACATTGGCTTGAGGGAGCTAAGCACCGTATTGTGGTCTTGACCGATCATAAGAACCTGATTTACCTCGAGTCTGCCAAACAGCTGAATCCTAGACAGGCTCGATGGTCCTTGTTTTTTTCCCGTTTTGATTTCGTAGTTTCGTATCTTCCGGGTTCTAAGAATATTAAGGCTGATGCCCTCTCTAGGAGTTTTTTGCCTGATTCTCCTGAGGTCCTTGAACCGGTCGGCATTCTGAAAGAAGGGGTGGTCCTTTCTGCCATTTCAACTGATTTACGATGGGTTCTTCAGGAATTTCAGGCTGACAGACCTGACCGCTGTCCAGTGGGGAAATTGTTTGTTCCTGACAGATGGACTAGTCGAGTGATTTCTGAGGTTCACTGTTCTGTGTTGGCTGGTCATCCTGGTATTTTTGGTACCAGAGATTTGGTTGGTAGGTCCTTTTGGTGGCCTTCTTTGTCACGTGATGTACGTTCTTTTGTGCAGTCCTGTGGGACTTGTGCGCGGGCCAAGCCTTGTTGTTCCCGTGCTAGTGGGTTGCTTTTGCCATTGCCAGTCCCTGAGAGGCCCTGGACGCATATTTCTATGGATTTTATTTCGGATCTTCCAGTTTCCCAGAAGATGTCTGTTATCTGGGTTGTTTGTGACCGGTTCTCTAAGATGGTTCATTTGGAGCCTTTGCCTAAATTGCCTTCCTCTTCAGATTTGGTTCCGTTGTTTTTTCAGCATGTGGTTTGTTTGCATGGTATTCCGGAGAATATTGTGTCCGACAGAGGTTCCCAGTTTGTTTCTAGGTTTTGGCGGGCCTTTTGTGCTAGGCTGGGCATTGATTTGTCTTTTTCTTCTGCATTTCATCCTCAGACAAATGGCCAGACCGAGCGAACTAATCAGACTTTGGAGACTTATTTGAGATGCTTTGTGTCTGCTGATCAGGATGATTGGGTGGCCTTCTTGCCATTGGCCGAGTTTGCCCTTAATAATCGGGCTAGTTCGGCTACTTTGGTTTCGCCTTTCTTTTGTAATTTTGGTTTTCATCCTCGTTTTTCTTCTGGGCAGGTTGAGCCTTCTGACAGTCCTGGTGTGGATTCTGTGGTTGACAGGTTGCAGCAGATTTGGGCTCAAGTGGTGGACAATTTGGTGTTGTCTCAGGAGGAGGCTCAACGTTTTGCTAACCGTCGTCAGTGTGTTGGTTCCCGGCTTCGGGTTGGGGATCTGGTTTGGTTGTCTTCCCGTCATGTTCCTATGAAGGTTTCTTCCCCTAAGTTTAAGCCTTGGTTTATTGATTCTTATAGGATTTCTGAGATTATTAATCCGGTGTCCTTTCGCCTGGCGCTTCCGGCCTCTTTTGCTATCCATAATGTCTTCCATGGATCTTTGTTGCGGAAATATGTGGAGCCCGTTGTTCCCTCTGTTGAACCTCCGGCCCCTGTGTTGGTCGATGGGGAGTTGCAATATGTTGTTGAGAAGATTTTGGATTCTCGTTTTTCGAGGCGGAACTTAAGTACCTTGTCAAATGGAAGGGTTATGTGTTGTGAATTCTGTTGTCGGGCTCCCTCCTGTGGTCATGAATGGTACTTCGGCTGGTTCTGTCCATGGACTTTCTCTGGCTGTGGGTGTTTGAGTTTCCTTCCACAGGTGACGAGGTTAATTCGTTAGCTGGCTGCTCTATTTAACTCCACTTAGATCTTTGCTCCATGCCACCTGTCAATGTTCCAGTATTGGTCTAGTTCACTCGTGGATCATTCTTGTGACCTGTCTTCCCAGCAGAAGCTAAGTGACTGCTTGTTTTTCTCTGGTTTGCTATTTTTCTGTCCAGCTTGCTATTCTGATTGTTGTCTTGCTTGCTGGAAGCTCTGGGACGCAGAGGGAGCGCTGTTGTGAATTCTGTGGCCAAGCTCCCTCCTGTGGTCGTGAGTGGTACTTCGGCTGGTTCTGTCTATGAGCTTCCTTTGGTGGATGAGAGTGGTACTGCGGCTTCTGAGTTTCCTTCCTCAGGTAATGAGGTTAAGTCGTTAGGTGCTGCTCTATTTAACTCCACCTAGTGCTTTGATCCTGGCCTCCAGTCAATGTTCTAGTATTGGTCTTGCTTTCTCCTGGATCGTTCCTGTGGCCTGTCTATCCTGCATAAGCTAAGTTTTGCTTGTGTTATTTTTGTTTGCTATTTTTTCTGTCCAGCTTGCTATATTGTTTTTTCTTGCTTGCTGGAAGCTCTGGGACGCAGAGGGAGCACCTCCGTACCGTTAGTCGGTGCGGAGGGTCTTTTTGCCCCCTCTGCGTGGTTGTTTGTAGGGTTTTGTGTTGACCGCAAAGCAATCTTTCCTATCTTCGGTCTGTTCAGTAAGTTGGGCCTCACTTTGCTAAATCTATTTCATCTCTGCGTTTGTATTTTCATCTCAACTCACAGTCATTATATGTGGGGGGCTGCCTTTTCCTTTGGGGTATTTCTCTGAGGCAAGCTAGGCTTATTTTTCTTTCTTAGGGCTAGCTAGTTTCTCAGGCTGTGCTCGAGGCGCATAGGACTGGTCAGGAGCGCTCCACGGCTACCTCTAGTGTGGTTGGATAGGATTAGGGATTGCGGTCAGCAGAGTTCCCACGTCTCAGAGCTCGTCCTATGTTTTTGGTAATTGTCAGGTCACTTTGTGTGCTCTGAACTTCAAGGTCCATTGTGGTTCTGAATTACCTGTTCATAACAGTACTGAGGCCCAAAGTACTAATGCTTCTCAATAGAGGGAAAAGAGAAGTTCTGAGACCATTTTTTTTTCTTTGCACTGTGTTCTGTCTTTCTTTTCCCCTTTACATCAGGGTGGTTCAGAACACAGGTGTGGACATGGACATTCAAGGTCTGTTCTCTTTGATGGATAATCTCGCTATAAATGTACAGAATATTCAAGATTTAGTGGTTCAGAATCCTATGATAGAACCTAAAATTCCTATTCCTGAGTTATTTTCTGGAGATAGAGCTAAGTTTTTGAATTTTAAAAATAATTGTAAACTATTTCTGGCTTTGAAACCCCGCTCATCTGGTGACCCAGTTCAACAAGTTAAGATCATTATTTCTTTATATTACGTGGCGACCCTCAAGACTGGGCATTTTCCCTTGCGCCAGGAGATCCTGCATTATGTAATATTGATGCGTTTTTTCTGGCGCTCGGATTGCTGTACGATGAACCTAATTCAGTGGATCAGGCAGAGAAAAATTTGCTGGCTCTGTGTCAGGGTCAGGATGAGATAGAGATTTATTGTCAGAAGTTTAGAAAGTGGTCCTTGCTCACTCAATGGAATGAATGTGCGCTGGCAGCTATTTTCAGAAAGGGTCTCTCTGAAGCCCTTAAGGATGTCATGGTGGGATTTCCTATGCCTGCTGGTCTGAATGAGTCTATGTCTTTGGCCATTCAGATCGGTTGACGCTTGCGTGAGCGTAAATCTGTGCACCATTTGGCGGTATTATCTGAGCATAAACCTGATCCTATGCAGTGCGATAGGACTTTGACCAGAGCTGAAAGGCAAGAACACAGACATCAGAATGGGCTGTGTTTCTACTGTGGTGATTCCACTCATGCTATCTCCGATTGTCCTAAGCGGTTCGCTAGGTCTGCCACCATTGGTACGGTACAGTCGAAATTTCTTTTGTCCGTTACTTTGATCTGCTCTTTGTCTTCCTATTCTGTCATGGCATTTGTGGATTCAGGCGCTGCCCTGAATTTGATGGACTTGGAGTTTCCTAGGCGCTGTGGGTTTGTCTTGGAGCCCTTGCAGTGTCCTATTCCATTGAGAGGAATTGATGCTACGCCTTTGGCCAAGAATAAGCCTCAGTATTGGACCCAGCTGACCATGTGCATGGCTCCTGCGCACCAGGAGGATATTCGCTTTCTGGTGTTGCATAATCTGCATGATGTGGTCGTGTTGGGGTTGCCATGGCTACAAGTACATAACCAAGTATTAGATTGGAAATCAATGTCTGTGTCCAGCTGGGGTTGTCAGGGGGTACATGGTGATGATCCATTTCTGTCTATCTCATCATCCACCCCTTCTGAGGTCCCAGAGTTCTTGTCTGATTACCGGGATGTATTCGATGAGCCCAAGTCCAATGCCCTACCTCCGCATAGGGATTGTGATTGTGCTATCGATTTGATTCCTGGTAGTAAGTTTCCTAAGGGTCGACTGTTTAATTTATCTGTACCTGAGCACGCCGCTATGTGGAGTTACATGAAGGAGTCTTTGGAGAAGGGTCATATTCGCCCGTCATCGTCGCCATTGGGAGCGGGGTTCTTTTTTGTGCCCAAGAAGGATGGTTCGCTGAGACCTTGTATTGATTACCGCCTTCTAAATGAAATTACGGTCAAATTTCAGTACCCCTTGCCGCTGCTGTCTGATTTGTTTGCTCGGATTAAGGGGGCTAGTTGGTTCTCCAAGATAGATCTTCGTGGTGCATATAATCTTGTGCGTATTAAACGGGGCGATGAATGGAAAACAGCATTTAATACGCCCGAAGGCCATTTTGAGTACCTGGTTATGCCATTCGGGCTTTCTAATGCTCCATCAGTGTTTCAGTCCTTTATGCATGACATCTTCCGAGAGTACCTGGATAAATTCCTGATTGTATACTTGGATGATATTTTGGTCTTCTCGGATGATTGGGAGTCTCATGTGAAGCAGGTCAGAATGGTGTTCCAGGTCCTGCGTGCTAATTCTTTGTTTGTGAAGGGGTCAAAGTGTCTCTTTGGTGTTCAGATGGTTTCATTTTTGGGGTTCATTTTTTCTCCTTCTACTATCGAGATGGACCCTGTTAAAGTTCAGGCCATTTATGATTGGACTCAGCCAACATCTCTGAAGAGTCTGCAGAAGTTCCTGGGCTTTGCTAATTTTTATCGTCGCTTCATCAATAATTTTTCTAGTATTGCTAAACCGTTGACTGATTTAACCAAGAAGGGTGCTGATGTGGTCAATTGGTCTTCTGCCGCTGTGGAAGCTTTTCAGGAGTTGAAGCGTCGTTTTTCTTCTGCCCCTGTGTTGTGCCAACCAGATGTTTCGCTTCCGTTCCAGGTCGAGGTTGATGTTTCTGAAATTGGAGCAGGGGCTGTTTTGTCTCAGAGAAGTTCTGATTGCTCGGTGATGAAACCATGCGCCTTCTTTTCCAGGAAATTTTCGCCTGCTGAGCGAAATTATGATGTTGGCAATCGAGAGTTGCTAGCCATGAAGTGGGCATTCGAGGAGTGGCGTCATTGGCTTGAAGAAGCTAAGCATCGCGTGGTGGTCTTGACTGATCACAAGAACTTGACTTATCTCGAGTCTGCCAAATTGTTGAATCCTAGACAGGCTCGTTGGTCGCTGTTTTTCTCCCGTTTTGACTTTGTGGTTTCGTACCTTCCTGTCATGATTCCAATGGCAGGGAATCACAAAAGGACAAGCACCAACGAGCTCTAGGGTGATGGAACCTGAGCTGACCGCGACCCTAAAACCTGAACACACAAATAACAATAGCCGGGGAACGTGCCTACGTTGATCCTAGACGTCTCGCACCAGCCGAAGATCTAACTTCCCCTATTAGAAGAAACACAGACCTCTCTTGCCTCCAGAGAAATACCCCACAGAAATAGCAGCCCCCCACATATAATGACGGTGAAATGAGAGGAAGGCACATACACAGTATGAAATCAGATTCAGCAAAATGAGGCACGCTAAAACAAGATAGCAGAGGATACAAAAGTAAACTGCGCGGTCAGCAAAAAACCCTTCAAAAAACCATACTGTAATTACTTGAACTCATGTTCCAACTCATGGAACATGAGGAGCAATTACAGCCCTCTAGAGCAACCAGCAGCAAAGAAAACAATTATATGCAAGCTGGACAAGACAAAAATAAATCAAAACGTGGAACAAGAAAATCAAAAACTTAGCTTGTCCTGAAGATTACTGAAGCCAGAAGCTGAGGTAACAAAACACTCTGATAACCTTGATAGCCGGCGGGGAAATGACAAGAAAGCCCGGTTAAATAGGAAACTCCCAAATCCTAATAGAACAGGTGGACACCAGAGACAGCAGAACACAAATCACCCAGTACCATCAGTAACCACCAGAGGGAGCCCAAAAACAGAACTCACAACACCTTCCGGGCTCTAAAAACGTGAAGGCGGATGCCCTGTCTAGGAGTTTTGTGCCCGATTCTCCGGGTTTGCCTGAGCCGGCGGGTGTTCTTAAAGAGGGGGTAATTTTGTCTGCCATCTCTCCTGATTTGCGGCGGGTGCTGCAAAAATTTCAGGCTAATAGACCTGACCGTTGCCCAGCGGAGAAACTGTTTGTCCCTGATAGGTGGACGAATAAAGTTATCTCTGAGGTTCATTGTTCGGTGTTGGCTGGTCATCCTGGAATCTTTGGTACCAGAGATTTGGTGGCTAGATCCTTTTGGTGGCCGTCTCTGTCGCGGGATGTGCGTTCTTTCGTGCAGTCCTGTGGGATTTGTGCTCGGGCTAAGCCCTGCTGTTCTCGTGCCAGTGGGTTGCTTTTGCCCTTGCCGGTCCCGAAGAGGCCTTGGACACATATCTCTATGGATTTTATTTCGGATCTCCCCATCTCTCAAAGAATGTCGGTCATTTGGGTGGTTTGTGATCGCTTCTCTAAGATGGTCCATTTGGTGCCCTTGTCTAAATTGCCTTCCTCCTCTGATTTGGTGCCATTGTTTTTCCAGCATGTGGTTCGTTTACATGGCATTCCAGAGAACATCGTTTCTGACAGAGGTTCCCAGTTTGTTTCGAGGTTTTGGCGAGCCTTTTGTGCTAGGATGGGCATTGATTTGTCTTTTTCCTCGGCTTTCTATCCTCAGACAAATGGCCAGACTGAACGAACCAATCAGACCTTGGAAACATATCTGAGATGTTTTGTTTCTGCTGATCAGCATGATTGGGTGTCCTTTTTGCCTTTGGCTGAGTTCGCCCTTAATAATCGGGCCAGCTCGGCTACTTTGGTTTCGCCGTTTTTCTGCAATTCTGGGTTCCACCCTCGTTTCTCTTCAGGGCAGGTTGAGTCTTCGGACTGTCCTGGTGTGGATACTGTGGTGGATAGGTTGCAGCAGATTTGGAATCATGTAGTGGACAATTTGACTTTGTCCCAGGAGAAGGCTCAACGTTTCGCTAACCGCAGGCGCTGTGTGGGTCCCCGACTTCGTGTTGGGGATTTGGTTTGGTTGTCATCTTGTTATATTCCTATGAAGGTTTCCTCTCCTAAATTTAAGCCTCGTTTCATTGGTCCATATAGGATTTCTGAGGTTCTTAATCCTGTGTCTTTTCGTTTGACTCTTCCAGCTTCTTTTTCCATCCATAACGTGTTCCATAGGTCATTGTTGCGGAGATACGTGGCACCTGTGGTTCCATCTATTGATCCTCCTGCTCCGGTTTTGGTTGAAGTGGAGTTGGAGTATATAGTGGAGAAGATTTTGGATTCTCGTGTTTCGAGACGGAAACTCCAGTATCTGGTTAAGTGGAAAGGTTATGGTCAGGAAGATAATTCCTGGGTCTTTGCCTCTGATGTCCATGCTGCCGATCTGGTTCGTGCCTTTCATGTGGCTCATCCTGGTCGGCCTGGGGGCTCTGGTGAGGGTTCGGTGACCCCTCCTCAAGGGGGGGGTACTGTTGTGAATTCTGTGGCCAAGCTCCCTCCTGTGGTCGTGAGTGGTACTTCGGCTGGTTCTGTCTATGAGCTTCCTTTGGTGGATGAGAGTGGTACTGCGGCTTCTGAGTTTCCTTCCTCAGGTGATGAGGTTAAGTCGTTAGGTGCTGCTCTATTTAACTCCACCTAGTGCTTTGATCCTGGCCTCCAGTCAATGTTCTAGTATTGGTCTTGCTTTCTCCTGGATCGTTCCTGTGGCCTGTCTATCCCGCATAAGCTAAGTTTTGCTCGTGTTATTTTTGTTTGCTATTTTTTCTGTCCAGCTTGCTATATTGGTTTTTCTTGCTTGCTGAAAGCTCTGGGACGCAGAGGGAGCACCTCCGTACAGTTAGTCGGTGCGGAGGGTCTTTTTGCCCCCCTCTGCGTGGTTGTTTGTAGGGTTTTGTGTTGACCGCAAAGCAATCTTTCCTATCTTCGGTCTGTTCAGTAAGTTGGGCCTCACTTTGCTAAATCTATTTCATCTCTGCGTTTGTATTTTCATCTCAACTCACAGTCATTATATGTGGGGGGCTGCCTTTTCCTTTGGGGTATTTCTCTGAGGCAAGCTAGGCTTATTTTTCTTTCTTAGGGCTAGCTAGTTTCTCAGGCTGTGCTCGAGGCGCATAGGTCTGGTCAGGAGCGCTCCACGGCTACCTCTAGTGTGGTTGGATAGGATTAGGGATTGCGGTCAGCAGAGTTCCCACGTCTCAGAGCTCGTCCTATGTTTTTGGTAATTGTCAGGTCACTTTGTGTGCTCTGAACTTCAAGGTCCATTGTGGTTCTGAATTACCTGTTCATAACAAAGCGCCTCCGCACCGTGAGTCGGTGCGGAGGGTCTTTTGCGCCCTCTGCGTGGTCTTTTTGTAGGTTTTTGTGCTGACCGCAAAGCTACCTTTCCTATCCTCAGTCTGTTCAGTAAGTCGGGCCTCACTTTGCTTAATCTATTTCATCTCTGTGTTTGTATTTTCATCTTTACTCACAGTCATTATATGTGGGGGGCTGCCTTTTCCTTTGGGGAATTTCTCTGAGGCAAGGTAGGCTTTATTTTTCTATCTTCAGGGCTAGCTAGTTCCTTAGGCTGTGCCGAGTTGCATAGGGAGCTTTAGGCGCAATCCACGGCTATTTCTAGTGTGGTTGATAGGATTAGGGATTGCGGTCAGCAGAGTTCCCACGTCCCAGAGCTCGTCCTATATTATCAGTAACTATCTGGTCATTCCGTGTGCTCTTAACCACCAGGTCCATTATTGTCCTGACCACCAGGTCATAACAGTACAGGTGGCCCAAAGTACTAATGCATCTCAATAGAGGGATAAGAGAAGTTCTGAGACCATTTTTTTTTCTTTGGAGTGTGTTTTGTCTCTTTTCCCCTTTACATCTGGGTGGTTCAGAACACAGGTGTAGACATGGACATTCAAGGTATGTCCTCTTGGATGGATAATCTCACTACAAGGATACAAAACATTCAAGATTTTGTGGTTCAGAATCCGATGTCAGAGCCTAGGATTCCAATTCCTGATTTGTTTTTTGGTGATAGATCGAAGTTCTTGAATTTCAAAAATAATTGTAAATTGTTTCTTGCCTTGAAACCTCGCTCCTCAGGTGACCCTGTTCAACAAGTAAAGATCATTATTTCTTTGTTACGTGGTGACCCTCAAGACTGGGCATTTTCCCTTGCGCCAGGAGATCCGGCATTGCGTGATGTTGATGCGTTTTTCCTGGCGCTTGGATTGCTTTATAACGAACCTAATTCAGTGGATCAGGCAGAGAAAATCTTGCTGGCTGTGTGTCAGGGTCAGGATGAAGCGGAGATATATTGTCAGAAGTTTAGAAAGTGGTCTGTGCTCACTCAGTGGAATGAATGTGCCCTGGCAGCAATCTTCAGAAAGGGTCTCTCTGAAGCCCTTAAGGATGTCATGGTGGGATTTCCCATGCCTGCTGGTCTGAATGAGTCTATGTCTTTGGCCATTCAGATCGATCGACGCTTGCGTGAGCGTAAAGCTGTGCACCATTTGGCGGTACTATCTGAGCATGGGCCTGAGCCTATGCAATGTGATAGGACTTTGACCATAGCTGAACGGCAAGAACACAGACGTCGGAATGGGCTATGTTTTTACTGTGGTGATTCCACTCATGCTATCTCCGATTGTCCTAGGTGCACTAAGCGGTTCGCTAGGTCTGACACCATTGGTACGGTACAGTCTAAATTTCTATTGTCCGTTACTCTGATTTGCTCTTTGTCATCCTATTCTGTTACGGCTTTTGTGGATTCAGGAGCTGCCCTGAATTTGATGGACTTGGAGTATGCTAGGCGCTGTGGTTTTTTCTTGGAGCCCTTGCCGTATCCTATTTCATTGAGAGGAACTGATGCTACGCCTTTGGCCAAGAATAAGCCTCAGTACTGGACCCAATTGACCATGTGCATGGCTCCTGCACATCAGGAGGATATCCGCTTTCTGGTATTGCATAATCTGCATGATGTGGTCGTTTTGGGGTTGCCATGGCTACAGGTTCATAATCCAGTATTGGACTGGAAATCTATGTCTGTGTCCAGCTGGGGTTGCCAGGGGGTACATGGTGATGTTCCTTTTTTTTCTATTTCGTCTTCCACTACTTCTGAAGTTCCAGAATTTTTGTCGGATTATCGGGATGTATTTGATGAGCCCAAAGCCAGTGCCCTACCTCCTCATAGGGATTGCGATTGTGCAATTAATTTGATTCCTGGTAGTAAGTTTCCTAAGGGCCGATTGTTCAATTTATCTGTGCCAGAACACGCCGCTATGCGGAGTTATATAAAGGAATCCTTGGAGAAAGGCCATATTCGCCCGTCGTCATCACCGTTGGGAGCAGGGTTCTTTTTTGTGGCCAAGAAGGATGGTTCTTTGAGACCTTGTATTGATTACCGCCTTCTCAATAAAATTACAGTCAAATTTCAGTATCCTTTGCCGTTGCTGTCTGATTTGTTTGCTCGTATTAAAGGGGCTAGTTGGTTCACCAAGATAGATCTTCGAGGGGCGTATAATCTTGTGCGTATTAAACAAGGCGATGAATGGAAAACAGCATTTAATACGCCCGAGGGCCATTTTGAGTACCTGGTTATGCCATTCGGGCTTTCCAATGCTCCATCAGTATTTCAGTCCTTTATGCATGACATCTTCCGAGAGTACCTGGATAAATTCCTGTTTGTGTATTTGGATGATATTTTGGTCTTTTCGGATGATTGGGAGTCTCATGTGAAGCAGGTCAGAATGGTGTTCCAGGTCCTTCGTGCGAATTCCTTGTTTGTGAAGGGGTCAAAGTGTCTCTTTGGAGTTCAGAAGGTTTCATTTTTGGGGTTCATTTTTTCCCCTTCTACTATCGAGATGGACCCTGTTAAAGTCCAAGCCATTTACGATTGGACCCAGCCGGCATCTGTGAAGAGCCTGCAAAAGTTCCTGGGCTTTGCTAATTTTTATCGGCGCTTCATCGCTAATTTTTCTAGTGTTGCTAAACCGTTGACTGATTTGACCAGGAAGGGTGCTGATGTGGTCAATTGGTCTTCTGCAGCTGTAGAGGCTTTTCAGGAGTTGAAGCGTCGTTTTTCTTCTGCCCCTGTGTTGTGCCAGCCAGATGTTTCGCTCCCGTTTCAGGTTGAGGTTGATGCTTCTGAGATTGGAGCTGGGGCTGTTTTGTCGCAAAAAGTTCTGATGGCTCGGTGATGAAGCCATGTGCTTTCTTTTCTAGAAAGTTTTCGCCTGCTGAGCGCAATTATGATGTTGGTAATCGTGAGTTGTTGGCCTGGAAGTGGGCATTCGAGGAGTGGCGTCATTGGCTTGAAGGAGCCACGCATCGCCTGGTGGTCTTGACAGATCACAAGAATTTGACTTATCTTGAGTCTGCCAAACGGTTGAATCCTAGACAGGCTCGATGGTCGCTGTTTTTCTCCCGTTTTGATTTTGTGGTTTCGTACCTTCCGGGCTCTAAGAATGTGAAGGCTGATGCCCTGTCAAGGAGTTTTGTGCCTGACTCTCCGGGTGTTCCTGAGCCGGTGGGTATTCTCAAAGAGGGGGTAATTTTGTCTGCCATCTCCCCTGATTTGCGGCGGGTGCTGCAAAAATTTCAGGCTGATAGACCTGACCGTTGCCCAACGGAGAAACTGTCCCTGATAAATGGACTAGTAGAGTTATCTCTGAGATTCATTGTTCAGTATTGGCTGGGCATCATGGAATCTTTGGTACCAGAGATTTGGTGGCTAGATCCTTTTGGTGGCCGTCTTTGTCACGGGATGTGCGTTCTTTTGTGCAGTCCTGTGGGACTTGTGCTCGGGCTAATCCCTGCTGTTCTCGTGCCAGTGGGTTGCTTTTGCCCTTGCCGGTCCCGAAGAGGCCCTGGACGCATATTTCTATGGATTTTATTTCGGATCTCCCCATCTCTCAAAAGATGTCGGTCATTTGGGTGGTTTGTGATCGCTTTTCTAAGATGGTCCATTTGGTACCTTTGTCTAAATTGCCTTCCTCCTCTGATTTGGTGCCATTATTTTTCCAGCATGTGGTTCGTTTACATGGTATCCCGGAGAACATCGTTTCTGACAGAAGTTCCCAGTTTGTTTCGAGGTTTTGGCAATCTTTTTGTGCTAGGATTGGCATTGATTTGTCTTTTTCCTCGGCTTTCCATCCTCAGACAAATGGCCAAACCGAACGAACTAATCAGACTTTGGAAACATATCTGAGATGCTTTGTTTCTGCTGATCAGGATGACTGGGTGTCCTTTTTGCCGTTGGCTGAGTTCGCCCTTAATAATCGGGCCAGCTCGGCTACTTTAGTTTCGCCGTTTTTCTGCAATTCTGGTTTCCATCCACGTTTCTCTTCAGGGCAGGTTGAGTCTTCGGACTGTCCTGGTGTAGATACTGTGGTGGATAGGTTGCAGCAGATTTGGACTCATGTGGTGGACAATTTGACATTGTCCCAGGAGAAGGCTCAATGTTTCGCTAACCGCCGGCGTTGTGTGGGTCCCCGACTTCGTGTTGGGGATTTGGTTTGGTTGTCGTCTCGTTATGTTCCTATGAAGGTTTCCTCTCCTAAGTTTAAGCCTCGTTTCATTGGTCCGTATAAGATTTCTGAGGTTATCAATCCTGTGTCATTTCGTTTGGCCCTTCCTGCTTCTTTTGCCATCCATAATGTGTTCCATAGGTCGTTATTGCGGAGATACGTGTCGCCTGTGGTTCCATCTGTTGATCCTCCTGCCCCGGTGTTGGTTGAGGGGGAGTTGGAGTATGTGGTGGAGAAGATTTTGGATTCTCGTATTTCGAGACGGAAACTCCAGTACCTGGTCAAGTGGAAGGGTTATGGTCAGGAAGATAATTCCTGGGTTTTTGCCTCTGATGTTCATGCTGCCGATCTGGTTCGTGCCTTTCATTTGGCTCATCCTGGTCGGCCTGGGGGCTCTGGTGAGGGTTCGGTGACCCCTCCTCAAGGGGGGGGTACTGTTGTGAATTCTATTGTCGGGCTCCCTCCTGTGGTCATGAATGGTACTTCGGCTGGTTCTGTCCATGGACTTTCTCTGGTGGCTGTGGGTGTTTGAGTTTTCTTCCACAGGTGACGAGGTTAATTCGTTAGCTGGCTGCTCTATTTAACTCCACTTAGATCTTTGCTCCATGCCACCTGTCAATGTTCCAGTATTGGTCTAGTTCACTCCTGGATCGTTCTTGTGACCTGTCTTCCCAGCAGAAGCTAAGTGACTGCTTGTTTTTCTCTGGTTTGCTATTTTTCTGTCCAGCTTGCTATTCTGATTGTTGTCTTGCTTGCTGGAAGCTCTGGGACGCAGAGGGTGCGCCTCCGCACCGTGAGTCGTTGCGGAGGGTCTTTTGCGCCCTCTGCGTGGTCTTTTTGTAGGTTTTTGTGCTGACCGCAAAGCTACCTTTCCTATCCTCAGTCTGTTCAGTAAGTCGGGCCTCACTTTGCTTAATCTATTTCATCTCTGTGTTTGTATTTTCATCTTTACTCACAGTCATTATATGTGGGGGGGCTGCCTTTTCCTTTGGGGAATTTCTCTGAGGCAAGGTAGGCTTTATTTTTCTATCTTCAGGGCTAGCTAGTTCCTTAGGCTGTGCCGAGTTGCATAGGGAGCGTTAGGCGCAATCCACGGCTATTTCTAGTGTGGTTGATAGGATTAGGGATTGCAGTCAGCAGAGTTCCCACGTCCCAGAGCTCGTCCTATATTATCAGTAACTATCTGGTCATTCCGTGTGCTCTTAACCACCAGGTCCATTATTGTCCTGACCACCAGGTCATAACAGTTATGGCCAGGAGAATAATTCTTGGGTTTCTGCCTCTGATGTCCATGCCACTGATTTGGTTCGTACCTTTCATCGGGCTCATCCTGATCGGCCTAGGGGCTCTGGTGAGGGTTCGGTGACCCCTCCTCAAGGGGGAGGGGTACTGTTGTGAATTCTGCTTTTGGGCTCCCTCCGGTGGTTGTAGATGGTAATGCAGTTGTGCCTAGACTGCAGGATTGGACAGGTGTATCTGCTAATTGCAAAGCTGACTGGGGTATTTAGCTTAGCAGGACTCATTAGTCCCTGCCAGTTGTCAATGTTCTATTGCCAGTAATGGTTCTCTGCCTGGCCTCTCCTGCCTGCTGCCATTTCAGCTAAAGATAAGTGATTAGGGGTGTATTGGGATTAGGGTTAGTTTTGAGGTTAGGGTTGAGATTAGGATTAGGGGTGTGTTGGATTTAGGGTTTTGATTAGGGTTATGGTTAGGGTTAACATTAGGGTTGTTTTGGGGTAAGGGTTGTGAGTATCGTTAGGTTTGTGATTAGGATTATGGATCAGGTTGGGATTAGGGTTAGGGGTGTGTTGGGGTTAGGGTTGGAGTTAGAATTGGGGGGTTTCCACTGTTTAGGTACATCAGGGGGTCTCCAAACACGACAGCCAATTTTGCGCTCAAAAAATCAAATGGTGCTCCCTCCCTTCTGAGCTCTGCCGTGCGCCCAAACAGTGGTTTACCCCCACATATGGGGCATCAGCGTACTCGGGATAAATTGGACCACTTTAGTGGTCCAATTTCTCCTGTTCCCTTGTGAAAATAACAACTTGGGGGCTACAAAATCTTTTTTGTGGAAAAAAAAAATATTTTTTATTTTCACGACTCCGCATTCTAAACTTCTAACAACCAACGTAATACACCACGGAACAAAGTACAAAAAGTTTATACCAAGGCATCGGATAAGGGAAAATATGGCTTTATTAATAGGTTGCCTATGATTACATATAAATCAAATTTTGTATATTAAAATATATAAAAAACAAAAACAAGCAAAAATTTATCAATAATAGAATGCGCACACTGACAGAATATATATAAAAAAAGGGCTATATATGTATCTCTTTATAGCAATAAAACCTACCAACAGGATATAGTCTATATCTACAAAAATTAAATAAATGTTTTATATGGCTGCACCAAAAGGTTAAAAAAGGAGAAACATAAAAAAAGGAAAAAATGGTAAAAGTATTATATATTGTTATAAAAATCTGTGAGAGGGTCGTTATTTATATGTACAACTGAATTGCAATTTGTGAAAAATGCTGAATAAAGTGACTGGTGCAAAAGGGAGAGGTAGAAGAAGAAACCTCAATCAAATTTCCTGGCTTACATCAATCACGCTAATTCTAAGAATCTGTGAACAAGGTCGTTATTTATATGTACAACTAAATTGCAATGTGCAAAAATGCTGAATAAGGTGACCGGTGCAAAAGGAGTTTAGATAGGAGGGGAGAAATTAATCAAATTACTGGCTAACATCAATCTCGCTATAATACCACACAGACTATATAAAACAATATTGAAGTGAACAAAAGTGTATAAATAAAATTAAAAAATATATTAAACAAGGATTCAATACATAAACCACACAATCCAATGTGCAAATGTGCCAACTAAAGTGACCAAGTGCAAAGTGAAAAAGAGGGGGCCAAATGAAAAAATAATTAAATCACACCACTCCTACTATAATATATCCGTGTCAATTCCAGGGGCTATGGAAAAACTATAAAAGAAAATTATATAGGTGGAAAAAACTCCAAACGGAGTAATTATGACAGTGACTAACAGTAATGATGTAGATAAAGTGCACCTGTGCAAATAATAATTAGCCTAACATGGTACCCATGATCCAAGAATTTAAACAAATGGTGCCACAAATGTAATCGCTATATACCTGAGGTGGTTCTGCCAGTGTGCGCGCTAACCCGACGCGCATTTCGGAACGTATTTTTTTTCCTTCGAAAGAATATTTCCTGACGAAGGAAAGAATATACGTTCCGAAACGCGCGTCGGGTTAGCGCGCACACTGGCAGAACCACCTCAGGTATATAGCGATTACATTTGTGGCACCATTTGTTTAAATTTTTGGATCATGGCTACCATGTTAGGCTAATTGTTATTTCCACAGGTGCACTTTATCTACATCATTACTGTTAGTCACTGTCATAATTACTCCGTTTGGAGTTTTTTCCACCTATATAATTTTCTTTTATAGTTTTTCCATAGCCCCTGGAATTGACACGGATATATTATAGTAGGAGTGGTGTGATTTAATTATTTTTTCATTTGGCCCCCTCTTTTTCGCTTTGCACTTGGTCACTTTAGTTGGCACATTTGCACATTGGATTGTGTGGCATATGTATTGAATCCTTGTTTCATATATTTTTTATTTATACACTTTTGTTCACGCCAATATTGTTTTATATAGTCTGTGTGGTATTATAGCGAGATTGATGTTAGCCAGTAATTTGATTAATTTCTCCCCTCCTATCTAAACTCCTTTTGCACGGGTCACCTTATTCAGCATTTTTGCACATTGCAATTTAGTTGTACATATAAATAACGACCTTGTTCACAGATCCTTAGAATTAGCGTGATTGATGTAAGCCAGGAAATTTGATTGAGGGTTCTTCTTCTACCTCTCCCTTTTGCACCAGTCACTTTATTCAGCATTTTTCACAAATTGCAATTCAGTTGTACATATAAATAACGACCCTCTCACAGATTTTTAGAACAATATATAATACTTTTACTATTTTTTCCTTTTTTTATGTTTCTCCTTTTTTAACCTTTTGGTGCAGCCATATAAAACATTTATTTAATTTTTGTAGATATAGACTATATCCTGTTGGTAGGTTTTATTGCTATAAAGAGATACATATATAGCCCTTTTTTTATAAATATTCTGTCAGTGTGCGCATTCTATTATTGATTAATTTTTGCTTGTTTTTGTTTTTATATATTTTAATATACAAAATTTGATTGATATGTAATCATAGGCACCCTATTAATAAAGCCATATTTTCCCTTATCCCATGCCTTGGTATAATCTTTTTGTACTTTGTTCCGTGGTGTATTACGTTGGTTGTTAGTTCTCCTTCACAGTGGGTTTTTCACTGTACTCTTTCACAGCGCACCCTGTTGGTTTTGGATATCCCTTTATTTTAGATTATAATAATTTATTATTTTTATGATTTTTGGGTGTACTGTGTTTTATATTTAATTCTAAACTTCTGTGAAGCACTTGGGTATTCAAAGTTCTCACCACACATCTAGATAAGTTCCTTGGGGGGTCTAGTTTCCAAAATGGGGTCACTTGTGGGGGGTTACTACAGTTTAGGTACATCAGGGGCTCTGCAATCGCAACATAATGCCCACAGACCATTCTATCAAAGTCTGCATTCCAAAACGGCGCTCCTTCCTTTCCGAGCTCTGCTGTGCGCCCAAACAGTGGTTTACCCCCACTGAATCATCATGCACTAGAATACTGTGCAATGCAGCGCACACGTCGGTGCTGGGGCCCGGGAGCCTTCTTGGAGCTGTGCACGGCCATCTCACAAAGTCGGCTGCGCAGCTCCTGCTCGGCTGTAGCTAGAATGTATGGGCTCCCTGCAGGTCCTGACTACAGCCCATACATTCCAGCAGTCTCAGTAGTGAATGTGCTAGAATGTAGGGGCTCCTGTCAGGTCCTCTCAGCAGCCCATACATTCTAGCTGCTGCTTCACTGCTGACAACACTAGACGCCCCAGGAACGACTGAGGTAAGTATAAAAAACATTTTTGTTTTTTTAAATGGGTGAGGTGGGGGAGTGAGACTGCAGATGATGGAGTGTGTTTGAGGGGGTACTGCACATGGTGAAATGATAGGGGGCTGCAGATGATGAAATGATAGGGAGCTGCAGATGATGAAATGATAGGGGCTGCAGATGATGAAATGATAGGGATCTGCAGATGATGAAATGATAGGGGCTGGAGATGATGAAGTGTTTGAGGGGGTACTGCACATGGTGAAATGATAGGGGGCTGCAGATGATGAAATGATAGGGGGCTGCACATGGTGAAATGATAGGGGGCTGCAAATGATGAAATGATAGGGGGCTGCAGATGATGAAATGATAGGAGCTGCAGATGATGAAATGATAGGGGGCTGCAGATGATGAAATGATAGGGGGCTGCAGATGATGAAGTGTGTTTGAGGGGGTACTGCACATGGTTAAATGATAGGGGGCTGCAGATGGTGAAATGATAGGGGGCTGCAGATGATGAAATGATAGGGGGCTGCAGATGATGAAATGATAGGAGCTGCAGATGATGAAATGATAGGGGGCTGCAGATGATGAAATGATAGGGGGCTGCAGATGATGAAGTGTGTTTGAGGGGGTACTGCACATGGTTAAATGATAGGAGGCTGCAGATGGTGAAATGATAGGGGGCTGCAGATGATGAAATGATAGGGGGCTGCAGATGATTAAATGATAGGGGCTGCAGATGATGAAGTGTGTTTGAGGGGATACTGCACATGGTGAAATGATAGGGGGCTGCAGATGATGAAATGATAGTGGGCTGCACATGGTGAAATGATAGGGGGCTGCAGATGATGAAATGATAGGGGGCTGCAGATGATGAAATGATAGGGGGCTGCAGATGATTAAGTGTGTTTGAGGGGGTACTGCACATGATGAAATGATAGGGGGCTGCAGATGATGAAATGTGTTATGATCAGGTGACCTTGGAGCAGCATGAAAACTTTCACTGGAGTAGGTGGTAACTATACTGACCGCAAACCCTGATCTTATCACCGCAACTAGAAGTAGCCGTGGGGTGTGCCTAACAAAACCTAGACACCTCGACACAGCCGGAGAACTAAATATCCCTAAAGATGGAAATAGGAATACTATCTTGCCTCAGAGCAGAACCCCAAAGGATAGGCAGCCCCCCACAAATAATGACTGTGAGTAGTAGAGGAAAAGACAAACTCAGGCAGAAAACAGGATTTAGCAAAGAGGCCACTTCTAGCTAAATAGGAAAGGATAGGACAGGACTCTAAGCGGTCAGCATTAAAATCCTTCCAAAATATCCACAGCAGAAAATACAAAAATAAACTCCACCACCTAACTAAAGTCGTGGAGCGTATATCTGCAACTCCAGAGAATCCAACCAGACTGAGAAACACTGACACAGTCTAAGCTGGACAATAGAAAAACAAACGAACAGCACTGAAAATAAGCACACTGCATGTGTGCCACAGGAAAAGAAACAGACACTTATCTTTGCTGAACTGGCAGCTAGGCAGGAGAGGCCAGGAGAGATCCAACACTTCCCAAGAAACATTGACAAATGGCCAGGAGTAATGAGTCCAGCAAACCTAAATACCCCAGTCAGAATTGCAATCAGCAGATACACCTGTGCAAGACTGCAGCCCAGGGACAACTGCATTACCATTTACAACCACCGGAAGGAGCCCAAAAGCAGAATTCACAACAGAAATGATAGGGGGCTGCAGATGATGAAATGATAGGGGGCTGCAGATGATGAAATGATAGGGGGATGCAAGTTATAAAGTGTGTTTGAGGGGGTACTGCACATGATGAAATGATAGGGGGCTGCAGATGATGAAGTGTGTTTGAGGGGGTACTGCACATGATGAATGATAGGGGGCTGCAGATGATGAAGTGTGTTTGAGGGGGTACTGCACATGATGAATGATAGGGGGCTGCAGATGATGAAGTGTGTTTGAGGGGGTACTGCACATGATGAATGATAGGGGGCTGCAGATGATGAAGTGTGTTTGAGGGGGTACTGCACATGATGAATGATAGGGGGCTGCAGATTATGAAGTGTGTTTGAGGGTACTGCACATGATGAAATGATAGGGGGCTGCAAATGATGAAGGGGGACTGCAGATGACGTGAAGGGGGATAGGGGACTGCAAATGATTTAGTGGGGGTGATGGGGACTGCAAATGATGTGGGGGTGATGGGGACTGCAAATGATGATGTGGGGATGATGGGGACTGCAAATGATGAAGTGGGGGTGATGTCAACTACAAATGATGATGTTGGGGTGATGGGGATTGCAAATGATGATGGGGACTGCAAATGATAAAGTGGGGGTGATGGGGACTGCAAATGATGATGGGGGGTGATGGGGACTGCAAATGATGATGTGGGGGTGATGGGGATTACAAATGATGATGTGGGGGTGATGGGGACTGCAAATGATGCAGGAGTGATGGGGACTGGAAATGAGGTGGGGGTGATGGGGATTGCAAATGATGGGGACTGCAAATGATGAAGTGGGAGTGATGGGGACTGCAAATGATGATGTGGGGGTGATGGGGACTGCAAATGATGAAGTGGGGGTGATGGGGATTACAAATGATGATGTGGGGGTGATGGGGGACTGCAAATGAGTTGGGGGTGATGGGGATTGCAAATGATAAAGTGGGGGTGATGGGGACTGCAAATGATGATGTGGGGGTGATGGGGACTGCAAATGATGAAGAGGGGGTGATGGGGATTACAAATGATGATGTGGGGGTGATGGGGACTGCAAATGATGCAGGAGTGATGGGGACTGGAAATGAGGTGGGGGTGATGGGGATTGCAAATGATGGGGACTGCAAATGATGATGTGGGAGTGATGGAGACTGCAGATGATGAATTGTGTTTGAGGGGTTACTGCACATGATGAAATGATAGGGGGCTGCAAATGATGAAGTAAGGGAGACTGCAGATAAAGTGAAGGGGGGATAGGGGACTAAATGATGAAGTAAGGGTACCGTCACACAGTGCAATTTTGATCGCTACGACGGCACGATTCGTGACGTTCGAGCGATATAGTTACGATATCGCAGTGTCTGACACGCTCCTGCGATCAGGGACCCCGCTGAGAATCGTACGTCGTAGCAGATCGTTTGAAACTTTCTTTCGTCGTCTAGTGTCCCGCTGTGGCGGCATGATCGCATGGTGTAACATATATCGTATACGATGTGCGCATAGTAACCAACGGCTTCTACATCGCACATACGTCATGAAATTATCGCTCCAGCGTCGTAGATTGCAAAGTGTGACAGCAGTCTACGACGCTGGAGCGATATTGTTACGATGCTGGAGCGTCACGGATCGTACCGTTGTAGCGATGAAAATTGCACTGTGTGACGGTACCCTAAGGTGGACTGCAAATGATGAAGTGGGGGTGATGGGGACTGCACATCAATTGAATGTGAGGGACAGGGGACGGCAATTGAATTGAAGGTGGGGGTGGGGAGAGCAAATGGTGTATTGAAGGTGGGGGAGAGCAAATAATGAATTTTGAGGGTGGGGAAGAGCAGTTTATAATGAATAGAGAGTGGGATAGAGGGAAGACATGACAATGAATTGAGGCAGAAGGGGCATGTAACTATAATGAATCGGGGTAAGGGTTAGAGCGGGAGGTACATAGTGGGGTCGTTGAGGATAAAGTGACTGGTAATAAATTGGGGGAAAGAGTACAGGTGCTAATTAATTTATATATTAAATAGGGAAAGTGGTTATGCACAAATAGTTGGGGCACAGTGGGGGATTATAATTTATATTTGGAATGGTGGGTTGCATAATAACCAATTATATATTAATGGTGGGTGAACTTCTGTATTCAGATGTGTAGGAGAAAGGGAAAAAGTGAGGAATGTGCTCTGGAAGCGGTGCTCTAGATCAGGGGTCCCCAACTCCAGTCCTCGAGGCCCACCAACATGTCATGTTTTCAGGATTTCCTTAGTCTTGCCCAGGTAATAATTGCATCACCTGTGCAATGCAAAGGAAATCCTGAAAACATGACCTGTTGGTGGGCCTCGAGGACTGGAGTTGGGGACCCCTGCTCTAGATAACTGTTATTTTATGCAGAGATGAGTCCTGGCTGAAAGAAGTGATGGCGGTCTGCGCTGGATTAAAAAGAAACGCAAAGATAAAGGACTTCAGCTAGAGACGTCACTGGTGAGTCAGTTTGTTACTTGTACACTGACACCATACACTGTATACTGTATACAGAGCTCCTGTGTATAATGTCACTGGTGATCACTATAGTATCTGTACACTACACTATATACAGAGCTCCTGTGTATAATGTCACTAGTGATCACTGTATAACATGTAAACTGTACCCTATGTACAGATCTCCTGTGCATAATGTCACTGGTGATTCCTGTATTACCTGTACACTGACACTATATATAGAGCTCCTGTGTATAATGGCACCTGTGACCACTGTATTACCTGTACACAGGCACTGCATACTAAGTACAGATCTCCTATGTATAATGGCACTTATGGTGATAGTATTTTTTTTATTATTAATGATCAGTATTGTACTATTCAGTCACAATGTGGTGGTAATATGTTGTCTAGTCAGGGTGTGGCTGTATTTGTTCCTTGTATGTGCTATTATTTGGTTACTATGTGGTGGTAATATGTGGTCTGGTCATGGTGTGGTGGTATTTGTTCCTTGTATATGCTATTATTCGATCACTGGTGGTAATATGTGGTCTGTACATGCTGCGGTGGTATTTGTCCCTTGTATGTGATATTGTTCGGTCACTGTGGTGGTAATATGTGGTCTGTATATGGTGTGGCTATATTTGTTCCTTGTAGATAGTATTATAGGTCACTGTGGTGATAATATGGTGTCTGGTCATGGTGTTGTGGTATTTGTCCCTTGTATGTGGTATTATTGGTCATTTGAAAAATTGAAAAATAAATAAAAATACACCTAAATTGTATTGCATATTTTAACAAATGTTTAATAAGTTAGAGTAGAGTAGGGCCCAGCCAAAAGAGTCTACCTTGTCGTCGTGGCAGATTAAAAAAACCTTTTGGCCAAAACAAAATCTGCTGTCTGTGTGTGATCTGGTGATGAGAACTGTTAATGTGTGATTGGTGAGAAGTGGAGTTTTTCCAAGAGACAGCGGTGGGGCTGTGGACAGTTCGAGGGGTGGAGGCGGGGCTGGGGTGGAGCCTGGGCGGAGTCTTAATCCCATATGACGTACTATCCCGTCGAGGTGGGGTGGGCCTTAATTCCCACCGACGGGATAGTACGTCATAGCGATCGGCCGCGCTCACGGGGGGAGCGCGGCCGGGTGTCAGCTGACTATCGCAGCTGACATCCGGCACTATGTGCCAGGAGCAGTCACGGACAGCTCCTGGCACATTAACCCCCGGCACACCACGATCAAACATGATCGCGATGTGCCGGCGGTACAGGGAAGCATCGCGCAGGGAGGGGGCTCCCTGCGTGCTTCCCTGAGACGATCGGTACAAGGTGATATACTCACCTTGTACCGAGCGTCTTCTCCCTGCAGTCCCTGGATCCAAAATGGCCGCAGGGCTGCATCCGGGTCCTGCAGGGAGTACTTCCGGGTCAACTGCAGGCGCTGGTAAGCCAGGCTAAGCCTGCAGCGATGTGGGTGAGATCGCCGATCTTATAGAGTGCTATGCAAACTGTCAGATCGGCGATCTGTGATGTCCCCCCCTGGGACAAAGTAAAAAAGTTAAAAAAAAAATTTCCACATGTGTAAAAATAAAAAATAAAAAAAAAATTCCTAAATGAATAAATAAAAAATTATTCCCATAAATACATTTCTTTATCTAAAAATAAATAAAAGTACACATATTTAGTATCGCCGCGTCCGTAACGACCCAACCTATAAAACTGTCCCACTAGTTAACCCCTTCAGTGAACACCGTAAGAAAAAAAGAGCCAAAAAACAACGTTTTATTATCATGCCGCCGAACAAAAAGTGGAATAACACACGATCAAAAAGACAAATATAAATAAACATGGTACCACTGAAAACGTCATCTTGTCGAGCAATAAACGAGCCGCCACACAGCATTATAACCAAAAAAATAAAAAAGTTATAGTCCTCAGAATAAAGCGATGCCAAAATAATTATTTTTTCTATAAAATAGCTTTTATCGTATAATAGCGCCAAAACATTAAAAAAATGATATAAATGAGATATCGCTGTAATCGTACTGACCCGACGAATAAAACTGCTTTATCAATTTTACCAAACGCGGAACGGTATAAACTCCTCCCCCAAAAGAAATTCATGGTTTTTGGTCATTCTGCCTCATAAAAATCGGAATAAAAAGTGATCAAAAACTGTCACGTGTCCGAAAATGTTACCAATAAAAACGTCAACTTGTCCCGCAAAAATCAAGACCTCAGATGACTTTGTGGACCAAAATATGGAAAAATTATAGGTCTCAAAATGTGGAGACGCAAAAACTTTTTTGCTATAAAAAAGCGTCTTTTAGTGTGTGACAGCTGCCAATCATAAAAATCCGATATAAAAAACGCTATAAAAGTAAATCAAACCCCCCTTCATCACCCCCTTAATTAGGGAAAAATAATAAAATTAAAAAAATGTATTTATTTCCATTTTCCCATTAGGGTTAGGGCTAGGGTTAGGGTTAGGGTTGAGCCTAGGGTTGGAGCTAAAGTTAGGATTAGGGTTGGGGCTAAAGTTAGGGTTAGGGTTGAGGCTAAAGTTAGGGTTGGGGCTAAAGTTAGGGTTTGAATTACATTTACGGTTGGGATTAGGGTTGGGATTAGAATTAGGGGTGTGTCAGGGTTAGGGGTGAGGTTAGGGTTACCATTGGGATTAGGGTTAGGGGTGTTGTTGGATTAGGGTTTCAGATAGAATTGGGGAGTTTCCACTATTCAGGCACATCAGGGGCTCTCCAAACGCGACATGGCATCCGATCTCAATTCCTGCCAATTCTGCGTTGAAAAAGTAAAACAGTGCTCCTTCCCTTCCGAGCTCTCCGGTGCGCCCAAACAGGGGTTTACCCCAACATATGGGGTATCAGCGTACTCGGGACAAATTGGACAACAACTTTTGGGGTCCAAGTTCTCTTGTTATCCTTGGGAAAATAAAAATTTGGGGGACTAAAAATAATTTTTGTGGGAAAGATAAGATTTTTTTTTATTTTCACGGCTCTGCGTTGTAAACTGCAGTGAAACACTTGGGGGTTCAAAGTTCTCACAACACATCTAGATAAGTTCCTTGGGAGGTCTAGTTTCCAATATGGGGTCACTTGTGGGGGTTTGTACTGTTTGGGTACATCAGGGGCTCTGCAAATGCAACGTGACGCCTGCAGACCAATCCATCTAAGTCTGTATTCCAAATGGCGCTCCTTCCCTTCCGAGCTCTGCCATGCGCCCAAACAATAGTTTACACCCACATATGGGGTATCAGCGTACTCAGGACAAATTGCACAGCAACTTTTGTGGTCTAATTTCTTCTCTTACCCTTGGGAAAATAAAAAATTGGGGGCCAAAAGATCATTTTTGTGAAAAAATATGATTTTTTTATTTCTACGGCTCTGCACTATAAACTTCTGTAAAGCACTTGTTGGGTCAAAGTGCTCACCAGACATCTAGATAAGTTCCTTAAGGGGTCTACTTTCCAAAATGATGTCACTTGTGGGTGGTTTCAATGTTTAGGCACATCAGGGGCTCTCCAAATGCAACATGGCATCCTATCTCAATTCCAGTCAATTTTGCATTGAAAAGTCAAATGGCGCTCCTTCCCTTCCGAGCTCTGCCTTGCGCCCAAACAATGGTTTACACCCACATATGGGGTATCAGCGTACTCAGGACAAATTGCACAATAACTTTTGTGGTCTAATTTCTTCTCTTACCCTTGGGAAAATAAAAAATTAAGGGCAAAAATATCATTTTTGTGAAAAAATATGATTTTTTATTTTTACGGCTCTGCATTATAAACTTCTGTGAAGCACTTGGTGGGTCAAAGTGCTCACTACACCTCTAGATAAGTTCCTTAGGGGGTCTACTTTCCAAAATGGTGTCACTTGTGGGGGGTTTCAATGTTTAGGCACATCAGGGGCTCTCCAAACGCAACATGGCGTCCCATCTCAATTCCAGTCAATTTTGCATTGAAAAGTCAAATGGCGCTCCTTCCCTTCCGAGCTCTGCCATGTGCCCAAACAATGGTTTACACCCACATATGGGGTATCAGCGTACTCAGGACAAATTGTACAACAACTTTGGAGGTCCATTTTCTCCTGTTACCCTTGGTAAAATAAAACAAATTGGAGCTGAAATAAATTTTGTGTGAAAAAAAGTTAAATGTTCATTTTTATTTAAACATTCCAAAAATTCCTGTAAAACACCTGAAGGGTTAATAAACTTCTTGAATATGGTTTTGAGCACCTTGAGGGGTGCAGTTTTTAGAATGGTGTCACACTTGGGTATTTTCTATCATATAGACCCCTCAAAATGACTTCAAATGAAATGTGGTCCCTAAAATAAAAATGGTGTTGTAAAAATGAGAAATTGCTGGTCAATTTTAACCCTTATAACTCCCTAACAAAAAAAATTTTGGTTCCAAAATTGTGCTGATGTAAAGTAGACATGTGGGAAATGTTACTTATTAAGTATTTTGCATGACATATCTCTGTGATTTAAGGGCATAAAAATTCAAAGTTGGAAAATTGCGAAATTTTCAAAATTTTCGCCAAATTTCCGTTTTTTTCTCAAATAAACGCAAATTATATCAAATAAATTTTACCAATAGCATGAAGTACAATATCTCACGAGAAAACAGTGTCAGAATCGCCAAGATCTGTTGAAGCGTTCCAGAGTTATAACCTCATAAAGGGACAGTGGTCAGAATTGTAAAAATTGGCCCGGTCATTAAGGTGCAAACCACCCTCGGGGCTTAAGGGGTTAAGGGGGCCCTGAAAATTTTGCCAGTATAAGGCCCCGAAATTCCTAGTGGCAGCCCTGACATCCTGTTAGCCCTGACATCTCCTATTAGTGTGTTTCCATTCGTATACAGCTAGATTGCGTGCAAACACTATATAGGAGTAGATAGAGGAGCCTTTCTGCAGCCTTGTGCCCTGCAGCCCCAGCCAGATTAGTATTAGCCTATGTTTTGGAGCCTCACCTTCCTGCATTGTAATAGCTACAAAAAGTTTGTGATACTACCGGTTTTACATCTTTGGGCACATCCAGTGTCTTTTTGTGAAAAAAAAAAAAAAAAGTTAATAGAGTTCACCAAACCGTCCACTTAAGAGTTGTGTAGGCGACATTAGCTCATATTAAAGTCTAGTCCACACTTTATAAAATTAGTGTTTCTTATACCTGTTATCAGCTGTTCAGTAAAAAGGACACTAAGCCCTTAGTACTTTTCTGCCTATCTTTATCAGTCTACCAAGATGAAAAAGGCAGGAAGTAAGGCACGTGGTCATGGGTGTGGAGTTTCTGCAGGGAGAGGACGTGAGGATTCTGTGCCTGCTGCGGGCACCAGTGACTCAGCATCCCCCAGTTTTACCAGGGAACAGTCTTTTATGCGCAGCTTTGTAGGAGCTCGCCGTACCCCACTGCTGCGGGACAAACAAATTGAAGCCGTTGTCAGATGGATGGCAGCTAACGCATAGACTTTAATTATTGCCACATCCTCTCAGGTCCAGAGCATTGAAGAGCACCCATCTGTCTCTTCACCACCTGCCAAATTGCCCAGGCAGTCAGAGAGCCCTGGACAGGAGCCCTCTCTACTTCTGTTCTCTGAATCTCTTGGCTTGGAAAGAGGGGGCCAGCCAAGCAGCATTCGAGAAATTGAAGAGGCAGTATGCAGTGATGCGCAACTGCTTTGTGTCTCTGAACCTGAAGAAGCGGTGGGCCAGTGCATATGGTCAGCACACCTCAGTATGCATCTGATGACGAGACTCAGGTGCCACTTTCTGGTGCGTACTGTGCTGCCGAGACTACCCAGGAGGAGCAGTTGTTGGAAGAGGGTAGTGTAGATGATGAGGTCCTTGACCCATCATGGCGTGAGGTACAGGAAGGTGGTGGGAGCAGCTCTGGGGAAGAGATTCTCCAAACGGCCCAAAAAGGAGGGAGAAGGAGGGGGCAGACTGGGTTGCCTGTAGCCTCCACTTCGGCACCCATTAGGAGCATGCCTCTTCCAAAACCCAAAACGGGCGCTCCGAAGACTTGCAGTGCCTGGTCCTTTTTTGACACAGTTGCAGATGACATTTGCTTTGTCAAATGCAAGCTGTGTAATCAGAGAGTGAAAAGAGGGAAAAGTGTCAGCAACCTCAATACCACAAATACATGTGCGGACCAAGCTCGTGGTGGAGTTACAAAGACACACTGAATACCTAGGCCAACCTACAGCGCCACCTACCACCTTTTCAGCTCGTGTTGTAGCCTCTTCCTCCAGCTCACACACAGCTGGTTCGGCTTCCTCACAGGATCGCCATGGAAGAACCTCTGGCACTGTTGTACAGAGACACAGTGTCATTTCACCCACAGCACCACATTCCCTGTCATTCTCACACTCCCAGGCCAGTCTACAGCCATCGGTAGCACAGGCATGGGATAAAAGGCGCCCATAATCAGCAAACCTCCCCCGAGCACAGGCTCTGAATGCTGGCATTGCAAAACTACTGTCCCTTGAAATGCTCTCATTCAGGCTGGTGGAGACGGACACCTTCCGTAACTTCATGGCATTGGCAGTCCCACAATACAACGTGCCCAGCCGCTTTTATTTCAGCAGGCAAGTCGTCACTGCCCTGCAAAAGCATGTGGAGGGAAAAATTAAACATGCGCTACTAAACGCTGTCATTAGCAAGGTCCACCTCACCACCGATGCGTGGACCAGTCACCATGGACAGGGACGATACCTTTCCCTCACTGCCCATTGGGTAAATGTTGTGAAGCCGGGTACAGATCTTGAGAGTGGCGCTGTACGTATTCTGGCAACTCCAAGGATTGCAGGAATCCAGTCTGTACACATTGACTCCTCCTCATACTCCAGTTCCTCTGAATCAGGGCTGCAGCAGCCGTCACAGTCTACCTCCACATGGACCCGTGAACGCTTACCTGTTACGACCGATATGAGTACAGCCGTGGCCAAACGTCAACAGGCCATATTGAAATTAATTTCTTTGGGGAATCAAGGCCACACAGCGCAGGAGCTCTGGAATGCCATCAAGCAGGAAAGTGACGTGTGGTTTGTGCCATCGAATCTCCAGCCAGGCATGGTAGTGTGTGACAATGGCCGAAATCTGGTGGCAGCTCTGGGCCTAGGCAACCTCACTCACATCCCATGTCTGGCACATGTGCTCAACTTTGTCGTGCAGAGTTTTTTTGAGGGACTATCCAGATCTTGATGCACTGCTGCACAAGGTCAGCCTAGAGAGCGCCCACTTGCAGAGTTCCAGCATGGCAAGATTGCGCATTGCAGCTCTGCAGCGCCGATTCCGCCTTCCAGAACATTGCATCATATGTGATCTACCCACCAGGTGGAATTCAACGTTACATATGTTGAAGCGGTTGAGTGAGCAGCAGGCAGCAGTAATGGAGTAACAACTGCATCAGGCGCAAACAAGTCACACTGTGCGCCGTTCACACTTCACCAGTCCACTGAGTGGGCCTCTATGAAGGACATCTGTCATGTTTTGCGTGCTTTCGATGATTCCACGCAGATGGCGAGTGCAGATGATGCACTAGTCAGCATGACTACCCCCCTTATCTGCCTGCTTGAAAAAACACTGCAAGCACTACGGGAGGAGGTTGTGGAAGAGGTGGAGGATGAGGAGTCACAAATGCCATCTGCCTCTGGACAGTCTGCACAACGTGGTTCCTAAAGGCTAAGGCCTAGGAACTCCGCACTTTGTGAGGAGGAGTCAGTGGAGGAGGAAGACATCTGTCCAGAGGAGGGAGTTACACAATGCTCTAGTAGTCGAGTATGTAGAGCGAGGGTGAGATGATGCCTCAAGCAGGGGACAGCATTTCTTGGCCAGTTGGCAGTCTGCAGCACATGTTTGATTTCATGCTGCAGTGCCTGAGAAATGACCGCCGCATCGCGCACATTCTCAACACAACTGATTCTTGGGTGTACACCCTCCTAGATCCTCGCTACCGGGACAACTTACAAAGCCTCATAACACCGTTGAACTGGGAGCATAAAATGCGGGAGTACCAAGACACACTGGTGCATTCCATCATGTTCTCCATTCCAACCGAGAGCAGTGCTGCTAGTGCTTTACAAATCAGCTCAGTGCGTCGGGGCAGTGGAGGAAGCTCTGCACAAAGAGGGAGCAGAAGCAGCGCCTCAGCACAAGGCAAGATCAGTATGGCCCAAATATGGCATAGTTTTGTGTCCCCACCACAAATGTCTACACCATCACAGACGGCTCCAGTCAGCAGGAGGCAACGTTTCCGTCAGATGGTGACAGACTACATGTCTTGCCCTCTCAGTGTTCTCCCACACGGCTCTTCCCCCTTCAAGTTTTGGGTCTCTAAGCTGGATACATGGCCAGAGCTTAGCCAGTATGCATTGAAGGTGCTGGCTTGCCCTGCTGCTAGTGTATTATCAGAACGCGTCTTTAGTGTCGCAGGTGGTATACTAACAGACCATCGCATGCGACTATCGTCCGATAACGTTGACCAGATTACTTTTCTGAAAATGAACAAGGCCGGGATCTTGCAGGAATTTGCCAGTCCTCTTCCAGATTAAATAATTGGTTGGCAACAGTATCCAGGTCTCCTGTTGTGTTCATGTTTCTACCACCTGAACTGTAATCCCTGGGCTCCAACACCGCCAGTTGCTGCTCAGAAGTGCAGTCTGCACAGACAACACATGCTCCAGTGTTATTGGGGTTCAGTAACGTCAGCTGATCCCCTGTTGTGTATCCGGCAATTTCTCCTGCTCAGTCCACACTCAAGCTACTACAGATATTAAACTTGCTCCAATTAGGCCTCTGGCTTCACTCTGTTTCTAGTATTGACCCTGGGCTCCAACACTGCCAGTTGCTGCTCAGAAGTGCCGTCTGCACAGTCAAGACTTGCTGCCGTGTTATTGGGGTTCAGTAACGTCAGCTGATCCCCTGCTGTGTATTCGGCAATTTCTCCTGCTCCGTCCACATTCACACTACTACAGATATTAAACTTGCTCTAATTAGGCCTCTGGCTTCACTCTGTTTCTAGCATTGACCCTGGGCGCCAACACTGCCAGTTGCTGCTCAGAAGTGCCGTCTGCACAGTCAACACTTGCTCCAGTGTTATTGGGGTTCAGTAACGTCAGGTGATAACCTGCTGTGTGTCTGGCAATTTTGCCTGCTCTGTCCACATTGACACTACTACAGATTTTAAACTTGCTCCAATTACGCCTCTGCTTCCACTCTGTTTCTAGCATTGACCCTGGGGTCCAACACTGCCAGTTGCTGCTCAGAAGTGTCTTTGGCACGGGTAGAAGATGACCCCGAAGAAGGTGACCAAAAGGACAAAGAACAAGAAGACAACCACCAAGATACAGAAGAACAAGAGCCTGAACACCAAGAAGCAGAAGAACAAGAAGCTGCAGAACAAAAAGCAGAAGAACATTAAGCATAAGACTAAAAATCAGAGCAAAAGCTATTATTTAAATTATAAGCAGAAGAAGACTAAGCAGGTTATGGGGGTGAGTCCATTCCTCCTCGTGGTGCCCCTGGAAAAAACCTGCTGCTGCAGGAAAAACTGAACGCGGGCAAATCCTGTTGTAAATCTTTTGTGACAGGCAGAACGGAAGGTGTAATATTCAAACTTTTATAGATAGCTACAGGAATGCCTGTCACAAATAAGAACATGATGAAGAAGAAGAATGTGAAGAAGATGAAGAAGTAGAATATGAAGAAGAAGAATAGTTGAATAAGAAAAATATGAAGAATGTAAAAAAAAAGAATAATAGGAAGAAGGTGAATATGAATAAGGTGAAGAAGTTGATGAAAAAGATGCTGCTGCTGAGGATTATGAAGGAGAAAGTGTGGGAGAAGTAAAAAAGAAGGTGAAGAGCATGGAAGTAGTGAAACATACAGTAAATGTCTGACAAAATATAAAAAAGCTTAACATAGTCAATATCTTTGTAACTCCGAATGTCTTAAAAAAAAAAATTTCCTGCTATTCCATTTGATTGGGCTAAACCTCTATGCCTTTAATATCTCCTCCACCTCCCCCAATACATTCTACATTATTCTTCGTTGTTTTCCTTCATGTAGAATTAACCTACATGGAAAGAAAGGGTTTATTTTAATTCCGATATTTGTGTCGCATTGATTTGCATTGCTTTCTGGTATCGGAATCGGCGATATCCTTTATTTTTGTGGTATCGGTCCGATCCAATCCGATATTATCCGATATCGGAAGGTATCGCTCAACACTAGTTGCTGGTTTTCGCTCTTGTCTCTGTCTAGTTGGAAGTGCTTACAGTCGGTTACTTCCTTCTCAAAGGACTCTTGGAGGATTGCTGGTGTGGCATCTCCTCATCCTCGTTCGTCTACCCTATCTGTCTTTTGTTGTAGTCGGGACTGACAAGTGCTTACCTCATCCCCTCCCTAACCAAGGCCTATCGCTAGAGTCAGGCAGGTATTTGGTGGATTTATCTAAGACTGTTGCTTGGTATTAGGTGTGTGCAAATCCTCTCCTTCTTTGGTCTTTCCCATCCTGCACTCCCCAGTGTTTACATCTGTTGTTTATATCTGTTGTTTATATTTTTGCAGAATTGGTATTTTCCTTTATCCCTGTTCTTTTTACCTTGTTTGTCTGGTTGGTGTATAGCCATACACTACGACTCCTCTTCCCTGGATGGGGGGAGCGAAAAGACTGAGGGTGGAATCAGGAGCTCAGCAAGGTATGTGGCCCTGGCATCTTCATAATTAGAAGTAATCCGGGAAACACAGCAAGCTAGGGTGCCCCTATTGTTAAGGACAGTGAAGGAGCCCCAGGACACCCGACAACAGAGTCATGACAGTGACAATCTGATATTTTTACTCATTTGTTTCGCTATCTACAGCCTCTTGTGTTTTTAGGTCAAATTTATACACAAATTAATGAAACTTCAGAAGGATTCACAAACTTTCAAGCACCACTGTAAGTATATTATCAATTTAAAAATCGTTGGTGCAGTGAACTAAATTACTGGGCATCTGTCTAAGTTTCTCCCTTTATAGTTTCCCTATAAGACCCGTGAGATGGACGTCCACTAATTTAGTCCTATTGTACCAGTGATTTTTAAATTGATGGCAAAATAACCTCCATGATTTGCACGCTTTCAGTAGTTTGCCAATGACGTGTTCAGTTTCTTTCAATTGAAGTGAATTGAGAGAAACCAGATAACTTAACTTGATACTTGACCACCAGTATGCAAATTGCATACACGGTAACATAGTGACTGCAAACTTTTGTCCCAAGTGTATAACTATAAATAACGAGAGAAACTAAGAAATACAAAAAATACACTACATGAAAGATGCAGTAACATGGAGGATAATGTGTAGCAGTGCCCTGAGCAATAAAGAAGCATGGCCACAAGATGGCAGAAGTAGCATGAAGCAAACCTACCAAGTGCACAGCAGCTATAGTGATGCTTAGATGGGCAGAGAAAAACAAACCAGTTTAAAAAACTTAAATCCTGCATAAAAGAGCACGAAAAGATTAATGTCCACAGTAGAAAATAGTACCACTAAAGTGACCAAAAAATGAATGCAGTGTTAAAGGGAGTCTGTCACCCCCAAAATCGTATATGAGCTGCGGCCACCGGCATCAGGGGCTTATCTACATCATTCTGTAATGCTGTAGATAAGCCCCCCAATGTAACCTGAAAGATGAGAAATAAAGGTTATATTATACTCACCCAGGGGCGGTCCCGCTGCGGTCTGGGTCCATCTTCATACGATGACGTTCTCTTCTTGTCTTATTGCCACGGCTGCGGCGCAGGCGTACTTTATCTGCAGCAAAGTACAGCAGTGCGCAGGCGCTGGGAAAGGTCAGAGAGACCTGGCTCCTGCGCACTGCAGTATATAGCTCTGCCCTCAACAGGGCAAACAAAGTCCGTCTGCGTCGGAGCCACGGCAAGAAGAGAAGAAGAGGACGTCATCGTATGAAGATGGTTCATACAGAACCTTCTTCAGTTGCTACAACACAAAACAAAATATATGCAACATAGCGTAGTAAAATGATACAATAAAACAAAAGAGGTATATACAATGCAAGAGACTTTAGGTCAATAGTGGACATTTCATAAGTAGCAGTAAGTCCTAGCCAAGAACGCCGCTCAATCCTGCTATGTGAGGGTGAATAAAGAGAATTTGACATACTGTGTGATGAGAAAGTAGAATAGAGTACCCACATAAAGTATATAACACGTACCGAACTGTACTGAGCATGTAAAGATGCATAACTCTCAAATGAGACTTGGTATGTTGTATGTTATCTATGGAGAAAGATGTGGTCAAACTAAAGTAGCGTAAGTTGTTGGGAGGATTTGACATTGTGATACTTACAACAGAAGACCTTATGGTGCAGTACAAGAAGCTGCAAATGGAGTGGTGACAGCCGTTAAAAAATGTGATGAAATGTGCCACTCAATAACGGATAGACGATAGAAGTAATACCTGTAATGATAAGTCGATCAGGTAAACGTGTCACCAGACGCGGAGTCCACCGCAAGTCTGGGGAGGTGGGATTCCACGTGGGATTAAGTGTGTGAAGAGGCGGGTCTTGTTCGGCAGCCAGCCAATAGATAGCCGGTGTATACCGGAAATGACGGATCGGAACTTAATGGTCGTGCGTTCCACTCTGTATGCAGCTTGCGCTCCAGCACATCCATATTGGATTTGTTGCTGCAAGGAGGTTCTTAGCGTTTGGCTGTAAGGCGATTGCGTATGGCTATAAGTGAAGTATGGGATAGGGACTGGAAAGAGATAATAGTCTGTCAAATGATCATAAAAGAAGATGGAAGGAGAGCGGCTATAACAAATATATGTGACCACCAATAATATCTATAGTCACTGCGAAGTATTAGATAGAATAGATCGAGTGCTGATGGTATATTTCCAACTGAATAGTAGCATATTCCTTTGGCCCGGGACTATAAGGTGGTGATCGTGACCGGTTCTGGAAGCGTGCAGAATATATTCGTGGTGGTGACATCTGATCCATACATATTAGTACAAGCGGCTCTATGAAAAATAATACAATATATTAGTAGATTGGCAAGAGAAAGACACCATGGGTTAAGAAGTATCACATATCAAATATCAATCTTCATATGTATTTATAACCGGTAACCATATGAATGAGAAAAGTTAAATCTTATATAAATGCCGATAATTCATATTCGCTATTTAGGCCCTTAGGGCTCATGGTGTCTAGGGTATGGATCCAAAAAGCCTCACGTCTTTTTAGGGTAAGAATCCTATTACCACCTCATCATGGGGGTGGCACCTGTTCAAGAACTTGATACCTGAGCTGGGAAATGTATCCATGAGTAACAAAGTGGTGAGGAATGGGGAGAAGGAGATTCATACATCTCATTGTGGATTTATGTTTAGAGATTCTATCTAGAATCGGTTGTCGTTTCTCCCACATACCGAAGGCCACAAGGGCATTTTGATAATATAGATAACATAGGACGAGTCACATGCAAAGTAGTTTTGAATAGAGTTGAGCGACCTTGACCTTTTTAGAGTCGAGCCGGGTTTTGCGAAACCCGACTATGTCCAAAGTCGGGTCGAGTGAAATCGGCCGATTATGACGTAAAGTCGGGATCGACCGAAACACGAAACCCAATGCAAGTCAATGGGGCAGCATAGTCGGCAGTGAGTGGGGGCCAGGAAAACACCTAGAGTACCCATTTTAATGTCAAAACCATCCATTCTTCTTAATGAAGCTTGTCAAGCGTAATTTACCTTATAATAATTGGAAGGCATTTGAAATTGGGGGTCATTTGGCTAAAGTTGTGGGGGGTAGGGCTGGTTCAAGTAATTAGTGGGCCCAGGAAATCTGGACCACGTCACGGCAGTGGAGCAGGGAGAGGTAAGTATTTCAACTTTGCAAGTGCTGTGAACCTGAGCAAGCAGGGGGGGCCCACTCGTTGGCATTGGCACTGGCACAGGGCCCCTCAAAGTACAGCGGTGTGTTTGCACGGCGGGGGCGCCTCCCACCGGCAGCAACACTTTTGTGTACTATGAGAGGCCCTGTGCCAGTGACGTCGCCAACTAGTATTCCTCCCCCCACCTGATGAAGGAACCTGCACTTTCATCTGCACCTTCCTCTTTGTCCCCGTGTAAGGTGGTATGGTATGCGGGAAGAGCAACCTGACTTTCAGCAGGGTCACAATGTTGTTGTGTAGTGTGCACGGGGAATGTTGCGTTATGGGTCAATGTACCAGCAGACTCATCTATCACTGGCTGGGCAATGGGCACGATGAAGTGGAAACACAGATATAGGCCCAAAGAAGAAAGTGGGCTAAATGCAGTTCAAAATTGGTAACACAGGAATAACCAGGGGGCATTGCAGTGGAGGACAACTGGAATGAGAGGCTGACACAGAGAGTAGGGCCAAATCAGTAAGTAGTCGAAATGCAGTTCAAAATTGGCAACCGTAGTAAACAGGCGGCACAGCTTTGTTCAGTGGAGGAGAACAGCAAGGAGTGGCAGACACCGATAGTAGGCCCCAACCCAACTAGTAGGCCAAATGCAGTCTAACATTAACAACTACTTAACAAGAGGCTGAAAATGGAATTTCAGGACAGGAAACCAGGAGAACAGCAAGGAGTGGCAGACACCGATAGTAGGCCCCAAACCAACTAGTACGCCAAATGCAGTTGTTCCATTTAACCACAATTTAATGAGAGCCTGAAGATAGAAGCTCAGGAAAGGCAACCTGGGGAACACCTTGGAGTGTAACACACCATCTCTCTCCACCCCATACCCATTTTGTAGGCCTAATGCTGTGTACTTTTCTACAACTTCTAAACGAGAGTCGAAAGACCGAAGCAATGGCAAGGAAACCTGGGGAACACCTTGGAGTGTAACACACCATCTCTCTCCACCCCATTCCCCATTTTTTAGGCCTAATGCAGCCTACTTTCCGACACCTACTAAACGAGAGCATGAAGATCGAAGCTCAGGAAAGGCAACCTGGGGAACACCTTGGAGTGTAACACACCATCTCTCTCCACCCCATACCCATTTTTTAGGCCTAATGCAGTGTACTTTTCTACAACTACTAAACGAGAGTCGGAAGACCGAAGCAATGGCAAGGAAACCTGGGGAACACCTTGGAGTGTAACACACCATCTCTCTCCACCCCATTCCCCATTTTTTAGGCCTAATGCAGCCTACTTTCCGACACCTACTAAACGAGAGCATGAAGATCGAAGCTCAGGAAAGGCAACCTGGGGAACACCTTGGAGTGTAACACACCATCTCTCTCCACCCCATACCCATTTTGTAGGCCTAATGCAGCGTACTTTTCTACAACTACTAAACGAGAGCATGAAGATCGAAGCTCAGGAAAGGCAACCTGGTGAAAACCTTGGAGTGTAACACAACCTGTCTCTACACCCCATACCAAATTTGTAGGCCTAATGCAGCGTAGTTTCCACCAACTACTAAACGAGAGCCGGAAGATCGAAGCTCATGAAAGGCAACCCGGGGAACACCTTGGAGTGTAACACAACCTCTCTCTACACCACGAAAGGGCTGATTCTTAGGAAGGAAGGCTGTTGTAAATAAGCATTGCGCGTCCGAGGGTGATTATATTCTTATTCGGTATCTACTCACCCTCGGACGCGCCATGCTTCTTGATTTGTAATTAATGTTTATTTGCAATGTGCTTTTGACTTACTCAATTATTTTTTTAATTATTGATTTTATTAAATTAATAGTTTAACATCTTATTGGAAATAATTTAAAGGAGACGCGACAGAACAACACTCGGTGGATGCCATATCTGTGTTAACAACTCCAAAAAACTTTCAGTTAACTTCTTGCAGGAGAAAGAAATTGTAGCTGTTGGACCTTTGTAGTACAGTTCCAGATATTTGTTGTGTGTTTGTTTTGATTGTTAAAATGTCTGCATTTGAGATCTCAACACGATCTTATTTTTTATAATCAAATTAATTTTTTTTATATTTAATGATGTTGGTTCAAGGGGTACACGGGCAGCAATAGACAGGTCAGTGGAGGCCTAGTGGAAGGAGTGACGGCAGACAGGCATCAAAGGCCTAACATTGGGCTGGCTGTAGGCAAGTTAAAATTGGTTCCAGGGGAACACGGCCATCAGTGGCCTGGTCAGTGTAGTTGTAGTTGAAAGAACGGGACGCAGACAGGCTTCGAAGGCCTAACATAATAACATAGGGCTGGCTGTAGGCAAGTTAAAATTGGTTCCAGGGGAACACGGCCATCAGTGGCCTGGTCAGTGTAGTTGTAGTTGAAAGAACGGGACGCAGACAGGCTTCGAAGGCCTAACATAACAAACTTGGGCTGGCTGTAGGCACTTTTAAATTTGTTCCAGGGGTACATGGGCAGCAGTGTATGGTCAGTGGAAGTCTAGTGGAAGGAGTGACCGCAGACAGGCTTCCAAGGCCTAACATAACAAACTTGGGCTGGCTGTAGGCACTTTTAAATTGGTTCCAGGGGTACACGGGCAGCAGTGGTCTGGTCAGTGGAAGTCTAGTGGAAGGAGTGACCGCAGACAGGCTTCCAAGGCCTAACATAACAAACTTGGGCTGGCTGTAGGCACTTTTAAATTGGTTCCAGGGGTACACGGGCAGCAGTGGTCTGGTCTGTGGAAGTCTAGTGGAAGGAGTGACCGCAGACAGGCTTCGAAGGCCTAACATAACAAACTTGGGCTGGCTGTAGGCACTTTTAAATTGGTTCCAGGGGTACACGGGCAGCAGTGGTCTGGTCAGTGGAAGTCTAGTGGAAGGAGTGACCGCAGACAGGCTTCCAAGGCCTAACATAACAAACTTGGGCTGGCTGTAGGCACTTTTAAATTGGTTCCAGGGGTACACGGGCAGCAGTGGTCTGGTCAGTGGAAGTCTAGTGGAAGGAGTGACCGCAGACAGGCTTCCAAGGCCTAACATAACAAACTTGGGCTGGCTGTAGGCACTTTTAAATTGGTTCCAGGGGTACACGGGCAGCAGTGGTCTGGTCTGTGGAAGTCTAGTGGAAGGAGTGACCGCAGACAGGCTTCGAAGGCCTAACATAACAAACTTGGGCTGGCTGTAGGCACTTTTAAATTGGTTCCAGGGGTACACGGGCAGCAGTGGTCTGGTCAGTGGAAGTCTAGTGGAAGGAGTGACCGCAGACAGGCTTCCAAGGCCTAACATTACAAACTTGGGCTGGCTGTAGGCACTTTTAAATTGGTTCCAGGGGTACACGGGCAGCAGTGGTCTGGTCTGTGGAAGTCTAGTGGAAGGAGTGACCGCATACAGGCTTCGAAGGCCTAACATAACAAACTTGGGCTAGCTGTAGGCACTTTTAAATTGGTTCCAGGGGTACACGGGCAGCAGTGGTCTGGTCAGTGGAAGTCTAGTGGAAGGAGTGACCGCAGACAGGCTTCCAAGGCCTAACATAACAAACTTGGGCTGGCTGTAGGCACTTTTAAATTGGTTCCAGGGGTACACGGGCAGCAGTGGTCTGGTCAGTGGAAGTCTAGTGGAAGGAGTGACCGCAGACAGGCTTCCAAGGCCTAACATAACAAACTTGGGCTGGCTGTAGGCACTTTTAAATTGGTTCCAGGGGTACATGGGCAGCAGTGGTCTGGTCTGTGGAAGTCTAGTGGAAGGAGTGACCGCAGACAGGCTTCGAAGGCCTAACATAACAAACTTGGGCTGGCTGTAGGCACTTTTAAATTGGTTCCAGGGGTACACGGGCAGCAGTGGTCTGGTCAGTGGAAGTCTAGTGGAAGGAGTGACCGCAGACAGGCTTCCAAGGCCTAACATTACAAACTTGGGCTGGCTGTAGGCACTTTTAAATTGGTTCCAGGGGTACACGGGCAGCAGTGGTCTGGTCTGTGGAAGTCTAGTGGAAGGAGTGACCGCAGACAGGCTTCGAAGGCCTAACATAACAAACTTGGGCTGGCTGTAGGCACTTTTAAATTGGTTCCAGGGGTACACGGGCAGCAGTGGTCTGGTCAGTGGAAGTCTAGTGGAAGGAGTGACCGCAGACAGGCTTCCAAGGCCTAACATAACAAACTTGGGCTGGCTGTAGGCACTTTTAAATTGGTTCCAGGGGTACACGGGCAGCAGTGGTCTGGTCAGTGGAAGTCTAGTGGAAGGAGTGACGGCAGACAGTCTTCGAAGGCCTAACATAACAAAATTGGGCTGACTGTAGGCACTTTTAAATTGGTTCCAGGGTAACACGGCCAGCAGTGGCCTGGTCAGTGTAGTAGTTGTAGAAAGAAGGGACCGCAGACAGGCTTCGAAGGCCTAACATAACAAAAATGTCAAAACAATGGTATTGTCAGTGCCAGGCATTGAAGGATGTCAGCGCCTAGACTACACATTGGTGAAGCTGTGAGAGATAATTTTGCTAGTGGTAGAGCACTGTTTGAGCTGGGGTGGGGGGAAACTGTCTTGTGGCCGGCGGTACAGGCACAGGGCCCCTCATATTACAACGGTGTGTCTGACGTTGGGTGCGCACCACCACCGCCAGAGACACTTTATTGTACTATGAGGGACCCAGTGGCAGTGCCGTCGACCAAAAGCGGCCACACCCACCTCTTCAGACAAACAGCACTCTCAAGGGTCCAAGCGCAAAGTGGCGATAGCACGGCCCCGTGTGGGGAGTTTGGCCATTTCGTGAGGTGGAAACATGTCGTATGCTGGATAATCAGGTGAAGAAAATTACGAGATTGGAAAAGTCATTCAGAATAGTCCACAGGCAAGACCTTTTCATAGGAAAGCTAGGTGTCAGCCGGGCAGGGTGGGGCAAAAGATTTTGAAATCCAGTTGTGGTTCATTTTAATGAAGGTTAGATCATCTACATTTTGGGTAGCCAGACGAGTCCTTTTTTCTGTTAGTATTGAACCTGCAGCACTGAATACTCTTTCTGATAGGACACTAGCTGCCGGGCAAGCAAGCTCCTGCAATGCATATTCTGCCAATTCTGGCCAGGTGTCTAATTTGGATGCCCAGTAATCAAATGGGAATGACGGTTGAGGGAGAACGTCGATAAGGGATGAAAAATAGTTTGTAACCATACTGGACAAATGTTGTCTCCTGTCACTTTGAATTGATGCTGCAGTACCTGTCCTGTCTGCGGTCATAGAAAAATCACTCCACAACCTGGTCAGAAAACCCCTCTGGCCAACGCCACTTCTGATTTCTGCCCCTCTAACACCTCTGGTCTGCTGGCCCCTGGAGCTCGTGTGAGAACGATCACGGGCGCTGTGTGCAGGGAATGCCAGAAGCAAACGGTCAACAAGAGTTGATTGTTTTGTTGCTAATATTAGTTCCAAGTTCTCATGTGGCATAATATTTTGCAATTTGCCTTTATAGCGAAGATCAAGGAGGCAGGCCAACCAGTAATCGTCATCGTTCATCATTTTTGTAATGCGTGTGTCCCTTTTGAGGATACGCAAGGCATAATCCGCCATGTGGGCCAAAGTTCCCGTTGTCAAATCTGCGGTTGTGCTTGGTTGAGGGGCAGTTGCAGGCAAATCTACGTCACTTGTGTCCCTCAAAAAACCAGAACCCGGCCTTGCCACGCCACCAATTTCCCGTGCCCCGGGAAAGCTTCCTCATTAAAAATATACTCATCCCCATCATCCTCCTCATCCTCCACCTCCTCTTCGCCCGGTACCTCGTCATGTACACTGCCCTGACCAGACAATCGCTGACTGTCATCAAGGCTTTCCTCTTCCTCTGGTGCAGACGCCTGATCCTTTATGTGCGTCAAACTTTGCATCAGCAGACGCATTAGGGGGATGCTCATGCTTATTATGGCGTTGTCTGCACTAACCAGCCGTGTGCATTCCTCAAAACACTGAAGGACTTGACACATGTCTTGAATCTTCGACCACTGCACACCTGACAACTCCATGTCTGCCATCCTACTGCCTGCCCGTGTATGTGTATCCTCCCACAAAAACATAACAGCCCGCCTCTGTTCGCACAGTCTCTGAAGCATGTGCAGTGTTGAGTTCCACCTTGTTGCAACGTCTATGATTAGGCGATGCTGGGGAAGGTTCAAAGAACGCTGATAGGTCTGCATACGGCTGGAGTGTACAGGCGAACGGCGGATATGTGAGCAAAGTCCACGCACTTTGAGGAGCAGGTCGGATAACCCCGGATAACTTTTCAGGAAGCACTGCACCACCAGGTTTAAGGTGTGAGCCAGGCAAGGAATGTGTTTCAGTTGGGAAAGGGAGATGGCAGCCATGAAATTCCTTCCGTTATCACTCACTACCTTGCCTGCCTCAAGATCTACAGTGCCCAGCCACGACTGCGTTTCTTGCTGCAAGAACTCGGACAGAACTTCCGCGGTGTGTCTATTGTCGCCCAAACACTTCATAGCCAATACAGCCTGCTGACGTTTGCCAGTAGCTGCCCCATAATGGGAGACCTGGTCTGCAACAGTGGCAGGTGCGGATGGAGTGTTTGTGCGACTGCGGTCTGTGGACGAGCTCTTGCTTCTGCAGGAGGACGAGGAGGAGGAGGGGGTGCGAACGGCTACAGACAACTGTTTACTAGACCGTGGGCTAGGCAGAACTGTCCCAAACTTGCTGTCCCCTGTGGACCCTGAATCCACCACATTTACCCAGTGTGCCGTGATGGACACGTAACGTCCCTGGCCATGCCTACTGGTCCATGCATCTGTTGTCAGGTGCACCTTTGTGCTCACAGATTGCCTGAGTGCATGGACGATGCGCTCTTTAACATGCTGGTGGAGGGCTGGGATGGCTTTTCTGGAAAAAAAGTGTCGACTGGGTAGCTCGTAGCGTGGTACAGCGTAGTCCATCAGGTCTTTGAAAGCTTCGCTTTCAACTAACCGGTAGGGCATCATCTCTAACGAGATTAGTCTAGCTATGTGGGCGTTCAAACCCTGTGTACGCGGATGCGAGGCTAAGTATTTCCTTTTTCTAACCATAGTCTCATGTAGGGTGAGCTGGACTGGAGAGCTGGAGATCGTGGAACTAGCGGGGGTGCCGGTGGACATGGCAGACTGAGAGACGGTGGGAGATGGTATTGTTGCCGCCGGTGCCCTAGATGCAGTGTTTCCTACTACGAAACTGGTGATTCCCTGACCCTGACTGCTTTGGCCTGGCAAAGATACCTGCACAGATACAGCAGGTGGTGCGCTAAATGGTGGTCCTACACTGCCGGAAGGGATGTTGCGTTGATGACTAGCTTCATTGGCCGAGGGTGCAACAACCTTAAGGGACGTTTGGTAGTTAGTCCAAGCTTTCAAATGCATGGTGGTTAAATGTCTATGCATGCAACTAGTATTGAGACTTTTCAGATTCTGACCTCTGCTTAAGGAAGTAGAACATTTTTGACAGATGACTTTGCGCTGATCAATTGGATGTTGTTTAAAAAAATGCCAGACTGCACTCTTTCTAGCATCGGATACCTTTTCAGGCATTGCAGACTGAGCTTTAACCGGATGGCCACGCTGTCCTCCACCAGGTTTTGGCTTTGCCACGCGTTTTGGGCAAGATACGGGCCCGGCAGATGGAACCTGTGGCGATGTTGATGCCTGCTGCGGCCCCTCCTCCTCCTCTGCTTCAGAACTGCTGCCGCCTGCACCCTGTTCCCCCAATGGCTGCCAATCGGGGTCAAGAACTGGGTCATCTAATAACTCTTCTTGTACCTCCTGCGCAACTTCGTCTGTGTCACCGTGTCGTTCGGTGGTATAGCGTTCGTGATGGGGCAACATAGTCTCATCAGGGTCTGATTCTTGATCAGCACCCTGCGAGGGCAATGTTGTGGTCTGAGTCAAAGGACCAGCATAGTAGTCTGGCTGTGGCTGTGCGTCAGTGCACTCCATGTCAGATTCAACTTGTAATGGGCATGGACTGTTAACTGCTTCACTTTTTAAGTCAGGGACGGTATGTGTAAAGAGCTCCATGGAGTAACCCGTTGTGTCGCCTGCTGCATTCTTCTCTGTTGTTGTTTTTGCTGAAGAGGACAAGGAAGTGACTTGTCCCTGACCGTGAACATCCACTAACGACGCGCTGCTTTTACTTTTACCAGTTTCACGAGAGGAGGCAAAAGAGCTAGAGGCTGAGTCAGCAAGATAAGCCAAAACTTGCTCTTGCTGCTCCGGCTTTAAAAGCGGTTTTCCTAATCCCAGAAAAGGGAGCGTTCGAGGCCTTGTGTAGCCGGACGACGAACCTGGCTCCACAGCTCCAGACTTAGGTGCAATATTTTTTTCCCCACGACCACCTGATGCTCCACCACTACCACTACCCTCATTACCAGCTGACAATGAACGCCCCCGGCCACGACCTCTTCCACTAGACTTCCTCATTGTTTTAAAAACGTAACCAAACTAACGTTATTTGTTGCAGTCACACAACTTACACGGTGAGCTATAACTTCAGTATGATTTAGCTACCCCTTTACAGGTTGGTGAGACCACAGCGAAAATCAGGCCCAATGTTACACACTCTTTTTTTGGTGGCTGCAAATTAGAGAGATGCCCCACACGCAGGACTGTCACTGAAGCACAAATGTTAATATTAATGTCACACTATTATTTTTTTTTTATTTTTATTTTTTTCAGGAACACTTTAGAAACCCCAAAAAAAAAAAAAAATAGATTTTTGCAGGGAGAATTTAGAAAACAAATGTAACAAACTATATGCTTTCTATGGGCCACTGAGTGAGAGATGACGCACACAGGAATCAGGAGTGGCACACAAGCCCAGAGGCCAATATTTTTCTACCAATGATTGATGGAGTTATTTTCTCTGGTAGATTTTGGAACCCAAATCAAGGAAAAAAAATATAGGCTTTCTATGGACCACAATTGGAGAGAGAGAGAGAGAGAGAGAGAGATGGCACACCCAGGAGTCAAGACTGGCACACAAGCAGAAAGGCCAATATTAATCTCCCATTTTTTTTTTGGGTTTGTTTTTTTTTTTTTTTTCAGGGAGACTTTAGAAAAAAAAATAATAAAAAAAATATGATTTTATCAGGAAGAATTTAGAAACCAAATAAAATAAAATTATTTTTTCAGGGAGAATTTATAAAACAAATAAAAACAAAAATAGGCGTTCTATGGCCCACTGACTGAGAGATGACGCACACAGGAGTCAGGAGTGGCACACAAGCCCAGAGGCCAATATTTTTCTACCAATGATTGATGTAGTTATTTTCTCTGGTAGATTTTGGAACCCAAATCAAGGAAAAAAAATATAGGCTTTCTATGGACCACAATTGGAGAGAGAGAGAGAGAGAGAGATGGCACACCCAGGAGTCAAGACTGGCACACAAGCAGAAAGGCCAATATTAATCTCCCACTGTTTTTTTTTGGTTGTTTTTTTTTTTTTTTTTTTCAGGGAGACTTTAGAAAAAAAAATAATAAAAAAAATATGATTTTATCAGGAAGAATTTAGAAACCAAATAAAATAAAATGATTTTTTCAGGGAGAATTTATAAAACAAATAAAAACAAAAATAGGCGTTCTATGGCCCACTGACTGAGAGATGACGCACACAGGAGTCAGGAGTGGCACACAAGCCCAGAGGCCAATATTTTTCTACCAATGATTGATGTAGTTATTTTCTCTGGTAGATTTTGGAACCCAAATCAAGGAAAAAAAATATAGGCTTTCTATGGACCACAATTGGAGAGAGAGAGAGAGAGAGAGAGATGGCACACCCAGGAGTCAAGACTGGCACACAAGCAGAAAGGCCAATATTAATCTCCCACTGTTTTTTTTGGTTGTTTTTTTTTTTTTTTTTTCAGGGAGACTTTAGAAAAAAAAATAATAAAAAAAATATGATTTTATCAGGAAGAATTTAGAAACCAAATAAAATAAAATGATTTTTTCAGGGAGAATTTATAAAACAAATAAAACCAAAAATAGGCGTTCTATGGCCCACTGACTGAGAGATGACGCACCCAGGAGTCAAGACTGGCACACAAGCAGAAAGGCCAATATTAATCTCCCACTGTTTTTTTTTTTTTTGTTTTTTTTTCAGGGAGACTTTAGAAAAAAAAATAATAAAAAAAATATGATTTTATCAGGAAGAATTTAGAAACCAAATAAAATAAAATGATTTTTTCAGGGAGAATTTAGAAAACAAATAAAACCAAAAATAGGCGTTCTATGGCCCACTGACTGAGAGAGAGAGAGAGATGGCACGCTTAGTACTGGCACACAAGCCCAAAGGGCAATATTAATCTCCCTTTTTTTTTCAGGGAGAATTTCTAAAACCCAAAAAAAAAAAAAATAGGCTTTCTATGGCCCACTATTTGTGAGAGAGATGGGACGCTCAGGACTGGCACAGATGGCACGCTCAGGACTGGCACAGAAGCCCAGAGGCCAATATTAATCTCCCTTTTTTTCTGGGAGAATTTATAAAACCAAAAAAATATTTAAATAGGCTTTCTATGGCCCACTATTTGTGAGAGAGATGGCACGCTCAGGACTGGCACAGATGGCACGCTCACAACTGGCACACAAGCCCAGAGGCCAATATTAATCTCCCTTTTTTCAGGGAAAATTTATAAAACCAAAAAAAAAATTAAATAGGCTTTCTATGGCCCACTATTTGTGAGAGAGATGGCACGCTCAGGACTGGCACAGATGGCACGCTCACAACTGGCACACAAGCCCAGAGGCCAATATTAATCTCCCTTTTTTCAGGGAAAATTTATAAAACCAAAAAAAAAATTAAATAGGCTTTCTATGGCCCACTATTTGTGAGAGAGATGGCACGCTCAGGACTGGCACAGATGGCACGCTCACAACTGGCACACAACCCCAGAGGCCAATATTAATCTCCCTTTTTTTCAGGGAGAATTTATAAAACCAAAAAAAAAATTAAATAGGCTTTCTATGGCCCACTATTTGTGAGAGAGATGGCACGCTCAGGACTGGCACAGATGGCACGCTCACAACTGGCACACAAGCCCAGAGGCCAATATTAATCTCCCTTTTTTTCAGGGAGAATTTATAAAACCAAAAAAAAAATTAAATAGGCTTTCTATGGCCCACTATTTGTGAGAGAGATGGCACGCTCAGGGCTGGCACAGATGGCACGCTCAGGACTGGCACACAACCCCAGAGGCCAATATTAATCTCCCTTTTTTTCAGGGAGAATTTATAAAACCCAAAAAAAAATAAAATAGGCTTTCTATGGCCCACTATTTGTGAGAGAGATGGCACACTCAGGACTGGCACACAAGCCCAAAGGCCAATATTAATCTCCCACTGTATTTTTATCAGGGAGAATTTATACACCCCACAAAAAAAAATACAGAAAAATGAAAAGGCTTTCTATGGCCCACTATGTGAGAGAGATGGCACACACAGGGATGGCACTCTAGCAGAAATGCCAAATTGCCAATCTTAATCTCCCACCAAAAAAAAAACAAAAAAAAAAACAGGGAATGTCCTACAATTACTATCTCCCTGCCTGCAGTAATCTCAGCCAGGTATGGCAGGCAGCTACTATCTCCCTGCCTGCAGTAATCTCAGCCAGGTATGGCAGGCAGCAATAAGGAGTGGACTGATGCACAAATGAAATAAAAAGTGTGGACAAACAAAAAAGATAGCTGTGCAGAAAGGAAGGAACAAGAGGATTTGTGCTTTGAAAAAAGCAGTTGGTTTGCACAGCGGCGTACACACAGCAATGCAGCTATCAGGGAGCCTTCTAGGGCAGCCCAATGAGCTACAGCGCTGAGGGGAAAAAAAAAAAAAAAACTTCCACTGTCCCTGCACACCGAGGGTGGTGTTGGACAGTGCAAATCGCTGCAGCACAAGCGGTTTTGTGGTTAATGGACCCTGCCTAACGCTATCCCTGCTTCTGACAAAGCGGCAGCAACCTCTCCCTAAGCTCAGATCAGCAGCAGTAAGATGGCGGTCGGCGGGAACGCCTCTTTATAGCCCCTGTGACGTCGCAGACAGCAAGCCAATCACTGCAATGCCCTTCTCTAAGATGGTGGGGACCAGGACCTATGTCATCACGCTGCCCACACTCTGCGTTTACCTTCATTGGCTGAGAAATGGCGCTTTTCGCGTCATTGAAACGCGACTTTGGCGCGAAAGTCGCGTACCGCATGGCCGACCCCGCACAGGGGTCGGATCGGGTTTCATGAAACCCCGACTTAGCCAAAAGTCGGCGACTTTTGAAAATGTTCGACCCGTTTCGCTCAACTCTAGTTTTGAATCCTAAATTCTTTACCGGAGAAGGGGTGTACGACTTTATCCCCTCTGAGAACGTTGTTGCATTGGACACAGTGTAAACATGGAAAGGTCCCCATTTTCGGTCTTTGTAGAAATCGTTGTTTATCAAGGGGAAATTTAGGACCAATATCAGCTTTCACAAGAGAGTCTTTTATATTTGGTGCTCGTTTGAAGCACGGAAGAAATGGTTGTCTGAATTCAAGGACATCGGGGTGAGCGGCAGATAACAACAGCCAGTTCTTACGTATCGATTTGTGGATGATGTAGGCGAAGGGGTGGAACGTATGTATGAACGGTATATATTTTGAGATTTTTTTGGGAGATTACTAATAATGGCTCTAGATTTATTCAATAGAGCGGATGGGTAGCCCTTTGCCAGGAATTTGACTGTCATTTCGTTAAGGTGCTGGTCTCTGATGTTTGTGTTCGTGACGATGCAGTGTACTCTGTGGTATTGTGACCTGGGAATTGACCTTTTGGTTGAAGGGGGGTGGAGACTCTGGAAATGTAAGATGCCATTACGATTTTTTTTTTTAATATAAAGATCCGTGGACAAGGTACCTTCAGAGTCCTTGATTACCACAGTATCCAAAAAATTCATATGCCAGAGGTCATGCCCCATGGTAAATCCAATCCCAGGCCAGGATGCATTGAGGAAGTCAAAGAATTGGAGTAAGGACTCCAATGGGCCCCCATATGCAAAAAACATCATCTATGTAACGTTTCCATAGGATGACATTGTTGCAAAACAGATTATTATTGTATATGCTGCTCTCCTCAAAATCAGCCATGTAGGCGTTTGCATAGGGGGTGCCACATTGGAGCCCATCACGGTCCCCCGTATTCATCTTGAAAGCGAAAGTAGTTGGAGGTAAGTACCAACTTCAGGAGGTCAACACACATTTGTTCTTGGTCCCTATCCATGTCTGTGGCCGCTAGTAACCGGCATGTGGAGTCTATGTTCTCCGAATGGGGGATGGATGTATATAGATCCTTAACATCAAGGGTCACTAATAGTGCATTCGCCGGTATAGTTCCTAGTTGTTGGATGGTGTTCAAAAAAGCGCCCTTGTCAAGGAGATAGGATTTTATTTGCTGGATCAGGGGAGTTAGGATTTCCTCCAGGTATATTGCTAATGGTGACAGAATCGAATTGGTTGATGCTACAATAGGTCTCCCACTTTTTTTTGAGGTTTTTATGTATTTTTGGGAGGGTATAAAAGACCAGGGTGATGGGGTTATTGTTGGTGAGACAGTCATACGTTTTTTAGTTGAAGACCCCTAAGGTGGAGTATTTTTGGAGAATAATATCTATTTCATGACGAATACTGCATGAGGGATCCTTATTGAGAAGGCGATATACCGAGTTGTCGCGTGATTTCTGTCAAGTACAATCACTTGTCCATAACCACCAAAGCCCCACCCTTATCGGCTGGTTTTATGACAATCGAATTGTTATCTTGTAGAGATTTGAGAGCATGTCGTTCTTCCAACGTAAGGTTGGAAGGATAAAAAAGCATATTTTTCCGGGAAGAAAATGGCGGACTCATGCGCAGTGCGCCCGCCAAGATCTGCCAGCCTGCACCCGGCAACAATAGGAAGATTTTTCCAATTTGTTCATTTTGGTCACTATGATGGACCCTATCACAGTGATAAAAATAAAACATAGTAAATAAACCCCCCTGTATCACTCCCTTAGTTAGGAAAAGATAATAAAATAAAGAAAATGTATTTGTTTCCATTTTCCAATTTGGGTTACAGTTGAGCTAAAGTGAGTTGGCTAAAGTTAGGGTTGGGGTTAAAGTTAGGGTAAGGGTTGGGGCTAAAGTTAGGGTTAGAGTTGGGATTAGGGTTAGGGTTGGGATTAGGGTTATGTTTAGGGCTGGGATTAGGGTTAGGGGTGTGTTGGGGTTAGGGTTGTGATTAGGGTTATTATTAGGGTTGGGATTAGGGTTAGGGGTGTGTTGGGGTTAGGGTTGTGGTTAGTTTTATGGTTAGGGTTGGGATTAGAATTGGGGAGATTCCACTGTTTAGGTACATCAGGGGGTCTCCAAACGCAACATGGCTCCACTATTGATTGCAGCCAAATTTGCGTTCAAAAAGTCAAATAGTGCTTACTCCTTTCTGAGCTCTGCTGTGTGCCCAAACAGTGGTTCACCCACAGATATGGGGTAGCCGCGCACTCAGGACAAATTGGAAAACAACTTTTGTTGTCCAGTTTCTCCTGTTACCCTTGGAAAAATAAAAAAAATTGGGGCTAAAAAAATAATTTTTGTGGGAAAAAAAGATTTTTTATTTTCACGGCTCTGCGTTATAAACTTCTGTGAAGTACATGGGCGTTCAAAGTGCTCACCACACATCTAGATAAGCTCCTTGGGGGGATCTAGTTTCCAAAATGGGGTCACTTGTGTGGGGTTTCCACTATTTAGGCACATCAGGGGCTCTGCAAACACAACATGATGCCTGCAGACCATTCCATTACAGTCTGCGTTCCAAAATATCGCTACTTCCCTTCCGAGCCCTGACATGTGCCCAACCAGTAGTTTTCTCCCACATGTGGGGCATCAGCATACTCATGACAAATTGGACAACAACTTTTGGGGTCCAATTTCTCCTGTTACCCTTGGGAAAATAAAAAATTGGGGGCTGAAAAATCATTTTTGTGGAAAAAAATGATTTTTTATTTCCACGGCTCTGCATTATAAACTTCTGTGAAGCACTTGGGCATTCAAAGTGCTCAATACACATCTAGATAAGTTCCTTGGGGAGTCTAGTTTCCAAAATGGTGTCACTTGTGGGGGGTTTCTACTGTTTAGGCACATCAGGGGCTCTGCAAATTCAACATGACGCCCGCAGACTATTCTTTCAAAAGTCTGCATTCCAAAAGGCGCTCCTTCCCTTCCGGGCTCTTCCATGCACCCAAACAGGGGTCCCCCCCACATATGGGGTATCAGTGTACTCAGGACAAATTGCACAACAACTTTCGTGGTCCAATTTCTCCTGCTACCCTTGTGAAAGTAAAAATTTGGGGGTGAAAAATCATTTTTATGGAAAAAATATGATTTTTTTATTTTCACGGCTCTACGTTATAAACTTCTGTGAAGCACTTGGGGGTTTATAATGCTCCCCACACATCTAGATAAGCTCCATGGAGGGTTTAGTTTCCAAAGTGGGGTCACTTGTTGGGAGTTTCTACTGTTTAGGTACATCAGGGGCTCTGCAAACGCAACATGATGCCCGCAGACCATTCCATCAAAGTCTGCATTTTAAAACATCATTACTTCTCTTCCGAGCCCCGATGTGTGCCAAACAGAGGTCCCGCACCACATATGGGGTATAGTCATACTCGGGACAAACTGGACAGCAACTTTTGGGGTTCAATTTCTCCTGTTACCCTTGTGAAAATTAAAATTGCGGGCTAAAAAATCATTTTTGAGGAAAATAAAAAGATTTTTTATTTTCACTGCTCTACATTATAAACTTCTGTGAAGCATTTGGGAGTTAATAGTGCTCACCACAATCTAGATAAGTTCCTTAACCCCTTAGTGACAGAGCCAATTTGGTACTTAATGACCAGGCCAATTTTTGCAATTCTGACCACTGTCACTTTATGAGGTTATAACTCTGGAACGCTTCAACGGATCCCGCTGATTCTGAGATTGTTTTTTTGTGACATATTGTACTTCATGTTAGTGGTAACATTTCTTCGATATTACTTGCGATTATTTATGAAAAAAACGGAAATATGGCGAAAATTTTTAAAATTTTGCAATTTTCAAACTTTGTATTTTTATGCCCTTAAATCAGAGAGATATGTCACAAAAAATAGTTAATAAATAACATTTCCCACATGTCTACTTCACATCCGCACAATTTTGGAAACAAAATTTTTTTTTGTTAGGGAGTTATAAGGGTTAAAAGTTGACCAGCAATTTCTCATTTTTACAACACCATTTTTTTTTAGGGACCACATCACATTTGAAGTCATTTTGAGGGGTCTATATGATAGAAAATAATGAAGTGTGACACCATTCTAAAAACTACACCCCTCAAGGTTCTCAAAACCACATTCAAGAAGTTTATTAACCCTTTACGTGCTTCACAGGAACTGAAACAATGTGGAAGGAAAAAATGAACATTTAACTTTTTTTTGCAAACCTCTTAATTCAGAACCATTTTTTTTATTTTCACAAGTGTAAAAACAGAAATGTAACCATATATTTTGTTACGCAATTTCTCCTGAATACACCAATACCCCATATGTGGGGGTAAACCACTTTTTGGGCGCACCGCAGAACTTGGAAGTGAAGGAGCGCCGTTTGACTTTTTCAATGCAGAATTGGCTGGAATTGAGATCGGACGCCATGTCACGTTTAGAGAGCCCCTGATGTGCCTAAACAGTGGAAACTCCCCACAAGTGACACCATTTTGGAAACTAGACCCCTTAAGGAACTTATCTAGATGTGTGGTGAGCACTTTGAACCCCCAAGTGCTTCACAGAAGTTTATAACGTAGAGCCGTGAAAATAAAAAATCGCTTTTGTTTACACAAAAATGATCTTTTCGCCCACAAATTCTTATTTTCACAAGGGTAACAGGAGAAATTAGACCACAAAAGTTGTTGTGCGATTTCTCCTGAATACGTCGATACCCCATATGTGAGGGTAAACCACTGTTTGGGCGCACTGCAGAGCTTGGAAGTGAAGGAGCGCCGTTTTACTTTTTCAATGTAGAATTGGCTGGAATTGAGATTGGACGCCATGTCGTGTTTGGAGAGCCTCTGATGTGCCTAAACAGTGGAAACCCCCCACAAGTGACACCATTTTGGAAACTAGACCCCTTAAGGAGCATATCTAGATGTGTGGTGAGCACTTTGAACCCCCATGTGCTTCACAAAAGTTTATAATGTAGAGCCGTGAAAAAAAAAAATCGCATTTTTTCTACAAAAATGATCTTTTTGCCCACAAATTTTTATTTTCACAAGGGTAACAGGAGAAATTAGACCACAAAAGTTGTTGTGCAATTTCTCCTGAGTACGCTGATACCCAATATGTGGGGGTAAACCACTGTTTGGGCGCACCGCAGAGCTTGGAAGAGAAAGAGTGCCGTTTTACTTTTTCAATGTAGAATTGGCTGGAATTGAGATCGGACGCCATGTCGCGTTTGGAGAGCCCCTGATGTGCCTAAACAGTAGAAATCCCCCACAAGTGACCCCATTTTGGAAACTAGACCCCCCATGGAACTTATCTAGATGTGTGGTGAGAACCTTGAATGCCCAAGTGCTTCACAGAAGTTTATAATGCAGAGCCGTGAAAATAAAAAAAATGTTTTATTTTCCACAAAAAAGATATTGTAGCCCCCAAGTTTTTATTTTCACAAGGGTAACAAGAGAAATTGGACCCCAAAAGTTGTTGTCCAATTTGTCCTGAGTATGCTGGTACCCCATATGTGGGGGTAAACCACTGTTTGGGCGCACGGCAGAGCTCGGAAGGAAGGAGCGCCGTTTTGGAATGCAGACTTTGATAGAATGGTCTGCGGGTATTATGTTGCGTTTGCAGAGCCCCTGATGTACTTAACCAGTAGAAACCCTCCACAAGTGACCCCATTTTGGAAACTAGACCCCCCAAGGAACTTATCTAGATGTGTGGTGAGAACTTTGAATGCCCAAGTGCTTCACAGAAGTTTAGAATGCAGAGTCGTGAAAATAAAAAAATATTTTTTTTCCACAAAAAAGATATTGCAGCCCCCAAGTTTTTATTTTCACAAGGGTAACAGGAGAAATTGGACTGCAATAGTTGTTGTGCAATTTATCCCGAGTACGCTGATGCGCCATATGTTGGGGTAAACCACTGTTTGGACGCACGGCAGAGCTCGGAAGGGAAGGAGCGCCTTTTTGGAATGCAGACTTTGATAGAATGGTCTGTGGGCATTATGTTGCGATTGCAGAGCCCCTGATGTACCTAAACTGCAGTAACCCCCCACAAGTGACCCCATTTTGGAAACTAGACCCCCCAAGGAACTTATCTAGATGTGTGGTGAGAACTTTGCATTCTAAACTTCTGTGAAGCACTTGGGCATTCAGAGTCGTGAAAATAAAAAAAAATTTTTTTTTCCACAAAAAAGATATTGTAGCCCCCAAGTTTTTATTTTCACAAGGGTAACAGGAGAAATTGGACTGCAATAGTTGTTGTGCAATTTATCCCGAGTACGCTGATGCGCCATATGTGGGGGTAAACCACTGTTTGGGCGCACGGCAGAGCTCGGAAGGGAAGGAGCGCCTTTTTGGAATGCAGACTTTGATAGAATGGTCTGTGGGCATTATGTTGCGATTGCAGAGCCCCTGATATACCTAAACTGTAGTAACCCCCCACAAGTGACCCCATTTTGGAAACTAGACCCCCCAAATTATCTAAATGTGTGGTGAGAACTTTGAATGCCCAAGTGCGTCACAGAAGTTTAGAATGCAGAGTCGTGAAAATAAAAAATATTTTTTTTTTCACAAAAAAGATATTGTAGCCCCCAAGTTTTTATTTTCACAAGGGTAACAAGAGAAATTGGACCCCAGAAGTTGTTGTCCAATTTATCTCGAGTACGCTGATGCCCCATATGTGGGGGTAACCCACTGTTTGGGCGCACGGCAGAGCTCAGAAGGGAGGGAGCACCATTTGACTTTTTGAGCGCAAAATTGGCTGTCGTGTTTGGAGACCCCCTGATGTACCTAAACAGTGGAAACCCCCCAATTCTAGCTCCAACCCTAACCCCAACACACCCCTAACCCTAATCCCAACCTGATCCATAATCCTAATCACTAACCCTAACCATAATCACAACCCTTACCCCAAAACAACCCTAATGTCAACCCTAACCATAACCCTAATCAAAACCCTAAATCCAACACACCCCTAATCCTAATCTCAACCCTAACCTCAAACCTAACCCTAATCCCAATACACCCCTAATCACAACCCTAACCTTAACCCTAATCCCAAACCTAACCCTAATCCCAAGCGTAACCCTAATGCCAACCCTAACCCTAATACCAACCCTAATCCAAACCCTAACCCTAATCCCAGCTCTAACCCTAACTTTAGCCCCAACCCTAGCCCTAACTTTAGCCCCAACCCTAACCCTAGCCCTAAGGCTACTTTCACACTTGCGTCGTTTGGCATTCCGTCGCAATCCGTCATTTTGGACAAGAAACGGATCCTGCAAATGTGCCCGCAGGATGCGTTTTTTGCCCATAGACTTGTATTGCCGACGGATCGTGACGGATGGCCACACGTCGCGTCCGTCGTGTACTGGATCAGTTGTGTTTTGGCGGAGCGTCGGCACAAAAAAACGTTCAATGAAATGTTTTTTTGTACGTCGCATCCGCCATTTCTGACCGCGCATGCGTGGCCGTAACTCCGCCCCCTCCTCCCCAGGACATAGATTGGGCAGCGGATGCGTTGAAAAACTACAGCTGCTGCCCACGTTGTGCACAATTTTCACAACGTGCGTCGGTATGTCGGGCCGACGCATTGCGACGGCCCCGTACCGACGTAAGTGTGAAAGAAGCCTAACCCTAAATTTAGCCCCAACCCTAACCCTAAATTTAGCCCCAACCCAAACCCTATATTTAGCCCCAACCCTAGCCCTAACCCTACCCCTAACCTAACCCTACCCCTAACCCTACCCCTAACCCTACCCCTAACCTAACCCTACCCCTAACCTAACCCTACCCCTAACCCTACCCCTAACCCTACCCCTACCCCTAATTTTAGCCCCAACTGCTGTTCTCCTGCCGGCCGGCAGATGGAGACAGATGGCGGGCGCACTGGGCATGCGTCCGCCATGTTCTTCTGCCGGCGGCCAGGAGGAGCAGCAAGAGGATCCAGGGACACAGGTGAGTATTGTAGGGTCCCCGAATCCCCCTATTTCTCTGTCCTCTGATGTGCGATCACATCAGAGGACAGAGAATTACACTTTACTTTTTTTTTTTTTGCGGTCGCCGGTAAACAGTTAATTACCGGCGATCGCAAAACAGGGGTCGGTAAAACCGACCCCGATCATGCTCTTTGGGGTCTCGGCTACCCCTGGCAGCCGAGACCCCAAAGATTCTCTCAGTACCGGCCGGCGGGCGCACTGCGCATGCGCCCGCCATTTTAAAGATGGCGGCGCCCACCGGGAGACACGAGGAGCATCGGGGGAGCTAGGTGAGTATTGGGGGGCCACCTGGGACCCCTTTTCTCTGTCCTCCGATGTGCGATCACATCGGAGGACAGAGAAATTAAAAAGAGATCGCTTTTTTTTTTTTGTGATCGCCGGTAAACGGTTAATTACCGGCGATCGCAAATGCGGGGTGGGTTAAAAAACCCCCGAATCATGTTCTCTGGGGTTTCGGCTACCCCCGGCAGCCGAGACCCCGGAGAAAATCGGCCTGTGGGGGGCGCTATTTACTTTTTCCACAGCGCCGTTGCTGTGGTTTAAGTACCCTTAGCGGCCGCCGTTAAAAGGCGTATCGGCGGTCGCTAAGGGGTTAAGAGTTCTAGTTTCCAAAATGGTGTCACTTGTGGGGTTTTTTCACTGTTTAGGCACATCAGGGGCTCCCTAAAAGTGACATGGCGTCCGATCTCAATTCCAGGCAATTCTGCATTGAAAAAAATCAAACGGCGCTCCTTCTCTTCCATGCTCTGCCGTGCGCCCAAACAGTGGTTTACCCCCACATATAGGGTATCGGCGTATTCAGGAGAAATTGCACTAAAAATTTTGTGGTTCATTTTTATACACTTGTGAAAATAAAAAAAATAGTTCTGAATTAAAATGTTTGTAAAAAAAAAAAAAAGTAAAATGTTAATTTTTTCCTTCCACATTGCTTCAGTTCCTGTCAAGCACGTAAAGGGTTAATAAACTTCTTGAATGTGGTTTTTAGCACCTTGAGGGGTGTAGTTTTTAGAATGGTGTCACTTTGGGGTATTGTCTGTCATGTACACCCCTCAAAGTGACGTTAAATGTGAGATGGTCCCTAAAAAAATGGTTTTGCTAATTTTGTTGCAAAAATGAGAAATCGCTGGTCAACTTTTAACCCTTATTGTGCTGATGTAAAGTAGACATGTGGGAAATGTTATTTATTAACTATTTTGTGTGACACATCTCTCTGATACAAAGGCATAAAAATTCAAAGTTTGAAAATTGAAAAATGTTAACAATTTTCGCCATATTTCCATTTTTTCATAAATAAACGCAAGTAATATTGAATAAATTTTACCACTAACATGAAGTACAATATGTCACGAAAAAACATTCACAGACTCAGCGGGATCCTTTAAAGCGTTACAGAGTTATAACCTCATAAAATGACAGTGGTCAGAATTGTAAAAATTGGCCTGGTCATTAAGCTGCAAATTGGCTCTGTCACTAAGGGGTTAAGTTCATCTATGGAACCCTCCCAGATAAACCAAATATTACCTATGTAACAAATCTAGTGGTGCATTTTGTCAACATGTTTGACACTGTTACATAGAAAGATGATATGTTCCCATGCCTCAAGGTACAGATTTGCATACGAGGGGGTACACGTGGCCCCCATAGCTGTTCCTTGGAGCTGGAGATATATTTGGTTGTTAAAGATAAAGCAATTGTGCCTTAGTATAAAATCCAATAGGTTGATAATGAAATCTATCAGGGGTCTATCAAGATTGCTTGTTTGCAGAAACCAAGAGGCTGCATTTAACCCATCAGTGTGTCTAATCGACGTATACAGACTCTCAATGCCTGCCGTTACCATGATCATGTTTTCATGCAAGAGTAGTCGATCAAATTGACAAGGAGCAGACGTAGTGTCTCTAATATATGAGGGTAAAGATGAGACAAGTGGTTTGAGGTAAAATTCGATAATTTGACACTATTTCACAGGGACCTTCAATCCCAGACTCAATAGGTCGCCCCTGGGGATCTGTGGAATTTTTATGAACTTTGAGAACTAAGTAAAAAGTGTGCATGCGGGGTTTAGTTGTAACAATTATTTCCATCATCTTTTTGGGAATTACACAATCCTCAAAGGCCCTGATCATGATGGCAGATTGGTCTTCCTGGAATTTATCTATGGGATTATATGATAATTTTCAGTAGCAATTTTTGTCAGATAGCAGTTTATATGCCTGTTTTTCATAAAGCGTGTTAGGCTTAGAATCCGGGAATTTCAAATCCGTGTAAGAGAGCATATAAGAGACATTGACAAATCCTGGACCATGAGTGCAGAAGAACCTTTGAAGAATCTGCCGAAACATTTCAGAGAATTCCATAATTCGGACTCGAGTAAACTCATCCTGAGGGCCATCGATCAGGTATCAATGGGTCAGAGGGGGGTAATCTATCCAAGAGGTTAGCACAGATAGAGAGTCACAGGATTTACCGGCTACAGACAGTTGCACCATTAGGCCTCAATGAAAATTTTGTGTTCAGTTCATTCCTCTGAATCATGGTATCTTTCATTTTATGGGTCATGCAATAAGCTTATTGGTTTTTTTAGTATGTAATTCTTAACTTGGTATCCATATTTATCTGATAGCATATTAATTGATTTTTATCTATTCTAGAAATACCCAATATCTGTCAATTTGCCTCGCAATATATGATATCTGACCTGGTCTTGTGCCTCGGGTTTTTCTTTTAACTGTGACCTACATCTACGCTGCTGCTACGGAGAAAGTTGCTGGTAAATATTCACCAGGACACCGGCACAAAGTAAATTTAACTAAGGATTTTTGTCTCGTGACTTCTTCATGATCGACAGTTTGGAGGAGATCAATTATATTTTAATATAGTTTTTTTTATTTTTGTGCACTATGTGTAATTTATGGCACTCCAATGTTTTACTCATCATGATACGTAAGCACATAGCACTTTTTTGCACTATTGTCACTTTCATTCCTAGCTCTGTCTTTGTGGCGGTTGTTAATTGTATTTATTTGTAATTAGCATGTGATGCATGAATAGCGGCATTTGCATGTTTATTATTGTTTTCCTATTTTCGTCCCTGTTTCATTTATAATATCCTACATCACATTCTGTCACATCACATTGTTGGTCAGATATCACATACTCATAGCCTATAGTGGCTTTTCAATACAAAGCATTCTTTACTTTCATTTTTAATATTTATATCATATGTAACATAATTACTCCTTTCACTTATCTTGCTCTCCTTATTCATAACATAAGTTTCTATACGAGATAATATTCTTGGCTTCTAAGTATCAGTGTGTTGCATGTGGCGCTCTCTCACCCTCTGACACCTGGATAAGTGACCATTTGGGGGCTCAGGCGCATGTGCCATCTTACAGACGGACCATGCTGGCTTGCATTCCACAGCCGCAAGTCCATGAGTCTCAGCAGCTGGCTGACGTCAGCAGCACATGCGCACAGTATACCGGAAACGCCTCCTGTATCATCTATGCACACAGCACTGCATGCACGTGACCACCGCACACCTCCACATTTGCTACCGCTGATTGGTTGGCCATACTATTTAATCAGTCCTACCCCTCCCCAACACACGCCTCCTGACGAAGCGAAACGTGCGTTGGGGCGGCGGGAACGCCACACACAGATTCGTGACTCATGTAAGTGCTGCTATTCATTATTACAGTATATTATTGCCTGCCTTATAGGGAATGCGTCCCTGGACTATATATTTGATTTACAAGTGGCTCTAAGGATATACAATAGAGTGCAAGCGCTGTGAAATTACCGTACATCTTGTATGGTGGTTTTCCCTGCTTGGAATGCAGTTAACTTGGATATTATAGTGTTTTTTCATTTTAATTGTGTTTAAATAAAAGATATTTTTAACTCGGCACTACACTGTAGTTTCTCTTTGTGGTCTAGGTTACCAGGAGAGGTGTTTATATTCACCCATACATTGACATTAGCCATAGGTAAGTGTTCACACTGGGCAGTTAGGTCAGGGACCCCATCAGATTCTTGAGATTGCCTTGATGATGGTTGATGGGGTCACACTATTTGGCCAAATTTTGTGCTAAACATCTCACGTGTATTTTTCCTAAATTTCAAAAGCCATTTTGCTATTCTCACTACATGCTTTAACACGATTGACAGTGCCGTATATGCCACTAGGCACTGGAGTCACATGTCTAGGGTGCTGGGCTGCAACGTGCGGCACCAAGACAGGGAAGAAAAAAATTTTATTTTATTTTTCTTAGCCTCCCCTTCCTCCGTTAGACAATCCTGGAAATCTGCTGTCCTTTCAAGGGGGCGTGCACCTCCATATTCACCTCGATGCAGGGAGCTGACTTACCCAGAAAGTAGTGGCGCCACAGATTTCGAGGTCAGAGATGTCCCTGCATCCGAGGTGCTTCAGCGTCTGTGCAAGCGAGGAGGATGAGATCATCTCTCACTGCATACATCACAGCAGAGGAGGAGGAAGACGACATGGGAGAAGGACACAGTAGCAGGTGAGCGCTCATAGAGCTGAAGATGTGGGGAGGCCGGTGAGAGGGGAGCTGCTGCTGCATACTGGTGAGAGGAGGCTGGTGACAGGGGATGCTGCTGCTGTATACTGTGAGAGCAGGCTGGTGACAGGGGAGGCTGTTGCTGTATACTGCTGAGAGGATGCTGGTGACAGGGAAGGCCGCTGCTGTATACGGTGAGAGCAGGCTGGTGACAGGAGGCTGTTGCTGTATACTGGTGAGAGGAGGCTGGTGACAGGGGATGCTGCTGCTGTATACTGTGAGAGCAGGCTGGTGACAGGGGAGGCTGTTGCTGTATACTGGTGAGAGGATGCTGGTGACAGGGAAGGCCGCTGCTGTATACGGTGAGAGCAGGCTGGTGACAGGAGGCTGTTGCTGTATACTGGTGAGAAGAGGCTGGTGACAGGGGAGGCTGCTGCTATATGCTGGTGAGTGGAGGCTGGTGACGGGGGAGGCTGTGCAGTAAACTGGTGAGAGGAGGCTGGTGACAGGGAGGCTGTGCTGTATACTGGTGAGCGGAGGCTGGTGACAGGGGAGGCTGTTGCTGTATACTGGTGAACAGGGGAGGCTGCTGCTGTATACTGGTGAACAGGGGAGGCTAATGACAGGAAGGCTGCTGCAGTATACTGGTGAACAGGGGAGGCTGCTGCTGTATACGGTGAGAGCAGGCTGGTGACAGGAGGCTGTTGCTGTATACTGGTGAGAGGAGGCTGGTGACAGGGGAGGCTGCTGCTATATGCTGGTGAGTGGAGGCTGGTGACGGGGGAGGCTGTGCAGTATACTGGTGAGAGGAGGCTGGTGACGGGGAGGCTGTGCTGTATACTGGTGAGCAGAGGCTGGTGACAGGGGAGGCTGTTGCTGTATACTGGTGAACAGGGGAGGCTGCTGCTGTATACTGGTGAACAGGGGAGGCTAATGACAGGACGGCTGCTGCAGTATACTGGTGAACAGGGGAGGCTGGTGACAGGGGAGGCTGATGACCGGGAAGGCTGCTGCTGTATACTGGTGACAGGGGAGGCTGTGCTGTATATTGGTGAACATGGGAGACTGGTGACAGGGGAGGCTGGTGCTGTAAACTGGTGAAAAGGGGAGAATGGTGACAGGGGAGACTGCTGTATACTGGTGAACAGGGGAGACTGGTGCCAGAGAAGGCTGTGCTGTATTTTGGTGAACAGGGGAGACTGGTGACGGGAGGTGTTGTGAATTCTGTTGTCGGGCTCCCTCCTGTGGTCATGAATGGTACTTCGGCTGGTTCTGTCCATGGACTTCCTCTGGTGGGTGTTTCTGAGTTTCACAGGTGACAAGGTTAATTCGTTAGCTGCTGCTCTATTTAACTCCACTTAGATCTTTGCTCCATGCCACCTGTCAATGTTCCAGTATTGGTCTGTTCACTCCTGGATCGTTCTTGTGACCTGTCTTCCCATCAGAAGCTAAGTTCCAGCTTGTATTTCTTTGGTTTGCTATTTTTCTGTCCAGCTTGCTATTTAATTTGTTGTCTTGCTTGCTGGAAGCTCTGGGACGCAGAGGGAGCGCCTCCGCACCGTGAGTCGGTGCGGAGGGTCTTTTTGCGCCCTCTGCGTGGTCTTTTTGTAGGTTTTTGTGCTGACCGCAAAGTAACCTTTCCTATCCTCGGTCTGTTCAGTAAGTCGGGCCTCACTTTGCTAAATCTATTTCATCTCTGTGTTTGTATTTTCATCTTTACTCACAGTCATTATATGTGGGGGGCTGCCTTTTCCTTTGGGGACTTTCTCTGAGGCAAGGTAGGCTTTATTTTTCTATCTTCAGGGCTAGCTAGTTTCTTAGGCTGTGCCGAGTTGCATAGGGAGCGTTAGGCGCAATCCACGGCTATTTCTAGTGTGTTTGATAGGTTTAGGGATTGCGGTCAGCAGAGTTCCCACGTCCCAGAGCTCGTCCTTATTATCAGTAACTATCAGGTCATTCCGTGTGCTCTTAACCACCAGGTCCATTATTGTCCTGACCACCTGGTCATAACAGGGAGGCTGTGCTGTATACTGATGAACAGGGGAGACTGGTGATAGGGGAGGCTGTGCTATATGCTGGTGAAAGGGAAGGCTGTGCTGTATGCTGGTGACAGGGGAGGATGCTGCTATATACTGGTGATCAGGGGAGGCTGGTAGCAGGGGAGGCTGCTGCTGTATACTGGTGAATAGGGGAGGCTGGTGACAGTGGAGGCTCCTGCTGTATACTGATGAACAGGGGAGATTGGTGACGGGAGACTCCTGCTGTATGCTGGTGAACAGGGGACACTGTGCTTTATACTGGTGAACAGGGGAGTCTGATGCTGCTGTATACTGGTGAACAAGGGAGGCTGGTGCTGCTGTATACTTGTGAACAGGAGAGGCTGGTGCTGCTATATACTGGTGAACAGGGGAGGCTGGTGCTGCTATACTTAAAGGGAAGGTGCCATCAAAAAAATGTTTTTTTCCAGCAATTGAAAAAATGTAAAGAATTAATGTTCACATTTTCTTAAAAAACATTATCATTTGTTTAGAATTTAGTAAAATATGAAAAATAATTTGAAAAGGTTTGGCATTTCCACTTTTAAACACTAGGGGGTGCAACTGCTGAAATTTGACAAAAACCTAGTGTACAAATAGCTCACATTACAGCACTGCAGTAATTATGGGCGGAGTCTGCTGACATGTGTGTGATGTCTCCTCTCCTCCCCATCTGGGTGTTTGCTAAGGGATAAGAGAGGATGATATTCAGGAACCCAGTGAGCAGCCATTTTGTTGGTGATTGCAAAGTTATACTGACAAGTAGACAGTCACCGAGGATGGCAGGCAGCCAGGACTCTGGGAGATACAGTGGGGCAAAAAAGTATTTAGTCAGTCAGCAATAGTGCAAGTTCCACCACTTAAAAAGATGAGAGGCGTCTGTAATTTACATCATAGGTAGACTGTTGTGAATTCTGTGGTCAAGCTCCCTCCTGTGGTCATGAGTGGTACTTCGGCTGGTTCTGTCCATGAGCTTCCTCTGGTGGATGTGAGTGGGGTTGCGGCTTCTGAGTTTCCTTCCTCAGGTGACGAGGTTAAGTCGTTAGGTGCTGCTCTATTTAACTCCACCTAGTTCTTTGTTCCTTGCCTCCAGTCAATGTTCCAGTATTGGTCTTGCTCTCTCCTGGATCGTTCTTGTGGCCTGTCTTCCCTGCATAAGCCAAGTTCTGCTTGTGTTTCTTGGTTTGCTATTTTTTCTGTCCAGCTTGCTATTTTAGTTTGTCTTGCTTGCTGGAAGCTCTGGGACGCAGAGGGAGCACCTCTGTACCGTTAGTCGGTGCGGAGGGTCTTTTTGCGCCCTCTGCGTGGTTGTTTGTAGGTTTTTGTGCTGACCGCAAAGCTATCTTTCCTATCCTCGGTCTATTAAGTAAGTCGGGCCTCACTTTGCTAAGTCTATTTCATCTCTGTGTTTGTATTTTCATCTTTACTCACAGTCATTATATGTGGGGGGCTGCCTTTTCCTTTGGGGAATTTCTCTGAGGCAAGGTAGGCTTATTTTTCTATATTCAGGGCTAGCTAGTTTCTTAGGCTGTGCCGAGGCGCCTAGGTCTGGTCAGGAGCGCTCCACGGCTACTTCTAGTGTGGTGTGATAGGATTAGGGATTGCGGTCAGCAGAGTTCCCACGTCTCAGAGCTCGTCCTATGTTATTAGTAACTATCAGGTCACTTTGTGTGCTCTTAACCACCAGGTCCATTGTGTTACTAAACCACCAGTTCATAACAGTAGATCTCAACTATGGGAGACAAACTGAGAAAAAAAAATCCAGAAAATCACATTGTCTGTTTTTTTAACATTTTATTTGCATATTATGGTGGAAATTAAGTATTTGGTCAGAAACAAAATTTCATCTCAATACTTTGTAATATATCCTTTGTTGGCAATGACAGAGGTCAAACGTTTTCTGTAAGTCTTCACAAGGTTGCCACACAATGTTGTTGGTATGTTGGCCCATTCCTCCATGCAGATCTCCTCTAGAGCAATGATGTTTTTGGCTTTTCGCTTGGCAACACGGACTTTCAACTCCCTCCAAAGGTTTTCTATAGGGTTGAGATCTGGAGACTGGCTAGGCCACTCCAGGACCTTGAAATGCTTCTTACGAAGCCACTCCTTCGTTGCCCTGGCGGTGTGTCATGTTGAAAGACCCAGCCACGTTTCATCTTCAATGCCCTTGCTGATGGAAGGAGGTTTGCACTCAAAATCTCACGATACATGGCCCCATTCATTCTTTCATGTACCCGGATCAGTCGTCCTGGCCCCTTTGCAGAGAAACAGCCCCAAAGCATGATGTTTCCACCACCGTGCTTTACAGTAGGTATGGTGTTTGATGGATGCAACTCAGTATTCTTTTTCCTCCAAACACGACAAGTTGTGTTTCTACCAAACAGTTCCAGTTTGGTTTCATCAGAACATAGGACATTCTCCCAAAACTCCTCTGGATCATCCAAATGCTCTCTAGCAAACTTCAGACGGGCCCGGATATGTACTGGCTTAAGCAGTGGGACACGTCTGGCACTGCAGGATCTGAGTCCATGGTGGCGTAGTGTGTTACTTATGGTAGGCCTTGTTACATTGGTCCCAGCTCTCTGCAGTTCATTCACTAGGTCCCCCCGCGTGGTTCTGGGATTTTTGCTCACCGTTCTTGTGATCATTCTGACCCCACGGGGTGGGATTTTGCGTGGAGCCCCAGATCGAGGGAGATTATCAATGGTCTTGTATGTCTTCCATTTTCTAATTATTGCTCCCACTGTTGATTTCTTCACTCCAAGCTGGTTGGCTATTGCAGATTCAGTCTTCCCAGCCTGGTGCAGGGCTACAATTTTGTTTCTGGTGTCCTTTGACAGCTCTTTGGTCTTCACCATAGTGGAGTTTGGAGTCAGACTGTTTGAGGGTGTGCACAGGTGTCTTTTTATACTGATAACAAGTTTAAACAGGTGCCATTACTGCAGGTAATGAGTGGAGGAAAGAGGAGACTCTTAAAGAAGAAGTTACAGGTCTGTGAGAGCCAGAAATCTTGATTGTTTGTTTCTGACCAAATACTTATTTTCCACCATAATATGCAAATAAAATGTTAAAAAAACAGACAATGTGATTTTCTGGATTTTTTTTTCTCAGTTTGTCTCCCATAGTTGAGGTCTACCTATGATGTAAATTACAGACGCCTCTCATCTTTTTAAGTGGTGGAACTTGCACTATTGCTGACTGACTAAATACTTTTTTGCCCCACTGTATATGGTGGAGGGAGCAGGGTTACAGCAGCGCAGAGTATCTTAGGAGAGCAGTGTGCAGGTCTATGGGGGGCCCCCTGTTTGGTGCGCGGAGCAGCCAGGGATTGTACATAGAGCGCTGTCTTTTCTACACATGATACCGACTGCTGAGCCGTGTATCTAATCCTGTCCTGTGTGATACCGACTGCTGAGCTGTGTATCTAATCCTGTCCTGTGATACCGACTGCTGAGCCGTGTATCTAATCCTGTCCTGTGTGATACCGACTGCTGAGCCGTGTATCTAATCCTGTCCTGTGATACCGACTGCTGAGCCGTGTATCTAATCCTGTCCTATGTGATACCGACTGCTGAGCCGTGTATCTAATCCTGTCCTGTGTGATACCGACTGCTGAGCCGTGTATCTAAACCTGTCATGTGTGATACTGTGCTGAGCCGTGTATATAATCCTATCCTGTGTGATACTGTACACAGGACAGGATTAGATACAGAGGACTAGATGAGATACAGAGCTCAGCAGTCAGTGTCACAGGACTGGATTAGCTACACCGGACTGGATTACATAGTTACATAGTTATTAAGGTTGAAGGAAGACTATAAGTCTATCTAGTTCAACCCATAGCCTAACCTAACATGCCCTAACATGTTGATCCAGAGGAAGGCAAAAAAAAAAACCATGTGGCAAAGAGTAAGCTCCACATTGGGAAAAAAATTCCTTCCCAACTCCACATACGGCAATCAGACTAGTTGCCTTGATCAACGCCCTATCAAGGAATCTAGTATATATAACCTGTAACATTATACTTTTCAAGAAAGGCATCAAGTCCCCTCTTAAATTTAAGTAATGAATCACTCATTACAACATCATATGGCAGAGAGTTCCATAGTCTCACTGCTCTTACAGTAAAGAATCCGCGTCTGTTATTATGCTTAAACCTTTTTTCCTCCAGACGTAGAGGATGCCCCCTTGTCCCTATTTCAGGTCTATGATTAAAAAGATCATCAGAAAGGTCTTTGTACTGTCCCCTCATATATTTATACATTAAAATAAGATCACCCCTTAGTCTTCGTTTTTCCAAACTAAACAGCCCCAAGTGTAATAACCTATCTTGGTATTGCAGACCCCCCAGTCCTCTAATAACCTTGGTCACTCTTCTCTGCGCCCGCTCCAGTTCAGCTATGTCTTTCTTATACACCGGAGACCAGAACTGTGCACAGTATTCTAAGTGTGGTCGAACTAGTGACTTGTATAGAAGTAAAATTATGTTCTCCTCATGAGCATCTATGCCTCTTTTAATGCATCCCATTATTTTATTTGCCTTTGTAGCAGCTGCCTAACACTGGCCACTGAATATGAGTTTGTCATCCACCCATACACCCAGGTCTTTTTCATTGACGGTTTTGCCCACAGTTTTAGAATTAAGCACATAGTTATACATCTTATTACTTCTACCCAAGTGCATGACCTTACATTTATCCCCATTAAAGCTCATTTGCCATTTATCAGCCCAAGCTTCTAGTTTACATAAATCATCTTGTATTATAAAATTGTCCTCCCCTGTATTGATTACCCTGCAGAGTTTAGTGTCATCTGCAAATATTGAAATTCTACTCTGAATGCCCCCTACAAGGTCATTAATAAATATGCTAAAAAGAAGAGGGCCGAATACTGACCCCTGTGGTACCCCACTGCTAACCTCTACCCAGTCCGAGTGTGCTCCATTAATAACCACCCTTTGTTTCCTATCCCTGAGCCAGCTCTCAACCCACTTGCACATATTTTCCCCTATCCCCATTATTCTCATTTTATGTATCAACCTTTTCTGTGGCACCATATCAAAAGCTTTTGAAAAGTCCATATACACTACATCCACTGGGTTCCCTTGGTCCAATCCGGAACTTACCTCTTCATAGAAACTGATCAAATTAGTCTGACATGAACGGTCCCTAGTAAACCCGTGCTGATACTGGGTCATGAGGTTATTCCTCTTCAGATACTCCAGTATAGCATCCTTTAGAATGCCCTCCAGGATTTTACCCACAGTGGAGGTTAAGCTTACTGGCCTATAATTTCCGAGTTCAGTTTTTGTCCCCTTTTTGAATATTGGCACCACATTTGCTATATGCCAGTCCTGTGGTACAGACCCTGTTATTATGGAGTCTTTAAAGATTAAAAATAATGGTCTATCAATGACTGTACTTAATTCCTGCAGTACTCGAGGGTGTATCCCATCCGGGCCCGGAGATTTGTCAATTTTAGTGATTTTTAGACGCCGCCACACTTCCTGCTGGGTTAAACAGGTGACATTTAATTGGGAATTTTTATCACTAGTCATTTTGTCTGCCATGGGATTTTCTTTTGTAAATACTGGTGAAAAAAAGTAATTTAGCATATTGGCTTTTTCCTCATCCTCATCCACCATTTCACCCAGACTATTTTTAAGGGGGCCAACACTATCATTTTTTAGTTTCTTACTATTTAAGTAGTTAAAGAATATTTTGGGATTATTTTTACTCTCTCTGGCAATGAGTCTCTCTGTCTCAATCTTTGCTGCCTTGATTTGCTTTTTACAGAATTTATTTAATTTTTTGTATTTATTTAATGCCTCCTCACTACCTACTTCCTTTAATTCTCTAAATGCTTTCTTTTTGTCACTTATTGCGCCACTTACAGCTCTATTTAGCCATATTGTAACCACCGATTGACCAAACCGCTGCACAGCCAGCTCTACCCTCACCTACTGTATCCTCACCCATCCCTTGTAGATTGTGAGCCCTCGCGGGCAGGGTCCTCTCTCCTCCTGTACCAGTTGTGACTTGTATTGTTAAAGATTATTGTACTTGTTTTATTATGCATACCCCTCCTCACATGTAAAGCGCCATGGAATAAATGGCGCTATAATAATAAATAATAATAATAATATTGGTTTCCTCCTATTTCTAGTATGTTTATTCCCATTTGGTATATACTGTGCACAGGTCCTATCCAGGATGCTAATAAACGTCTCCCATTTTCTTTGTGTACTTTTATGTCTCAGGATATCGTCCCAGTTAATTGCACCAAGATCCTCTCTCATCCTTTGGAAATTTGCCCTCCTGAAGTTTGGTGTCCTTGTAACCCCTCTATTACACATCTTTTTAAAGGATACATAAAAACTTATTATTTTGTGATCACTATTCCCCAAATGACCCCCAACCCTTATAGTTGATATGCGGTCTGCCCTGTTGGTTAATATTAGGTCTAGCAGTGCCCCCCTTCTTGTTGGGTCCTGAACCAGTTGTGAAAGGTAATTGTCTCTCATAGTTGTCAAAAACCGATTACCTTTGCTGGTACTGCAGGCTTCTGTTCCCCAATCTATTTCAGGGTAGTTGAAGTCCCCCATAATAATGACTTCCCCTTGAGTCGCAGCTTCATCTATTTGCTTTACGAGGATATTCTACATTGCTTCCATTATTTTTGGAGATTTATAACAAACCCCTATCAGTAATTTATTATTTTTCCCCCTCCTCTTATCTCCACCAACAAGGATTCTACATTTTCATTAAATTCACCTATATTATCACGCAGGATGGGTTTTAAGGACGATTTTACATATAGACACACCCCACCCTGCAAGTTAACAGCCCAGTCATGGCTCTCATCCAGCCATGTTTCAGATATCCCCACCATGTCATAATTATGCTCCAACAACATTAATTCTAATTCGTCCATTTTGTTGGCGAGGCTTCTGGCATTAGTATGCATGCACCTGATGTTCCTCTCTGTACCTCTATTCTTTCTTAAATTATTAACTGTTCTAACCCCACCCCCCATGCCACCGCCACCCCCAACTTCCTTATTTGTGCCCAGGTCTCTGTCTGCACTAATTTCCCCTCCTATAAATTGAATACCCTCCCCCCCAATCACTAGTTTAAACACTCCTCCAACCTTGTAGCCATTTTCTCCCCCAGCACTGCTGCACTTTCCCCATTGAGGTGCAGCCCATCCCTAACGTAGAACCTGTAGCCAACTGAGAAGTCGGCCCATTTCTGCAGGAACCCAAACCCCTCCTTCCTACACCAATTCTTGAGCCACTTATTAACCTCCCTAATCTCCCGTTGCCTCTCTGGCGTGGCACGTGGTACAGGCAGTATTTCGGAAAATACCACGTTGGAGGTCCTTGCTTTCAGCTTGCAGCCTAATTACCTGAAATCATCTTTAAGGACCTTCCACCTACCTCTAACTTTGTCATTTGTGCCAATGTGCACCATGACCGCTGGGTCCTCACCAGCCCCTCCCAGTAATCTGTGCACCCGATCAGCGATGTGTCGGACTCGAGCGCCAGGTAGGCAGCACACCGTTCGACGATCCCTGTCTTTGTGACAGATTGCCCTATCTGTTCCCCTAATAATTCAGTCGCCCACTACCAGCACCTGTCTGGCCTGCCCTGCTCTCCTATTTCCCTCCTTACTGGAGCAGTCACTCCTCCGGCTTTCAGAGGACATGCCTGGCTGCAGCAGTGCTACCCCTGTACTGGCACCCCCCTCATCTGCCAACTTAGCAAACTTATTGGGGTGTTCCAGATCAGGACTAGCCTCCCTGGCACTCTTCCCTCTACCCCGCTTTCTAACTGTCACCCAGCTTGCTACTTCATCGTCCTGCAGCTCCATCCTACCATCCCCCCCTCATCTATCCCATTGAGCGTCTGCTCAGTGAGCAGAAGACTCCTCTCCATATTGTCTTTGGATCTCAGTGTTGTCAGCTGCACATTTAGATTCAGAATCTGGTTTTCAAAATGCACAACGTGCTCACATCTCGCACAGCAGTATGCACCCTCGATCGGCTGATGAAGGACTGCATACATGTGGCAAGATGTGCACTGGATGGCATTAGCAATAGTGGAGCACATTTCCTAATGGGGATTGCACCAGACAGAAAAGTTAAATTAAAAAAATAAATACAAAGTATTAATAAAAAACAGACAGTAATTCCTCCCTTGAAAACTCCCTGAATCCAAAGTCGCTGAATCACAAGTCACACTTACCGCCGCTCACACTTACACTCAGGTCACACTCGGCTCGCTCACACTCGCTATGCTGAAGATTTATAGATTTTTTTTTTCCTCTAGTTCCCCTCACAGCAATCCACCTTGCTGTTCAAATGCATTTCCAAAAAGGACTTGAGCCCCAAACAGCTGCCGTTTATAAACCCTTAATTATGAGCTTGGTACAAAAAAAAAGTGCATGAACCGCACATCCCAAAATCATGCGTTGATCTAAAGCCGCTAGGCAAAAATTTATATACTGAATATGAGGTTTTCAGTTTAACATTCTGATCAGACTGTATGACTGGTGCATGGCCGCTGTGGCGGTGGGCTCTGCACGGCTCCGCTCCGTTAGGGAGATAGGACCCACTACGAGGTTTGCCGTGAAGTGGCAGTGGGCTTCATACAGTCTGATCAGAATGTTAAACTGAAAACCTCATATTCAGTTATATTAATTTTTGCATAGCGGCATTAGATCAACGTATGATTTTGGGATGTGCGGTTCATGCTCTTTTTTTTTTTTTTTTTTCCTTAATTATGAGCCCCCACCCTAAATTAACCCCTTATGAATATAGCTACTCCCAATTCAGCAACTCACACCAATTCACACAGGTATTTGTTAAAGGCTTTCCAAATACCTCTTCACCGAATCACAAGTCACACTTACCGCCGTTCACACTTACGCTCAGGCCACACTCAGCTCGCTCACACTCGCTATGCTGAAGATTTTATAGATTTTTTTTTTCTCTAGTTCCCTTCAACAGCAATCCACCTTGCTGTTCAAATGCACTTCCAAAAAAGCAGGATTAGCTACACCGGACTGGATTCGCTACACCAGACTGGATTAGCTACACCGGACAGAGGTAGCAGTGGTAGGTGGTATATAGAGGCAGCTAGCAGTGGTAGGTGGTATATAGAGGCAGGTAGCATTGTTTTATAGGGGCAGGTAGCAGTGGTAGGTGGTATATAGAGGCAGGTAGCAGTGGTAGGTGGTATATAGAGGCAGGTAGCAGTGGTATATAGGGGTAGGTGGTATATAGAGGCAGGTAGCAGTGGTAGGTGGTATATAGAGGCAGGGTGCAGTGGTAGGTGGTATATAGAGGCAGTCAGCAGTGGTATATAGGGGCAGGTGGCAGTGGTAGGTGGTATATAGAGGCACGTAGCAGTGGTAGGTGGTATATAGAGGCAGGTAGCAGTGGTAGGTGGTATATAGAGGCAGTTAGCAGTGGTAGGTGGTATATAGAGGCAGGTAGCAGTGGTATATAGGGGCAGGTAGCAGTGGTATATAGAGGCAGCTAGCAGTGGTAGGTGGTATATAGAGGCAGGTAGCAGTGGTATATAGGGGCAGCTAGCAGTGGTAGGTGGTATATAGAGGCAGGTAGCAGTGGTAGGTAGTATATAGAGGCAGTTAGCAGTGGTAGGTGGTATATAGAGGCAGGTAGCAGTGGTAGGTGGTATATAGAGGCAGTTAGCAGTGGTAGGTGGTATATAGAGGCAGGTAGCAGTGGTATATAGAGGCAGCTAGCAGTGGTAGGTGGTATATAGAGGCAGGTAGCAGTGGTAGGTGGTATATAGAGGCAGTTAGCAGTGGTAGGTGGAATATAGAGGCAGGTAGCAGTGGTATATAGGGGCAGGTAGCAGTGGTAGGTGGTATATAGAGGCAGTCAGTTAGTGGTATATAGGGGCAGGTAGCAGTGGTAGGTGGTATATAGAGGCAGGTAGCAGTGGTAGGTGGTATATAGAGGCAGACAGCAGTGGTAGGTGGTATATAGAGGCAGGTAGCAGTGGTAGGTGTTATATAGAGGCAGTTAGCAGTGGTAGGTGGTATATAGAGGCAGGTAGCAGTGGTATATAGGGGCAGGTAGCAGTGGTAGGTGGTATATAGAGGCAGTCAGTTAGTGGTATATAGGGGCAGGTAGCAGTGGTAGGTGGTATATAGAGGCAGGTAGCAGTAGTAGGTGGTATATAGAGGCAGACAGCAGTGGTAGGTGGTATATAGAGGCAGGTAGCAGTGGTAGGTGTTATATAGAGGTAGGTAGCAGTGGTATAGAGGGGCAGGTAGCAGTGGTAGATGCATAAGAAAAAAAAACCCCTGTACTTACCTTCCCTCCTCTCCCAGGAAGTGCTGAATCGTGTTCAGGGTAGAGCAGTGTGACGATCTCCCTGCTGTGCTCTGAACAGATCGGCAGTGAGCAGTGATTGCAGCCTGTACTGTAATACTAAGTACAGGCTGCAATCACAGCTCCTCGCTGCAGATACTTACCTCGGACCCTCGCTTCCCAGCAACAGCTCCTGCCTGGCAACTCCTGCTATAACACGCACTGAGCTCTGTGTGTGATGACAGAGGAAAATAAAGCAACAAAATGGCCACGAACTCCTCTGTTGTGAATTCCGCTCTTGGGCTCCCTCCGGTGGTTGTAAGTGGCACTTTTGTGAGTTCTGCTCTTGGGCTCCCTCTTGTGGTTTCTAGTGGTGTGGCTGCTCCTTGGAGTAAGCTGTCTTCAGCTGCTTCCACTGATCGTCTCTGCTCTGCTATTTATGTCTGCTCTGTCCTTCAGCTGGTGCCACTTGTAAATGGTTCCTGGTTGGATTCACACCTCTTTGGATTTCCCTGTTATCCTGACCAGTTCAGCTAAGCTAAGTTTTTGCTTGCTCTTTTCTGTTCACAGTTTGTGGACTTATCCGTTCTGTGTTTTCTATGTTTATCCAGCGTTATCAGTATGAATTAATTCTGTCTTGCTGGAAGCTCTGGGAAGCAGATTTACCCTCCACACCTTTAGTCAGGTGTGGAGATTTTTAGTAAACTGTGCGTGGATTTTTGTAGAGTTTTAATACTGACCGCACAGTATCCTTTCCTGTCCTATTTATCAAGCTAGACTGGCCTCCTATGCTAAAATCTGATTTCATTTCTGCGTATGTTATTTTCCCCTCCTCTCACCGTCAATATTTGTGGGGGGCTATCTTTCCTTTGGGGATTTTCTCTGAGGCAAGATAGGTTTCCTGTTTCCATCTTTAGTGGAAGTTAGATCTTAGGCTGTGCCGAGGGGTCTAGGGAGCGTCAGGTACCCCCCACGGCTATTTTTAGTTGCGCTGCTAGGTTCAGGGTTTGCGGTCAGTACAGATAACCACCTCCTTCAGAGCTTGTCTCGTGTTGTTCCTAAACCACCAGATCATAACAGTACAAGTGGCCAAAAATGAATTAAATGCATCTCAAAAGAAGGAAAAAAAGTTCTGAATCATTTTTTTTTCTGTGCTTTGGTTTGTCTTTTTTTTTCCTCTTGATATCTGGGTGGTTCAGGATATATGTTTTGGCATGGATGTTCAGGGTTTGTTTTCTCGTGTGGATCAACTTGCTGCAAGAGTACAGAATATCCAGGACTATGTTGTCCAGACTCCGGCTTTAGAGCCCAGAATTCCTACTCCTGATTTGTTTTTTGGGGACAGATCCAAGTTTTTGAACTTTAAAAATAACTGCAAATTGTTTTTTGCTTTGAAACCCCGTTCTTCTGGTGATCCCATTCAGCAGGTGAAAATCATCATATCCTAGCTGCGTGGTGATCCTCAAGACTGGGCTTTTTCTCTTGAAACAAAGGATCCGGCATTATTGAATGTAGATGCATTTTTTCAAGTGCTCGGATTATTGTATGACAAACCTAATTCTGTGGATCATGCAGAAAAAACCCTGTTGGCCTTGTGTCAAGGTCAGGAAGCGGCAGTTATACTGCCAGAAATTTAGAAAATGGTCTGTGCTCACTAAATGGAATGAAGAGGCTCTGGCTGCTATTTTCAGAAAAGGTCTTTCTGAAACCCTTAAAGATGTTATGGTGGGCTTTCCTACGCCTGCCGGTTTGAGCGAATCTATGTCTCTAGCCATTCAGATTGATCGGCGTCTGCGCGAGCGCAAAGCTGTGCACCATATGGCAGTATCCTCTGAGCATAGTCCTGAACCTATGCAATGTGATAGGATTTTGACTAGAACAGAACGGCAGGAATTCAGACGTCAGAATAGGCTGTGTTTTTACTGTGGTGATTCGGCTCATGTTATCTCTGATTGCCTTAAGCGTACTAAGAGAGTCGCTAGGTCTGTTACCATTAGTACTATACAGCCTAAATTTCTTTTATCTGTGACCCTGATTTGCTCATTGTCGTCCTTTTCTGTCATGGCATTTGTGGATTCAGGCGCTGCCCTGAACTTAATGGACTTAGAATTCGCCAGGCGCTGTGGTTTTTCCTTGCAGCCTTTGCAGAGCCCTATTCCTTTGAGGGGCATTGATGCTACACCCTTGGCCAAGGATAAACCTCAGTACTGGACACAGATGACTATGTACATGGCTCCTGCACATCAGGAAGATTGCCGTTTTCTGGTGTTGCATAACCTGCATGATGTTGTTGTACTGGGATTTCCATGGTTACAGGAACATGGAAAACTATGTCTGTGACTAGTTGGGGTTGTCAAGGGGTACATAGTGACGTTCCTTTGATGTCAATTTCCTCTTCCCCCTCTTCTGAGGTCCCTGAGTTTTTGTCTGATTTCCAGGATGTATTTGATGAGCCCAAGTCCAGTTCCCTTCCTCCACATAGGGACTGTGATTGTGCTATTAACTTGATTCCTGGTTGTAAGTTCCCTAAGGGCCGACTTTTCAATCTGTCTGTGCCAGACCATGCCGCCATGCGGAGCTATGTTAAGGAATCTTTGGAGAAAGGGCATATTCGGCCCTCTTCGTCACCATTGGGAGCGGGTTTCTTTTTTGTTGCTAAGAAGGATGGCTCCTTGAGACCCTGTATTGATTATCATCTTCTTAATAAGATCACGGTCAAATTCCAATACCCCTTGCCTTTGCTTACTGATTTGTTTGCTCAGATTAAGGGGGCTAGTTGGTTTACTAAGATTGACCTCCGAGGGGCATATAATCTTGTTCGTATTAAACAGGGTGACGAATGGAAAACTGCATTTAATACGCCCGAAGGCCATTTTGAATACCTTGTGATGCCATTTGGGCTCTCTAATGCTCCATCTGTGTTCCAGTCTTTCATGCATGATATTTTCCGCAATTATCTTGATAAATTCATGGTCGTATATTTGGATGATATTTTGATTTTTTCCGATGATTGGGAGTCTCATGTGAAGCAGGTCAGGATGGTGTTCCAGATCCTTCGTGATAATGCTTTATTTGTGAAGGGGTCTAAGTGCCTATTCGGAGTTCAGAATGTCTCTTTTTTGGGTTTTATTTTTTCTCCCTCGTCTATAGAAATGGATCCTGTTAAGGTCCAAGCTATTCATGACTGGATCCAACCCACATCTGTGAAGGGTCTTCAAAAATTTTTGGGTTTTGCTAATTTCTATCGCCGTTTCATTGCCAACTTTTCCAGTGTGGTTAAGCCCCTTACTGATTTGACGAAGAAAGGCGCTGATGTGACGAATTGGTCCTCTGAGGCTGTTGAGGCCTTTCAGGAGCTTGAACGCCGATTTACTTCTGCCCCTGTGTTGCGTCAACCGGATGTTTCTCTTCCTTTTCAGGTTGAGGTCGACGCTTCTGAGATTGGGGCAGGGGCCGTTTTGTCTCAGAGGGAGTCTGATGGTTTTTTGATGAAACCATGTGCTTTTTTTTCCAGAACGTTTTCGCCTGCGGAACGCAATTATGAAGTCGGCAATCGGGAGTTGTTGGCTATGAAGTGGGCGTTTGAGGAGTGGCGACATTGGCTTGAGGGAGCTAAACACCGTGTTGTGGTCCTGACCGATCATAAGAATCTTATTTACCTCGAGTCGGCCAAGCGGCTGAATCCTAGACAGGCTCGATGGTCCCTGTTTTTCTCCCGTTTTGATTTTGTGGTCTCGTATCTTCCGGGATCTAAGAATGTTAAGGCTGATGCCCTCTCTAGGAGTTTTTCGCCTGATTCTCCTGGAGTCCTGGAGCCGGTTGGCATTCTTAAGGAGGGGGTGATTCTTTCTGCTATCTCCCTTGATTTGCGGCGGGTGCTTCAGGAATTTCAGGCTGATAGGCTTGACCGCTGTCCAGTGGGGAAGCTGTTTGTTCCTGATAGATGGACAAGTAAGGTAATTTCTGAGGTTCATTGTTCAGTGTGGCTGGTCATCCTGGGATTTTTGGTACCAGAGATTTGGTTGCTAGGTCCTTTTGGTGGCCTTCCTTGTCTCGTGATGTGCGTGCTTTTGTGCAGTCCTGTGGGACTTGCGCCCAGGCCAAGCCTTGCTGTTCCCGTGCTAGTGGGTTGCTTTTGCCTTTGCCAGTCCCTGAGAGGCCCTGGACGCATATTTCCATGGATTTTATTTCGGATCTTCCTGTTTCCCAGAAGATGTCTGTTATCTGGGTTGTTTGTGACCGGTTCTCTAAAATGGTCCATCTGGTACCTTTGCCTAAGTTGCCTTCCTCCTCAGATCTGGTTCCATTGTTTTTTCAGCATGTGGTTCGTTTGCATGGCATTCAGGAGAATATTGTGTCTGACAGAGGTTCTCAGTTTGTCTCTAGATTTTGGCGGGCCTTTTGTGCTAGGATGGGCATTGACTTATCTTTTATCTTCGGCGTTTCATCCTCAGACTGATGGCCAAACTGAGCGAACTAATCAGACCTTGGAGACCTATTTGAGGTGCTTTATGTCTGCTGATCAGGATGATTGGGTGTCTTTCTTGCCGTTGGCCGAGTTTGCCCTTAATAATCGGGCTAGTTTGGCTACTTTGGTTTCACCTTTCTTTTGTAATTTTGGTTTTCATCCTCATTTTTCTTCTGGGCAGGTTGAGCCTTCTGATTGTCCTGGTGTTGATTCTGTGGTGGACAGGCTGCAGCAGATTTGGACTCATGTGGTGGACAATTTGACGTTGTCTCAGGAAAGGGCTCAACGTTTTGCTAACCGCCGTCGGCGTGTTGGTCCCCGGCTTTGTGTGGGGGATTTGGTTTGGTTGTCTTCTCGTCATGTTCCTATGAAGGTTTCTTCTCCTAAGTTTAAGCCTCGGTTTATTGGTCCTTATAAAATTTCTGAAATTATTAATCCGGTGTCTTTTCGTTTGGCTCTTCCTGCCTCTTTTGCCATTCATGATGTTTTCCATAGATCTTTGTTGCGGAGATATGTGGTGCCCGTTGTTCCCTCAGTTGACCCTCCTGCCCCGGTGTTGGTTGAGGGAGAGTTGGAATATGAGGTTGAGAAGATTTTGGATTCTCGTTTTTCGAGGCGGAGGCTTCAGTATCTTGTCAAGTGGAAGGGTTATGGCCAGGAGGATAATTTTTGGGTTGTTGCCTCCGATGTCCATGCCACCGATTTGGTTCGTGCTTTTCACTTGGCTCGTCCTGATCGGCCTGGGGGCTCTTGTGAGGGTTCGGTGACCCCTCCTCAAGGGGGGGGGGGGGGGGGTACTGTTGTGAATTCCGCTCTTAGGCTCCCTCCGGTGGTTGTAAGTGGCACTTTTGTGAGTTCTGCTCTTGGGCTCCCTCTTGTGGTTTCTAGTGGTGTGGCTGCTCCTTGGAGTTAGCGGTCTTCAGCTGCTTCCACTGATCGTCTCTGCTCTGCTATTTATGTCTGCTCTGTCCTTCAGCTGGTGCCACTTGTAAATGGTTCCTGGTTGGATTCACATCTCTTTGGATTTCCCTGTTATCCTGACCAGTTCAGCTAAGCTAAGTTTTTGCTTGCTCTTTTCTGTTCACAGTTTGTGGACTTATCCGTTCTGTGTTTTCTATGTTTATCCAGCGTTATCAGTATGAATTAATTCTGTCTTGCTGGAAGCTCTGGGAAGCAGATTTACCCTCCACACCTTTAGTCAGGTGTGGAGATTTTTAGTAAACTCTGCATGGATTTTTGTAGCGTTTTAATACTGACCGCACAGTATCCTTTCCTGTCCTATCTATCAAGCTAGACTGGCCTCCTATGCTAAAATCTGATTTCATTTCTGCGTATGTTATTTTCCCCTCCTCTCACAGTCAATATTTGTGGGGGGCTATCTTTCCTTTGGGGATTTTCTCTGAGGCAAGATAGGTTTCCTGTTTCCATCTTTAGGGGAAGTTAGATCTTAGGCTGTGCCGAGGGGTCTAGTGAGCGTCAGGTACCCCCCCACGGCTATTTTTAGTTGCGCTGCTAGGTTCAGGGTTTGCGGTCAGTACAGATACCACCTCCTTCAGAGCTTGTCTCATGTTGTTCCTAAACCACCAGATCATAACACTCCTCCCCCAGCTGTGACCTAGCAGCCCTATGAGTGTGGCCAGGTCACAGCTGAGAGGCAGGAGGAGCAGCCTCAATGAAAGATATAGGGTCAGAGTCCGACCTTTAGCTCCTATGCCCATGGCTGCCGTAAGTGAGGTGTGCAAGTGTCGTGCCCAGACACTTACACCCACACTAATGAAAATGGCAGCCTCCAGTGGCAAAAGTAAAAGTGAATAAATAAAAAAGTATAAAAGTAGTACATTTACTTTTGTATTAAAAAAAATTGATTATATAATCAATAATTATTAATACAAAAACTAAAATCACGGCACCTTCCCTTTAACTGCTAAGACTTTATTCTATCTGTAGACATATATTTACGATATTGATTGGCAGGTAACTTGTTATTTAGATAATGGACAGTGGCGGTACTGATACCATCCAAGTTCCGGCCGGTGCGCATGCTCTCTGACATCCTGGAGGTGTTACCGGTAACGGTGTCTATCACTGGCGGTGGGTGGGGTATTGGGTCCGGCCCCTTCCTGCATGGTCTTGCACAGCTTGTGGCTCGATCTTGGTGCGTCGCTGCTTGTCAAGATGCACTTGCCTGCCTCATTTTGTCCGAGATAGCCGGCGCTGCATGCGCCACAACATGGCCGTTTTATAGATGACTATTGATCACTGTTTTGATAGTACTCTATACCAAAACTACAAGTACCGGCATTCCACCTGCCTATGTCACATGGTGTTTAGGGCGGGGTTTTACTGCTATTGGTCAGCATTGATTTAAAAGGAGCATGACTTGGTTATGATGCCACGCCCCCTGAGGAAGGCACGCCGCCGAAACGTGCGTAGGGGCAGCGGCACCATCACTAGAGCATTTGGTAAGTTTGTATTCTTTATTGTTACTATTTTCACTTCTTGTCCAGTGTTCAATATGTCGCTATTGATCTGTGACTCTAGATGTATGTAATATGGGCACGCTAATATGGTCTGATATTCTTCTAACTGATTGTATAAATTGATAGTGCCTCTGTGTCTTTATTTAGAACTACTATAGTGGTAGGGGTACACTGCGTAGTATGTGTATTATTATATTATATTCCTAATACTTCCTGGTCAGTGGTGGTGCCACTTTTCATCTGTTTGGCTCAACTGCTAGCATTTCTGGCTACCATTTTTAATTCTGTATGTATGTTTTTAATATCAATAAAGATTGTTATAGTTATTGTTCAATATACGCTGTTTTCTATATGATTACATGAATTTAGCATAGAACAGGTGTTCACATTTATCCAATTTGGACGCTACATTCTTCTGAATTTTTCAGTTCACATAGTATGCTAATTGTGCATCCCTTTGGCTAGGGGTAACCATCTGATGTTAAAGGAGGAGTATAGAGTATTGTCCATTAGCTTTGGCTGTAAGTAGGTCGTTAGTGATTTTGGTTAGGGCTGTCTCAGTTGAGTAATGGGGGTGGAAACCAGATTGTAGAGTGTCAAATGGCAAGTTAGATGAGAGGTGGGAGGAAAGTTCAGAGTGGACGTGCTGCTCCAGGAGTTTGGAAGCGAATGGGATCAGTAATATTGGGCGATAGCTGGACATAGCAGTCGGATCTAGGGTTGCCTCCAGTATTTGCTGATAACGTGCTGCATTCATCTTTCCTTTAACTTTGACCAAGTTTCCAGTGCCTTTGTAGCTCACACATCCCCAAAACATCAGCGATCCACCTTTGTGCTTTACATTAGGAATGGTGTTCCTTTCAACATAGGCCTTGTTGATCTCTCTCCAAATGTAACTTTTATGGTTGAGGCCAAAAAGTTCAATTTTGGTTTCATCACTCCAAAGTACCTTGTTCCAGAAGTTTTGAGGCTTGTCTCTGTGCTGTTTTAAATATTGTACGTGAGATACTTTGTGGCATTTGGGCAGTAATGGCTTTCATCTGGCCAGTCAACCATGCAGCCCATTTTTATCCAAGTGCCTCCTTACTGTGTATCTTGAAACAGCCACACTGCTAGTTTTCAGAGAGTCCTGTATTTCAGCTGATGTTATTTGTTGGTTTTTCTTTCCATCCCAAACAATTTTTCTGGCAGTTGTGGACAACATTTTGTTGGTCTACCTGACCTTGGTTTTGTTGTTACAGAGCCCTTAATTTTCCATTTGTTAATCACAGTTTGAACGCTGCTGACTGGCATTATCAATTCCTTGGATATCTTTTTGTATCCCTTTCCTGTTTTATACAGTTCAACTACCTTTTCCTGTAGATCCACTGACAATTCTTTTGTTTTCCCTATGACTCATAATCCAGAAATATCAGTGCCTGGATGAAAGATGCTAGAGTCTGTCTGGATCCCAGAAACTCACTCAGCTTTTATGCACACACACTGATTACAAGCAAACAGGTCTCAGGTGAGGATGTTACTGTCACACCACCGCTGCCACCCGCTTCACCCTGCTATACTTACCTGTCCTCGGTGTCTCGGCGCGGCTCTGCTGCTGCGGCGTCCTCCAGCGCTCACTCCCGGCGTCAGCTGATCGTCAGGTGCGCGTGCACGCCAGCTTCTGTTCTGCACGTGCGCACCTCTAACTCTTAGGCTGCATGCCCTGTCCTCTCTATTGTCTTGGAGGACCCTCTCCACCCGGAACTAAGTTCAAGCGCTGCTATATCTTCCTATCTGCTCCTCAACCCTGTGCCTGATGATCACTTGTGATTCTCAAGTGCTCCTGGTCGCACGTATTCTCTGTGCATTTTCTAGTTCTCTGATCTTGTACTTTGTTCTTTCTCCACAGTACCTGCGTCAGTCTGTGGCGTCGGTCCCTGCAGTGCCAGCCTCCTTGCTGTTCCTATGTACCTAGGGTTCCTGCATCCTTTTAACCCCTGTGTTTCCGCAGTCTCTGTTTTCCCTTCTGGTTCCGTGTCCCTGAAGTCCACTCTCGTCGCTGTCCCTGTGTTCCAGATGTCCTTGTGTCTCTTCAGGTACCTTGTCCCTGCAAATCCCTGTCTCCCGGCGGTCCTAGTGTTCCTGTTTTTCCTCTTTCCCCATAGTACTCCTCCATTCAGAATCCTTGCAGCATTCCGTCCATCCTGTGTCCTTGCCTTTCCCACTGGGTTCAGGCTCTTGTCCATCTTGGTCCTCCAGCTTCCGTAGAGATAGTGCCTCACGCTCCTGCCCCTAACGCTCCCTGTATAGGGGGTGGTCTACCTGGTCAGCTCGTCAGTGAGGGGATCGTCGTCACCAGGGGTGGATTAAGGGTAGCCAGGGCCCCGGGCTGTTCACACACTGTGGGCCCCCCCGGTCATGTGACAGGGGTCATGTGACGGGGTCATGAGACGGGGGTCATGAGACGGGGGTCATGATATACCCGAACCAGATTATTCCAGAAAAATGGCCGGGCCCTACTCTACTGTAACCTATTAAATATTTGTTAAAATCTGCAATACAATTTAGGTATATCTTGACCAATAATATCACATACAAGGAACAAATACAACCGCACCGTGACCAGACCACAAATTACAACCACAGTGATCGAATAATATCACATACAAGGAACAAATACCACCGCACCATGTCAAGACCAAGACCACATATTACCACTTGGTGACCAAATAGCACATACAAGGGACAAATACCACAACACCATTTCCAGACCACATATTACCACCACATAGTGACTGAGTACCACAATACTGATCAGTAATAAAAAAACAAAAAAAACAATACTATCACCATAAGTGCTGTTGTGAATTCTGTTGTCGGGCTCCCTCCTGTGGTCATGAATGGTACTTCGGCTGGTTCTATCCATGGAATTCCTCTGGTGGCTGTGGGTGTTTCTGAGTTTCCTTCCACAGGTGACGGGGTGAATTCGTTAGCTGGCTGCTCTATTTACCTCCACTTAGATCTTTGCCCCATGCCACCTGTCAATGTTCCAGTATTGGTCTAGTTCACTCCTGGATCGTTCTTGTGACCTGTCTTCCCTGCAGAAGCTAAGTTCCTGCTTGTTTTCCTTTGGTTTGCTATTTTTCTGTCCAGCTTGCAATTTTAATTGTTGTCTTGCTTGCTGGAAGCTCTGGGACGCAGAGGGAGCGCCTCCGCACCGTGAGTCGGTGCAGAGGGTCTTTTTGCACCCTCTGCGTGGTCTTTTGGTAGGTTTTTGTGCTGACCGCAAAGCAACCTTTCCTATCCTCAGTCTGTTCAGTAAGTCGGGCCTCACTTTGCTAAATCTATTTCATCTCTGTGTTTGTATTTTCATCTTTACTCACAGTCATTATATGTGGGGGGCTGCCTTTTCCTTTGGGGAATTTCTCTGAGGCTAGGTAGGCTTTATTTTTCTATCTTCAGGGCTAGCTAGTTCCTTATGCTGTGCCGAGTTGCATAGGGAGCGTTAGGAGCAACCCACGGCTATTTCTAGTGTGTGTGATAGGATTAGGGATTGCGGTCAGCAGAGTTCCCACGTCCCGGAGCTCGTCCTTTATTATCAGTAACTATCAGGTCATTCCGTGTGCTGTTAACCATCAGGTCCATTATTGTCCTGACCACCAGGTCATAACAGTACAGGTGGCCCAAAGTACTAATGCATCTCAATAGAGGGATAAGAGAAGTTCTGAGACCATTTTTTTTTCTTTGCAGTGTGTTTTGTCTCTCTTTTCCCCTTTACCTCTGGGTGGTTCAGGACACAGGTGTAAACATGGACATTCAAGGTCTGTCCTCTTGGATGGATAATCTCACTACAAGGGTACAAAACATTCAAGATTATGTGGTTCAGAATCCGATGTCAGAGCATAGGATTCCAATTCCTGATTTGTTTTTTGGTGATAGATCTAGGTTCTTGAATTTCAAAAATAATTGTAAATTGTTTCTTGCCTTGAAACCTCGCTCCTCAGGTGACCCTGTTCAACAAGTAAAAATCATTATTTCTTTGTTGCGTGGTGACCCTCAAGACTGGGCATTTTCCCTTGCGCCAGGAGATCCGGCATTGCGTGATGTTGATGCGTTTTTCCTGGCGCTTGGATTGCTTTATGACGAACCTAATTCAGTGGATCAGGCAGAGAAAATCTTGCTGGCTCTGTGTCAGGGTCAGGATGAAGCGGAGATATATTGTCAGAAGTTTAGAAAGTGGTCTGTGCTCACTCAGTGGAATGAATGTGCCCTGGCAGCAATCTTCAGAAAGGGTCTCTCTGAAGCCCTTAAGGATGTCATGGTGGGATTTCCCATGCCTGCTGGTCTGAATGAGTCTATGTCTTTGGCCATTCAGATCGATCGACGCTTGCGTGAGCGTAAAGCTGTGCACCATTTGGCGGTACTATCTGAGCATGGGCCTGAGCCTATGCAATGTGATAGGACTTTGACCAGAGCTGAACGGCAAGAACACAGACGTCGGAATGGGCTATGTTTTTACTGTGGTGATTCCACTCATGCTATTTCCGATTGTCCTAAGCGCACTAAGCGGTTCGCTAGGTCTGCCACCATTGGTACGGTACAGTCTAAATTTCTATTGTCTGTTACTCTGATTTGCTCTTTGTCATCCTATTCTGTTATGGCATTTGTGGATTCAGGCGCTGCCCTGAATTTGATGGACTTGGAGTATGCTAGGCGCTGTGGTTTTTTCTTGGAGTCCTTGCAGTATCCTATTCCATTGAGAAGAATTGATGCTACGCCTTTGGCCAAGAATAAGCCTCAGTACTGGACCCAATTGACCATGTGCATGGCTCCTGCACATCAGGAGGATATCCGCTTTCTGGTGTTGCATAATCTGCATGATGTGGTTGTTTTGGGGTTGCCATGGCTACATGTTCATAATCCAGTATTGGACTGGAAATCTATGTCTGTGTCCAGCTGGGGTTGCCAGGGGGTACATGGTAATGTTCCATTTTTGTCTATTTCGTCTTCCACTCCTTCTGAAGTTCCAGAGTTTTTGTCGGATTATCGGGATGTATTTGATGAGCCCAAAGCCAGTGCCCTACCTCCTCATAGGGATTGCGATTGTGCAATTGATTTGATTCCTGGTAGTAAGTTTCCTAAGGGCCGATTGTTCACTTTATCTGTGCCAGAACACGCCGCTATGCGGAGTTATGTAAAGGAATCCTTGGAGAAAGGCCATATTCTCCCGTCGTCATCACCGTTAGGAGCAGGGTTCTTTTTTGTGGCCAAGAAGGATGGTTCTTTGAGATCTTGTATTGATTACCGCCTTCTTAATAAAATTACAGTCAAATTTCAGTATCCTTTGCCATTGCTGTCTGATTTGTTTGCTCGTATTAAAGGGGCTAGTTGGTTCACCAAGATAGATCTTCGAGGGGCGTATAATCTTGTGCGTATTAAACAAGGCGATGAATGGAAAACAGCATTTAATACGCCCGAGGGCCATTTTGAGTACCTGGTTATGCCATTCGGGCTTTCCAATGCTCCATCAGTATTTCAGTCCTTTATGCATGACATCTTCCGAGAGTACCTGGATAAATTCCTGATTGTGTATTTGCATGATATTTTGGTCTTTTCGGATGATTGGGAGTCTCATGTTAAGCAGGTCAGAATGGTGTTCCAGGTCCTTCGTGCGAATTCCTTGTTTGTGAAGGGGTCAAAGTGTCTCTTTGGAGTTCAGAAGGTTTCATTTTTGGGGTTCATTTTTTCCCCTTCTACTATCGAGATGGACCCTGTTAAAGTCCAGGCCATTTATGATTGGACTCAGCCGACATCTGTGAAGAGCCTGCAAAAGTTCCTGGGCTTTGCTAATTTTTATCGGCGCTTCATCGCTAATTTTTCTAGTGTTGCTAAACCGTTGACTGTTTTGACCAAGAAGGGTGCTGATGTGGTCAATTGGTCTTCTGTAGCTGTAGAGGCTTTTCAGGAGTTGAAGCGTCGTTTTTCTTCTGCCCCAGTGTTGTGCCAGGCAGATCTTTCGCTCCCGTTTCAGGTTGAGGTTGATGCTTCCGAGATTGGAGCAGGGGCTGTTTTGTCGCAAAGAAGTTCTGATGGCTCGGTGATGAAGCCATGTGCTTTCTTTTCTAGAAAGTTTTCGCCTGCTGAGCGCAATTATGATGTTGGTAATCGAGAGTTGTTGGCCATGAAGTGGGCATTCGAGGAGTGGCGTTATTGGCTTGAAGGAGCCAAGCATCGCGTGGTGGTCTTGACAGATCACAAGAATTTGACTTATCTTGAGTCTGCCAAACGGTTGAATCCGAGACAGGCTCGATGGTCGTTATTTTTCTCCCGTTTTGATTTTGTGGTTTTGTACCTTCCGGGCTCTAAGAATGTGAAGGCTGATGCCCTGTCAAGGAGTTTTGTGCCTGACTCTCCGGGTGTTCCTGAGCCGGCGGGTATTCTGAAAGAGGGGGTAATTTTGTCTGCCATCTCCCCTGATTTGCGGCGGGTGCTGCAAAAATTTCAGGCTGATAGACCTGACCGTTGCCCAGCGGAAAAACTGTTTGTCCCTGATAGATGGACTAGTAGAGTTATCTCTGAGATTCATTGTTCAGTGTTGGCTGGGTATCCTGGAATCTTTGGTACCAGAGATTTGGTGGCTAGATCCTTTTGGTGGCCGTCTTTGTCACGGGATGTGCGTTCTTTTGTGCAGTTCTGTGGGACTTGTGCTCGGGCTAAGCCCTGCTGTTCTCGTGCCAGTGGGTTGCTTTTGCCCTTGCCGGTCCCGAAGAGTCCCTGGACGCATATTTCTATGGATTTTATTTTGGATCTCCCCGTCTCTCAAAAGATGTCGGTCATTTGGGTGGTTTGTGATCGCTTTTCTAAGATGGTCCATTTGGTACCTTTGTCTAAATTGCCTTCCTCCTCTGATTTGGTGCCATTATTTTTCCAGCATGTGGTTTGTCTACATGGTATCCCGGAGAACATCGTTTCTGACAGAGGTTCCCAGTTTGTTTCGAGGTTTTGGCGATCCTTTTGTGCTAGGATGGGCATTGATTTGTCTTTTTCCTCGGCTTTCCATCCTCAGACAAATGGCCAAACCGAACGAACTAATCAGACTTTGGAAACATATCTGAGATGCTTTGTTTCTGCTGATCAGGATGATTGGGTGTCCTTTTTGCCGTTGGCTGAGTTCGCCCTTAATAATCGGGCCAGCTCGGCTACTTTGGTTTCGCCGTTTTTCTGCAATTCTGGTTTCCATCCTCGTTTCTCTTCAGGGCAGGTTGAGTCTTCGGACTGTCCTGGTGTAGATACTGTGGTGGATAGGTTGCAGCAGATTTGGGCTCATGTGGTGGACAATTTGACATTGTCCCAGGAGAAGGCTCAACGTTTCGCTAACCGCCGGTGCTGTGTGGGTCCCCGACTTCGTGTTGGGGATTTGGTTTGGTTGTCGTCCCGTTATGTTCCTATGAAGGTTTCCTCTCCTAAGTTTAAGCCTCGTTTCATTGGTCCGTATAAGATTTCTGAGGTTATCAATCCTGTGTCATTTCGTTTGGCCCTTCCTGCTTCTTTTGCCATCCATAATGTGTTCCATAGGTCGTTATTGCGGAGATATGTGGCGCCTGTGGTTCCATCCGTTGATCCTCCTGCCCCGGTGTTGGTTGAGGGGGAGTTGGAGTATGTGGTGGAGAAGATTTTGGATTCTCGTATTTCGAGACGGAAACTCCAGTACCTGGTCAAGTGGAAGGGTTATGGTCAGGAAGATAATTCCTGGGTTTTTGCCTCTGATGTTAATGCTGCCGATCTGGTTCGTGCCTTTCATTTGGCTCATCCTGGTCGGCCTGGGGGCTCTGGTGAGGGTTCGGTGACCCCTCCTCAAGGGGGGGGTACTGTTGTGAATTCTGTTGTCGGGCTCCCTCCTGTGGTCATGAATGGTACTTCGGCTGGTTCTATCCATGGAATTCCTCTGGTGGGTGTTTCTGAGTTTCCTTCCACAGGTGACGAGGTTAATTCGTTAGCTGGCTGCTCTATTTAACTCCACTTAGATCTTTGCTCCATGCCACCTGTCAATGTTCCAGTATTGGTCTAGTTCACTCCTGGATCGTTCTTGTGACCTGTCTTCCCTGCAGAAGCTAAGTTCCTGCTTGTTTTCCTTTGGTTTGCTATTTTCTGTCCAGCTTGCTATTTTGATTGTTGTCTTGCTTGCTGGAAGCTCTGGGACGTAGAGGGAGCGCCTCCGCACCGTGAGTCGGTGCGGAGGGTCTTTTTGCGCCCTCTGCGTGGTCTTTTTGTAGGTTTTTGTGCTGACCACAAAGCAACCTTTCCTATCCTCAGTCTGTTCAGTAAGTCAGGCCTCACTTTGCTAAATCTATTTCATCTCTGTGTTTGTATTTTCATCTTTACTCACAGTCATTATATGTGGGGGCTGCCTTTTCCTTTGGGGAATTTCTCTGAGGCTAGGTAGGCTTTATTTTTCTATCTTCAGGGCTAGCTAGTTCCTTAGGCTGTGCCGAGTTGCATAGGGAGCGTTAGGAGCAATCCACGGCTATTTCTAGTGTGTGTGATAGGATTAGGGATTGCGGTCAGCAGAGTTCCCACGTCCCGGAGCTCGTCCTTTATTATCAGTAACTATCAGGTCATTCCGTGTGCTTTTAACCATCAGGTCCATTATTGTCCTGACCACCAGGTCATAACAAAGTGCCAGTATTCACAGGAGATCTGTAATTAGTATGCAGTGTCTGTGTAGAGGTAATACAGAGATCACTGGTGGTATTATACACAGGAGCTCTGTATATAATGTATAGGTAATACAGTGATCACTGGTGACATTGTACACAAGACCGCTGTATATAGTATACAGTGTATAGTGTCAGTGTATAGGTAACACTGACTCACCAGTGACGTCTCTAGGTGAAGTCCTTCATCTTTCATCCAGCACAGACCGCCATCATTTCTTCCAGCCAGGACTCGTTTCTGCAGGAAATAACACAGTTATCTCGAGCTCCACTTGCAGAACACATTACTTAATTTTTTACAACTTCTACATTACTCCACATGAAGATAAAAAGGCGATATAGTGTCACTCTGCACAATAACAGGACCGCCCCCCCATTTAAAACAGTATACTCAAAAAATAAAATAAATACATCACTGCAGTAATAATATCCCTTAATTAGCCCCTATGGTAATAATATTCCCCACCCTGGCTCCGTTTATCTCATTCCTGGCTCCAGCCATATGTTCTCCCATCCTGCACTCATGAGTATCCATTCTACAACATATGATCTCCCCTGTTATGATCCGGTGGTTAGGACAAATAATGGACGAGCTCTGGGACGTGGGAACTCTGCTGACCGCAATCCCTAAACCTATCAAAACACACTAGAAATAGCCGTGGATTGCGCCTAACGCTCCCTATGCAACTCGGCACAGCCTAAGAAACTAGCTAGCCCTGAAGATAGAAAAATAAAGCCTACCTTGCCTCAGAGAAATTCCCCAAAGGAAAAGGCAGCCCCCACATATAATGACTGTGAGTAAAGACGAAAATACAAACACAGAGATGAAATAGATTTAGCAAAGTGAGGCCCGACTTACTGAACAGACCGAGGATACTAAAGGTTACTTTGAGGTCAGTACAAAAACCTACAAAAGACCACGCAGAGAGTGCAGGGAAATATACCTTCCGCACCGACTCACGGTGCGGAAGGCGCCCCTCTGCGTCCCAGAGCTTCCAGCAAGCAAGGCAATATTGACAAAAGCAAGCTGGACAGAAAAAATAGCAAACAAGCAAAATAGCACAGAGAAACTTAGCTTCTGCTGGAGCAACAGGAACTCAGAAGGATCCAGGAGCGAACTAGAGCCATAGTACAACATTGACAGCTGGCATGGGGCAAAGATCTAAATGGAGTTAAATAGAGCAGCCCACTAACGAATTAGCCTCGTCACCTGTGGAAGGAAACTCCGAAACACCCACAGGCACCAGAGAAAGTCCATGGACAGAACCAGCCGAAGTACCATTCATGACCACAGGAGGGAGCCTGACAACAGAATTCACAACACTCACCATCCTGCCCCATCTGTCTCCATCGTAGCCATCCTGCCCCATGATCCAATCCTGCCCCATGATCCAATCCTGCCCCATGTCTCCAATCATGCCCCGTGTCTACATTCTGCCCATGCCTCCAGTCCTGCCCCCAGTGTGTCCAGCATATTACCCCCAGTGTGTCCAGCATATTACCCCCAGTGTGTCCAGCAATCTGCCCCAGTATGTCCAGCATATTGCCCCCAGACAGTGTGTCCAGCAATCTGCCCCAGTGTGTCCAGCATATTACCACCAGTGTGTCCAGCAATCTGGCCCAGTGTCTCCAGCATTGCCCCAGTGTGTCCAGCAATCATCTGCCCCAGTGTATCCAGCATTGCCCCAGTGTGTCCAGCAATCATCTGCCCCAGTGTATCCAGCATTGCCCCAGTGTGTCCAGCAATCTGCCCCAGTGTCTTCAGCAATCTGCCCCAGTGTCTCCAGCAATCTGCCCCAGTGTCTCCAGCAATCTGCCCCTGTGTCTCCAGCAATCTGCCCCAGTGTCTCCAGCAATCTGCCCCCAGTGTGTCCTCCAGCAATCTGCCCCCAGTGTGTCCTCCAGCAATCTGCCCCCAGTGTCCTCCAGCAATCTGCCCCCAGTATGTCCTCCAGCAATCTGCCCCAGTGTCTCCAGCATTGCCCCACTGTCTCCAGCAATCTGCCCCACTGTCTCCAGCAATCTGCCCCACTGTCTCCAGCAATCTGCCCCACTGTCTCCAGCATTGCCCCCAGTGTGTCCTCCAGCATTGCCCCCCAGTGTGTCCTCCAGCAATCTGCCCCACTATCTCCAGCATTGCCCCACTGTCTCCAGCATTGCCCCCAGTGTGTCCTCCAATCTGCCCCAGTGTCTCCAGCATTGCCCCCCAGTGTGTCCTCCAATCTGCCCCACTGTCTCCAGCATTGCCCCCAGTGTGTCCTCCAATCTGCCCCAGTGTCTCCAGCATTGCCCTTAGTGTGTCCTCCAATCTGCCCCAGTGTCTCCAGCATTGCCCCCCAGTGTGTCCTCCAATCTGCCCCACTGTCTCCAGCATTGCCCCCAGTGTGTCCTCCAATCTGCCTCAGTCTCCAGCATTCTGCCCCACTGTCTCCAGCAATCTGCCCCACTGTCTCCAGCAATCTGCCCACTGTCTCCAGCATTGCCCCCTGTGTGTCCTCCAATCTGCCCCACTGTCTCCAGCATTGCCCCCAGTGTGTCCTCCAATCTGCCTCACTGTCTCCAGCATTACCCCCAGTGTGTCCTCCAATCTGCCCCAGTGTCTCCAGCATTGCCCCCCAGTGTGTCCTCCAATCTGCCCCACTGTCTCCAGCATTGCCCCCAGTGTGTCCTCCAATCTGCCCCAGTGTCTCCAGCATTGCCCCCCAGTGTGTCCTCCAATCTGCCCCACTGTCTCCAGCATTGCCCCCAGTGTGTCCTCCAATCTGCCCCAGTGTCTCCAGCATTGCCCTTAGTGTGTCCTCCAATCTGCCCCAGTGTCTCCAGCATTGCCCCCCAGTGTGTCCTCCAATCTGCCCCACTGTCTCCAGCATTGCCCCCAGTGTGTCCTCCAATCTGCCCCAGTGTCTCCAGCATTGCCCCCCAGTGTGTCCTCCAGCATTGCCCCCAGTGTGTCCTCCAGCATTGCCCCCCAGTGTGTCCTCCAGCATTGCCCCCCAGTGTGTCCTCCAGCATTGCCCCCCAGTGTGTCCTCCAGCATTGCCCCCCAGTGTGTCCTCCAGCATTGCCCCCCAGTGTGTCCACCGATAACTGATCCAAAAAAAAAACAAACAAAAAAAAAACAATTAGTCTCCTCACCTGTCTGCGCTCCAGGCGGCGAGCTCCCTGCAGCAGCGCACACTCGCCGGCGACTGACAATGACGTCAGACGCCGGCGACATGTGCGCTGCGGCCGACTTCAGCTGCCAGCCTCCAATTGGCTGGCGGCTGTTGTTGTTAACTATTGACGTGCGGGCGCGCGCCCGCAAGTCAATAGGAAACCGCCGCAGCGCCGGAAAGGGCCCGGTGAGCAGATGAGAAGGGGCCCAATGCGGGCCCCCTCTCTCTGCCCACCAGGTCCGGGGGCACACAAACGCCGCACGGCGGGCAATCACAGACGATTAGCGGAGGGTCAATCTGTGCGGTAGCCCAGGGCCCCCCCAGACCACTGCTACTGCCCATATTGACCCTCTGATAATCCGCCCCTGGTCGTCACGGTCTCAGAGGGTCCACTGTTATGATACGGTGGTCTAGGAGCAACATGGAACGAGCTCTGAAGGAAGTGGTAACTGTACTGACCGCAGTCCCTAAGCTCAACACAACACTAGAAGTAGCCGTGGAATGCTCCTAACTCTCCCTAGGCATCTCGTCACAGCCTAAGAGCTAACTACCCCTAAAGATAGAAGCAGGAAAGCTATCTTGCCTCAGAGAAAATCCCCAAAGGATAGATTAGCCCCCCACAAATAATGACTGTGAGTGGAGAGGGAAAAGACATACACAGAATGAAACCAGGATGAGCACAGGAGGCCAGTCTAACTAAATAGATAGAACAGGATGGAATACTGTGCGGTCAGTATAAAACACTACAAAAATCCACGCAGAGTTTACAAAAAATCTCCACACCTGACTAAAGGTGTGGAGGGCAAATCTGCCTCCCAGAGCTTCCAGCAAGACAGAATTAATTCACACTGATAAGCTGGACAAACATAGAAAGCACAGAATGGATAAGTCCACAATCTATGGACAGAAAAGGGCAAGCAAAAACCCAGCTCAGCCGAACTGGTCAGGACAACAGGGAACTCCAAAGAGATGTGAATCCAACCAGGAACCATTTACAAGTGGCACTGGCTGAAGATAGAGCCAGACTTAAATAGCCGAGCAGAAGAGACGATAAGTGGAGGCAGCTGATGACAGCTAACTCCAAGGAGCAGCCATACCACTAGAAACCACAAGAGGGAGCCCAAGAGCAGAACTCACAAAAGTGCCACTTACAACCACCGGAGGGAGCCCAAGAGCGGAATTCACAACAGTCCACCTATTTACCAGAGATTCCTCACAGTATCATCAGGCCATGGACCCCGCTGGTGTTTCGGCCACTCATAAGGAATTACTCTTCTTGCGTGAAAATCAGACCAGGATCATGTCTTTCCTTAAGAACATGGAGTCTCGTCTAGCGGCCTTACAGTCCTCTGATCCTGGTAACGCCGCTCAGCTGGCTGCTCTTCAGTAGGAGCTTGGTCATCAATGGGATACTCAGTCCCATATTCTGAATTTTATGGCCTCTGTGGATGATCGGCTTCGCTCTCTCCAAAATGTCGCCTCTGTTCCTGTCTCAGTATTCCGGGTTTTCCAAGTCACCTTGTGAATAATTTTGCCCTTTGTTAAGATGGAGTTAGCTGTTTTTGTATAAATCAGGTTTATTGAAGCAAATAAACAATACAAACAATAGTACAATGCTGAAACAATTGTTAAACTTAGCGGGTTACAGCCCGTAGATCGTATAGAAAAGAGAGTTTCAGCAGGTATTAAATGTAGTTGGCCACTGCCAACGATAACACTTTCAGATTAGTAATGATATTCTTCACAGTTGAAACAAATAAGCAGCATCAAAGGTAATCAAGCATTACTAGCTATATTAATCATATGTATTAGTGTAAAATGTCACTAGATATAAAAAGTGAGCAAAAGTAGAAAGAATTAAAGAAACGGAAAGAGGAGGAAAGAAAGAAGAGAAAAGAAGAGAAAAAAAAAAAAAAGGGGGGGGAAGAAGGGGGGAAAGGAAAGCGGGCGAAGGTAAGAGGGTACACTAGGTGTGAAGAGTGCGGCACACCTCCCGGGCTGATCCCAGGCCCCATGTAGAGGAGAGAAGAACATTGAGTCACCAACATTGACTCTAGGCCAAAACAGCAAATCAGAGGATATGGATCATTATCGTTACCCGAACGCTCCCAGGTCGGCTCCAGATATGAATTAGGACCTGGACAACCATACATCCAATTCCGGGGTCTCCCTGAATACAATCCATGAGTCCCCTATGGATTCACTTATCAATTGTTCCATTCTGTAAATGTTGTTAAGCTCCGCAACAAAGTCGGAACCTGAGGGGTAACGGGAGTTAGCTGTTTTTGTCTGCCCTACTTCCTGTTCGTTTGTTTAAAACCCGGGTCAGGTGTCAGCATCTTTGCTGGAGTATTCTGCTTCCGCTTACCCTTCAGCTCAGCTGCTTGTTCTACTGTGCTTCTATCCGTGGCTCTGGACATTCTCTGCCTATGTAAGCTACACTCTCAGTCTGTTGGCTTTGTAACTTAAAGGGACTCTGTCACCTGGATTTGGAGGGAACAATCTTCAGCCATAAGGGCGGGGTTTTTGGGTGTTTGATTCAACCTTTCCTTACCCGCTGGCTGCAATATTAGATTGAAGTTCATTCTCTGTCCTCCATAGTACACGCCTGCGCAAAGCAAGATTGCCTTGTGCAGGTAGATCGCCTCAAGTCTGCCTAGCAACGCCGCAAGGAGAGACTCGCACAGGGTCTTTGTTTTTATTGCGGCAGTGACTCTCATCTCCTGCGTTCCTGCCCTCTGAAGTCGGGAAACGCCTCCACCTAGGATGGGTAAGAGAGGACTCCCTAGGCAGTTTTGATTCCTCTCCCCCCTGATTCTGTCCGTTATTTTACATTTGGGTTCCCGTAGTTTTTCTCTTGACGCTTATGTTGATTCAGGTGTTGCTGGTAACTTTGTACAACTTGAGGTAGTAAATAGACTTGGGATACCTGTAAGACCTCTTGAGTCTCCTAGACATTTAGCTTCTGTCGATGGTCAGCCTTTGCGGGAGACCGTCAACTTGGTCACAGAGGAGGTTGAACTTCAGATTGGAGCCCTTCACTGTGAGAAATTGTTTTTTTTTTGTTTTACCGTCTCTGTCTCATTTTTTTCTTTTGGGGCTTCACTGGTTAAGAGACAGCTAACATAGAAAAAACTAAAAAAAAAAACATACCATGAGATACGGCCTTTATATACTATGAGGTATATCAATGTGCATCTTTTCTGCCAGGCAGCCAACCCCTGCAATGTTTGGTTGGGGTGGCTGTTTTTATCAAGTAGTTTGCACCTGTGCCGCTCCTAGCCTTTATCAGTGGAGGCCTGCTGCATCCTGCTAAGTGTGCATTTGTCATCAGACAGGGTTTTGGGAAGGCCGTATCTCATGGTATGAGTTTTTTCTATGTTAGCTGGTTTTTGATATTAGTGGTAGGACCCGCAATATTATGGGGACCCTTGACGTTGGGTTGCGGGCTTACTTTAGTTTGGCCAAAATATTAAACCAATACCTCATATAGTGTATGTGTTTATCATATGCATGCATTTTTTTTGCACTGTATCATATCCTTTTCTGCAGGATGTGGCCAGGCCTCTTTATGTTGGCTAGGTTTTTCTGGGGCGTCTGTCACTGTGTGCTGCATTTTTTTAGTGCTGGGCAGCTCGCCTGTTAATACAAGGGGTGTCATCAATAGGTTGCATCCCAGACACTGTGCACCACACCTATCAGTGTGACTGGCATCCTATGTGAGGTATGTCAATGTGCATTTTTTCTGCTAGGCAGCCAACCCCTGCAATGTTTGCTTGGGGTGGCTGTTTTTCAAGTAGTTCAAGTAGTTTGCACCTGTGCCGCTCCTAGCCTTTATCAGTGGAGGCCTGCTGCATCCTGCTAAGTGTGCATTTGTCATCAGACAGGGTTTTGGGAAGGCCGTATCTCATGGTATGGCTTCACTGGTTAAGAACTCACGAGCCCACCCTGGACTGGCGTTCGCGGATATTTTACGTTGGGGACAGTCTTGTCAGAATAGATGCCTGCTCTCCGTCACGCCAACTGACTCCTCTCGAGCCTCTCCGGAATCTGTGAATATTCCATCTACCTATCACTCTTTTTCGGATGTGTTTAACAAGAAGGTGGCGGAGACTCTACCACCGCATCGCTCTTATGACTGTCCAATTGATCTGGTCCCTGGTTCTACTCCTCCTAGAGGTCGTATTTATCCTCTGTCGCCTACTGATACTCAGGCCATGTCCGAACACGTCCAGGAAAATCTGGCCAGAGGCTTCATTCGGAAGTCTTCTTCACCTGCTGGAGCTGGCTTTTTCTTCGTAAAGAAAAAAGATGGCTCCCTTCGTCCATGCATAGACTATCGGGGTCTCACTGCCATCACGATTAAGAACAAGTATCCACTTCCTCTTATTCCTGAACTTTTTGATCGTCTGCGAGGTGCATGAATCTTCACCAAGTTGGATCTTCGAGGGGCCTATAATTTGGTCCGTATCCATTCGGGTGACGAGTGGAAGACTTGCGTTTAACACCAGGGATGGGCATTACGAATATCTGGTTATGCCCTTCGGGTTATGCAACGCACCCGCAGTCTTCCAGGAGCTGTAAATGACGTTTTTCGGGATCTTTTTTACTCCTGTGTGATGGTGTACTTGGACGATATTCTTGTCTTTTCTCCAGATCTGTCTTCCCATAGGAGAGATGTTCGGCAAGTACTTCTGCATTTGAGAGAGAACCGGCTTAACGCAAAACTGGAGAAGTGCGTTTTTGAACAATCATCTCGATCTTTTTTGGGTTTCATTATCTCCGATGCAGGTCTGTGCATGGATCCAGGAAAGGTTTCTGCTGTACTCAACTGGCCACGTCCGCTTGGAGTTAAAGCAATTCAGCGATTTCTTGGATTCGCCAACTATTATCGGCAGTTTATCCCTCACTTTTCCTCTATAGGCTCCCAGCTCCTCCATCATTCGTAAGGGTGCCAACCCTCACCATTGGACTTTCGAGGCCGAGGAGGCTTTTCAATCTCTCAAGCAAGCCTTTGCCTCCGCGCCAATACTTCAACGTCTTGTAGCCAGTAAACCTTTCGTCCTTGAAGTCGATGCCTCTGCTGTCGGTGCTGGAGCTGTGCTCTCCCAGAGGTCTTCTTCTGGTTGTCTTATGCCCTGTGGTTTTTTTTCCAAGACTTTCTCTTCTTCTGAGAAGAATTATTCTATCGGAGATAAGGAACTATTGGCTATCAGATTGGCACTGGAGGAATGGCGGTGACTGTTAGAGGGAGCCTTACATCGTTTTGTGATCTACATGGATCACAAGAATCTGGCTTACATCCGTTCTGCACATAGACTGAATCCGCGACAGGCCAGGTGGGCCTTGTTCTTCCTCAGGTTCGATATTGAACTTTGTTTCCTTCCTGGTAGTAAAAACTCCAAGGCTGACGCTCTTTCTAGGTTGTTTCAGTCGGTGGATATTGAGGAGGGGCCAGCACACATCATTGATCCTGCCTGAGTCATCACAGTTGCTCAGGTCTTTTTCTCATCTTTGCCTCCAGGAAAGACCTTCGTCACGGTGGGGAACAGGAGACGTGTCTTACTTTGGGGCCTTGCCTCCAAACTGGCTGGACATGTCGGTTTCAAGAAGACCTTTTGTTTGATCTCCCGCTACTACTGGTGGTCTACTCTGTCTAAAGATGTCCGAAGTTTCGTCACCTCCTACCCTTCCTGTGCCAGGAATAAGATTCCCAGGCGATTACCTTCTGGTCTTCTCCATCCTCTACCGGTGCCTTCTTCTCCGTGGCAACATTTGTCTATGGATTTCATTACAGACTTGCCTTGTTCCTCTGGTTACATAGTTACATAGTTACTAAGGTTGAAGGAAGACTATAAGTCCATCTAGTTCAACCCATAGCCTAACCTAACATGCCCTAACATGTTGATCCAGAGGAAGGCAAAAAAAAACCATGTGGCAAAGAGTAAGCTCCACCTTGGTTGCTCCATTATTTTTGTGGCCATGGACCGTTTTTCTAAAATGGCCCATTTCATCGCCCTTCCTCGTTTACCTTCTGCACCTGAATTGGCGAAGAATTTTGTTCATCATTTTTTTCGTGTTCATGGACTTCCCCAACATATTGTTTCTGATCGCGGAGCCCAGTTCATCGCTCGATTCTGGAGATCCCTCTGTAAGTCTATGAACATTTCACTTGACTTTTCTTCAGCTTACCATCCACAATCCAACGGCCAAGTGGAACGCATTAATCAGACGTTAGTGACTTATCTTCATCATTTCACTAATGCCCATCAAAACGACTGGTTTGATTTGCTACCGTGGGCTGAATTTTCCTACAACAACCATCCCAGCGAAGCTTCCAGCAAGTCTCCATTCTTCATCGTCTATGGTCAACACCCTGGTTTTCCTCTACCGGTTCCTCCTGTCTCTTCTGTACCAGCGGCAGATCTTCTGTCTAGAGAGTTCTCCAAGGTCTGGCAGGAGACCAAGTCTTCCCTCGAGTCGGCTCAACTTAGGATGAAGAGGCATACCGATAAAAGGCGTCTTGATTCCCCTATTTTCCATCCTGGGGATAAGGTCTGGGTTTCCTCTAAATTTATTCGTCTTAAGGTTCCTTCACATAAGCTGGGACCCAGTTATATCGGTCCGTTTGAGGTATTGACTCGCATTAATGATGTTTCTTATAAGCTTAAGTTACCAGCCTCTCTTCCTATTTCTAATTCTTTTCATGTTTCTCTCCTTAAGCCGGCGGTGTTTAATCATTTTCATGCCTCTTCCCTTTGTTCTCCTTCGCCTGTTTCTACGGATGATGTCTTTGAGGTTAGGGACATCCTTGCTATGAAAAAATACAGGGGAAAAACTTTGTTTTTGGTTGACTGGAAGGGTTTTGGTCCTGAGAAGAGGTCCTGGGAGCCTCGGGAGAACATTCTGGCTCCCCAAATTTTGTCCAGGTTTCTTTCTAACCTTAGAAAGTGGGGGAGTAAAGACAGGGGTACTGTCACGCCGCCGCTGCCACTCGCTTCACCCTGCTATACTTACCTGTCCTCGGCGTCCCGGCGCGGCTCTGCTGCTGTGGCGTCCTCCCTCCAGCGCTCGCTCTCGGCATCAGCTGATCGTCGGGTGCGCACGCACGCCGGCTTCCGTTCTGCACGTGCGCACCTCTAGCTCTTACTTACGCTGCATGCCCTGTCCTCTCTATTGTCTTGGAGGACCCTCTCCACCCGGAACTAAGTTCAAGCGCTGCTATATCTTCCTGTCTGCTCCTCACCCCTGTGCCTGATGATCACTTGTGCTTCTCAAGTGCTCCTTGTGCATTTTCTAGTTCTCCGATCTTGTACTTTGTTCTTTCTCCGCAGTACCTGCGTCAGTCCGTGGCATCGGTTCCTGCAGTGCCAGCCTCCGTGCTGTTCCTGTGTTTCTGCAGTCTCTGTTTTCCCTTCAGGTTCCATGTCCCTGAAGTCCAGTCTCGTCGCTGTCCCTGTGTTCCAGTTGTCCTTGTGTCTCTTCAGGTACCTTGTCCCTGCAAGTCGCCGTCTCCCTGTGGTCCTAGTGTTCCTGTTTTTCCTCTTTCCCCATAGTACTCCTCCATTCGGAATCCCTGCGGCATTCCGTCCAGCCTGTGTCCTTGCCTTTCCCACCGGGTTCAGGCTCTCGTCCGCCTTGGTCCTCCAGCTTCCGTGGCGATAGTCCCTCACGCTCCTGCCCCTAATGCTCCCTGTATAGGGGGTGGTCTACCTGGTCAGTTAGTCAGCCAGGGGATCGTTGTCACGGTCTCAGAGGGTCCACCTATTTACCAGAGATTCCTCACAGTTACCTTTAGTAGCCATTCAAACCCATTTGTTACATGTTATCAAGCCAAAATCACCATGGTATGTGAACTTTTGATCAGGGTCATTTGGATATTTTGGGTTGTCATTATGATTTTAAAAAGAGAAAACACAGTAGTTTGACAATAAATGGCTTCACTCAACCATTAACCATGAGTGGAGAAAAAGTTTTGGTGTTATCGTTCATACTCTCTGAAAAAAGGCCAAGAAAGCAAAAAGTCTGCCGGGAATGTATACTTTTGAGCACAACTGTATCTTTATTAATTACAAGGAGTACATTTAAGATCAGATGCAAAGTGGAAACAAATAACCATGCAGGGGGGCCCCCGAAGAAGGCAGATTCTGAAACGCACTTTGGGTGGATGCATACACGTGACAGCTGATGACCCCCCTCTCCACTCTCTAACAGGTTGTATCCAACTCAATATACAGCTCTGGCAAAAATTAAGAGACCACTGCACAGTTTTATAAAAAATCAGCTTCTCTACATGTCTGACAGCCATTACCTTCCAGTGTCAGTTGAATTCCAACCAGAGTACACCTCACTTTACTTAATGTGCTTCTGATTAGGTGATCACCTGAACCAAATCTTATTTAACGAAGGAAAGTATAAAAAACACTGCTGTGGTGTTTACTATCCTTTTGCAATAGAACAAGCTGAATGGCAAAAGCAAGTGCTAGTAATATCCAAAGAGTAATAGGAATGAAAAAATAGCTTTTAACCATGCCGAAGGAGTTGAAAAGTCTTGAGTGAGGAAAAGAAGGGCTCAATTCTGGCTTTACTAGCAGAGGGACACAGTGAGCATCATGCTGTCTCCATCCTTAATTTCTAAGATGGCAGTCCATTACAACAAGGTCAAGCAGCAGACATTGGGGACAACAACAAAGCTACAGACCTGCTGTCACTGGGCTACTGCGACAGAGAGGTTCCAGAGAACCGCAGCGCTCTGGGCCTCGTTCACACACAATGAACAGAAGCTCTTCTCCTGAGTTCTGACCTGGCTGTCTTGTGCCAGCAAGGCAGGGGTTAAACCTTGTTACTGAAGGTGCTGAGAGCTAGGTCTCTCAGCTGATTAGGTTTTGGTAATCACCGCTCCTATATAGACTCAGCTTTGTCTTCAACTGTTGTAAGTGATCAGTTCTGCTGCCTGGCTCGGAGGTTGAAGGAGTGTGGTGTTTTGGAGCTTGGAGGTTTATTTACAGAGATTGGTGTCTGCTGTTTTGGTTGCGTGTTAAACCTGTTTTCCTTCCTAGTTTTTTCCTTCTCTTCCCTTCTCTGTGTTACCTCTGTGGTTTTGTGAGCATTTGGTGAGTTTGAGACTTTTAGGATAACTTGTCTGTTTACCCTGTTTATTGTTGTATTTATACACTGGTGCAGTCCTCCTCCCTGGGGGGGAGAGGGGGCCACTAATAGGGCCTGCACAGGAGACAGGGATACGCTGGCGGCTCAGGCCTCCTAACCATCATAGGTACCCCTGAGATAAGGGAAAGCCAGGGCCCCTTATAGTGGCAGGGACAGGTGCGGGTCCCCGTACGCCGTCCTGCCCCTTATCGGCGTGACAGTATCACTGACCTATAAAATTTTCTTGGTCCAACATGGACCCCATTTCTGCTTTAACTGGACAATTACAGCAGCTCAGTCTAGAGGTGGCAGGCCTCCGCTCGGCGGTTGTACAGCGCACTCCAGTGGCCACTGCAGGGGTTGCTACACCACCACAAGCTTTTCTGGAGCCTAAGATTGCATTACCTGACAGGTTCTCTGGGGGGCGCGACAAGTTTGTTACATTCAGGGAAGCCTGTAAATTACATAGTTACATAGTTATTAAGGTTGAAGGAAGACTTTAAGTCCATCTAGTTCAACCCATAGCCTAACCTAACATGCCCTAACATGTTGATCCAGAGGAAGGCAAAAAAAAACCATGTGGCAAATGTAATGGTATGATTTTAAAATGTGAGGAATTTCGAGTGATGGAGTGTCCGTCTCGCTCAGCCGTGACCATACTGCCTTTTCTCTCAGTAACATTATATTTTGCAGGACTATATACAGCTGAGGTTTTGTTGGTTGATTTTTGACGCACAACAACCATATCACCTCTTTTGATGGCACATGGCTGTGCCCGTCGCCTTCTGTCTGCATAATGTTTCATGGCTTGCTTGTTAAAGAAATCCGTTGATCGCACTGAAGAGTCATTTGGTAAGGGATGACTGGTCACATCAGGTATCCGTGTACGAAGAGTTCTGCTGAACATTAGATGAGATGGCGCAGCATTAGTGGTGGAATGTGGCGTGTTGCGATAATTGCGCAGGAATTTGTATAGTGACTGTTTCAGTGGGGTGTGCTCCAGGCTAGCTGCCTTGATTCGTTTCCCCATGGTGCACATGAAACGTTCTACGATTCCATTAGCTTGCGGCCAGCAAGGTGTGATTTTTCTGTGGCTGAACCCCAAGTATTCAGAAAACTGTGCAAACACATGTCCATTGAATGGAGGTCCATTATCTGTTTTGACCACTCTTGGAATGCCATATGCAGAGAATATGTCATCCAGTTCTGGTATGACACTATTAGCAGACGTTGAAGAGATGAATGAAATGACAGGGTATCTAGAATATTCATCAATTGTTACTAGAATGTATTGGCCATTTGGTAATGGTCCATATATGTCAACTGCCACTTCCTCCCATACAGCAGTGGGTAACTGAGACATTTGTAATGGCTCTAGAGTTAATGATGGAGTAATTAATTGACAAGTGGAGCAATGTCCAATTTTCTCTTCCACCAATTTATCCATATTTGGGAACCACACTTTTTCTCTGAGTAACTTTTTTGTGCCAACAATTCCTAGATGACCTTCATGTGCTATCTGTATGACTAGGTTGCGCAAGGCCTTAGGTACAACCAGTTTGGTACCACGAAGGATGAGTTGATCTTCAGTGACTGATAATTCCTCACGTACATTTGAAAATAGTTTTAACTCTTTCAGATCAATCCCATCTTCAGGAAATTTTTTCTTTTGAATTTCATGCCACCTTCTATTTTGGATAATTTGTATTAAGGCACAGAGTGTCTTGTCACTTGTTGTCGTATTCACAAACTGATCAACAGAAAGTGCTTTTGGCATGGCGTGAGCTGCAACAAAGTGGATGTATTCTTCAATGGAGGAATGCACAGGTAAATCATCATTCGTGGGATGTCTTGAGAGATAATCAGCCGGATTGCTGTATTTTCCAGGTTTGTGAACAATTTTGTAATTATAGTCCTGTAGACGTAGACCCCATCGTTCAATCTGTGCTGGCATTTTAGCTTGGGGATTTCCAAAAATTGTAAGGAGAGCTTGATGATCTGTGACAATAGTGAAGGGAGCGCCATAGAGAAATAAGTGAAAGTGTTCACATCCCCAGACGACTGCCAAGCTTTCTTTTTCAGGTTGTGAATACTTTCTTTCAGTGCTTGTTAAGCTTTTACTTGCATAAGAAATGATGTGGGGACTTAGATTGTCATCCTTGTATTGTGCTAAAATTGCACCCAGTCCCACGGGACTAGCATCCACAATCAGTTCGGTTCGAAGAGCTGGATCAAAATAGGCCATGGTGGTTGTTGAGCAGAGTTCGTTTTTGATTGTTTCAAAAGAGGCCTGACAGTCTTGGGACCATTGAAAAACGCAATTTTGTTTCGTAAGTTCCCTTAATGGAGTGCTGATTGTCGAAAAATTTGGAATATATCTAGCACAGTAACTTGCCATTCCAAGAAAAGAGCGCACTTCACTGGCATCCTTTGGAATTGAAGCTGCTCTGATGGATTCCACTTTCTTGGGATTAGGTCGTACTCCTTCCGCCGAGAAAATGTGACCATAGAACTCCAATGAATTTTTATCAAATTCGCATTTTTCTTTGTTTAAAGTGAGTCCAGCAGAGAGCAGACATTCAAAGATAGCATATAGAGCACGATTATGTTCAGCTTGAGTTTTCCCAAAAAACAGTATGTCATCACTGTAATTAAAGGCATTTGGAATATGTTGAATGACGCTCCTTATCGTATCTTGAAAAATTTCTGCTGCTGAGCAGACCCCAAACGTCAATCTTTTGTATCTTCTGAGACCCACATGGGTGGAAAATGTTGTTAAGTATCTGGATTCTGGACTCAATTCTAATTGATGATAGCCCTTATTGAGGTCGAGCTTTGAAAAAACAGTTGCTCCATTTAATAAATGAATAATGTCATCAATTGTGAGTGAGATGTGTCTTTCCCTTTGAATAGCAGTGTTGGGCAGGCGCATGTCAACACACAGTCTTACCTGCTCTGGAGTCTTTGGTTTTGGAACTACCACAAGTGGAGAGACCCACGGAGTGGGACCAGAAACAGTTTCAATGACATCATCATCCATGAGTAATTGGAGTTCCTTTTCTACCTTCTTTCTCAGGTGAAATGGAATACGCCTGTGAGCCTGGGCTACTGGACGGACTCTGTCATCCACATGAAGATGCACTTGAGAGTCCTTTAATTTTCCTAATCCACTAAATAGGGAGGGAAAACTATTCACCATGGCTTGTACATCCAGGTCCGCAGGGTCGGTTATGGTATGAACAATCTGGATGAGTCCTAGCTTCAAGGCAGTGTGATAGCTGAGAAGACAGCCTCCTGATCGTTGTAATGTGTGAAAAGTGGTTTTCTGCCTATTTTCTTTATAGCTAAGTTCAGCATCAAATTGTCCCATTGTAACTAGAGGTGTTTTAGATCCATATGGGAAGATTTTAGTATGCGCTTGCTGTAAGACTGGCTTTGTTTTCAACTGTTCATAAGTATTGCTGTCTATGATATCCACCGAAACTCCTGTATCTATTGTAAAAGTGATATCCGTGTTGCAGATGGTGAGTGTAATACATGGAGATTGCACTGAGCCAGTGACAGAAGTTGTGAACACATAGTTCTCAGCCACAGACATTTCTTCTATATCCTGATTTACCATTTTTATATTTGCAGGCTTTGTAATTGGCAGAGGAGACTTGTTGGGCGCTGATTTGCAGACAACTGCAAAATGGTTCCCTTTTCCACATTTACTGCAAGTTTGTCCTATAGCTGGACATTTGTTCATGTGGTGAGGGAAATCTTGTCCACATCTATAACATTTCTTCTGTTGCCGGGCCTGCATGCCTTGTGCACTGTTATGTTTGAGATTATGCACATGTAAATTATCCCCACTCTCCATTGCAGTTGCCTGATGATCTGCTATCTTTATAGCACGGGCCATCTTGAGTAAATCATGCAGAGAGAGATCCTGCTGCAGAGCTTTACGCCTTATGGTATTAGACGAGCAGGTGACAATTACTTGAGTTAGGATTTCATCATCTACGTCAGTAAATGCACACCCATGTGCTAGTTCTTTTAGCTGGGTGACATAGGTGTCTATGGATTCTTCTGGAAGCTGCTTAGCAATCCTGAACTTGTATCTTTCATATCTGATGTTTTGTTTAGGGTTGAAGTAGTCAGTGAGAGCTTTGGAGCATTTGCTGTACGTGTCTGTCTCCGCTGCTGGTAATGTGCTATATATGTCATAGACTCCTGTGCCCGCACAATGCAGGAACACGGCTTTTTTTCTGTTCTCCTCTTTTATATCTATTGCTTCCAGGAAATTCTCAAATCGATTTAACCATTTTCTCCAGTTATGAGAGAGATTAGTGACATCAGTCATATCAAACTGTGGGAACATGTGCAAGTATTCAGCCATGATGGAGTCTCTCAGTGGCGCTGGCGTGTGAAGCAGTAAAGCAGGGGTCAGTACTCACAGTAGCAGGTGATTCAATCCCATCCTCGTCGCCAGTTGTAATGTCCACACGATGTAAGGAATTTAAGAGAGAGTAAGCTTTAATTGTATTTTATTCTTCTCTTTTCCTCCAGCACAACATCATAACAGCAGCATAAGATTTCCTCCTCAGGCCAGAACTGAAACTGAAACTACTCTCAACTCCCGCCCTCGCTTTCTTAAAGAGACAGATCTAATTCTTATACATTACAGCAAAGAGTAAGCTCTACATTGGGGAAAAAAATTCCTTCCCGACTCCACTGGCGCAGGCCTCCTAACAATCATAGGTACCCCTGAGATAAGGGAAAGCCAGGGCCCCTTATAGTGGCAGGGACAGGTGCGGGTCCCCATACACCATCCTGCCCCTTATCGCCGTTATCAGCGTGACACCTGCAGAGAGCAAAAACGACTCTCCACTGACCGGGATGACCATCATCTTATTCAAATGTCACTAAGCAACCAAAGGTTGACATCAAGTGACCTACAAAAGGAATGGTAAATGGCAGCTGGGGTGAAGTGCACTGCAAGAACAGTTCGTAACAGGCTCCTAGAGGCAGGACTCAAGTCATGTAAAGCTAGAAAAAAGCCTATCATCAATGAGAAGCAAAGGAGAGCCAGGCTGAAGTTTGCCAAAGACCATAAGGATTGGACCATAGAGGACTAGAGTAAGGTAATCTTCTCTGATGAGACTAATTTTCAGCTTTGCCCAACACCTGGTCATGTAATGGTTAGATGGAGATCTGGAGAGGCGTACAAGCCACAGTGTCTTGCACTCACTGTGAAATTTGGTGGAGGATCGGTGATGATCTGGGGATGCTTCAGCAAGGCTGGAATTGGGCAGGTTGTTCTTTGCAAAGGACGCATGAATCAAGCCGCATACAAGGTTATCCTGGAAAAACAGTTGATTCCTTCTGCTCAGGCAATGTTCCCCAACTCTGAGGACTGTTTTTTTCCAGCAGGGCAATACGCCATGCCACACAGCTAGGTCAATCAAGGTGTGGATGAAGGACCACCACATCAAATCCATGTCATGGCCAGCCCAATCTCCAGACCTGAACCCCACTGAAAACCTCTGGAATGTAATCAAGAGGAAGATGGATAGTCACAAGCCATCAAACATAGAAGAACTGCTTATATTTGTGTACTTGGAGTGGCATAAGGTCACCCAAAAGCAGTGTGAAAGACAAATTGAAAGCATGCCAAGACACATGAAAGCTGTGATTAAACATCATGATTATTCCACAAAATATTGATTTCTGAACTCTTCCTGAGTTAAAACATTAGTAATGTTGTTTCTAAATGATTATGAACTTTTTTTTGCATTATTTGCGGTCTGCAAGCAATGCATTTTTTGGTATTTTGACCATTTCTTATTTTTAGAAAATAAATACAAAAGTTATTGCTTGGAAATTCAGAGACATGTTGTCAGTAGTTTATAGAATCAAAGAACAATTTACATTTTACTCAAAAATATACCTAAGCTTCTTGGAGAGTGTCCTATAGACAGATGAGACAAAAATGGAACTTATTGGCAAGGCACATCAGCTCTATGTTCATAGACGGAAAAATTCAGCATATCTAGAAAAGAACACTGTCCCTACTGTGAAACATGGAGAAGGCTCTGTTATGTTATTGGGCTGTTTTGCTGCACCTGGCACAGGGTGACTAGAATCTGTGCAGGATTTAATTAAATCTCAAGACCATCAAGGGATTCTAGAGAGAAATATGCTGCCCAGTGTCAGAAAGCTTGGTATCAGTTGCAGGTCATGGGTCTTGCAACATGATAATGACCCAAAACACAGCTAAAAATACCCAAAAGTGGCTAAGAGGAAAACATTGAACTCCAGTGGCCTGGAGTGGGCCAAAATACCTGTCGAGAGGTGCAGATTGCAGAAGCCTTATTGACAGTTACGGGAATTGTTTGATTGCAGTGATTGCCTCTAAAGGTTGTGCAACAAAACATTAAAGGTACCTTCACACATAACGATATTATTAACGATATCGTTGCTTTTTGTGACGTAGCAACGATATCGTTAATGAAATCGTTATGTGTGACAGCGACCAACGATCAGGCCCCTGCTGGGAGATCGTTGGTCGCTGAATAAAGTCCAGAACTTTATTTCGTCGCTGGACTCCTGCTGACATCGCTGGATTGGCGTGTGTGACACCGATCCAGCGATGTCTTCACTGGTAACCAGGGTAAACATCGGGTAACTAAGCGCAGGGCCGCGCTTAGTAACCCGATGTTTACCCTGGTTACCATCCTAAAAGTAAAAAAAAAAAAAAACACTACATACTTACCTACAGCCGTCTGTCCTCCAGCGCTGTGCTCTGCACTCCTCCTGTACTGGCTGTGAGCGTCGGTCAGCCGGAAAGCAGAGCGGTGACGTCACCGCTCTGCTTTCCGGCCGCTATGCTCACACAGACAGTACAGGAGGAGTGCAGAGCACAGCGCTGGAGGACAGACAGCTGTAGGTAAGTATGTAGCGTTTGGTTTTTTTTACTTTTAGGATGGTAACCAGGGTAAACATCGGGTTACTAAGCGCGGCCCTGCGCTTAGTTACCTGATGTTTACCCTGGTTACCGGCATCGTTGGTCGCTGGAGAGCGGTCTGTGTGACAGCTCTCCAGCGACGCTGCAGCGATCCGGATCGTTGTCAGTATCGCTGCAGCGTCACTTAATGTGAAGGTACCTTAAGTCATCAGGGGCACCATCATTTCTGTTCAGGCCTATTTCATGAGTTTTATTTTATTTTTTTAATTCTGTAGAAGCACAGTTGAAAAGCAATGTCTGACTTTCATTTGTTCATTTTCATAGATCTTTTATTTATTATTACTTTTGTCAGATTCAAGTTATTTCTGTGACTATTGTGGGTTTTTCTGTTATTAAACGAGGGGTACCAACAATTTTGACCACGTGTGTATGTGGCATCATAATAAACAAGAGAAGATACAAAACTGCTTTTAACTTTAATTATAACCCTATTGCAACTGGCACCATTAGTAACGGGCAGATAATACATGTTCAGACATAAGGTATCCACTGAGACCATTGCCCAGGGGGCCTCGCGCGCCAGAATATTCCCCTCCCATAGGGCACAAAGTCAATTCTACAGCAGTTGCTGTACAGCATAGAGCAATGCCCAGTATAAAAAAAAGGAAAAGAATCCATAGGTTAAATTCTGGTAAAAAATCGTTTTTTATTTCACATAGTTAAAAAAAGAAGAATGCCCAGTACAGTATACACAGCAGATATAAAGCAGAAGGCAAGACTCAGGAAAGTATAAGTAGCTGTATACTGTCCAGGACAATGCCAGGTACAGTATACACAGCCCATATACAGCAGAAGACAAGACTCAGGAAAGTGTAAGTAGCTGTATACAGTGGAGGACAATGCCCGGTACAGTATACACAGCCCATATACAGTAAAAGACAAGACTCAGGAAAGTATAAGTCACTGTATACAGTGGAGGACAATGCACGATACAGTATACAGAGCCCATATACAGTAGAAGGCAAGACTCAGGAAAGTATAAGTAGCTGTATACAGTGGAGGACAATGCCAGGTACAGTATATACAGCCCATATACAGTAAAAGACAAGACTTAGGAAAGTATAAGTCACTGTATACAGTGGAGGACAATGCCCGATACAGTATACAGAGCCCATATACAGTAGAAGGCAAGACTCAGGAAAGTATAAGTAGCTGTATACAGTGGAGGACAATGCCAGGTACAGTATACACAGCCCGTACACAGCAGAAGACAAGACTCAGGAAAGTATAAGTAGCTGTATACAGTGGAGAACAATGCCCGGTACAGTATACACAGCCCGTATACAGCAGAAGACAAGACTCAGGAAAGTATAAGTAGCTGTATACATTGGAGGACAATGCCCGGTACAGTATACACAGCCCGTATACAGCAGAAGACAAGACTCAGGAAAGTATAAGTAACTGTATACAGTGGAGAACAATGCCCGGTACAGTATACACAGCCCGTATACAGCAGAAGACAAGACTCAGGAAAGTATAAGTAACTGTATACAGTGGAGGACAATGCCCGGTACAGTATACACAGCCCGTATACAGCAGAAGACAAGACTCAGGAAAGTATAAGTAGCTGTATACAGTGGAGGACAATGCCCGGTACAGTATACACAGCCCGTATACAGCAGAAGACAAGACTCAGGAAAGTATAAGTAACTGTATACAGTGGAGAACAATGCCAGGTACAGTATACACAGCCCGTATACAGCAGAAGACAAGACTCAGGAAAGTATAAGTAACTGTATACAGTGGAGGACAATGCCCGGTACAGTATACACAACCCATATACAGCAGAAGACAAGACTCAGGAAAGTATAAGTAACTGTATACAGTGGAGGACAATGCCCGGTACAGTATACACAGCCCGTACACAGCAGAAGGCAAGACTCAGGAAAGTATAAGTAGCTGTATACAGTGGAGGACAATGCCCGGTACAGTATACACAGCCCATATACAGCAGAAGACAAGACTCAGGAAAGTATAAGTAGCTGTATACAGTAGAGGACAATGCCCGGTACAGTATACACAGCCCGTATACAGCAGAATGCAAGACTCAGGAAAGTATAAGTAACTGTATACAGTGGAGGACAATGCCAGGTACAGTATACACAGCCCATATACAGCAGAATGCAAGACTCAGGAAAGTATAAGTAACTGTATACAGTGGAGGACAATGCCAGGTACAGTATACACAGCCCGTACACAGCAGAATGCAAGACTCAGGAAAGTATAAGTAACTGTATACAGTGGAGGACAATGCCCGGTACAGTATACACAGCCCATATACAGCAGAATGCAAGACTCAGGAAAGTATAAGTAACTGTATACAGTGGAGGACAATGCCAGGTACAGTATACACAGCCCGTACACAGCAGAATGCAAGACTCAGGAAAGTATAAGTAACTGTAAACAGTGGAGGACAATGCCAGGTACAGTATACACAGCCCGTATACAGCAGAATGCAAGACTCAGGAAAGTATAAGTAACTGTATACAGTGGAGGACAATGCCAGGTACAGTATACACAGCCCGTACACAGCAGAATGCAAGACTCAGGAAAGTATAAGTAGCTGTATACAGTGGAGGACAATGCCAGGTACAGTATACACAGCACAAATACAGCAGAAGACAAGACTCAGGAATATATAAGTAACTGTATACAGCGGAGAACAATGCCCGGTACAGTATACACAGCACAAATACAGCAGAAAGCAAGACTCAGGAAAGTATAAGTAGCTGTATACAGTGGAGGACAATGCCAGGTACAGTATATACAGCCCATATACAGCAGAAGACAAGACTCAGGAAAGTATAAGTAACTGTATACAGTGGAGGACAATGCCTGGTACAGTATACACAGCCCGTATACAGCAGAAGGCAAGACTCAGGAAAGTATAAGTAACTGTATACAGTGGAGGACAATGCCAGGTACAGTATACATAGCACAAATACAGCAGAAGACAAGACTCAGGAAAGTATAAGTAGCTGTATACAGTGGAGGACAATGCCTGGTACAGTATACACAGCCCGTATACAGCAGAAGGCAAGACTCAGGAAAGTATAAGTAACTGTATACAGTGGAGGACAATGCCAGGTACAGTATACATAGCACAAATACAGCAGAAGACAAGACTCAGGAATATATAAGTAATTGTATACAGTGGAGGACAATGCCCGATACAGTATACACAGCCCGTATACAGCAGAAGGCAAGACTCAGGAATATATAAGTAACTGTATACAGTGGAGAACAATGCCCGATACAGTATACACAGCACAAATACAGCAGAAAGCAAGACTCAGGAAAGTATAAGTAGCTGTATACAGTGGAGGACAATGCCAGGTACAGTATACACAGCCCATATACAGCAGAAGACAAGACTCAGGAACGTATAAGTAGCTGTATACAGTGGAGAACAATGCCAGGTACAGTATACACAGCCCGTATACAGCAGAAGGCAAGACTCAGGAAAGTATAAGTAGCTGTATACAGTGGAGAACAATGCCAGGTACAGTATACACAGCCCATATACAGCAGAAGACAAGACTCAGGAAAGTATAAGTAGCTGTATACAGTGGAGAACAATGCCAGGTACAGTATACACAGCCCGTATACAGCAGAAGGCAAGACTCAAGAAAGTATAAGTAGCTGTATACAGTGGAGGACAATGCCAGGTACAGTATACACAGCCCATATACAGCAGAAGACAAGACTCAGGAAAGTATAAGTAATTGTATACAGTGGAGAACAATGCCAGGTACAGTATACACAGCCCGTATACAGCAGAAGACAAGACTCAGTAAAGTATAAGTAACTGTATACAGTGGAGGACAATGCCAGGTACAGTATACACAGCCCGTATACAGCAGAAGGCAAGACTCAGGAAAGTATAAGTAACTGTATACAGTGGAGAACAATGCCCGGTACAGTATACACAGCCCGTATACAGCAGAAGGCAAGACTCAGGAATATTTAAGTAACTGTATACAGTGGAGAACAATGCCTTGTACAGTATACACAGCCCATATACAGCAGAAGACAAGACTCAGGAAAGTATAAGTAACTGTATACAGTGGAGAACAATGCCCGGTACAGTATACACAGCACAAATTCAGCAGAAAGCAAGACTCAGGAAAGTATAAGTAGCTGTATACAGTGGAGGACAATGCCAGGTACAGTATACACAGCCCATATACAGCAGAAGACAAGACTCAGGAAAGTATAAGTAATTGTATACAGTGGAGAACAATGCCAGGTACAGTATACACAGCCCGTATACAGCAGAAGACAAGACTCAGTAAAGTATAAGTAACTGTATACAGTGGAGAACAATGCCCGGTACAGTATACACAGCCCGTATACAGCAGAAGGCAAGACTCAGGAATATATAAGTAACTGTATACAGTGGAGAACAATGCCTTGTACAGTATACACAGCCCATATACAGCAGAAGACAAGACTCAGGAAAGTATAAGTAACTGTATACAGTGGAGAACAATGCCCGGTACAGTATACACAGCACAAATTCAGCAGAAAGCAAGACTCAGGAAAGTATAAGTAGCTGTATACAGTGGAGGACAATGCCAGGTACAGTATACACAGCCCATATACAGCAGAAGACAAGACTCAGGAAAGTATAAGTAATTGTATACAGTGGAGGACAATGCCAGGTACAGTATACACAGCCCGTATACAGCAGAAGGCAAGACTCAGGAAAGTATACGTAACTGTATACAGTGGAGAACAATGCCCGGTACAGTATACACAGCCCGTATACAGCAGAAGGCAAGACTCAGGAATATATAAGTAACTGTATACAGTGGAGAACAATGCCTTGTACAGTATACACAGCCCATATACAGCAGAAGACAAGACTCAGGACAGTATAAGTAACTGTATACAGTGGAGAACAATGCCCGGTACAGTATACACAGCACAAATTCAGCAGAAAGCAAGACTCAGGAAAGTATAAGTAGCTGTATACAGTGGAGGACAATGCCAGGTACAGTATACACAGCCCATATACAGCAGAAGACAAGACTCAGGAAAGTATAAGTAGCTGTATACAGTGGAGAACAATGCCAGGTACAGTATACACAGCCCGTATACAGCAGAAGGCAAGACTCAGGAAAGTATAAGTAGCTGTATACAGTGGAGAACAATGCCAGGTACAGTATACACAGCCCATATACAGCAGAAGACAAGACTCAGGAAAGTATAAGTAGCTGTATACAGTGGAGAACAATGCCAGGTACAGTGTACACAGCCCGTATACAGCAGAAGGCAAGACTCAGGAAAGTATAAGTAGCTGTATACAGTGGAGAACAATGCCCGGTACAGTATACACAGCCCGTATACAGCAGAAGGCAAGACTCAGGAAAGTATAAGTAACTGTATACAGTGGAGAACAATGCCCGGTACAGTATACACAGCACAAATACAGCAGAAGGCAAGACTCAGGAATATATAGGTAATTGTATACAGTGGAGGACAATGCCCAATACAGTATACACAGTGTTATGACCTGGTGGTTAGGACAATAATGGACCTGGTGGTTAAGAGCACACGGAATGACCTGATAGTTACTAATAATATAGGACGAGCTCTGAGACGTGGGAACTCTGCTGACCGCAATCCGTAATCCTATCACACACACTAGAAATAGCCGTGGATTGCTCCTAACGCTCCCTATGCAACTCGTCACAGCCTAAGAAACTAGCTAGCCCTGAAGTTAGAAAAATAAAGCCTACCTTGCCTCAGAGAAATTCCCCAAAGGAAAAGGCAGCCCCCCACATATAATGACTGTGAGTAAAGATGAAAATTACAAACACAGAGATGAAATAGATTTAGCAAAGTGAGGCCCGACTTACTGAACAGACTGAGGATAGGAAAGGCAACTTTGCGGTCAGCACAAAAAACTACAAAAGACCACGCAGAGGGCGCAAAAAGACCCTCCGCACCGACTCACGGTGCGGAGGCGCTCCCTCTGCGTCCCAGAGCTTCCAGCAAGCAAGACAAAAATCATAATAGCAAGCTGGACAGAAAAACAGCAAACAAGAGGGAAAAAAACAAGCAGGAACTTAGCTTCTGCTGGGAAGACAGGTCACAAGAACGATCCAGGAGTGAACAAGACCAATACTGGAACATTGACAGCTGGCATGGGGCAAAGATCTAAGTGGAGTTAAATAGAGCAGCACACTAATGACTTAGCCTTGTCACCTGTGGAAGGAAACTCAGAAACACCCACAGCCACCAGAGGAAGTCCATGGAGAGAACCAGCCGAAGTACCATTCATGACCACAGGAGGGAGCCTGACAACAGAATTCACAACAGTACCCCCCCCTTGAGGAGGGGTCACTGAACCCTTACCAGAGCCCCCAGGCCGAACAGGATGAGCCAAATGAAAGGCACGAACCAGATCGGCAGCATGAACATCAGAGGCAAAAACCCAGGAATTATCTTCCTGACCACAACCTTTCCACTTGACCAGGTACTGGAGTTTCCGTCTCGAAATACGACAATCCAAAATCTTCTCCACCACATACTCCAACTCCCCCTCAACCAACACCGGGGCAGGATCAACAGATGGAACCACAGGCGCCACGTATCTCCGCAATAACGACCTATGGAACACATTATGGATGGCAAAAGAAGCTGGAAGGGCCAAACGAAATGACACAGGATTGATAACCTCAGAAATCTTATACGGACCAATGAAACGAGGCTTAAACTTAGGAGAGGAAACCTTCATAGGAACATAACGAGACGACAACCAAACCAAATCCCCAACACGAAGTCGGGGACCCACACAGCGCCGGCGGTTAGCGAAACGTTGAGCCTTCTCCTGGGACAATGTCAAATTGTCCACCACATGAGTCCAAATCTGCTGCAACCTATCCACCACAGTATCTACACCAGGACAGTCCGAAGACTCAACCTGCCCTGAAGAGAAACGAGGATGGAAACCAGAATTGCAGAAAAACGGCGAAACCAAAGTAGCCGAGCTGGCCCGATTATTAAGGACGAACTCAGCCAACGGCAAAAAGGACACCCAATCATCCTGATCGGCAGAAACAAAGCATCTCAGATATGTTTCCAAAGTCTGATTAGTTCGTTCGGTTTGGCCATTTGTCTGAGGATGGAAAGCCGAGGAAAAAGACAAATCAATGCCCATCCTAGCACAAAAGGATCGCCAAAACCTCGAAACAAACTGGGAACCTCTGTCCGAAACGATGTTCTACGGGATACCATGTAAACGAACCACATGCTGGAAAAATAATGGCACCAAATCAGAGGAGGAAGGCAATTTAGACAAGGGTACCAAATGGACCATCTTAGAAAAGCGATCACAAACCACCCAAATGACCGACATCTTTTGAGAGACGGGGAGATCCGAAATAAAATCCATAGAAATATGCGTCCAGGGCCTCTTCGGGACCGGCAAGGGCAAAAGCAACCCACTGGCATGAGAACAGCAGGGCTTAGCCCGAGCACAAGTCCCACAGGACTGCACAAAAGAACGCACATCCCATGACAAAGACGGCCACCAAAAGGATCTAGCCAGCCACCAAATCTCTGGTACCAAAGATTCCAGGATGCCCAGCCAACACTGAACAATGAATCTCAGAGATAACTCTACTAGTCCATCTATCAGGGACAAACAGTTTCTCGGCTGGGCAACGGTCAGGTCTATCAGCCTGAAGTTTTTACAGCACCCGCCGCAAATCAGGGGAGATGGCAGACAAAATTACCCCCTCTTTCAGAATACCCGCCGGCTCCGGAACACCCGGAGAGTCAGGCACAAAACTCCTTGACAGGGCATCAGCCTTCACATTCTTAGAGCCCGGAAGGTACAAAACCACAAAATCAAAACGGGAGAAAAATTACGACCATCGAGCCTGTCTCGGATTCAACCGTTTGGCAGACTCAAGATAAGTCAAATTCTTGTGATCTGTCAAGACCACCACGCGATGCTTGGCTCCTTCAAGCCAATGACGCCACTCCTCGAGTGCCCACTTCATGGCCAACAACTCTCGATTACCAACATCATAATTGAGCTCAGCAGGCGAAAACTTTCTAGAAAAGAAAGCACATGGCTTCATCACCGAGCCATCAGAACTTCTTTGCGACAAAACAGCCCCTGCTCCAATCTCAGAAGCATCAACCTCAACCTGAAACGGGAGCGAAACATCTGGCTGGCACAACACAGGGGCAGAAGAAAAACGACGCTTCAACTCCTGAAAAGCCTCTACAGCTGCAGAAGACCAATTGACCACATCAGCACCCTTCTTGGTCAAATCAGTCAACGGTTTAGCAATACTAGAAAAATTAGCGATGAAGCGCCGATAAAAATTAGCAAAGCCCAGGAACTTTTGCAGGCTCTTCACAGATGTCGGCTGAGTCCAATCGTAAATGGCCTGGACTTTAACAGGGTCCATCTCGATAGTAGAAGGGGAAAAAATGAACCCCAAAAATGAAACCACCTGAACTCCAAAGAGACACTTTGACCCCTTCACAAACAAGGAATTTGCACGAAGGACCTGGAACACCATTCTGACCTGCTTCACATGAGACTCCCAATCATCCAAAAAAAACAAAATATCATCCAAATACACAGTCAGGAATTTATCCAGGTACTCTCGGAAGATGTCATGCATAAAGGACTAAAACACTGATGGAGCATTGGAAAGCCCGAATGGCATAACCAGGTACTCAAAATGGCCCTCGGGCGTATTAATTGCTGTTTTCCATTCATCGCCCTGTTTAATACGCACAAGATTATACGCCCCTCGAAGATCTATCTTGGTGAACCAACTAGCCCCTTTAATACGAGCAAACAAATCAGACAGCAATGGCAAAGGATACTGAAATTTGACTGTAATTTTATTAAGAAGGCGGTAATCAATACAAGGTCTCAAAGAACCATCCTTCTTGGCCACAAAAAAGAACCCTGCTCCTAACGGTGATGACGACGGGCGAATATGGCCTTTCTCCAAGGATTCCTTGATAGAACTCCGCATAGCGGCGTGCTCTGGCACAGATAAATTGAACAATCGGCCCTTAGGAAACTTACTACCAGGAATCAAATTAATTGCACAATCGCAATCCCTATGAGGAGGTAGGGCACTGGCTTTGGGCTCATCAAATACATCCAGATAATCCGAAAAAAACTCTGGAACTTCAGAAGGAGTGGAAGACGAAATTGACAAAAATGGAACATCACCATGTACCCCCTGGCAACCCCAGCTGGACACAGACATAGATTTCCAGTCCAATACTGGATTATGAACCTGTAGCCATGGCAACCCCAAAACGACCACATCATGCAGATTATGCAACACCAAAAAGCGAATATCCTCTGTTGTGAATTCTGTGGCAGAGCTCCCTCCTGTGGTCACAAGTGGTACTTCGGCTGGTTCTCTCTGTGAGCTTCCGTTGGTGGAGGAAAGTGGTACTGCGGCTTCTGAGTTTCCTTCCTCAGGTGATGTGGTGAAGTCGTTAGGTGCTGCTCTATTTAACTCCACCTAGTGCTTTGATCCTGGCCTCCAGTCAATGTTCTAGTATTGGACCTGTTTCCTCCTGGATCGTTCCTGTGGCCTGCTGCTCTGCATAGCTAAGTTCCTCTTTACTATTTGTTTGCTGTTTTTTTCTGTCCAGCTTGTCAATTTGTTTTTTTTCTGCTTGCTGGAAGCTCTGGGACGCAGAGGGTGTACCTCCGTGCCGTTAGTTCGGTACGGAGGGTCTTTTTGCCCCCTTTGCGTGGTTTTTGTAGGGTTTTGTGTTGACCGCAAAGTTACCTTTCCTATCCCCGCTCTGTTCAGAAAGTTGGGCCTCACTTTGCTAAATCTATTTCATCTCTACGTTTGTCTTTTCATCTTAACTCACCGTCATTATATGTGGGGGCTGCCTTTTCCTTTGGGGTATTTCTCTGAGGCAAGGTAGGCTTATTTTCTATCTTCAGGCTAGCTAGTTTCTCAGGCCGTGCCGAGTTGCATAGGGAGCGTTAGGCGCAATCCACGGCTGCCTTTAGTGTGGTTGGAGAGGATTAGGGATTGCGGTCAACAGAGTTCCCATGTCTCAGAGCTCGTTCTTGTTTTTTGGGTTATTGCCAGGTCACTTTATGTGCGCTGACCTCTATGTCCATTGTGGTACTGAATTACCTTTCATAACAGTACTGGAGGCCAAAAGTACTAATGATTCCCAATAGAGGGAAAAAAGAAGTTCTGAGACCATTTGTTTTTCTTTGCACTGTGTTTTGCCTTTTTTTTTCCCTAGACATTTGGGTGGTTCAGGACACAGGTGTAGCAATGGACATTAAAGGTCTGTCTTCATGTGTGGATCAGCTCACGGCAAGAGTACAAAGTATTCAAGACTTTGTGGTTCAGAATTCTATGTTAGAACCGAGAATTCCTATTCCTGATTTGTTTTTTGGAGATAGAACTAAATTTCTGAGTTTCAAAAATAATTGTAAACTATTTCTGGCTTTGAAACCTCGCTCCTCTGGTGACCCAGTTCAACAAGTTAGGATCGTTATTTCTTTTTTGCGTGGCGACCCTGAGGACTGGGCATTTTCTCTTGCGTCAGGAGATCCTGCATTAAGTAATATCGATGCATTTTTCCTGGCGCTCGGATTGCTGTACGATGAGCCTAATTCTGTGGATCAGGCAGAGAAGAATTTGCTGGCTCTGTGTCAGGGTCAAGATGAAATAGAGTTATATTGTCAGAAATTTAGAAAGTGGTCCGTACTCACTCAGTGGAATGAAGGTGCGCTCGCAGCTATTTTCAGAAAAGGTCTTTCTGAAGCCCTTAAGGATGTCATGGTGGGATTTCCTATGCCTGCTGGTCTGAATGAGTCTATGTCTTTGGCCATTCAGATCGGTCGACGCTTGCGCGAGCGTAAATCTGTGCACCATTTGGCGGTATTACCTGAGCTTAAACCTGAGCCTATGCAGTGCGATAGGACTTTGACCAGAGTTGAACGGCAAGAACACAGACGTCTGAATGGGCTGTGTTTCTACTGTGGTGATTCTACTCATGCTATCTCTGATTGTCCTAAGCGCACTAAGCGGTTCGCTAGGTCTGCCACCATTGGTACGGTACAGTCAAAATTTCTTCTGTCTGTTACCTTGATCTGCTCTTTGTCATCGTATTCTGTCATGGCATTTGTGGACTCAGGCGCTGCTCTGAATTTGATGGACTTGGAGTATGCTAGGCGTTGTGGGTTTTTCTTGGAGCCCTTGCAGTGTCCTATTCCATTGAGAGGAATTGATGCTATGCCTTTGGCCAAGAATAAGCCTCAGTACTGGACCCAGCTGACCATGTGCATGGCTCCTGCACATCAGGAGGTTATTCGCTTTCTGGTGTTGCATAATCTGCATGATGTGGTCGTGTTGGGGTTGCCATGGCTACAAGTCCATAATCCAGTATTAGATTGGAAATCCATGTCTGTGTCCAGCTGGGGTTGTCAGGGGGTACATGGTGATGTCCCATTTCTGACTATTTCGTCATCCACCCCTTCTGAGGTTCCTGAGTTCTTGTCTGATTACCGGGATTTATTTGATGAGCCCAAGTCCGATACCCTACCTCCGCATAGGGATTGTGATTGTGCTATCGATTTGATTCCTGGTAGTAAATTCCCAAAGGGTCGACTGTTTAATTTATCTGTGCCTGAGCACGCCGCTATGCGGAGTTATGTGAAGGAGTCTTTGGAGAAGGGGCATATTCGCCCGTCATCGTCGCCATTAGGAGCAGGGATCTTTTTTGTAGCCAAGAAGGATGGTTCACTGAGACCTTGTATAGATTACCGCCTTCTAAATAAGATCACGGTTAAATTTCAGTACCCCTTGCCATTGTTATCTGATTTGTTTGCTCGGATTAAGGGGGCTAGTTGGTTCACCAAGATAGATCTTCGTGGTGCGTATAATCTTGTGCGTATTAAGCGAGGCGATGAGTGGAAAACTGCATTTAATACGCCCGAGGGCCATTTTGAGTATCTAGTAATGCCATTTGGACTTGCCAAAGCTCCATCAGTGTTTCAGTCCTTTATGCATGACATCTTCCGAGGGTACCTGGATAAATTCCTGATTGTGTACTTAGATGACATTTTGATCTTCTCGGATGATTGGGAGTCTCATGTGAAGCAGGTCAGAACGGTGTTTCAGGTCCTGCGTGCTAATTCTTTGTTTGTGAAGGGATCAAAGTGTCTCTTTGGTGTTCAGAAGGTTTCATTTTTGGGGTTCATCTTTTCCCCTTCTACTATCGAGATGGACCCTGTTAAGGTCCAAGCCATCCATAATTGGACTCAGCCGACATCTCTGAAAAGTCTGCAAAAGTTCCTGGGCTTTGCTAATTTTTATCGTCGCTTCATCTGCAATTTTTCTAGTATTGCTAAACCATTGACCGATTTGACCAAGAAAGGTGCTGATTTGGTCAATTGGTCTTCTGCTGCGGTGGAAGCTTTTCAAGAGTTGAAGCGTCATTTTTCTTCTGCCCCTGTGTTGTGTCAACCAGATGTTTCGCTTCCGTTCCAGGTCGAGGTTGATGCTTGTGAGATTGGAGCAGGGGCTGTTTTGTCGCAGAGAGGTTCTGATTGCTCGGTGATGAAACCATGCGCCTTCTTTTCCAGGAAGTTTTCGCCTGCTGAGCGAAATTATGATGTGGGCAATCGAGAGTTGCTGGCCATGAAGTGGGCATTCGAGGAGTGGCGTCATTGGCTTGAAGGAGCTAAGCATCGCGTGGTGGTCTTGACTGATCATAAGAACTTGACTTATCTCGAGTCCGCCAAGCGGTTGAATCCTAGACAAGCTCGTTGGTCGTTGTTTTTTGCCCGTTTTGACTTTGTGATTTCATACCTTCCGGGCTCTAAAAATGTGAAGGCGGATGCTCTGTCTAGGAGTTTTGTGCCCGACTCTCCGGGTGTATCTGAGCCAGCGGGTATCCTCAAAGAGGGAGTAATTGTGTCTGCCATCTCCCCTGATTTGCGGCGGGTGCTGCAAAAATTTCAGGCTAATAAACCTGATCGTTGCCCAGCGGAGAAACTGTTTGTCCCTGATAGGTGGACGAATAAAGTTATCTCTGAGGTTCATTGTTCGGTGTTGGCTGGTTATCCTGGAATCTTTGGTACCAGAGAGTTAGTGGCTAGATCCTTTTGGTGGCCATCTCTGTCGCGGGATGTGCGTACTTTTGTGCAGTCCTGTGGGATTTGTGCTCGGGCTAAGCCCTGCTGTTCTCGTGCCAGTGGGTTGCTTTTGCCCTTGCCGGTCCCGAAGAGGCCTTGGACACATATCTCTATGGATTTTATTTCAGATCTTCCCGTCTCTCAAAAGATGTCAGTCATTTGGGTGGTCTGTGATCGCTTCTGTAAGATGGTCCATTTGGTACCTTTGTCTAAATTGCCTTCCTCCTCTGATTTGGTGCCATTGTATTTCCAGCATGTGGTTCGTTTACATGGCATTCCAGAGAATATCGTTTCTGACAGAGGTTCCCAGTTTGTTTCGAGGTTTTGGCGAGCCTTTTGTGGTAGGATGGGCATTGACTTGTCTTTTTCCTCGGCTTTCCATCCTCAGACTAATGGCCAGACCGAACGAACCAATCAGACCTTGGAAACATATCTGAGATGCTTTGTTTCTGCTGATCAGGATGACTGGGTGTCCTTTTTGCCTTTGGCTGAGTTCGCCTTTAATAATCGGGCCAGCTCGGCTACCTTGGTTTCACCGTTTTTCTGCAACTCTGGGTTCCATCCTCGTTTCTCTTCAGGGCAGGTTGAGTCTTCGGACTGTCCTGGTGTGGATACTGTGGTGGACAGGTTGCAGCAGATTTGGACTCATGTAGTGGACAATTTGACTTTGTCTCAGGAGAAGGCTCAACGTTTCGCTAATTGCAGACGCTGTGTGGGTCCCCGACTTCGGGTTGGGGACTTGGTTTGGTTATCTTCTCGTCATATTCCTATGAAGGTTTCCTCTCCTAAGTTTAAACCTCGTTTTATTGGTCCGTATAGGATTTCTGAGGTTCTTAATCCTGTGTCTTTTCGTCTGACCCTTCCAGATTCTTTTTCCATACATAACGTATTCCATAGGTCATTGTTGCGGAGATACGTGGCACCTATGGTTCCATCTGTTGATCCTCCTGCCCCGGTTTTGGTGGAGGGGGAATTGGAGTATATTGTGGAGAAGATTTTGGATTCTCGTGTTTCAAGGCGGAAACTCCAGTATCTGGTTAAGTGGAAGGGTTATGCTCAGGAAGATAATTCCTGGGTCTTTGCCTCTGATGTCCATGCTCCCGATCTTGTTCGTGCCTTTCATATGGCTCATCCTGGTCGTCCTGGGAGCTCTGGTGAGGGTTCGGTGACCCCTCCTCAAGGGGGGGGTACTGTTGTGAATTCTGTGGCAGAGCTCCCTCCTGTGGTCACAAGTGGTACTTCGGCTGGTTCTCTCTGTGAGCTTCCGTTGGTGGAGGAAAGTGGTACTGCGGCTTCTGAGTTTCCTTCCTCAGGTGATGTGGTGAAGTCGTTAGGTGCTGCTCTATTTAACTCCACCTAGTGCTTTGATCCTGGCCTCCAGTCAATGTTCTAGTATTGGACCTGTTTCCTCCTGGATCGTTCCTGTGGCCTGCTGCTCTGCATAGCTAAGTTCCTCTTTACTATTTGTTTGCTGTTTTTTTCTGTCCAGCTTGTCAATTTGTTTTTTTCTGCTTGCTGGAAGCTCTGGGACGCAGAGGGTGTACCTCCGTGCCGATAGTTCAGTACGGAGGGTCTTTTTGCCCCCTTTGCGTGGTTTTTGTAGGGTTTTGTGTTGACCGCAAAGTTACCTTTCCTATCCTCACTCTGTTCAGAAAGTTGGGCCTCACTTTGCTAAATCTATTTCATCTCTACGTTTGTCTTTTCATCTTAACTCACAGTCATTATATGTGGGGGTTGCCTTTTCCTTTGGGGTATTTCTCTGAGGCAAGGTAGGCTTATTTTCTATCTTCAGGCTAGCTAGTTTCTCAGGCCGTGCCGAGTTGCATAGGGAGCGTTAGGCACAATCCACGGCTGCCTTTAGTGTGGTTGGATACAGTATACACAGCCCATATACAGCAGAATGCAAGACTCAGGAAAGTACAAGTAGCTGTATACAGTGGAGGACAATGCCAGGTACAGTATACACAGCCCATATACAGCAGAAGACAAGACTCAGGAAAGTATAAGTAGCTGTATACAGTGGAGGACCATGCCCGGTACAGTATACACAGCCCATATACAGCAGAATGCAAGTCTCAGGAAAGTATAAGTAACTGTATACAGTGGAGGACCATGCCCGGTACAGTATACACAGCCCATATACAGCAGAAGGCAAGACTCAGGAATATATAAGTAATTGTATACAGTGGAGGACAATGCCCGATACAGTATACACAGCCCATATACAGCAGAAGGCAAGACTCAGGAATATATAAGAAATTATATACAGTGGAGGACAATGCCCGATACAGTATACACAGCCTGTATACAGCAGAAGGCAAGACTCAGGAATGTATAAGTAATTGTATACAGTGGAGGACAATGCCCGATACAGTATACACAGCCCGTATACAGCAGAAGGCAAGACTCAGGAATATATAAGTAATTGTATACAGTGGAGGACAATGCCAGGTACAGTATACACAGCCCATGTACAGCAGAAGACAAGACTCAGGAATATATAAGTAATTGTATACAGTGGAGGACAATGCCAGGTACAGTATACACAGCCCATGTACAGCAGAAGACAAGACTCAGGAAAGTAAGTAACTGTATACAGTGGGGAAGAATGCCAGGTACAGTATACACAGCCCATGTACAGCAGAAGACAAGACTCAGGAAAGTAAGTAACTGCATACAGTGGGGAAGAATGCCAGGTACAGTATACACAGCCCATGTACAGCAGAAGACAAGACTCAGGAAAGTATAACTAACTGTATACAGTGGAGGACAATGCACACACATATACACAGCCCATATACAGGAATACATGGGCTACTTTCACAGTGAACAAGTCTGTAGGAACATGTTCACACACCACAAAGAAACTTGAAGACACAAAAGAGCATAGTAAAACGAAAAACACTCAGTTTCAAAAAAATCACAGTAATTCGCAAGTGCTAGTAAAAAGATGTAAAAAACAAGGTATTTGGTTGATACTTTTTTTGCAAAAAATGTATACTAAGCTGCTCCACCAAACGTCAAGGTATACCCATATAGAGGAGTCCTAACTGATGTATGCCATCCCTATCTGATGTATTTAAAAACCTGATCATCTGTATATCTGTATATTACCTGTGTGAACAGGGTTCAGAGAGGAAATGTCCATGTGGACATGCTGAGTGGAACAGCTTTTGTGCAGTTAGCCCACAAGGAGTGGTGGGTAACTCCCTAGTCTTGTAGACACAAGAGAACAATTATGGAAACAGGAACACATGGGCTACTTGCACAGTGAACAAGTCTGTAGGAACATGTTCACACACCACCAAGAAACTTGAAGACACAAAAGAGCATAGTAAAACCAAAAACACTCAGTGTAAAAAAAAAAATTCATGGAATAACAGCGACCGCCAAAAAAAAAAAAGTTTTATTTCCCATTTAATCTCTCTCTCCTCCGATATGAATAACCATGACTGGAAAAGTTTTGGTGCTATCATTCATAGTCTCTGAAAAAAAGGCCAAGAAAGCAAAAATTCTGCTGGGGTATGTAAACTTGATGAGGAGAATTTACTGTTTATATGATGCAATAAAAAAATCTTTATTATTATATTCTTTACCTAAGTGTACCATGTGTTGGCTCATCATGTAATACCTTAAAACCATTATGTTTTTATAATAATAATAATTTTATGTATATAGCGCCAACATATTCCGCAGCACTTTACATTTTAGAGGGGACTTGTACAGACAATAGACATTAAGCATAACAAAAAACACACAGATCAACATATACTAAGAGGAATGAGGGCCCTGCTCGCAAGCTTACAATCTATGAGGAAAAGGGGAGACACGAGAGGTGGATGGTGTCAATTACTTTAGTTGTTCGGACCAGCCTTTGTGTAAGAATAGGGTGTTCATGTATTGCTGCATGATCCGGTTATCAGCCAGAATGCGTAAAATTACAGACACAGAGCACTATTAACCCCGTAATCCCATATGACGTACTATCCCGTCAAGGTGACCTGGTACTTAATTCCCAGGGACGGGATAGTACGTCATAGCAATAGGCCGCGCTCACGGGGGGAGCGCGGCCGATCGCGGCCCGGTGTCAGCTATCGCAGCTGACATCCGGCACTATGTGCCAGTAGTGGTCAAGGACCGCCCCCGACACATTGCGATCAAACATGAACGCAGCGTTCTGGGGGCATAGGGAAGCATCGCGCAGGGAGGGGGCTCCCTGCCGGCTTCCCTGAGACCCTCGGTTCTAGGCGATGTGCTCACCTTGTACCGTGCCTCTCCTCCCTGCAGGCCCCGGATCCAAAATGGCAGCGGGGCTGCATTCGGGTCCTTCAGGGAGGTGGCTTACCAAGTGCCTGCTCTGAGCAGGCGCTGGTAAGCCAGGAGCAGTGCACATCAGATCGCTGATCTGACATACTGCATTGCAAAGTGTCAGATCAGCGATCTGACCGTATAACATGATGCCCCTTCCCGGGGCAATATTATAAAGTAATAAAAAAAAATTTAGATGTGTAAAAAAAAAAAAATCCTAAATAAAGAAAAAAAAATATATTGTTCCCATAAATACATTCCTTTATCTAAATAAAAAAAACAATAAAAGTACACATATTTAGTATCGCCGCGTCCCGACCTATAAAACTGTCCCACTAGTTAACCCCTTCAGTGAACACCGTAAAAAAAAGAGGCAAAAAACAACGCTTTATTATCATACCGCCGCCCATAAAGTGGAATAGCACGCAATCAAAAACACAGATATAAATAACCATTGTACCGCTGAAAACGTCATCTTGTCCCGCAAAAAACGAGCCACCATACAGCATCATCAGGGAAAAAATAAAAAAGTTATAGTCCTCAGAATAAAGCGATGCAAAAATAATTCTTTTTTCTATAAAATAGTTTTTATCGTATAAAAGCGCCAAAACATAAAAAAAATATAAATGAGGTATCGCTGTAATTATACTGACCCGAAGAATAAAATTGCTTTATCCATTTTACCAAAAGTGGAACGGTATAAACGCCCCCCGCCCCCCCAAAAAAAGAAATTAATGAATAGCTGGTTTTTGGTCATACTGCCTCACAAAAATCGGAATAAAAAGCGATCGAAAAATGTCACGTGCCCGAAAAAGTTACCAATAAAAACGTCAACTTGTCCCGCAAAAAACAAGACCTCACATGACTCTGTGGACCAAAATATGGAAAAATTATAGCTTTCAAAATGTGGTAACACAAAGAAATATTTTTTGCGATAAAAAGCGTCTTTTAGTGTGTGTGACGGCTGCCAGTCATTAAAATCCGCTAAAAACCTGCTATAAAAGTAAATCAAACCCCCCTTAGTTAGGGAAAACTAAAAAAATAAAAAAAATGTATTTATGGTCCCTTTCAGAATATAGGGTGGAAATCTACCTTTTCACCCAGAGGACCCCGGACTAAGAGGCCCACAATATCCCACACGCATCTGGGCCGACATACCTGCCGGTGCCCGGTACCGACGGGAGCCGGAACGCTCCCACTGCGAGCCGCCATCACCGCTTGTCGGCTGGAGCCCGGAGGTGGAGGCGCGCTGCTCCGGTGGCAGAGGAGCAGCGGTGAGAGTGCCGGCACGAAGCAGCACGCCCGGGATTGCGGCGCAGCTCCGAGAAGATCCAGTGAGTGGGGGAGCCAATAGAGCACGTGGACAGTAGCCCCCAGAAGACGCGGCGGCCATCTTAACCCCGGAACACCGCACTACAGGGAAGGCGGACTGCGGCTCCGGTCACCAGCGGTAAGGCCCCGCTTCACCCCCTCGGTGGCCACTCACCTGCCGGTTCAGTACCCGAGGTGGGGCATCCAGTTACGGCTCCAGCAGGACCCTGGAGGCGCCATACAAGCTCTCCCTCTCCCTGGTCTCTCTTTTGGCGCCACATGCCGCCATCTTGCTGGGAGGCAAAGACACAGCCTGAGACCCAGCTCACCCCTTAGGACAGCGCTGCAGCGCGCAATCTGCCAATTGAAGGTCCCTAGGCCACCTCTTCATATAGGGAGGAGGTCATACTGGAGGAAAGGAGTATGCTGATGGGGGTTCAGGCTGCGTGATGTAGCTGTCCTGGCTCCGTGTGAGTCCCCCCCCCCCCCCCGTGGCCAGATGTGACCAGCCATAACCCGCTGATATCTATGGGCAGAACCAAAAAGCGTGCTGGACAATCTCTAGATCCTTTAGCTCACTCAGAAGACATGGATCGCTTCATTACCACAAAATATCAGCAGAGGAACACCAGATCCCAGTCCTCTTCCAAGATCCCTGGGGATTGTTCCTCCTCACAGGACTCCCTAGCCTCTCACAGCTCCCCTGATAGAGCTACATATGAGGGGGACGATAACTCTGAATTCCCAGATGATCTGACTATCCAGGACCTCAGTAAATTTATCAGAACTCTTCCTACCAAGAAAGATTTAGACATTTGCCTGCAGAATTGAAAATTCTTACAAGAAGGAACTGCAGGTCCTAAAATCAGAATTTACTTCTAGAGTGGAAGACGTTGAGAAATCTCAGGAAATTATCTTACAGGAACTTCAAGCCCACAGAGAGGTTCTAGTAAATCATACTATGAGACTGGAGGACATGGCTACAGGGTTAGAGGACTTAGAGAACCGCAACAGACGCAATAACATTAGAATACACGGCCTCCCTGAGTCTATTAGCCCAACTGAACTAGACAGTACAGTCCAAAAACTGTTCCTTGAGATCTTAAACGACAAAGGTGCAAGTTCCATAGAATTTGACCGGATCCATAGATCCCTTGGACCCAAACCGCAATCAGACTCAAAACCCAGAGACTAGGGGTAAGGCTGACAGCACTCGCTCAAAAGGGCGCTCGTTCCTAGTCCAGGGAACCAACCTGGATATTCCGAATAGTCCAAAAGAGGATGAACAGCGCTCCAACCGGGTGTCGTAGTATCAAATAAATCTTTATTAATCCATGAAGACGCAACGTTTCGACCAGTACCCTGGTCTTTTTCAAGCATGCTTGAAAAAGACCAGGGTACTGGTCGAAACGTTGCGTCTTCATGAATTAATAAAGATTTATTTGATACTACGACACCCGGTTGGAGCGCTGTTCATCCTCTTTTGGACTATTCAAGACCCAGAGACGTCATATGCAGAATACACGATTATAAAGTCAAAGAAACCATCATGTTAGCCGCTAGACAGAAAGGCTCCATTACCTTTTGTGGAGCACAGATCTTAATATTATCAGATTTGTCTAGGTGGACCCTACAACTAAGAAGAGCTCTGCGTCCACTTTTATCCCTCCTTAAAGAAAAAGACATTCTATCCAAATGGGGATTCCCGTTTCAACTGATTGCTTTTAAAGGTGGGAAATCAGCAATCTTTCGCAATATTGGAGACTTGGCCACCTTCCTGGGAACTTTCGAACTACCGCTGACTGAGCTTCCGGACTGGCCAAGGCCCCTTCAGCTTCCGGATATCCCACCCAGATGGTTGAAATCCCCTCACTCCAAGCAACCTAAAAACCATGTCTCAGCTCTCTATCAAACCTGAGGGGGCACCCATGTTCCTCATCTTATTCGAAGTTTTTCGTCAGACATATTTGTGTTCCAACAGGATACCCGGACTTTAGGTCCGATGTGTACTTGGTTTGCCCGTGCTTAATTGTACGGTTGGTTGTCATCTCTGTAGACACTCCAGTTTCTTACTTATGATGATATAAAAGGTCTAACTTTCCTCCAAACAGTTAACTTTAAGTAGTTAGAGCTTAAAACTTGGATTAAGAAGATCTAGATGTTGGGCGCTAGGCCATTTTTTCCGTTTTGTTGACCTAAAACTGTTTATTACCTGTTTTTGGGGTGTCTGGGCCGTGGGGGTGGCGGGTGGAGAACGGTTCTGACCATCGGCTTTTCCTCAATCAAATAGACGTGCTTGGTGGACATGGGACACACCACCACGTCACGACCTCTTCCTGTAGGTGTGCATACACCTCACATTGAATTTTGTTTTCTAGTTCTCTATTTGTTTGTCTCTATTTCTCCCCCCCCCCTTTTGTTGCCCAATTCTCAATTCCCCAGCCTATTCCCAAATCTGGATTCACTTATGAGTGCCCAGGGGACCCGGTTTCCGCGCCCATATTACCAATTCCTTAAAAAACACCTTGACTATGACTGAGATCAAATTTTGTTCATATAATGTTAACACTAGAACTACTGATGGAGTCATTTTGATTCCTTGCGTTCTTTATTTCTCTTCTGTGACTACATTTTTCAGAATTCCGGCTTGAAACTCTGTGACTTTTCCTCAAATATGATGTGAAAAAAGATTTTGTGAGAATAAATAATTTTGGTAAAAAATTTGCGCGTTTTTTTCAAAATTTACCAAGAACTACTGATGGGAGTCATTTTGACTCCCTACTATATTTTGAGGTCCTTTTGTCACTAAATGTTGCTATAAAGTTTTGTGCATAATTTTTTCACTCTGTCTTATTTACCCTGATGTTCATATAGATGTAGTTCAATTTACATGTCAACTTTTCACATTTTACTTGTGTTTTACCTGCTTGTATTACTGTGTAATGCTGAACAAAATAGCTTGTTTACTCTAGGCTCTTATCTTATGCTAATGAAGGGTGGTGTTTTTCTAAGGTCCTAGCAGGAGACAGTATTCTGGATAGTAACTTTACTTTCAGTTCAGCTGAAGAGACAAAGAGAACAGACGCAGACATACGAGCTCTGAAGACTCATACAGGTATGAATTGTTATGAAATAGTTTAGCTGTCTGTCAACTGATTCAGCCCACCTACTTTTGAAGGTGGCAGAACAGTTATTATTTCTTTTAGTTTTCATTTCATTTCTATTTTTCAGCAGGGAACTATATAGAATTATGGAATTTGTGAGGAATATGGAGAGAAGACGTTTGATAAAGCATCAGGATATTCTGGCTACTTTGCAATCCATACCGGAGGATGAATCGGAATCCGAATTGAAGGAACATGTATTTGATTCTGACAGTGATGAAGATTTCATTCCTCAGAACATATCAAGTGAATCTGAAGACTCAGAAGGAACAAATTCAGAAGGTAAGTAGTTATGTGTATTTATTTGTTCTTCCACACACTGAGTTAGGGCCTGTGCACACTAGCAGAATTCTGGCTGAATAGCCATCTGGATATTCTTGCCGCAATACAGGCCGTACCTGCCCGCTCATGCCTGAAGCTCCGCTCCGAACCTCGGGCTGGAGCCGCTGTCAGGGACAGAGCAGCGCTTGCTTACGCGCGAGCACGGCTCCATCCCAGACAGCGGCTCCAGCCCGGGGTTCGGAGCGGAGCTTCAGGTATGAAACTCCGCTCTGTACCTGAGCGGGCAGGTACGGGCCGGATTGTGGTGAGAATATCCGGTCGGATATTCCGCCGCTAATCCAGCCAGTGTGCACGGACCCTTACAAAACAAAAATTCTAAATATTCATCAACTTTTTTCCAGATATTCCAAGCACATCAACTGGGGATCGGGCTCATGCAGTTATGTTGCCTCGTGACCATCCTCCTGGTCGTGGACAGAAAAAATCAGCAAAACGTCCCAGAAATGAAAGAACAACAGATAACGATGGTGGCGAAGGTAATGCAATAACAAACACCAGAGAAGGCGAATCTGAAGGAATACTAGTTTCAGCGGATGGTATTCAATGGAAACCTGTTGAAATTGGAAAACACTTGCCTGGTAGGCGTGACAGCCAAAATATTCTTCGAGAAGCACCTGGCCCTACAGGATACGCCAGAAGAAATATCATTATCGATAGTCCTTTGAGCGCATGGCGTTTATTTTTTGATTCATATATATTGACACATATAAAGAACTGTACGCTTGCAAAAGCATGCAGGAACAATAATTTACAGTTTACTCTATCTGATGAGGAGCTAGATGCATTCATTGCGATATTCTATGCTCGTGGAATATCTGGCACGAACCGTCACTCGATTAGCAGTATTTGGTGTAATGACTGGGGAATACCGTTTTGCAAAGCGACAATGTCTAGGGACCACTTTGTTGAAATTATGAGGTTTCTCAGATTTGATGAGAAATCTACTCGATCGGAGAGACTGCAAACGGACAAGTTTGCTCTATTTTCTACTGTGTGGGACAGGTTTATTGAAAATTGTATTGCGTGTTACAAACCTGGCCCATACATAACGGTGGATGAGCAACTTTTCCAAAGCAAAACTAGGTGTCCATTCACGCAGTACATGCCTTCCAAACCAGATAAATATGGCCACAAATATTGGCTAGCTGTTGATAAGGAGAGCAAATATCTGGCAAATGGCTTCCCTTATCTAGGCAAAGATGACACACGCCGTGCTGAGGACCGTTTAGCTGACCATGTGGTAATGAAG